>NC_088911.1:114257755-114882755 GCF_963576675.1 Euphorbia lathyris
TTCTGAACCAGTTCAAAGTGCAAACGATGAAGTCATTGAAGTATCTGAAACTCAGGCACAACCTATGGTCAGTTCACCACTGAGGTTTAAGTGAAATATTGCACTTGAAAAAAAATTTATGCAATACTTGGTTGATTGCAAATGATGAAGTCATTGGTACGGATCAACGTATCAGTGATTTTTGGAAGCGAGTCACCAATCAATTCAACATATATAAGCCGGAAGATCCTTGTTTACCAAAAGAAAATACGGCTTCCGTTAAATTTTACAAAATTAGTAAAACAGTCTCTGATTTTGTTGGGTGTTACACCGAGATTGTGAAGGCAGAACAACTCTACCTTAAAAGAAATAACTCCAAATTTTCATTTGTTCATTGTTGGGAAATAATGAAAAAAACCTAAATGTCTTGCTTTTAAAGAAAAACAATATGATAGAAATTTCTCGAAGAGAACGAAACTTCTTATATCGGGATAATACAATTCCGCAAGTGAAAGTGTCAATGATGTACAATCGTTTCCTCAACGTATAATAGGTCAGAAAGCGGCTAAGAAAGCCTCAAAAGGAAAAAAAACGAGTTGACCTTCTCAAAATATAGATGAGGAATCTTATAAAGAAATATAATTGCAAAAAGTTAAAACAAACCAAAATTTAGTGCAACAAGAGATAACTTTTCTTCGGATTCAGAAACAACAAATTAAACAAAAAGATTTCAAAATTCTTGATAAAGATACTTCGGAAATGGATGCAGAACAACTGTTACGATACAAAAAAAATAAAATTGCGCACACGTCAAATCGAAGTATGATTTTTTTTAGTTATGTTATTGTTTATTTTATTTTATTTGTGATGTTATTAATTATGTTTTATGTAATATTATGTATATAAATGAAGTTGTTTTATGAAATTTTATAATATATTTAGTTTATTCACTTTACATCAAAATTATACTATATTAAAGGTAAATTCTATGGTTACTATGTTGGAAAAAAAGTAATCATACTTTGTTTTAGTATCCAATAGTAATTGGACATGTGTTAATAAAAATAAGGTTAATTAAAATTAATAAAAAAGATAACCTATTATAGCAGGTAATATTTAATTATGGAAATTTTAAAGATTATTAATTACAAGATAAATAATATATGAGTCCCTATATTTTAATCTAATCACTATTTAGTCATTATATGTTAATAATATACTATTCAGTCTTTAATTTTAGATCAATTCAACAGCTTAGTCTCTTGTAGAGGGATTAATCTGTTGAATAATTTAAAAATTGAACTGACAAAACTGTTGATTAAAATAAAAAATAAGAAGTAAACAATACATTATTAAAATACGAGAACTAAACAATATGTTAGATATTTAACATACGGACTGATAAAATAAATTTTTTACATAAAACTCTATTTTCACAGGATTTGTGAATTTGTTTCTCCTAAAATAAAAAAGTTAACTAAATTTAGCAAAACTATACGTAAATTATATATAAAAATAAAATATTTACGTAAAGTTTAAAGGTTTTACATAAAACTCTAATTTTCACAAGGTTTGTGGATTTTTTCTCCTAAAATAACAAGGTTACATAAATTTAGTCAAAGATTACGTAAATTATGTCTAAAAATAAAAAATTTACGTAAAATTCATAGGTTTTACGTAAAACTCTATTTTCACAAGGTTTGTGAATTTTTTATCCTAAAATAAAAAGGTTACGTAAATTTGGTCAAAATATACGTAAATTATATGTAAAAATAAAATCTTTACGTAAATTTCAAAGCTTTTAAGTAAAACTCTAATTTTCACAATGTTTGTGGATTTTTCTCCTAAAGTAAAAGGGTTACGTAAATTTAGTCAAACCTTACGTAATTTATGTCTAAAAATAAAAGATTTACGTAAAATTCATAGGTTTTACGTAAAACTCTAGTTTCACAAGGTTTGTGAATTTTTTCTCCTAAAATAAAAAGGTTACGTAAGTTTAGTCAAACTATACGTAAACTATATCTAAAAATAAACTATTTACGTAAAGTTCAAAGCTTTTACGTAAAACTCTAATTTTCACAATGTTTGTGGATTTTTTTCTCCTAAAATAACAAGGTAACGTAAATTTAGTTAAATCTTACGAAAATTATGTCTAAAAATAAAGGATTTACGTAAAATTCATAGGTTTTACGTAAAACTCTATTTTCACAAGGTTTGTGAATTTTTTTTCTCCTAAAATAAAAAGGTTACAAAAGTTTAGTCAAACTACACGGAAATTATATCTAAAAATAAAATATTTACGTAAAGTTCAAAAGTTTTACGCAAAACTCTAATTTTCACAATGTTTGTGGATTTTTCTCCTAAAGTAAAAGGGTTGCGTAAATTTAGCCAAACCTTACGTAAATTATATCTAAAAATAAGAGATTTACATAAAATTCATAGGTTTTACGTAAAACTCTATTTTTACAAGGTTTTGAATTTTTTTTCACCTAAAATAAAAAGGTTAACTAAATTTAGTCAAACTATACGTAAATTATGTCTAAAAAGAAAATATTTATGCAAAGTTCAAAGGTTTTACGTAAAACTATAATTTTCACAAGGTTTGTGGATTTTTTCTCCTAAATTAACAAGGTTGCGTAAATTTAGTCAAACCTTACGTAAATTATGTCTAAAAATAAAAGATTTACGTAAAATTCATAGGTTTTACGTAAAACTCTATTTTCATAAGGTTTGTGAATTTTTTCCATCTAAAATAAAAAGGTTACGTAAATTTAGTCAAACTATATGTAAATTATATCTAAAAATAAAAGATTTCCGTAAAGTTCAAAAGTTTTAGGTAGTACTCTAATTTTCAGAAGTTTTGTGGATTTTTTCTCCTATAATGACAACGTTACGTAAATTTATCAAACCTTACGAAAATTATGTCTAAAAAATAAAAGATTTACGTAAAATTCATAAGTTTTACGTAAAACTCTATTTTCACAAGGTTTGTGAATTTTTTTATCCTAAAATAAAAAGGTTACATAAATTTGGTCAAACTATACGTAAATTATATCTAAAAATAAAATGTTTACGTAAATTTCAAAGCTTTTAAGTAAAACTCTAATTTTCACAATGTTTCTGGATTTTTCACCTAAAGTAAAAAGGTTACGTAAATTTAGTCAAACCTTACGTAAATTATGTCTACAAATAAAAGATTTACGTAAAATTCATAAGTTTTACGTAAAACTCTAATTTTCATAATGTTTGTGGATTTTTTCCCCTAAAATAACAAGGTTACGTAAATTTAGTCAAATCTTACGAAAATTATGTCTAAAAATAAATGATTTACGTAAAATTCATAGGTTTTACGTAAAACTCTATTTTCACAAGTTTATGAATTTTTTTCTCCTAGAATAAAAAGATTACGAAAGTTTAGTCAAACTATACGTAAATTATATCTAAAAATAAAATATTTACGTAAAGTTCAAAAGTTTTACGTAAAACTCTAATTTTCACAATGTTTGTGGATTTTTCTCCTAAAGTAAAAGGGTTACGTAAATTTAGTCAAACCTTACGTAAATTATATCAAAAAATAATAGATTTACGTAAAATTCATACGTAAAACTCTATTTTCACAAGGTCTTGAATTTTTTTCTCCTAAAATAAAAAGGTTAACTAAATTTAGTCAAACTATACGTAAATTATGTCTAAAAAGAAAATATTTATGCAAAGTTCAAAGGTTTTATGTAAAACTATAATTTTCACAAGGTTTGTGGATTTTTTCTCCTAAATTAACAAGGTTACGTAAATTTAGTCAAACCTTACGTAAATTATGTCTAAAAATAAAAGATTTACGTAAAATTCATAGGTTTTACGTAAAACTCTATTTTCATAAGGTTTGTGAATTTTTTCCATCTAAAATAAAAAGGTTACGTAAATTTAGTTAAACTATATGTAAATTATATCTAAAAATAAAAGATTTACGTAAAGTTTAAAGGTTTTACGTAAAACTCTAATTTTCAGAAGTTTTGTGGATTTTTTCTCCTAAAATGACAACGTTGCGTAAATTTAGTCAAACCTTACCAAAATTATGTCTAAAAAATAAAAGATTTACGTAAAATTCATAGGTTTTAAGTAAAACTCTATTTTCACAAGGTTTGTGAATTTTTTTCTCCTAAAATAAAAAGGTTACGTAAATTTAGTCAAACTATACGTAAATTATATCTAAAAGTAAAATATTTACGTAAAGTTCAAAGGTTTTACGTAAAACTCTAATTTTCACAAGGTTTGTGGATTTTTCTCTCCTAAAATAACAAGGTTACGTAAATTTAGTCAAACCTTACGTAAATTATGTCTAAAAATAAAAGATTTATGTAAAATTCATAGGTTTTACGTAAAACTCTATTTTTACAAGGTTTGTGAATTTTCTTCTCCTAAAATAAGAAGGTTACGTAAATTTAGTCAAACTATACGTAAATTATATCTAAAAATAAAATATTTACGTAAAGTTTAAAGGTTTTACGTAAAACTCTAATTTTCACAATGTTTGTGGATTTTTCACTAGGGTTACGTGAATTTAGTCAAACCTTACGTAAATTATGTTTAAAAATAAAACATTTACGTAAAATATATAGGTTTTACGTAAAACTCTACTTTCACAAGGTTTGTGAATTTTTCCTCCTAAACGAAAAAGGTTATGTAAATTTAGTCAAACTATACGTAAATTATATCTAAAAAATAAAATATTTACGTAAAGTTCAAATGTTTTACATAAAACTCTAATTTTCACAAGGTTTGTGGATTTTTTCTCCTAAAATAACAAGGTTACATAAATTTAGTCAAACCTTGCGAAAATTATGTATAAAAATAAAAGATTTACGTAAAATTCATAGGTTTTATGTAAAACTCTATTTTCACAAGGTTTGTGAATTTTTAACTCCTAAAATAAAAAAGTTACGTAAATTTAGTCAAACTATACGTAAATTATATCTAAAAATAAAATATTTACGTAAAGTTCAAAAGTTTTACGTAAAACTCTAATTTTTACAAGGTTTGTGGATTTTTCTCCTAAAGTAAAAGGGTTACTTAAATTTAGTCAAACCTTACGTAAATTATGTCTAAAAATAAGAGATTTACGTAAAATTCATAGGTTTTACGTAAAACTCTATTTTCACAAGCTTTGTGATTTTTTTATCCTAAAATAAAAAGCTTACGTAATTTTGGTCAAACTATATGTAAATTATATCTAAAAATAAAATCTTTAAGTAAAGTTCAAAGGTTTTACGTAAAACTCTAATTTTCACAATGTTTGTGGATTTTTCTCCTAAAGTAAAAGGGTTACGTAAATTTAGTCAAATCTTACGTAAATTATGTCTAAAAATAAGAGATTTACGTAAAATTCATAGGTTTTACGTAAAACTCTATTTTCACAAGCTTTGTGAATTTTTTTCTCCTAAAATAAAAAGGTTATGTAAATTTAGTCAAACTATACGTAAATTATATATAAAAATAAAATATTTAAGTAAAGTTCAAAGGTTTTACGTAAAACTCTAATTTTCACAATGTTTGTGGATTTTTCTCCTAAAGTAAAAGGGTTAGGTAAATTTAGTCAAATCTTACGTAAAATATGTCTAAAAACAAGAGATTTACATAAAATTTATAAGTTTTACGTAAAATTCTATTTTTACAAGTTTTGTGAATTTTTTCTCCTAAAATAAAAAAGGTTACCTAAATTTTGTCAAACTATACGTAAATTATAGCTAAAATAAAATATTTACGTAAAGTTCAAAGGTATTACGTAAAATTCTAATTTTCACAAGGTTTGTGGATTTTTTCTCCTAAAATGATAAGGTTGCGTAAATTTAGTCAAACCTTACGTAAATTATGTCTAAAAATAAAAAATTTACATAAAATTCATAGGTTTTACGTAAAACTCTATTTTTTACAAGGTTTTTGAATTTTTTTCTTCTAAAATAAAAAGGTTACGTAAATTTAGTCAAACTATACGTAAATTATATCTAAAAATAAAATATTTACGTAAAGTTCAAATGTTTTACGTAAAACTCTAATTTTCACAAGGTTTGTGGATTTTTTCTCCTAAAATAATATAAGGTTACGTAAATTTAGTCAAACCTTACGAAACCTTGTCATTTTAGGAGAAAATTATGTCTAAAAATAAAAGATTTACGTAAAATTCATAAGTTTTACATAAAACTCTATTTTCACAAGGTTTGAGAATTTTTTTATCCTAAAATAAAAAGGTTACGTAAATTTGGTCAACTATATGTAAATTATATCTAAAAATAAAATCTTTACGTAAAGTTCAAGGTTTTACATAAAACTCTAATTTTCACAATGTTTGTGGATTTTTCTCCTAAAGTAAAAAGGTTACGTAAATTATAAAAATACAAGTTTACGTAAATCATGTCTAAAACTAAAATATTTATGAAAAGTTCAATGGTTTTACGTAAAACTCATCTTTTTTTGCACAGTTATTGATTTTTTTATAAAAATACAAGTTTATATAAATTATGTCTAAAAAAAAAATACGTATAGTCAATGGTTTTACGTAAAACTCATCTTTTTTTGCAAAGTTATTGTTTTTTATAAAAATACAAGTTTACGTAAATTTAGTCCAATTTTACATAAAATTAGTCTAAATTTACAAATTATGTATAAAAATAAAAGATTTACGTAAATTTCAAAAGTTTTACGTAAAACTCTATTTTCACTAAATTTTTGTGGATTTTTCTTATAAAATACTAAATTTACGTAAATTTAGTCAAACGTTACGTAAATTATGTCTAAAAATAAAGGATTTACGTAAAATTAAAATGTTTTACGTAAGACTCGTTTTTATAAACTTATTGATTTTTTTATAGTAAAAGCAATTTTACGTAAAATTAGTCTAAATTTACGTAAATTATGTATAAAAATAAAATATCTACGCAAATTATGTATAAAAATAAAAGATTTACGTAAAGTTCAAAAGTTTTACGTAAAATTCTATTTTTCACAAAGTTTTTAGATTTCTTATAAAATAACAATTTTACTTAAAATAATATGGGTTTAATTTCAACCCTGAGAGAAACAAATTCAATTGAATTCTTGTATGTGATATTTTTTTAAACTAAACTACAATAGGGGTGGAGACAGGGGCTCGGGCCCCTCCGGCCACCGGAACCACATAACCATGAGTAGTTTTGACCCCTCTGTCTCCACAAAATCTAAGATTGTGGTGATTCTAGCCCCCCTATTTTCAAGAAATTTAGCTCGGGTGCTATATTAGTATCCCAAAACTGGCCCAGGTCCTGTTAAGTTTTCTCTAAATCCAAAATTTTAATTTTTTTGGGCATGTTGGGTCATCTTTAAGTCTAAATTTCTAATTTTGTTTGCCTGGTAGGCCATCATTAAATCCAAATGGACTTTTTACATGATAGCATAATTGACTATAAAATTACAACTAAATCATATCATCAAATTTAATTCTCAATATGTTATTTTTTTCTATATATACCAAATAAAATATGTTTTTATACGTAATTTAAACAATTTAAACCCCAATTCATAAATCTCAAACTCTTGACAATATATTCTAGATCCCTAATTTATAAACTTTAATCTTTAAAAATAATGATTTTATTAGTTTGACATAATTCAAAATTATGATTTGACATAGTTGTAAATAGTTTTTCAAAACTGAAGTTCTGTATAATTTTTCCAATTTCTATTTTTTTGGGCCTGTTAGGCCTTTGTTAAATCTAAATTTCTAATTTTTTTCATCTATTAGACCTTTTCTAAATTCGATCTTTTCCTATTAGACACTGATTTAGCAAATTTTTTTTTACATACCACGTATAAAATCGGCCCCCCAACCGAGCAATTCTCTATTCACCACTGAACTACAACAATGTCAGTGGCACACTACAAACTAGTAGAAAACCATCAAGCTAAAAAAAATTCATATGATTGATTCCTGCTCAGATAATAGCAGACCAAATGGTCAAATAATTTCAAACCAGCAAAATTTATATAAAGTATTATTTTGCTCATTAGTCCTCCAAAATCACAAATAGATAATCAGATAAATAATGTTGTGAATTGAAATTATTAATCTTCAACAAGTGAGGAAACAAGTAGGAGAGTCGTGGTGTGGAAAAAGAGGTGAGAGAATTGTTGAAAATACCGGAACAAACAGTAACCAGTTGGAAGAATTGAACCACCGGCTAAAATAATTGGATGGTTTAGATTAACTTTAAGTACAATCACTGGTTATGCAAGCAAAGTAAGGGTTACTTCCTTTTTCAAGGAAGTAACTATAGCCTTCACCTATATTAAAATATCGAATAAAATTAAAATTTATAAATTGTGATAAATTATTGAAAATATATAATTAAATATTGGATTAATTATTTTTTTGAATAAATATCTTTTTGAATCATTTTGAATAAATATTATATTGAATAAAAATTATTAATTATATATTAATTAAATAAATATATAGTTTTTTTTATAACAAGCGGATCTCATGAAAATTAAAAGTAAAAAGTAATATTGTATATGTTATCCGTATTATTTTTGTATATGTGTAATAAACTCCACCATAGTTGCTCTTATTCTGAGTATTGTACTTGCTGAATATGGATAGCTCTTGCGGAATCTAGGGTCAGTGGTTCAGGCATCAAATCAGGCCAACATGGAAGGATGGTCTGAGAACCCGAAATGTTTTTTTGCCCTTACCAATTGATGTGATTGGGTGGATTCTCGGTGCATACGAACTAGATCAACATAAATTGTTTAAAAAGGAATAAAAGACATATTTAGATAATAATCAAACAATTTAAGAAGGAATTGACGTATTAGATAAGTAATACTAGTAATTAATTAACAATAAACGCGTTTGAATCTTCCCATCTCATACTCTCTCCTTTATAAACAATCGAAAAGCAAAGCCAAAATCATGCTTTTATGTTTTTCCGTTTCGACTCTTTTCCTAGAAATTGCGGATCGCTTTCCGTTCCATGTGCACTCAATTTTGTCTGATTTATTCATCTTCATTCGACGTCTCTTTCAATTTTCTACTCTCTGCGCTGTACTGCTTCTCACTTCAATTTTCATAGGTAAGAGATTAATTTTTATCGTCTTCCCCTAAAATTTACTTCCAAACAAGAAAATTAGGGTTTGGATTTCAAATTTTCGGCATTGATCAGAAACCGGGTGTAAATAATAGCTGCAGTTAAAGTTTTGCGTTTGTCTATTTATCGTTTAATTTTTTGGGAAAAGAAATTAATAATCTTAGTGGATTTGTCAATTTTGGATGGTGTAGTGACATTAATATAGATATTTCGTGTTGACTTATCCAGCATTGAATAAGCTCTTTATATTTATATAATTTGCAATTTCTTGTGGGGATATGGCTTCTACGCGTCAGTATCTTTGGTCCTTTCACATTTTAATCCATCTCTATATATGATGAAGAGATGTTTTTCTTTGTTAAGTTTTCCCCCTGGTACCTTGGTGATTTTCGGTTTTAGAGAAAGGTATTCATTTCTTTTTAGCTTTTCTTGGGAAGGGCATTTTTTTTAAATATATGTTTTGGCGTTTTTAAACAGTGTCAGAATATTGATTAACTGATATATGAGCCTATAGAGATTCTTGCTGGACTTTTGGTGGATGGTTGTTTTGCTATTGCTATTAAAAATTACAGTCAAGTTTTGAATTTTTTGCACTTTTGTATATATGGTTACTTAAAGTTTGATAAATTTCATGTGTTATTGTTGGTTGTTATTTTGCAAACCTGGTGTATAGTGTGCAGTATACTTCCTGTGCTGAAAGCTTTTACATGATGTTACTGATTGACTATACTTGAAGGAATGGTTAATTTTCATAGGTCATGTTGAATTTCTTATTCATTGATTTGCTGTATGTTCTCATCGCTGTTGCTAAGAAATAAAGTCGGACTTTCTCTCTTTCTTTATTGATATATATAGCATTGGATTTTTGGTTTATTTAGTACTGAAATATAGCCTTATGAATATTTTTTCGATTTTTGATTGTTTTAACAGTTCAGCTTAGGTAGGGCTGTAAATGAGCCGAGGTGCTCATGAGCGGCTCAGTGGTCGGCTCGATAAAAGCTCGGCTCGACTCGGCTCGATTTGTAAACGAGTCGCTTGTGAGCAGATTTACTGGCTCGGTTCGTAAACGAGCCGAGCTTGAGCAGGCCAAAACTCGGCTCGAAAGCTCGCGAGCAGGCTCGATTAGGCTTGATTAGAATATTTATGAACAAATTTTAGTTTTGTAGAAAACTATATAGTTTTGTGTTAGTTCATAAATATCTAAACTTAATATTATTTCATTTGCTATTAGATGAGTTCGTTCACAAACATAATAAATGAGTAATAGACGAACTATTTGTAAGCATCTTGTTTATTTATTCACAAACTTTGCTTGTGAGCTTGTTTATGTACAGAATTAAAGAGTTATTTGCAAGCAAACTTCACAAATATAATTAACGATTTACTCACAAACAATTCATGGTTAGATAATTTTCTTAATGAACCAAGTCCAAAGAGGATTTTGGGCTCGAAACAAGCTCGAAGCTTGGCTCGAGCTCGTTGAGCAAGCCAAAGTTCGGCTCAGGCTCGAGCTCGTTAATTTTATAGCAAGCTCGGCTCGGGCTCGAGCTCGTTAATTTTATAGCGAGCCGAGCTTGAGCAGGTCAAGGCTCGGCTCGGCTCGATTACAGCCCTAAGCTTAGGTATAGGTGGGGATTGCCTGGTTATGAAATTTGTTCTTGTTTTGGAGTAGTTGCTTATTTATTTGTCTTTTATTGGTCTATAGAGATGGTCAGTTCAAGTGTTTAAAGATAAATTATTGATCATTAGGTGTTCTGTGTTTATTTCTTTCTATTTAGATCTCCTTTTTCCTTTTCTTTTTGTTTTCTGATTGAGGTGGTGCTTTTAATTTCCATGAGGGATGGCAAGGATAATTAGCATCTGACTGTATAATTCTTGAAAAATTATTAATAATTTGATGTACTTGTCAATAGAAAATGGGACAAGCTCTGGGTTGCCTTCAAGTGGACCAGTCAACTGTAGCCATCAAGGAAACATTTGGGAAATTTGAAGATGTGCTTGAGCCTGGTTGTCACTGTTTGCCTTGGTGTTTGGGAAGCCAGGTAGCTGGTTACCTCTCCTTGCGTGTGCAGCAACTGGATGTTCGATGTGAAACCAAAACCAAGGTATGCTACCTGCATAATTACCATTACGAAGTTATCAACGTTGTATTTTGTGGGGTTCCTTTGAAATCATGTCATGCACCTATACTGCAAGATGCATATGTTCAGTGTTGTGAGCTCAAACTTCTTTGTGTGTGGTGCCATTGTATTGTCTAAACTTTATAGAGATTAAAGTGTGAATTTATCAGCTCTTATTTTTGCACACAGGATAATGTTTTTGTTACTGTGGTTGCTTCCGTACAATATCGGGCACTGGCAGAAAAGGCTGAAGATGCTTTCTATAAGCTCAGCAATACGAGAGCGCAGATCCAAGCCTATGTCTTTGATGGTATGGAACCATGAATGATTTTTTTTTTTCGGCTTGAGATGGTGAAATTAAGTTCTAAATGTTCCTTGTCTATTAGTTTCTCCAGGTTCTGATGCCCTTCGATATCATATTCTATTGGCTGCTAATCTAGTTTAAATCTTGAATTTTACAATTTCAGATTGTTTCGATTTCATGTATGCTATGCTTAATGTTATAATGGCATATGATCCTTCACCTCCACAGGGTTTATGCATATAATTTTTTTTTTTTTTATTGTGAACATGATTTAAAACTAGAAGCCATAGATAAATAAAATATTTTAAGATATTCCAACTTGTGAATTGCGCTCTTGGAATTAGTAATATATGCACAAATTTTTGTGCCTCTTTTTCGATCGGAGTTGGTGCAGTGCTGGAGGTCATGGGTTTCTTTCCAATGGTGGTGTATGATATGATGTGTTTTGGCATATAGATTGTATGGGCCTTTCTTTTCTTTACCTTTGTGTGACTGATGTTACGTGTTGCTTCTCTAGTTATTAGGGCAAGTGTTCCCAAATTGGAGTTGGATTCAACTTTTGAACAGAAGAATGACATAGCAAAAGCTGTTGAACAGGAACTTGAAAAGGTACTTTCCAGTGTTTAAGTGGTCAGATTTATTATCAAATCACGTACTCTTCCTCTTTGATTATCTTTAACTGTGAATATGCAGGCCATGTCACATTATGGATATGAGATAGTTCAGACTCTGATTGTGGATATTGAACCAGATGAACATGTGAAGAGGGCAATGAATGAGATTAATGCAGGTCTGTCATTTTATTCTCCTGTATCTTTCATATTATCTATCCACTCATATTCATGGCCAGAGAAAGAAAATCTGGAATTAGCATTTGTATTTGTTCGATTTTATCCGATGTAATCTCTTTTAATTGTAACAACAGCTGCTAGAATGAGGTTGGCAGCCAATGAAAAGGCTGAGGCGGAAAAGATACTGCAGATTAAGCGAGCTGAAGGAGATGCAGAGTCCAAGTATCTTGCGGGGCTTGGTATAGCCAGGCAGCGTCAGGCCATTGTCGATGGACTGAGGGACAGTGTTCTAGCATTTTCGGAGAATGTGCCAGGAACCAGTTCGAAGGATGTGATGGACATGGTTCTGGTTACTCAGTATTTCGACACCATGAAAGAGATTGGAGCATCCTCGAAATCAAACGCTGTTTTTGTTCCTCATGGACCTGGTGCGGTGAGAGACGTTGTCACACAGATCAGGGATGGTCTTCTTCAGGCTAGTTTAACTCATTAGCCTACATACAGCAAGTGGGTTTTAGTATTTATATTATCATTAGAAGATATTTATGTTCATATAAATTTGGGGTGGCGGTGTATTTAAGCTTTTCGATCTTGCTTTTCTTGTATATGGTATTGTATAGTTCTTCAGAGCACTTGGTTTCCTGCATGTGCTTAGATGGGACTACATAAGCAAAATTGTCTAGTTTATTTGTTATGGCTTTGTTGTTTATAAGGTTTATATGAAAAGTCGGAGGTTCTACAGATGATGTGGTATTTTGGATGGCAAAGTGTTCTATTTTCTTGTATAGCAGTATAAAATTAAAATGCACTCTGTATGTTTCATTTTTTCGTAATTACTTTTTGCTTTTTAATTGTAAATATGAGATAAAATTGTGGTAAAATTTCGAAACAGCTGTTTGTATTCGAAAAATAATATCTACTATCTATCATCAAACAGGAACATGAGAACTAAATGGGCTCTAAAAATCATCGGGGCTAAGAGTTTTATACTTAGATTAAAGGTTTGTTTGGTTCATATGTTTTTTTTTTTTTTTGTATGTTGTTGATGTTTGGTATTTGATTATTAGTTTTAGGTAAAATTATCTGTTAGTATATAAAATGACGGCTATTTTCAACCCATTTCATCATTTTTGCTACATATTAAACTGTATTTTCCTCATTTTATTTCTCTGTTTTGATATTGCTCCAGTCTTTTTACTCAAACTCCTTTCATTATTTCCTTTCCCCAAACACAGAATTCCCTTTCAAATAATATTATTATATAACAAAATATACAATAATTATATTTATATATAAAAAAGTATTCGAAAAAGTAAAAAGATTATAAATTTTTGATGTAATATCAAATTTGAAGGAAAAAACCGTATTTATCAAAATGAGAATACGGTTTGATGATGTTCCTAGCATCAATTTGATATTGGGTTGGAGATTGTCCAATACAAACATATCTTACATCAATATATAGATTTAATTTTAAAATTAATAAAAAATAATCTAAATAATTAAATAAAAAGTATACAGTATGAATTTATAAATAACTTCGAAGGAGACATTGAGAAGAGGTTGCGAGGAAACATTGAGGGTTTACCAAAAGCAGTTTTTACTGCTAACACATTGAGGGTTATTGTGATTGATAGGCAAGTTGTAAAAGCAGCTTTTACTGCTAATAGAAACAGAAAGTTAAATCTTAGCAAATAAAATAGAAGAGCTAAAACAAAAGGATAACATTTTCCATCCTACTGTTTGGGAAGCAAAATATCTCTTGGTCCTCAGACCGCAACTCAACATCAATATTTGTCCTAATAATAACTAGATATATTTTCACAATATAGACTTGAGGGTTAGAAAGAGTACAAGTTTGATACTCTTTTAACCTTTTCAATTTTCATGCCTATAAGGAAAACAAATAAAGCAAATACTATATCTTTTTATTAAAAAATGTACTATATCACTACACTGCGTCAGAAATAAACAAATGGCATGCTTAACTTTGATCATATACATGTATTGTAAGGTAAATTGCAGACGTTTCTTACAACTTCGCATGTTCATATATAACTTTCAATTTTACATATAATATACAACACCTACAAAATAACTGATTATTATTTTTCATTTTCTTCAAAATGAAATATAGACCTCACTTAATATTAGGGAAAAAAAAAAAAACACTCTTTTAACTTTAAATCCATCTCTTTACTTTCTCTCCCCGTCCATCTTCTCTCTTTCCCATGCACTCTTTCTGCATTTGATCATCATCGTCACTGTAGCCTTAGAAAAAGAAGGCTTGCAAGAAGAGGAGGTAAAGATATTTAATGGATTAGATTTGAGTCCATAATGATTGGCAGGCCGTTTCATTAAGGCATAACACTTATATTGCCCTTAAACTATAGTTTAAAAATCAATTAAGTCTCTAAACTATTAAAATCACCAATTAAGTCCTTAAGTTATTTAGAAGTCAACAATTCACACCCTTTGTACTAATGATCTTAAGAAATAATAGTAATTTAATTCTAATCCAACAATTAAATACATAATTAACACTTTTTTTTATGATTTCTATATCTTCACTTCATCTTGGATTTTATTCCTATTTCCCATTGGCAAAAGTCAGAGATCTCTCCCTTCTTAATAAAGTTTCTGACTTCATTTCCTTTTTGAAATTCTATTTGATTTTGGATCCTTTTTGAGACATGAATATATTTCATACCCTATACAATATTAATTATGTATTTAATTGTTATAATAGGATTAGATTACTATTAATTCTTAACATCATTAGATAAGAGGAAGAGAATTGTTGATTTCTATATAGGTTAGAAGTTTGATTGGTGGTTTTAGTAGTTTGGAAAGCTAATTGATTTTCAAAGTATAATTTAGAGGCTAATATGAGCTATATATGTCTTTCATTAATGAAAAGAAAAACGGAGACCCTCCATCAGCAAGCATTGTGCATTAAAAGAGATCAATCGCCGAAGAAAAGAAGTTCGGGAACGTAGATATTGAATTTGGACTTAAAGGGCAGGATGAATTCATTGAATGCCACATTGCGTTTGCCCCGAAGCCATAGATCAAGACGAGCAAAAGAGACGATCAACACACAAGGGATGGATTGAAAATTATAAGGTAAAAGTTATACTTGTTATAAGGTAAAAATTATAGGCCAAGTATATAATCTATCCTACATTTTAACAGAAAATAGAATGTCAAATCTTAGCAAATAAAATAGAAGAGCCAAAAAAACAAAAAACATTTTCCTATCAGCATGAGTATTTGTCCCATTATCTTGTAATCCCCACAGCATCAAGCAGGTCATTAGAAAACCATTTGAGGACCCGAACATTCAAGAACAGGCTAACATCTAGCATGATTCTTTCAAACACCTAATGATTTTATTAATTTCCGATTCAGTCTTTTTATACACCAGCAAGTTCATGATCAACACAAAGATCATGATCCGCACCATACTCAGTAACTTGACAGCTCAGTGAAATACATTGAAAATAATAGTGATCATTATGCAGTAATTTCATCAAAATCATGTATATCCCATACTTAGGGCTGAGGCAAAATCGAAATTAAACAAATCGAAGATGGTTCCTGACACCAACTAGAATTATTTTCTACAAGCCATATCCACCACAGAGACCCAATATGACAACAGAAAGAGATGGATGTTTCAAATTTCTTTTTTCTTTTTAAAACAAAAGGATGATCTATCATTATTCCTCATTATTGTTCTCCATTCCTAGGAAAAATCTTCCGGTCAGCCCGCAAAAAAGCTGCTCTATCTAGGGCTTGAGAGCCAAGGCCAATCCAATCTTAGCGCTCTTCTCAATTGCTCTGGTGTCTACCTCTCCAGAGATGGTGAAAAGTGACTTGGGGCGCCACTCATGCTGGATAAGGGCACTAGCTTTGCCAAAGCTGTTCACCCGAGCCTTAACACTGGTCAAAGGATCAAGTGCATGCTGTGTACCAATAGTCAATGTGTTCTCATTGCTTGAAAAGCTGTGTGTCAGCTCTGCACCAACAGCTGTATTGGTTAGTGGACTCACTGTATGGTAATAAGAAGCATTTAGGGAGTCGCCTTTGTCATTCCTGCCACCAGAAGACAGCGAGTGAGTAAAAAGATAATATATAATTGGAACCATATAAATCAAAGAGACACAAACAACACAAAAATATTAGACTTCAAATTTGTATGTAAAATGTTAATATATGCTCCACATCTGAGTTTTTATTCTAAACAGCGGTGGAGGGGCGGGAGATCATCATTGCATCACATCTCGAATGCTTTAATAGTAAAGGATGTATTAAGTAAGCAACGTACCACTACTACACTGAAAAGATTGAACCTGGGCATAATATATAAATGATTAAAAAGATACCAATATTACTGCACAAGGAACTACTTACAGTGTCAAGGCAGCAAGAAGATCACCATGGTTATAACTCAAACCAGCATTCAATTTAGTGAAGTTCCCACTGGCAGTATCAAAAGAAAGATCCGTCCCAAGAGCAATACAATTTTTTCCCACCACACCAGAGAAGTTAACAATGGGATTTGCAGTCAACCCAATACTAGTGCTTATCCCAGCATACTCATGCTGATACTGGAGTTCAACCTGTTCGCATCATCACAAATGAGAAAGACATTAGACTGGACAAGAGTAGCAACAAACTAAATGTGTAAAATGTAAATTTTCCATCAATCAAGAACTACACTCATAATTGAACATGACCAACAGGTCCATAAACATGCCGTATTCAACTAGCATGTAGATATAATAATAGCATCACTGAATTAATTAGCAAGGGCTCAAAGGCTGCTTACCTTTCCAGATCTCTGATCAGGAACTTTGAAGCTAAAAATTGTCTTCAGTCCAGGAGCTGGCTCATCAATGGTGATGGTTGTGAAAAGCTACAACAAACATAATTTATTAGTTGAACCATCAAAACTTTATCTGACAATTTCATACAGTTAAAAGAACAAATATAGAAAGGAACTGAATTATCTAAAAATGCAGGTGCAAGTGCTAAATTAGATGCAGCTAATGCATCGTCTACCAAGGTATTGCAACATTATCTTCCATAACTATTTCCCAATGTGATTTAGTATATCTGCAGCAGAAAATGTGATGACACGGAAAGAAGTATGCCACGTCTAATGGAGACACAGTATGGCATATGATGGAGTTGAAGGCAAATTACAATATCCACCATATTAACTTTGTCACAACTTTCTGCTTCACAAAACTACCAATTTCTAACTCAAGAAAAATAACCTCTTCACAGTTCCCATGCTGCCAAGTCCTAATGATATTAAAATTGTGGAACACATGCATGGATCACACAATAGTGAAATTGCAAAATAAATAATTAGAAAGAGCAAACTCCAGCACTGAACATTTTCTGATGCTTTATGATACTACGTGAAAGTAACTATATGAATATGAGAATTTATATGCATGAAAATAGCAAAGAATGCATAAATAAGCATCTGGCTAGCATAAATAAATTAAGACAAATTAGAAAAGAGGCTCCTGAGTACCCCATAAGCTTCTAGAACTTACATTGGAACTTGTGTCTACTTTTACATCAGTTGTGATGTTCTTGTTCTTAAACTGACTGCTTACATCTGCCAAAAACAACTCACCTTTCTTAATTCCACTTGAAGTGATTGCCTGAAACAATAATCAACTGAACATTAGAATATGACTACACGTGCCTTATCATTTATTATGAAAAGCACACATAAGCCTTTCAGTCATAAAGCAGTGAAATGTTAGCAGAGTTTTACAAGGAGATAAAAGAAGTACAAATTACACCACCACACCCTTTTTTCAAAATTATAAACATCCATACAAGTCCTACACATAATGCATACATAAGAAATAAGTAGCCAAGCCAGATGTCCAACCATTCCCTCACAAATTCCCAGTAATTTAAAGATACATAAAATTCGTTTACCATGACAACATGCACAAGGTTCACTCCAGCAAACTATTGATCTTTTTATCTTGCAATGACATACAAAACAACCAGAGAACGACAAAAAGGTAGAGAAACAAGCAAAAATAGCAGGAATAAAAAATTTATTGAAAAGCATATATAAGAAAAATGATATTCATTTGACTATGCAATTAAGTTTTCATAATCATTACAATTCGATAAGCATCAGAAAAATATAGAAAAATGAAAAATCAGCAGCAAGCCATTCAGAAACAATGTCATTGTGATGAATCAAATAAGATAATACATTGGAATGAATCAGACATGAACTTAATGGTCCATTACATGATAACTCATAACTGACCTACCTTGGGAAAAAAATTATTATTACACCTAGAGACATTGAATTATTCAGCTCTCAAAATTTAATTTTCCATGAATAAAGACATTGAATTATTAATTAAGTATACTCTTTTTTAGTCCAACTGTCGAGTTTGAGGGCTTAATAGTGCAATGTACAGTGCTCAGTGTGCAACCAATTATAATTCAGAGGGTTCAATAAAAGAAAGCCATATACATATGCAGTAGCTACTTACATGAAAGCTAAAAAATCAAATACTTATGCAGCTGAAACTTCCATTAAAGTCAAAAAATTGATATGACATTTCTAAAATTAAATAATCGACGAATCCGATTCATTTTTCTTATAGTTATCCTCTGAATCAAACAGTGAATAAATCAAAAAATAACTTCCGTAAGAAAAATTAAATTAAAAAAACTCACGACTCCAGTTGAGGTGTAAGTTGTGACGGTGAATTTGTGGTCTCCTTGATAATCCTTGTAGAGAAGATCTACGGAAATTAAGCAATAAAAACTCAGTCTAAATCATCATAAACATAAAAGGAACCAACAAGCCAAACAGTAAACATCTCTAAACGCAACGAATCAACTAAATAACAAGAGAGGAGAAGAGTACCTCTGGCTTTTTTGCCAATATCGGTGTAGAGACCAGGACCTTTCCCCATGATTTCTCCGAGAAATGGAAAATAAAGTTTGAGAGAATAAAAATCGAGGGAGAACGAGTGAGGAAGAGTTCAAACAAGGCGAGAACCCTAATATTTCTCTTTGAAATTAAAAATTGGCCTATATGGAGAGATGTTACTTCCACCGTAGGATGATGTTGGGTTTAGATATTAGCATTTGTGGCCGTTGATTATGTCCTCCGAAAGTGTGCTGGTTTGTTGTGACTTCGAGATTGAGACACAGGGGTACCTGGGAATATTCGGCTGCGCGGTTCTCTTTTTTTTTTTTTCTCTCTTTTCTTTTTCAATACTAATAACTATCTCGATAAGATACAAAATGGACCTAACGTTTTTTAGAATACCAATTTAGATTTCGGATACAAAACAATATTAATGTATGTTTAATATTACAAAATACTAGTAGTAATAATTTAGGTCTTGATAACTACGTGCATGTTATTCATATTACTTTATTAAATTTTGATATTTCTCTCCGTATACAGTTAGTGGAACTTTAACAGAGTTGTTAGCAATATTTTGTAAATATACTAATTTTTACTATTGTTACGTGCGGTTAGGGTGCGGACGTGTCAGAGAAATTATTTCTCAGTTATTTTGTTGGTTAAGTTTATGGAATTGCGCGTCAAAACTTGAAATCTAATAAAGTGATTGGCGAAGGACGCAATGATTGAAAAACTCTCTATTGGCCTCTAACACCGTTAAGAAACTTTGCTAGATAAATTATTTTTATTTAAGCTAATGTGGGTAAATTAAAAACGGGTAAAATAAATAAATTAAAAGTGCGATATTAACATAAGATTTTGTGAATAATTTGTATTGTATTGATATGAATGAAGGTTTGAATACATATGTTCAAAGAATAAAATGAAATTATTTACAATTGAAATATTTCTATACTTAGACATATAGATAAATCAATTGAATTGGAAAAACAAATCAATACATAATTGAAATGCAATAATAATAAAAATTGAAATTCAACGACAAACTCGGAGCCACAATAGCTATCTCGGCTAGACATTGAATTTTGGCGTCGGTTTGAGGTCCTCGGAACACCGTGGTTGGTTTGGCAAGAGCGGAATTGATCTAGAAAATTTCTGACTTGTAGTAGGCAAGTATGAGGCAGATTTGGCCTTCAATTTCGAAGGAACGGTATGAGTACTTACGAACACGGAATCAAGCTCGTTAAAAGGCTAAATTTAACTTCAGGAAATCATGAACAAATGTTTAAAAGGGATCAGAGGCTAAAACGGACTTTAAATAGACGAAAACGGGCTTGGAAAATCACTGGACGAATTATGCTAAAAGTTGGAAACAGAATGTCTAAACGATTTGGGGTGCAAAGATTGGCTTGTAAATAGAGTTTCTGGACATATAATTGGGCGAATCAAAAGGCTAAATTTAACTTCAGGAAGTCAGGAACAAATATCTAAAAGGAATTGAAAGCAAAATCGGACTCTAAATAGACGAAATCGAGCTTGGAAAATAACTGGACGAATCTGGAAAACTTGAGACTTATGAATGTTAAATTGAATGGAAAGAACTTGAAAATAGGCTATTAAAGACTTGAATTGAAGATTAAAAGAGCTAGAAAAGGGAATTTAGAACTAATAACTTGAAGAACAAAATGAAGAATTTAAGAACTAAGCATTGGAACTTAGGAAGGGGGTTTTGATGTATTGAATTGATGAATAATTATGAAGAATGGAGTGTCTATTTATAGTAGTTTGAGATGGCATTTTGAGTAATTAATTAACTCACTAACCTTTATTTTTTCTCTCAGATTTTGCCCTCTACTTTGCCACCTCACTAACTTCCCTGAACTTCCATGTTACATCACATCACTACCTTGTGGTTAAAGGGACTTTTAAGGCTAGGCATATATGTGGGGGTAGGTTAGGGTTCGTGGGTTAGCTCGTGGTTCCGTTCGGGTGCGTTTGGAGAAGTCTGATGGACCGAAACGGATTCTAGGCAAGGACTGGCCTTCAGCTCGCCGAGCTGGAGGTCAGTTTATATTTTTTTCCATTCTTTTTATTTCTTTTATTTATAAAAATGGAAACTATATCCTAAAATTAAATATAAGCTTTCTATATACATGAAAATATAAAAGAATAGTTTTATCAAATATCTGATTTTTTTTTCTAATAAAGATTATAGGATCAGAATCCTGCAGGATTTTTAGGATTTATCCTTTAAAACTCTCAATTTTTATCAACTGCAATTCTTCTTCCTCTTTTATGTTTTTTTTTTGTTTCTGCCATTTTCTTTTCTCAAAGCTCAACAAATATTCAGAATCAAGCTCTCAATCTTTCAACCATGGGTATGCAAACTATCTTTTCTTCTCTTTTTTCTTTTCTTTGCTGATTTTTTCTTTTGCCTTTGTGTTAATTCTACCGTTTATAGAATCATGTTTATTGAAAAACTGACAGATTGAATTGGAATTTAATAAACGAGTTTTAGAATTACCATATGTGAGTGAAGGATTTATTGCTAAAATTTTGTATCTGTATGTCACAGCTGGTTGTTCATATTCTGACACCATTCGCGTCGATTCCGGCATGGGCATAACTCTTAGCTTGCAGGAGGTAATTTCCAATTAAGTTTGCAATTTCCTGATCATGTGTTTGAAGGTAGCATTCGTAGGCTTTAATTGATTGTGTCTTCAATTCAATTTCAGGATAGTGTCTTTTACTATTATCCATGTTGTTGTGAATAACTCCATATTGCCTCCTTATCCCCTGAGTAGTGCTACTGAATTGGCCCTTCATAGGGAAACTTATCAATTCCCTAAAAATAAAAGAGGACTGATATTCCTTCGTCGTTACACTGGATGGAATGACCATGTTGTAAGTGTTGTATGCCCTAGGTCATTCCTTTTGTATATTATACAGGGTGAATTGTGTATCCAACTGACAGTTAATAATATATGTGTTCATATGTAATTATTTGTATTGTTTAATTACTTAATGAATATATATACATTAGTCCAAAGATTATTTACAAAGAGATAATATTATTAAGAGTTAATAATAATGAGATATATTCTTTGGTGAAATAATAATCTTAAATGTTCATAGTCGGTGGATAATGAATTGGACACTTATCTATCCTTAGACTATCACCTCTGTTTATTTTCTTGATTAGTATGAGATATTAATCAGAAACAGAAAATCTCATTCTGTTTGATATGTTGATATCTGAATAAATATGTGGACATTCAAAGAGGTGAATGGTTCGAACTGTGACGTTAGATAATAATTGCACAAATGTTTACTCCTAGTCAACATAATTATTATCTAGGTCATAATAGTGCATATAGTCCTTTGACTTGAGGAAACTTAGTTGTTCTTGCGCAGGTAATTATAATTTGTTCCTGCTTTGTACTGGGATCTTAATTCTGGTAATCCGGCAGTGAATCGCTATAGTTAGTTGTGTTGTGTAACAAGAGTTTGCTAATAGAGGATTCATTACTCTAAGTAAATAGAGATAAATCCTAAGATAGTTATTGATTGGTTTTTTGATGGAATGAGTTCCTGACCAGGACAATAAGACTCATCTGATGAGATAAGTATCAAGGAATGGTTTCTTGATGAGAGTCTTGTTTTATCAAAGACTTAATCAATATTTCTTAGTATCTTGACAATTAGAGCTTGACACTTTGTGGCTCTAGTCAAGATCGGGATTTTTAATGAAAGGACTTTAGTGCATGAAAATTATGATCGATGGTTCATAATTAGTTTAATTATAAGTTCAAGTAACTTCATTCTTTAATTGGGACGTCATGGCGCAGTGTGTTAGCTGGAGATCTTGACCTTTAGATGACTATAAGTATATATAAGCTAAGCTTATATAGGATACACTTGTAGTACAAGGAATTGGATTCCTAACATAATTAATAAGTGTTATTATTATGTCTCTAATGCCAGTTAAAGATGAACCTAGAAAGTCACACACATACAAGTTGTTTGTATCAAGCTTTAGTTAAATTGATTAATTAAAAGTGTTTTAATTAATTGATTGACACAATTGAATATGTCAATGGGATTGACAAAACATTCTAACACTGTTTGATATTCAATTGAGGAAATTATAAATTATTATTCTTGCTCAATTTAAGTTGATGGCTTTTTCAGAATACAATAGTCAAGTGTTGACTGTTGCAATTTAGAGGTATTTTATGTTAACTCCTCTAAGATTTTGTTAAAGATATACTAATAATTAATTAAGTGATTAATTAATTATTATTATATATATTTATAATAATAATAATATACTAATATAATATAATTAATTATTAATATAATATAATTAATTATGTTAACTCCTTTGAGGTCGACTGGTTCTCTGATGGTGTTAGAGGAAAGTTGCTTCCATACATGGAGCATGGTGACATTTTCTTTGCTATTATCTGTCACCAAGTTTGGAAATGGAGAAACGAGGAGATTTTTGGAGATAAAACTGTTTTTATGACAAACTTAGCTGATTTCTTCTCGAAAAAACTTTTCTCTATTATCGATAGTTTCAAAGGAGAGTCCCTTGCCAGAGCCTCTCAGTGTTGTGATGTCCATCTCGTGGGATGGAGCAGGCCAAGAGAGGGGGTTGTGAAGCTGAATACTGATGGTTCCTGCCTCAGTAACGGTAAGATTGCGGCTGGAGGTGTGCTTAGAGATGTAGGGGGCGTCTGGCTTTCTGGGTTCTCCCAGAATTTAGGGTTGGGTTCTTCCTTTTCTGCGGAGCTCTGGGCTATTCTTACTGGAATCAATCTTGCTAAAAGGATGGGTGTTAAGAGGCTCTCTGTGGAGTCTGATAATTTGGAAGCAATCAAAATGATTTCTGAGAATCATTCTATGGGTCTTAACAGTCGCAACCTCATCAAAGCTATTATAAGGCTTTGCTCCTCCTTTGAGTTCGTAGAGTTCAGACACATTTTTAGAGAGCAGAATCGTGTTGCTGATCGCTTGGCGGCGGCGGGCCATGAAGGGACGTTAGGCGTTACTACCCTTCCTGTTTCCCCTAGTTTCATCTCTCATCTTCTCTTAGAAGATAGGATTGGGGTTAGCTTCCCTAGGCTAATTCCTGGGTAGTTTGTTGTTATTCATTTTTCTTTTCCTTTTCTACCAAAAAAAAAAAAAATTTATTATATATATAATATTAAAATTTATTTTTATTATTATTATATTTAATATTAATTTATTATTATTATTATTATTATATTAAATAAAAAAAATTACATGCACTAGGACACGTGTATGTCCTAGTGCATGCCTTATGGATTGAATTCAGAATTCAATCCATAAGATGATTGTGGAAAAGAAATGTATGAATATTCATACATAATTTTGAGAAAGTGAGATACGATTTTTGCGGTTCAGAAAATCGGATCCGGAATCAGTTTTCGATTTTGAGCAAGATTAATCAATTTCTTCGAGGCTTGATCTAATCGACTTAATGGACTGACTAGAGATTTCACCAATAGAGAAGCTTTAATACCCGATTGGAATCTACAAGAGGTATTTTTCCAATCACGTAGTATAAATATTAATTTGATTATTGAAGAACTTAAGGATCTTGGTTAAGGATTTGATGTCAGAGATCGGATGTTTGACTGTTTATCAGAGTGATTGGATCACACTGATTGTTTGTTTAGGGAAAATTTTTGAAATTCGTTCCTAAATACCAACATGCTTCCGCTTCAAATCCTTCACATGTAGATTGTTTAGAGCCGAGATATGCGGGTGTTTGGGACCAGGTTAGCATTAGGGATTTTGTTCATTTGACCCGCTGCGAAATTACTCCTTGTGTGAATGTACTTGAAGGGGTGTTGAATTATTGGTCGCTGGTTTATAACTCATTGATTCTCTCGTTAGGCCCCATGTCCATCACTTTACGTGATGTGGTTGCTTTAACGGGGCTACCTATTATTGGAGAGGAAGTCCCAAGCTGTATCGAGACAGATACATTCACTATGCCAAATAGGCTCTCAAACGACGGTTAAAAACCATCGTCCTACAAGATATAAATCTGTCACGGGGCTCGTTGCCGTCTGATGCACCTTCAGATGATGGTTGGTGTTAGACAAGGTGTCGAACGGCCTCGCCCGGGCGGACCGGGAGGTGGACACCTCATGGCGACGTAGGCGGTGATTGGCGCCGAAAGCAACCAGTCGTGGAATCAAGCTGCTCGGCAGGACCGGAGCTCGGAGTATGGAAGAGTCGCCACCCACGAATGGGAAAATGAACACTGATCCCTTGCGGGAGACCGGTGAGGGTTCGGGAAACTTAGGTACGAGCCGAGAAGGCTAGCTCCTTTCCGGAGAAAGGCTACTAGGAACCCCGACATCGCCCGGTTATGAACCACCGGCCTCCTACTCAGCGTGTTAGGCGATAACGGACTAATCGCATATTTCTTTAAGTTTAAAATTCATTTGAAACCTTTTCTTTCTCGCTTTGAAAACCGTTTTGAGCATGTCATTAAAAGCCATCTTAGTAAAGAATCACCCATTTTGCATAAATTTAAAGTACATAGGAGAGAGAGGGGGAGAAGAAAGAATTGATTTATTCACAATGTGATTTATACTTCATATTATACGCTAACTCTAAGTTAAGCTCATTCCACAAAACGAGTTTATTTACATGGTTCGTACCTTAATCACCGTTGGAACAATTTAGGTACGTTTCAAAACCCCGTTAATTTACATGATATCGACTCGAATCGCCGTTGGAACGATTCGAGTGTTTGAAAGTGTGAGATAAAAAGTTTTAACAAGAAAACGTGATTAAGCATACAAGTCCATTTATTTTTGTACAAAACCATTTGGATAAGAAAACGATTCAAAACTCCATTATGTACAATTTAAGAAACGGTTTTAATTACAAGGTTCACTTAATCCATCGTTGGAACGAATTAAGGTTTTAAAACGTGATGTTTTAGGAAATCGTTTGAAATGATGAAAAACCTTTTATTTACACTTTAAGAATATCTAGAAAAACTTTAGTTTGAATAACCAAATTGAAATCTCTTTTTGTGGTTTATTTTCCCCTTTTTTCACTCAATTGAATCTTTACTTATCATAATCACAACAAATTAAATCACAATTACCAAACAAAACCCATTTAAAATATACATATAAATGTCTAAAGAATAAAAAAGGAATATATACATATATATACCTTTTTAGTAAAAGATGGTGATTACACCTATAGATTAAAAATAAGGTAAAAACATAATATGTACTATAGTTATTGATATATGCTAATAAAAAGAAAAATAACACTAAGTATAGTATACTTTTTATCCTAATTCAAAATATGTAAAAATAATGAATAAAGTGCATGAATGAGAAAATAACATTTAACCCCAAATTAGTTTTTACACAATAGCTATATGGAAATTAACCCACCTAAAAGTACATCCCAATATCAATACCCAAAATAATATCTAATAACCTAAAAGCATTTATAAATCATTCCAAATGGGCCAAGCAAATGATCCACAAAAATAATAATTAGATATAGCTTAAATGGGCTTAAAGAAAACCTATATATACATATATATATTTTTACAAAGTTAGATTAATATAAATAATACCCAAACACAAAATGAGTAAATATATAATAGATAATTATTAGTTATATACCACAAAATGATTTTAATAAAATAATTACATAATTATATATACATATATTAGGGACCAAATATCAAAAAGTTAAGAAAAAATGGTTTAAAAGGCATTTTTTCCGAATTCCATCAGCTTTAACGACGGAAAATCCATCGGTAAACCGCCTTTACCGAAAGAAAAAGTGAAATTACAGAAACAGCTCTTAACAGTTTCCAGATTTATTCAAAAGCTTTAGATCTAATCTATTCTATCATTTTTGGCCTCCGAACTACCCGAATCGGGTCATAGTCTATAACGGAAACTCCCAAAATGATGTTTTATTTTAAAACATTAATTAAAACATTTTCTAAATCTAGATCTACAACGTTTTAGTCCCGAACTACCCCTAAATGGGGTCACGGTTCGTATTGGGACATAAAACGAGGTTTTTATTTTAGATCCAAACTCAAGTGTTTGTAGAATGAAAGAAGAAAATTAATTTGACAAGTTTAAGCAATAAAAGTGCAAATAAAAGAGTAAAGGAGTAGATCTAAACAATAAAAACGTAATAAAGAATGAAATGAAAGAGTAAACGGGTCTAGTTCCTCGGATTATTACCTCTCAATCGGTAATAGAGATGCCAAATCAAGTCGATTGATAGTGTTTTGAGTCGGTTTTTTGGGTTTTTGGGCGAATTCGGATCTCGTCGAATTTTTTCAGGGGTTCGGATTTTTTCTCCCCCCCTAATGCCTTGGGACTCCATCCTATTTATAGGCATATGGAGCCCCAAACATAATTTATTTTTGGCTCCAAGCCAACTTGGAGCCAAAGGTAAGCTAGATGGCTTTATTGTTATGATTATTATTATTATCATTATCATTATTTGTTATTTCATTTTTTATTTTTTTATTTTTTTATTTTTTTATTTTTTTATTTTTTTATTTTTTTATTTTTTTATTTTTTTTAAATAAAAGCTCACAAATGCACTTGGCATTCGGCCAAGTGCATTTGCTGCACTTGGCCGAATGCCAAGTGCAGGGAGGGCTGGGCCTGGGCGGCCCAGCCCTCGTCACAGGACGTCCAACGGCCCGTGACGTAAATACCGGCCCCGACGGGGCCGCGTTTATATATATTAAAAAAAATAAATAAGTTTAACTAAATAAAATACATCTAAAAACAACCAAAATCAATAACGATTGATTTTCGTCAAAGCCAATTTTATTAGCTTTTATAAAATTGATCCTTTTACAAAACCATATATATATATATATATATATATTATTTGGATTGCTCGAATACCAAAATAAAACCCTCTATCATCCCGAGATTTTATTAATAATAAAATTAGTAAGAAAATGGTGTGAAATACCCCGAACTCGGCCAGATGATTTAAGATTTCACTCGCGGAACCGATTCGCCCGTCATCTCGATTCGATTTCCGAATTCGATCAAACCGGTCTCCACGGTTCCTTCGAACAACGTTTTTTTTTCATTATTATTTTTATTGACTCATCATTTATTTCAATCGACTGATTTGGATCCCTTTTTATAATTTTTCTTCATTGGTCCTCCGATCCCGGTGTCTACAGTTGCCCCTACTTTTCTATTTTTGACAGTGACGTGTGTGCTTTTTCAAAAACCTCTTTTCGTGAATTCAACACATGCAATGCGAAATATATTAAAGTAAAAGACACCTATAGAGTGGGAGGAGAAATACCTGATCTCCATGTCGCAAGTGCCTATCTTGTCTTCAATCTTCACTTTGGTTGTCCCGTCCTTGCCTCTGAATCGGCTGCCGGCGAACGCTCCTTCTGGGGCCCCTAGTCTCTAAATCGACCGCAGGTAAAATTGCTCTTTCTAGCAACCCTAGTCTAAATCGACCGCAGGTAAATGGCTTTTTCTAGCGACCCTAGTCTAAATCGACCGCAGGTAAATGCCTTTTTCTAGCGACCCTAGTCTTTATCTCGACCGCAGGTAAAGTTACTTTTTCTAGCGACCCTAGTCTTTATCTCGACCGCAGGTAAAGTTGCTTTTTCTAGCGACCCTAGTCTTTATCTCGACCGCAGGTAAAGTTGCTTTTTCTAGCGACCCTAGTCTTTATCTCGACCGCAGGTAAAGTTGCTTTTTCTAGCGACCCTAGTCTTTATCTCGACCGCAGGTAAAGTTGCTTTTTCTAGCGACCCTAGTCTTTATCTCGACCGCATGTAAAGTTGCTTTTTCTAGCGACCCTAGTCTTTATCTCGACCGCATGTACTCTTTCGTTTTGAAATTAATCATTCAACCCTAATCCCCACATCGATCGCAGGCGTCCTTTCGTTTGCGTATCTCCACATTCGTCATTCGACCCTAATCTCTACATCGATCGCAGGCGTTTTCATGTATTGTAGACCTCCAAATCGAACATCCGACCCTAATCTATACATCGATCGCAGGCGTCCTTTTGTTTGCATATCTCCAAATCCATCGTTCGACCCTAATCTCTACATCGATCGCAGGCGTTTGCTTGTTTCACATATCTCCAAATCAACCGTTCGACCTTAATCTATACATCGATCGCAGGTGCTCTTCGTTGATGATAGCTGGGCTTTATCACTCGTCCGAGAGTTGGAATTGAGACCTCGTCCAAGAGGTTTTGACCGCAGTCGCTTTGATATTTAGTATAAGCTCTTTTCGGCTCTCCATCCCCCTCAACTGTCAAAGCGTAGCTATATATCTGATTAAACTCGGTGAAAGGCATACATGATAGGGGTCAAAAACCCCTATCTTTGGGTACGGTTTTAGGACGGTTTTTAGGTTTATTTGGCTAATAAGCGAGCAATTCTCGCATTTAAATGCTTTTGTGTGAGTTAGTTAGAAATTGGAAGCATTCTATTTACTTTTCGTCGTTTAGGCTCGTTTTGTGATCAATTTAGGCAAATACGGCCGAAATAACACGCATAATAGAATTCCGTTATCTTTTGAAGCTAATTGGTCCGTCAAAAGTCGCACCAAACGAAGCGTTTGCTCAAAATAAGCGATTGACGGATCAATTCGGCTTTTGGACTAATGTTTTCTGGAGTTTTTATGCGTGTGCAGGTGTAAGTTCAGACGAAAAAGGGTTTGGAAGTCGTCCGGTACGGATCGAGCGCGCTTCGGGCGAAAATGCTCGGCGAGCAGGGCCCCCGGGGCCATTTCTGCTCGCCGAGCAGGCCTCTGGAGGCCTGCTCGCCGAGCAGGCCCCTGGTGGCCTGCTCGGCGAACAGGGCGCCAGGCGCCTGCTCAGCGAGCAGGAGCCTGCTCGGCGAGCAGGAGCCTGCTCGGCGAGCAGGCCACCAGGCGCCTGCTCGGCGAGCAGGGGCTGCTCGTCGCAATCCTGCTCGGCGAGCAGCCTTTCCTGCTCGGCGAGCAGACCTGCGGGAATTGGTCAAAAAGACCAATTCCGCCCCCACGAAGCCACGTTCGGCCCCACGTCTTCCTACACCAACAAGGACACGAAATTAGGTCAAAACGAGGCCCGAGACGCGTCTATAAATAGAAATTTTCAATTGTAAATTAGATATCTTTTTGTTTTTGTAATTTTCTTATCTTCCACCTCGAGAAATCCTCTCCACCTCCTCCAAAAACCTTCAAACCTCCATTGAAGACACCTCCGAAGCTCCATTCACCGAGGATTGCTCGAGCTCCATCCTTAAGTCCTAGGAAGACGCCTGCATTGGTTGACAGGTTCCCTGAAAGGGATTTTTCTTCTTTTATATCTTGTTTATCCTATGATACATGCTATGAATCTTAGGCTTATTGTAACTTCGTGACAATGTTCTCCATCTTTGATTAATATAATAGTTTTGTTTCTTCAATTGTTTTAATGCTTTGAATCTTTGTCTTACGCTTTGTTTGATTGGTTTAACTCATTCGATAATCCCAAAATCAAGTTGGCACATATTGCGAGCTGAATCTGACCTAGTCAGTGCCTATAGGATTGACGACCCTATAGAAGATTAAGCCCAAATTACTGAGCCTTAGAGCTAGTTTCGGCCTTACAAGGGAATCACGAACTAGGAACTTTAGGAGGATAGGTCGGGTTAATCGCCTCGAACACAAGTGACTTAGATTTTAATTCAATTGTTTAAACAATCTATTTCCATTATCATCGTATCCCTCCATGATCCTTTAGATGATTGCATTGACAAAAGATCACTTAGGAGTAGTTTAACTTAATTAGGGGTAGAGTAATTTAGTTAGGGTTAAGAATAACTTAGTCAGAATTAGATAATCTAGTTAGGATTAGTGCAAACCAACCTAGGAGTAGATTAATTAAACAAAACCAACTCAAACCCCTTAAGCCTAGATAACATCCGAGACTTAGTAATTCGGTACTTGCAGAAATAAATCCTGTGGACGATAACCTGGACTTAAACCCAGAAATTTATTACTTGATAACGACGGGGTACACTTATCCCTCAGATCGGGTTCTTCACGGAATCCGCATCAAGTTTTTGGCGCCGTTGCCGGGGATTGTAGATTAATTCTATAAATACCCGACAACCGCCAATAATCAAGTTTTTGGCGCCGTTGCCGGGGAATAGTAGATTAATTCTATAAATACCCGACAACCGCTAATAATCAAGTTTTTGGCGCCGTTGCCGGGGATTTATTTCTTCTGCAATATCGAACCAAAGGTCAACTTGTTAGTTCAGGCATTCTTTGTGAATACTTTCCTTGTTAATATCATATATACTTGTTTATAATCATGATTCTTTGTACTACATACCTATACCGATTATATTTGTTTGTATACACTTATTTATATATACTCATTTATGATAGCCATCCTTATTTATACTTACGCTTGTGTATATTCGTTTGTACGAATATGTAGCTATCAACTTCACCTATACGTGTCTGTATATGTTTATCTGCACCATTCTTATACTTGTACAAAACTGTATGATTTGTATGATCTTCTTTCAGCTTTCATTTATTTCTGTATTTATCTTTTCTCAGCGTATGCCTACGAGATCAGCAAAAATACCGGTTGTCCCTCTTAACCCTGAACTTGAACGTACTCTTCGCAGGAGCAAACAGATCGGAAAGCTGAAGCAAGACGAGATCATCGAGCCTATCAAGCCCGTCAAGATGACTGACAATGAACGGAACAATGAGAACACCGGACCAGAGAGCGACACTCGTCTGATGAGTGAGATCCTGGCACCCCACCGACATTAGCATCTGTCAGGCATTGCTGCTCCAAACATTCCGGCAAACACATACGAAATCAAGTCTGGTATAATTCACTTGATCCAACAGACTGGATTGTTTGGAGGAGAAGCACATGAAAGCCCGAATGATCATTTGGATCGCTTCCTAATGTGCGCAGACACTGCAAGGACCAACGGGGTCCCCCAAGATGCTGCTAGACTGAAACTTTTCCCATTCTCTCTGACGGGGCAAGCTTTGGAATGGCTGAGAACACTGGAGCCTGGTTCAATCACAACATGGGCAGGGTTGGAAAAGGAATTCTTGTCCTACTACTTCCCTCCCTCAAAAACAGCAATGCTCAGGGGTGAGATCACATCCTTCCACCAACCTGAACATGAGGCGCTCCACACATCTTGGACTCGATTCAGGAAAATGCTACGCATGTGCCCTCATCATGACATACCCAAGCATCAATTAGTGAGCGTCTTCTATCACGGACTGACACCCACCAACAGAGCCATTGTTGACTCCGCAGCGGGTGGAGATTTGTTTAGAAAGACAGCAGCAGAGGCATATGACATGATCAATGAGCTGGCCAGAAAGAGTGTGCAGTGGCAAGAACAGAAGCTCACCGGCCCCACTAGGCAGCGGGTATTTGCTGTGGAAGAACAGGAGCAAAATCCAGTTGTTGCAGATTTGAGTAGGAAGATGGATGTACTGTTGGCTACGCTTAGCCGACCTCCCACCTGTGTGCACTGTGGCGGTGACCACAATGGTAAGGATTGTCAAGTAGGTAGCCCTTTCGCTGGAGATGGGGTGGAGATGGTAAATTATGTTGGGGGGCAACCAAGATACAATCAGAATTACAACAACGGTAACCCCAACAACTACAACTCCTACAACAACAATGGCAACTACAGGAGGCCTCAGCACCCGAACCTCTCTTACGGGAATTCAAATCAGAATGTGCTCCGACCTCCTAACGGATTTGTTCAAGAGCATAGAGAGCAAGGGCTTGGCATGCCCCCATACCAACAGCAAAATCAAGGGCCAATGCAACACCCTAAGGAATCTGACGAAGTGATCACTCTTCTGAAGGAGATCTCAGCTAGGCTTGCCAACAACGAAGCCTTCTGCAAGGACTTGAGCAATCAGGTGGCTCAGATTAATAGGGACAGGCAGGAAAGGCCACAGGGTTCTCTCCCGAGCACAACGGAGAAGAACCCAAAGATCCTGAGAAAGGATTGAGTAAGGGGGAGAAATCGGGTTCTCCTCGGTTTTAATCCAAAGTTTGAACAATTTGATTCTGCAATTTTCCTTTCTCTTCTTTTATTTTATTTTATTTTATTTTCCTTGCTCTTATTTCTTGTTGTTATAATTGAATTCTGCCCAACTCACCGGGTTGGTCGGCCGAGCCAGCCAGCTCGGACGACAAGGGCTGTTCGGGATTTTAAAAATCCTGAGCCAAAAAAAAAAAAAAAAAAAAAAAAAGAGAAAGGAATTGGAAAAAGGAAAAGAATAAGAAAAGAAAAAAAAAAGGGGGGGATGACTCATCATCCCTTTCCCCACCTTCTTCTTTCCTTCTCTCTTCTTTCTTTTCTTTTATCCCACCATTTTTCTTCTCCTTCCCTTTCTTTTCTTCAAAACCTAACCCCCCCCAAATCCTTCATTCTAACCCGAATTCAAGATATAAGGTATGAATCTTTACCTATTTTTTATTTCTAACATGTTTGTAGACTTAGATTTTAACTTAGGGTGATAATTTTTGAGATTTAAGGAAAACCTAAGTTTCTCAAATTAATGTCTTGTTTGCTTCTAAATTCTTGATTTCCTTGCAATTTATGATTAATCTATAGTTTGGGTATGATTCCTATTATTAATTTTGTGAATATTTGGAGAAATTGCTCAATTTGGGCAAAATCCCCATTTCAGCTCAAAGTTCAACCATTCAATTAGTTAGAAACTTGTCAAAAAGGTTGGGAATTGCATTCTTCTTGTGTTTTAGTCATTGGGTATCTCCAATTTTGCATGAATTTTGTGAATTTCGGGTAAAACATTTAGGGACCAAATGCTTATGATTTAGTCCCTAAATGCCTAAAGCTATGATTGTGCCTATGAATATGAATGATTTATTGAGGGTTTATGTTGAAGCTTGTAAATATTTTCTAACTCTCCCATTTTTGGTCTATTCCTCAGGAGATATGGGTCGGAAAGGAAAAGCTAAGATCGTCTTTGAGAACGAAGCCGAATCGGAGGTCGAGTTCGACGAGAACCTCCAAGCTAAGTATGATCCACCCTTTGGCCTTGTTGATGAACGTGAGGGTCTTTTGTATGATAGGTTTTCCAAACAAGACCTTGCTACACATATAATTGTCGATCAAACCTATTTGTCGAGTCTAGGTTTAAAGAAGGATTTCAATGAACTCCTCAAATTCCACGGCTGGTATAGACTAGCCACAACCCAGACTCCGGTTTATCACAATTTTACTATTGAATTCTTGACAACTTGGAAAAAGGAGCTGCCCTTGGGCGGTGGGAAGCATTCCTTTAGGCTAAACGGTAAACCCTACCGCATTGATGCCACCACACTAGCAGCTTTAATGGGGGTTTATAATCACCCAGAGACAATCTCAGACTTTGAATTGCCTCTAACAAAAGATATAGCTTGGGAGCAACTCACAGGCATATCCAGCTTTAACTCCCAGACTGCTAGCCCGGGCGCTCTCCGAGACCCGCTTCTCAATCTCGTCCACAAGTTTGTGGCCCATAACTTGTTGGGCAAAAATGAGAGTAATAAAGTCTCAAAGACGGAATTGCTCATATTATGGTGTGTGGCCAACCACAAACCCGTGGACACTATCAAGGCCGTATTTGAAGGCTTCTCGAGCCAAACAAGTAGAAAACGTGGTTCCCTAGGTCTTGGGCATCTAGTTACCAACCTGCTCGAGAGCCAATTCAAGAACTTAGATAATCCCGAAGTTGCTATTTATCCTACTCTGCTAAACTCAAAGTTTTTGGAGAAATCTACTTTTCAAGGAGTTTTTAACAGGAACACAACTGGAGGAGCAAGCTCCAGCGGAGGAGGAAGAAAAAGGGCACGAGTTCCACAACAGAGAAGGGATGAAGAACCTGAGGAAGAAGAACCTGCAACGGCAGGAGACCAAAGGGAACACCAAGCGTCGGGGACGGAGGCCCAGTTCCAAGCCATCAACACCATGATGGCAGAAATACGGGATCTTAACCTTCGGACTTTTAACACTGTTCAACAGATGGACCAACGGTTCACCAACTTTGAGCAGAATATGGACCGAAGGCTTTCGGGTCTTGAATACGTAGCGGCTGATTACTGCGAGCGCTACAACATGCCTTGGCCTTATCCCCCGGCCGATCAGTAAGTTGTCTTCTCCACCCTAACTTTTTACACTCGTATTTCATGATCTAGAATGCAATGTTGGAACTTATTGCATATTTTAAGTGTGAGGAGGAGGGGTAGACAAACTTACAAAAATTGTATAAATTTTTAAATTTTTGTTGCGTCGTGTCTAGTTTAGGTTTGCGTTTTGGCGTTTTATTATGTTTTTGCATGTTTAGGACCTAAAACCGTGAACCTCCTTCGAATCTAAACTTCGTTATTTGTCTTTGAGGGCTGAGAACCGAATCTAAAATTGCATGACAACTAGTTTAGGTGTGGGACACAACTCTCGTATCTGTAAAAGCATGAGCTACAGTTTGCATTTAGACCCTACTTTTGAAGAAATTCTAAAATCATTACTTAGGTAGATAACTTAAGAATTGAAGGCATGTAATATTAAACTTGAGTTTGGGGAAAAACTAGTAAACACAAAATTGAAACCCAAAGAATTGTGAGTTGAATTTGAGCCTAAGAGCGAACATCAAAAAGCTCTTTTTCTTGACATTTTTGTGTGAATGCTTTGACTTGTGGAAGATTACAGATTTTGCACCTAATACTGTGTTGAACCTACATGCAATGATTTGAGATGATAAACGATGAATCAGCCTCATTAGAATTAACCTTTTCTTTACCTTGTTTTTCTTTTTCATCCACTCTAGGAAGCCCCTTTGAGCCGACATTTTTGTAGTTTGTAGATTTTTCTTTCGTTCTAACCCGTTTTTGCGAACCACAACTTGGTTCGCTACTTAACCTTTGTTTTTGCAAAGCTCAAATTGAGCCTTTGTTTTTCTCTAGCGCTTTATCGTTGTTTATGGCATTATAGTAGCAAGCCAAAAGGATAAGAAGTGAATGGGCATCACTATCCCAAAAAAAAAAAAAAAAAAAAGAGAGAAGAAGAAAAACAGAAAAAGAAAAAGAAAAGAAAAGAGACGAACAAAAGGGAAGAACTCCATTCCCTAGTTCTTAGAAAAATCAAAAATGTCTCAAAGAAAACATCCCAAAAAGAAAACAATAAGGGACGAATAAAAAGCTCAATCACTTCATATTTGCTAAAGCCATTTAAACTTTGTTGTTGTAGCGCTAGAACACTTAACCTTTGTTGTACCTTTAACCCTCTAACCACATTACAACCCCAATTAGAGGCTGTTTTTGATATCATCAGAGTCATATAGCATAGTAGAGGAACTCGGATGAACGTTCAAAATCAACGTAATCCTAAGCAAGAATATAAGCCGAGAGTAAACACTTTAGCCACCAAAATTGTGTGAATGAGTGAACTACCTATGGTGAGGTGTTTTACTTAGCGATCCCCTCAAGCTCGTTCAATTGAACATGTGTTCCTTTACTTAAAACTATGACCTATTGTAATTGAAATGCGGCTTTTGGATATCGTGTCTCTACTTTGTATTTCCGAATGCATGTAATTACAGATGCTCGAAATTGTGTCAAGCACCTAGTCAAACTGGGAAGTTTTCTAGCTTGCTTGTGATGGCGGGTTTAGTTTTTTAGTTTACTTGGGGACAAGTAAAGTTTTAAGTGCGAGGAGGTTTGATAGGGGTCAAAAACCCCTATCTTTGGGTACGGTTTTAGGACGGTTTTTAGGTTTATTTGGCTAATAAGCGAGCAATTCTCGCATTTAAATGCTTTTGTGTGAGTTAGTTAGAAATTGGAAGCATTCTATTTACTTTTCGTCGTTTAGGCTCGTTTTGTGATCAATTTAGGCAAATACGGCCGAAATAACACGCATAATAGAATTCCGTTATCTTTTGAAGCTAATTGGTCCGTCAAAAGTCGCACCAAACGAAGCGTTTGCTCAAAATAAGCGATTGACGGATCAATTCGTCTTTTGGACTAATGTTTTCTGGAGTTTTTATGCGTGTGCAGGTGTAAGTTCAGACGAAAAAGGGTTTGGAAGTCATCCGGTACGGATCGAGCGCGCTTCGGGCGAAAACGCTCGGCGAGCAGGGCCCCCGGGGCCATTTCTGCTCGCCGAGCAGGCCTCTGGAGGCCTGCTCGCCGAGCAGGCCCCTGGTGGCCTGCTCGCCGAGCAGGGCGCCTGCTCGCCGAGCAGGGCGCCAGGCGCCTGCTCGGCGAGCAGGGGCTGCTCGTCGCAATCCTGCTCGGCGAGCAGCCTTTCCTGCTCGGCGAGCAGACCTGCGGGAATTGGTCAAAAAGACCAATTCCGCCCCCACGAAGCCACGTTCGGCCCCACGTCTTCCTACACCAACAAGGACACGAAATTAGGTCAAAACGAGGCCCGAGACGCGTCTATAAATAGAAATTTTCAATTGTAAATTAGATATCTTTTTGTTTTTGTAATTTTCTTATCTTCCACCTCGAGAAATCCTCTCCACCTCCTCCAAAAACCTTCAAACCTCCATTGAAGACACCTCCGAAGCTCCATTCACCGAGGATTGCTCGAGCTCCATCCTTAAGTCCTAGGAAGATGCCTGCATTGGTTGACAGGTTCCCTGAAAGGGATTTTTCTTCTTTTATATCTTGTTTATCCTATGATACATGCTATGAATCTTAGGCTTATTGTAACTTCGTGACAATGTTCTCCATCTTTGATTAATATAATAGTTTTGTTTCTTCAATTGTTTTAATGCTTTGAATCTTTGTCTTACGCTTTGTTTGATTGGTTTAACTCATTCGATAATCCCAAAATCAAGTTGGCACATATTGCGAGCTGAATCTGACCTAGTCAGTGCCTATAGGATTGACGACCCTATAGAAGATTAAGCCCAAATTACTGAGCCTTAGAGCTAGTTTCGGCCTTACAAGGGAATCACGAACTAGGAACTTTAGGAGGATAGGTCGGGTTAATCGCCTCGAACACAAGTGACTTAGATTTTAATTCAATTGTTTAAACAATCTATTTCCATTATCATCGTATCCCTCCATGATCCTTTAGATGATTGCATTGACAAAAGATCACTTAGGAGTAGTTTAACTTAATTAGGGGTAGAGTAATTTAGTTAGGGTTAAGAATAACTTAGTCAGAATTAGATAATCTAGTTAGGATTAGTGCAAACCAACCTAGGAGTAGATTAATTAAACAAAACCAACTCAAACCCCTTAAGCCTAGATAACATCCGAGACTTAGTAATTCGGTACTTGCAGAAATAAATCCTGTGGACGATAACCTGGACTTAAACCCAGAAATTTATTACTTGATAACGACGGGGTACACTTATCCCTCAGATCGGGTTCTTCACGGAATCCGCATCAATACACCGCAGCTCATTCTTAACATACGGCAAAGTATTGCTGATTACCACCCGGATCTGATCCTGCTCCGATGGCTTCTGTTTCATAACCGCTGCTTTAGCTCTCCACCTACTCACAAAGTCGGACAAAGACTCCCCAGCCTGCTGTTTGGTGTTCTCTAGCTCCCTCAAAGTAACCTCAAACACAGTGTTGAAGCTATATTGGGTGATGAATACCTTCACTAGTTCTTTCCAATCTCTCTTCGTTCCCAGTGGCAATGTATGAAACCACACGAGGGCAACTCCTTCTAGATAGGCACTGAACAACCCTAGGATCTGTTCCTCAGTCAGAATTATGTGCTTCATCGTTGCCACATATTGGTTCACATGGGCGGTAGGATCCCCAGTTCCATCAAACTTCTTCATGTCAGGGAGTCTGAACTTCAAAGGCAAAGCAGTTGCCGACGACTAGTTCTTCAAATTATAAAAGTCCTGACCTCCAGAGCCTACCCCCCATAGATCATGCACTTCTTGAGTGATGTGCTGCTTCCATTCCTCTTCCCTTTGCTTTCTCTTCCCCAAACTGCTTGTTACGCAATCCTGATAGTTATCTCCAAAACGGGGACCCGTGCTCACCCTGTCCTCAGCTGGTTTACTGCCACTCTTGTTACTCTCAATTGCAAGCTCATCCAGATGGACTAAAATTGCGGTTAACTGATCATTGATGTTGTTTACCACTCTTTCTAACCCTGATATTCTCTCATCTGGCGTAGACATACTGACCGAAGACTGAGTTGATTCGGACAACGATGATTCAAATGCCCCAACCGCTGATTCGGGACTGACGATCTGTGACTGATCAAACTACCTGACTAGCCGGCTACTCTTGCGGCACCAAGACTTCTTAATGGTGACGTCTGCGTAAGCAACACTCGTTTCAGTATGTATGCATGATTTATATGCATGAGTCGTGGTGTGTGCGTTTATTATTTTTGGATATATAAGATAAGACGAGCAAACGTTAGTCTAAATACACGTATCACAACATCTCTCTTCCACCCTTATTCCTCCACACACTCGATGGTCCAAGTCTCTTTCCTAGGATTTTGGTTTGGGGCTCACCTTGCGGTCCAGGGGACGCGTGATGTCGTAGATTATTGCGGAAAAGTAAAGCATCCATCAGACAATACAGTTCGTTTTGACATATCAACGTTCAGTGACTAAGATATCGACCAAATGGATTGTGCTTTCGAATAACTCGTCTCTTGTTATTTTGCGAGACGTATTAGTTCAGGTTTTGACTCCCTTTGAACGCATCTCGGATTTTAGACGTGGTACGAGTTATCTTTCAGTTCAATCGTTCGTTATTGATAATGACTCGTTCCCTTTTATTCGCGTGGGTTCATGTCTCGATTTTTGGATTACAACGGGATATTTTGGATCTATCGAGAGACGCAACCACGTGTTTGTTTAGTGATGAAATCACTTTTTTGGATTTATTTTAGGGAACGGACTCATCGCGTAACGTGTTTGTTTTTAGCGTCAAGAATCCGTTTGCTCATTTTTGCTACGTGAAAAGACGGCAAGTCTTATTCGAGCGCACGATAATCTTTCGGCTAGTAACACTCTTTATTTTCTTCCAATCTACGGGATACACCATCCTAGCCTGGTTATAGAAAATCAACGTTTCGTTGAATCGCATGCTTATTCGAGGCAGGGATGTTACCGTTCTTTTTCATTTAGGCACGAATTAAGCAAACACGCATGTCGGGCCATATTTCTTGTAGTTTGGTAACGGTCGAAATGATCGAGCCATTAGTCAAACCCACAGTCTCGTCCATATGGTGCAATCACGCGGTTTTAGCTTAATTCGGCTTTACGATTTTAAACGGCGTATACACTGGCTCAAGGCACATATTTAACGGCATTGGTTCATTTTCTTTAACTACCCTCGGGATGGATACATATCGTAGATACAGAATGATTTTGGTAATTTGTTTATTTTTGGATTTTCTTTTATTTTCTTAGTCACTTTGGCGGATACGTCCATTTCTCTTAAGAACAACACAAGGCGTAACGTAAGAGTTTTTTATTCAGAAGGGACGGGCCGCGTTTATGAAACTCTTTACGTTACAATGGGGTCGGTCAAAACAGAAATGTTCTTTGTTTTCGTTTTGTCATGATTTCGCTTTATCCCAACGTATTTAAAGAATGTGAATAACGGCTATCGTGAATATAGTCTTTTGAATCGAGCTATAACTATCCTTAATATTAAAACAACTTGAACTAATACGTGCTTACGTCACAACGCATTTCCTGAACATGTGCCTTCTTCGGGACACGGAAAGGGACCAGGCGGGTCGCACAAGTTCATTCATACGAGATGACTAAGTCGTCTTTAGTTCGAATTGTTTCGATGTTTCGGGGTAGTTTGTATATCGGTTTAAGAGTATATATTAACGCATCGCTTCATTTTCTTTACATATTTTAGGATTAGACATGTATCATGGCAATTTGAAAACACGAACTGATTCATTTATCACATCAAAAATATTAACGGGTAATCCTATGGCAACTTCTAAGGCTACTATATGCTGACGCGGCTGATCGCGGGACCGCACAAATTCACCCCTAACGAATGGATGGGGACCCTTTGGCGCCTTACTATAAGGGGGAACTTACACTAGCCTCTTTCGAGCGACGAATGGACTCTCGCTAGAGGTTTCGCGGAAATTACCCAAAAGGTTTGCAATAATTCTTATGAATGCATACGAAAAGAAATAATACGATCCGTCCCCGTTAAGGGCTTAATACACGCCTTCCGGAATCAAATTTCTCGCTTCCCCAGCAGAGTCACCACTTGTTAGACAAGGTGCCAAACGGCCTCGCCCGGGCGGACCGGGGGGTGGACACCTCATGGCGACGTAGGCGGTGATTGGCGCCGAAAGCAACCAATCGTTGAATCAAGCTGCTCGGCAGGATCGGAGCTCGGAGTATGGAAGAGTCGCCACCCACGAATGGGAAAATGAACACCGATCCCTTGCCGGAGACCGGTGAGGGTTCGGGAAACTTAGGTACGAGCCGAGAAGGCTAGCTCCTTTCTGGAGAAAGGCTACTAGGCACCCCGACATCACCCGGTTATGAACCACCGGCCTCCTACTCAGCGTGTTAGGCGATAACGGACTAATCGCATATTTCTTTAAGTTTAAAATTCATTTGAAACCTTTTCTTTCTCGCTTTGAAAACCGTTTTGAGCATGTCATTAAAAGCCATCTTAGTAAAGAATCACCCATTTTGCATAAATTTAAAGTACATAGGAGAGAGAGGGGGAGAAGAAAGAATTGATTTATTCACAATGTGATTTATACTTCATATTATACGCTAACTCTAAGCTAAGCTCATTCCACAAAACGAGTTTATTTACATGGTTCGTACCTTAATCACCGTTGGAACGATTTAGGTACGTTTCAAAACCCCGTTAATTTACATGATATCGACTCGAATCGCCGTTGGAACGATTCGAGTGTTTGAAAGTGTGAGATAAAAAGCTTTAACAAGAAAACGTGATTAAGCATACAAGTCCATTTATTTTTGTACAAAACCATTTGGATAAGAAAACGATTCAAAACTCCATTATGTACAATTTAAGAAACGGTTTTAATTACAAGGTTCACTTAATCCGTCGTTGGAACGAATTAAGGTTTTAAAACGTGATGTTTTAGGAAATCGTTTGAAATGATGAAAAACCTTTTATTTACACTTTAAGAATATCTAGAAAAACTTTAGTTTGAATAACCAAATTGAAATCTCTTTTTGTGGTTTATTTTCCCCCTTTTTCACTCAATTGAATCTTTACTTATCATAATCACAACAAATTAAATCACAATTACCAAACAAAACTCATTTAAAATATACATATAAATGTCTAAAGAATAAAAAAGGAATATATACATATATATAACTTTTTAGTAAAAGATGGTGATTACACCTATAGATTAAAAATAAGGTAAAAACATAATATGTACTATAGTTATTGATATATGCTAATAAAAAGGAAAATAACACTAAGTATAGTATACTTTTATCCTAATTCAAAATATGTAAAAATAATGAATAAAGTGCATGAATGAGAAAATAACATGTAACCCCAAATTAGTTTTTACACAATAGCTATATGGAAATTAACCCACCTAAAAGTACATCCCAATATCAATACCCAAAATAATATCTAATAACCCAAAAGTATTTATAAATCATCCCAAATGGGCCAAGCAAATGATCCACAAAAATAATAATTAGATATAGCTTAAATGGGCTTAAAGAAAACCTATATATACATATATATATTTTTACAAAGTTAGATTAATATAAATAATACCCAAACACAAAATGAGTAAATATATAATAGATAATTATTAGTTATATACCCCAAAATGATTTTAATAAAATAATTACATAATTATATATACATATATTAGGGACCAAATATCAAAAAGTTAAGAAAAAATGGTTAAAAAGGCATTTTTTCCGAATTCCAGCAGCTTTACCGACGGAAAATCCGTCGGTAAACTACCTTTACCGACAGAAAAAGTGAAATTACAGAAACAGCTCTTAACAGTTTCCAGATTTATTCAAAAGCTTTAGATCTAATCTATTCTATCATTTTTGGCCTCCGAACTACCCAAATCGGGTCATAGTCTATAACGGAAACTCCTAAAACGATGTTTTATTTTAAAACGTTAATTAAAACATTTTCTAAATCTAGATCTACAACGTTTTAGTCCCGAACTACCCCTAATTGGGGTCACGGTTCGTATTGGGACATAAAACGAGGTTTTTATTTTAGATCCAAACTCAAGTGTTTGTAGAATGAAAGAAGAAAATTATTTTGACAAGTTTAAGCAATAAAAGTGCAAATAAAAGAGTAAAGGAGTAGATCTAAACAATAAAAACGTAATAAAGAATGAAATGAAAGAGTAAACGGGTCTAGTTCCTCGGATTATTACCTCTCAATCGGTAATGGAGATGCCAAATCAAGTCGATTGATAGTGTTTTGAGTCGGTTTTTTGGATTTTTGAACGAATTCGGATCTCGTCGAATTTCTCCAGGGGTTCGGGTTTTTTCTCCCCCCCTAATGCCTTGGGACTCCATCCTATTTATAGGCATATGGAGCCCCTAACATAATTTATTTTTGGCTCCAAGCCAACTTGGAGCCAAAGGTAAGCTAGATGGCTTTATTGTTATGATTATTATTATTATCATTATCATTATTATTTGTTATTTCATTTTTTATTTTTTATTTTTTTTAAAATAAAAGCTAACAAATGCACTTGGCATTCGGCATTTGCTGCACTTGGCCGAATGCCAAGTGCAGGGAGGGCTGGGCCTGGGCGGCCCAGCCCTCTTCACGGGTCGTCCAACGGCCCGTGACGTAAATACCGGCCCCGACGGGGCCGCGTTTATATATACTAAAAAAATAAATAAGTTTAACTAAATAAAATACATCTAAAAACAACCAAAATCAATAACGATTGATTTTCGTCAAAACCGATTTTATTAGCTTTTATAAAATTGATCCTTTTACAAAACCATATATATATATATATTCTTTGGATTGCTCGAATACCAAAATAAAACCCTCTATCATCCCGAGATTTTATTAATAATAAAATTAGTAAGAAAAGGGTGTGAAATACCCCGAACTCGGCGAGATGATTTAAGATTTCACTCGTGGAACCGATTCGCCCGTCATCTCGATTCGATTTCCGAATTCGATCAAACCGGTCTCCACGGTTCCTTCGAACAACGTTTTTTTTCATTATTATTTTTATTGACTCATCATTTATTTCAATCGACTGATTTGGATCCTTTTTTATAATTTTTCTTCATTGGTCCTCCGACCCCGGTGTCTACAGTTGGATTCTGTCATGTGAAGGCATGACATATGACATTATCCTATTTGCGTACTGTCATATTACTCTTGTTACGATGCAGCTTATTTATTACTACCATCACCTTTAATGTCATCATATGACATACTAATAATTAAAAACGTCAAAGAAGCTGGGACATATGTCCAAATGATTAAGAAAAAAATTGGACAAGAGAGAGCTGAATGATGAAGATCATGTGCATTTCTTGTGGATGATGCTTAGCAATTACATCTTCGAACCGTTGGGCCTCAGACCTACTACAGAAATATTTATTATTGCTAAGGCTTTGGCTTCGGGATGTTGTTTGGCTCTTGGCACCATGTTGTTAGCCTCGACATTCCATCGCCTAGCTCTTGCTGTTGAGGACAAGTCGTTCATAAAGCCTCGGGGGGTTTGTGGTTGTTGTAGCTATGACTTTTTGTCTACTTTCCTCACTTGGCCACTGATTCATTCACGGGGACCTCGGGGCATCTTGGTGTAGACCTTTGTTATAGTTCTTCGAGTCTGGTCGTTAGTGTGGTTAAGGTTCCTTCGTACCTTGGTGCCATCCTCTCATAACAAGCTTTTTATTTTCTGGGAAAAAGATAGCATGTGTCTCCCGCCTTGGGCTTTTTCATATCTATCCGTTGCTCCCCATGAAGGTACTGAATGGTGGAGGATAGTCTGTGCTACACGTCGGCTACACTATGGGGAACCGAACCAGAACTTCCTGATCAGCTGACCCAGGCCTGACTTTGTATGCACCTTGTCTTTGGGAATGCCAATTAAGCTTTTTCCAATCTATTCATTGACAGCTTCCATTTCCCACTTCTTCTCAGCAATGTGGAGCTAGTGATGAAGACATAATCACTGTGTTTTTTGATGCAGGGTATGATCAATGACCGTTTTTGCTTAGGTCGGATCAACCTTCCTTTGATGCTTGGTGGGAGAACCATTTTTAAGCATTGTATTCCACCTATTGGTAAGATATGGAGTAAATTACACCAATAGTACCTGAACTTTACCTATTTCACACTTTGGTACCTAGATTACATTTTGTCCCAAAAATATACCCGAAGTAACGATGGCCGGACAATTTAGTAAATTTTACCAGTAAATGACCGGTCAATGCAAGTTTGTCTGAGTCAATTACATCAATGGTACCTGAACTTTTCCTAATTCTCACTTTGGTACCTGGATTTTTTTTGTCCTAAAAATATAACTCAAGTGAAGGTGATAATTTAGTACATCTGATCGGTTAGTGACCAATAAACGAGAGTTTGACCATTTTGAATTAACAATTAGAACCTACAATACACTCAATTAACATAAAATTATAATACTACCCTTTAATATATATGTAGGTCTAAAGGGTAGTATTGTATATGTTAATTAAGTGTATGATGGGTCTAAATTTCTAATTTAAAATCGTCAAACTCACGTTGACTGGTCAAATATACTAAATTATCGATTCATCTTTACTTGAAGTGTATTTTTTTGGACAAAATAAAATTTAGGTACCAAAGTGTGAATTATGGTAAATTTTAGGTACCATTAGCGTAATTTACTCACCAAACCCGCATTGACCGGTAAAATGTACTAAATTGTCAGGTCATCATTAGTTCAGGTATATTTTCGAGACAAAATGTAATCTAGGTACCAAAGTGTGAATTAGGGTAAAATTCAGGTACTAGTGATGTAATTTACTCTTTTTTATTATATTTTTCTTCATTTATTTTTGTTTTTGCTGTTTTTATAAACTTTTCATTTTTTCTCATTTTTTTCTTTTTTTTTCAGATTCGAGTGGTAGCTCGGGAAAGGACAATAATCTGACCCTCCCAGCCCCGAATGTACTTGAGGCGTCTGAAAAGGGTAAGGGAAAGGCACTTATACTGGACGAGGGTAAGTTGCTGGTGACTACTGCTGTAGAGCCTTTCGTGAGACAATGAGAGGAAGAGGATCTGGATGAAGACTTATATTTTGGTTTTGAGGATGATAAGCTAGATCAACTAGGGGTACGCTGGAACATGACTTCCTCGATTGGCACCTTATCCCTTGAAACCGGCTCGACTCAAGTGGATATGACTCCATTGCAACTTCTAGCACGAGCTCATCTCCCTTCTGCATCTTTTCTAAACTGGATGATTCTTGCGCCATTGTCTTAGGTTTGTATGTTCTTGTTGATTTTGTTATTTTCGAAACATACTTGAGATGCTTTTAGTTGGATTGATTGATTGAATTGCTATTTTTTTGCAAATATGGCAGGAATCAGCTCTTGTGCGTCCTTCGTTGGTTCCTATCAGTCTTAAGGCTGGGAATCCTTTTGCCGGCTTGGATTTCTCATTTTTGAAAGGACTGTCTACTGCTGCAGTTGATTCGTCCTTGCCTGGTGATGACTCGTTGAGTGATGCTCGTGCCAATCGTAATAAGCTTACCGCCTCTCCTCTTGACTATTGGAATCTAACCCGTATTGAAAGAGCAATGATCGATTTGACCTCATGATGGGCGTGTGTGCTCATCCTTTCAAGACTGAGCCATTGAAATCTGCCAAGAACCACGTATTGTTTTTTTTTTTATAAAGAACCACGTATTGTTTTGTTATCAGTCTTATGTAACTGAGAAAAATGTGGCAGCGGGTCTTACAGCTCGAGATAGATCAAATATGGCAGAGCTTGAAGCTTATGGCAAGAAATTCAGTGCTTTGGTTGATGCTGAAGAAGTGGATAGGCAACGATTAGTTAAAATTACAGGTGTAAAAAAGCGTCTTGTGGCCTTGGAGAAAGAGATAGTTGCAGCTCAAGCGAGTAAAGAAGAACTGGTAAGAGCTAGTTATGGGTTTAGAGGCTGCCTGCCTCGGATGGATGAAGAGTTGATTCGTGAGAAAGATCGGCTGGCCAATCACTACGATGAGATATTGGAATGGCACCGATAAAGTGAGCAACACAAGAAGGTTGTCGTCAAGCTTTGTGAGTCTTGGGCCCAATACCCGAAGCCTGACTTTTGTTTATTTTCTTGAGGTACATTCATGAGTTGTACGTTGTCCTCCCCCTTTTATTTGGAGCCTTGTTTTGAGCTCGTGACCATGCACATTTATTCTTTTATTGGTAGAACTTTAGAAAATAAAGTAGTAGTCCCAGGAGGTACTTAGTAATGCATGAATTTTTCAAACAGAGGAAACCAATATACGTGGGATAATAATGACTTGTACATGATGAGATACCTAATTGCCCCCCAAAATGTGCTTTTTGTACTTACACTCACAAACCGAGAGCAAGGAAAATCCGAATGGGTGGGGGTGGAACTGACAAATCTCGTATGCCAAAAAAATATATTTTTGTGTGTGTTGACAGCCAGCTCGTCGAGCTGGTCCTCAGGAGCTTCCTTCAGCGAAATTGTTAGCGATATTTTATGAGTAACACTAATTTTCAACCTTGTCACGTGTGGTTAGGGTGTGGGCATGCCAGATAAATTATTGCTCAATTAAAAATGGATAAAGTTTATGGATTTGCATGCCAAAACTTGAAATCTAAATGAGGCAATTAGGTGGGAGGGATGCAAGGATTGAAAAAGTCTCTCTTAGGTCTTTAGCACCGTTATAAAAACTGTGCTAGATAATTATTTTCTTTAAGCTAATGTGATTAAGTGAAAGACTAGTAAAATAAAGGAAATTAAAGATGCGAAATTGACATGAGATTTGGTGAAAAATGGGTATTTATTGATATAAATATTGATGATTACATGTGTTCATAAAAAATAATGAAATTGATTACAATTGAAACATCTCTATATTAACATATAGTTAATTCAATTGAATTGAGAAAACAAATCAATACATATGAATTGAAATGCAAATAATAAAAAAAATTGAAATTCAACGAAAAACTTGGAGCTACAATAGCTATCTCGGCTAGATGTTGAATTTGGTGTCGGATTGAGGTCCTCGGGTGCAGCGGTCGGTTGGGAAGAGCGAGATTGATCTAGAAAAATTCTGACTTATAGTAGGTAAGTATGGGGCATACCTGACCTTCAAATTCGGAGGGACCGTATGAATGCTTACAAACACGGAATTAAGAAAAGTAAAAGGGTAAATTGAACTTCATGAAGTCAATAACAAATGTTTAGAAGGGACCGAAGGCTGAAGCGAAATTTAAATAGACCAAAAGGGACTTAGAAAATTACTAGGCGAATTATGGTAAAAGCTGAAAACATAATGTCTAAAACAATTTAGGGTGCAAAGATTGGCTTGTAAATGGAGTTTTTGAATACGGAATTAAGTGAATCAAAAGTCTAAATTTAACTTTAAGAAGTCATGAGTAAATATGTAGAAGGAATTGTAAGAAAAAATGGACTTTAAATAGATGAAATTGGGCTTGTAAAATAACTGGACGAATCTAGAAAAAATTAATTTAGAAAGCGATTCTAGCTAACAAATTGAAAACTTTAGACCTAGGGATGCTAAATTGAATGAAAATAACTTGAAAAGAGACTATTAAAGACTTGAATTGAAGCTTAAAAGAGTTAGGAAAGGGAATTTAGAACTAAGAACTTGAAGAATAAAATGAAGAATTTAAGAACTAAGCATTGGAACTTAGGAGAAGGATTTTGATGTGTTGAATTGGTGAATTATTATGAAGAATGGATGGTCTATTTATAGTATTTTGAGAGCATTTTGAGTAATTAATCAACCCACTAACCCTTATTTTTTTCTCTGATTTTGCCCACTACCTTGCCACCTCGCTAACTTCCTCAACCTCCACTAACCACCACTAACTTCCTCCTAACTTCCCTCAACTTCCATGCCACATCGCTCCACTACTTTATGGTTAGAGAGAGTTTTAAGGCTAGACATAGGTGTGGGGAGGAGTTGGGCTTCATGGGTTAGCTCGTGGTTCCATTCGATATGCGTTCGGAGAAGTCGGGTGGACCAAAACAGGTTCCTGGCAAGGACTGGCTTCTAGCTCGCCGAGCTGGAGTTCAGTTTGTGCGAAAATATTTTTTTATTTCATTTTTTTAATTTTGGTGAAAAATTGGTATTTATTAATATGAATGAATATTTGAATACATATGTTCAAAGTAAGGATAAAAATGAAATTAATTACAATTGAAATATTTCTATACTAAACATATAGTTAAATGAATTGAATTGGAAAAACAAATCAATACATAATTGAAATGCAATAATAATAAAAATTGAAATTCAACGACAAACTCGTTACCACAATAGCTATCTCGGCTAGACATTGAATTTTGGTGTCGGCTTGAGGTCCTCGGAGCACTGCGGTCGGTTTGTCAAGAGCGGAATTGATCTAGAAACTTTCTAGCTTGTAGTAGGCAAGTGTGGGGCAGATTTGATTTTTAAATTAGGAGGAACGGTATGAGTGCTTACGAACACATAATCAAGCTCAGTAAAAGGCTAAATTTAACTTCAAAAAGTCAGAAACAAATGTTTAGAAGGGATCAGAGGCTAAAACATACTTTAAATAGACAAAAACAGGCTTGGAAAATCACTAGATGAATTATGATAAAAGCTGGAAATAGAATGTCTAAAACGATTTGGGGTGCAAAGATTGGCTTGTAAACAGAGGTTTTGAATACGAAATTGGACGAATCAAAAGGCTAAATTTAACTTCAGGAAGTCAAGAACAAATATGTGGAAGGAATTGAAAGCAAAAACGGACTCTAAATAGATGAAATTGAGCTTGGAAAATAACTTGATAAATCTGGAAAAATTAATTTAGAAAGTGATTCTAGCTAATGAATTGAAAATTTGAGACTTAGGAATATTAAATTGAATGGAAAGAACTTGAAAAATGGCTAGTAAAAACTTGAATTGAAGCTTAAAAGAGCTAGACAAAGGAATTTAGAATTAAGAACTTGAACAACAAAAGGAAGAATTTAAGAACTAAGCATTGGAACTTAAGAGGGGGGGGGGGTTTGATGTATTGAATTGGTGAATTTATAGTATTTTGAGAGGGTATTTTGAGTAATTAATCAACCCACTAACCTTTATTTTTCTCTCAGATTTTGCCCACTTCTTTTTCATCTCACTAACTTCCTCAACCTTCACTAACAACCACTAACTTCCTCCTAACTTCTCTCAACTTACATGCCACATCACCCTACTATCTTGTGGTTAGAGAGACTTTTAAGGCTATGCATAGATGTGTGAATGGGTTAGGCTCCGTGGGTTATCTCGTGGTTCCGTTCGGATGTGTTTGGAGAAGTTGGGTGGACCGAAACGGGTTCTAGGCAAGGAATGGCATCCAGCTCACCGAGCTCGAGGTCAATTATATATATTTTTTCATTCTTTTTATTTAGAAAAATGGAAACTGTAGATACCCATTTTTTTCCAGACATTTTTAAACTTTAACTGATCATATTTCAAATTATAACAAATTCGTAAATTATATTAGAAATACAAACTTTCCATCACACATATAATCTATCAGGAAAATTAGATTTTTTTATACCAATTTATTATATCTCAATGTAATTATCAAATTATATTCGAGGTGTAATTCATTAAAATAGAAAATACATTTTTCCAAAAGTTATAAATTATATTCGGGATGTAATGTGTTGTATTCTAAATATAGTCTTTGAAATCGTTATGTTTCAAATTTATTAGTTAAATTTAAATTGTATCTAAATGGTTAGATTAATTTTAATTCATGAGATGTGGAAATCATATTAGAAAAATAACTATAGTCTAAATATAAGTTATGATAATAAAATTAATTCTTAAAGTTATTCATTAACTTTAAAGATGATTTTTTTATTATATACTATATTTAGAATATAATATATTTTCAAATTCAATTAAGGGCAAACGAATTAATAAACAAGAGTTGGAAGCTGAATAAAATAAACTCTCTTATTAATAAACAATCACAATTACAAAATTAATACTCAGTTGTTTTGTTTACAGAAATAAGGAATAGCAAATTACAAAATTATCAAAGTCTCTACGATTATTCAAGCCTTCAAAGATGCAAATTCATCAAACTAGCCCATATGTGTAGAAATTCAAAGATTGGAAGACATCTAGTTGACATCTTGACTAGAAATTGCAACTACAATTAAAGGAGATGGGTGGATGTTCTTTCAAGAGAGACAAGGCATGGGAGAAAGAGGCTACATTTGACAAAATGAGCCTCAAAACCTGCAATTCATCAACAGCCATAAAAATTAGAGATACCATTGTATTATTTTATTATTAATCGTACCTATTTTCTGCTATAAAAGGGGGGCAAGAGTTAGAAAGACACAGGAAAAAATCTGTACTCTGAAATCAGAAAATCTGTATTTTGGGAGATTTAAATCTATATTTGGAGAGGAAAAACTCTGGATTCTGAGCCCAAAAATCTGTGTTTGAAGAGGAATCAGAAATTGAGACAACTTATACTTCATATTCTTGTAATCAAAGAGCAACATCTAGGATCCAGACATCTGAAACTTAGGTTGGCAATAAAATACACTCTTTTTATCCATTCATATTAATGTCTATTAATCTGTTTGAAGTATTCACATAATATGTTTATGTTCTAAAATTTTCACTTTAAACATGCTTAGTTATTTTGTATATTAATTAACCATGAGTATATTAATTACCAGTTCCTTTATATATAAATCCTAAGTAACTTCTAATTTAAATGTCATTAAGCTTAGGAGTCCATTTTAGTTTTTTTAGCCATTGCGGTTATGTTAGAGATTAACTAGAATAAGAAAAGCTAAACAATAAACAGAAAAATAAAAAAGGAAAAATAAAACGTACATCAAAACGCGACCGACAAGAAAATGGCGGACGACGGCGGGGAAGAGTAGTGGCCGGCTAAATGGGGTTTCTGTTCTTTTCTTTTTGAGAGAGAATGGATAGGAAAAGGAGAAGAAATAGATGGAGGCTATATGAAGGGGTTAGGTCTAAACTTATGAATTTATATCTCCATGTATCTCAAATCAGTCCCTATATATTTTCGTTTATTATGAAATGATCCCTCTTGTTTTTTATGTTTTCAAATTGACCCCCCCCCCCCCCCCCCCCCCAATTATTTAACTGATGAACATTGGCTCCAATTGTCTAAATCGAGTTCAGTTAAGCTCTTCTTCTACGACACAGTCAACTTATTTAAGTTTTAATTTAACCTACTCCCTTTAATTACCCAATCATAATTTTTAAGGCTAAATTCTAATTTCTGTTAAATTAACTTAGTCTAAATCAATTAACTATTTATTTAAATTTATTTTTTCTCTTTTAGTTTAAATTAATTTTAGCTATTTATAGTTTAAGCTAGTTCATAAATAAATCCCTCTTATTGACTTGATCTCCATTAACTTAAATTTGTAGCCTAACCTAAATTCCCTTTTAGCTTCTCATATGTCATTTTTAAATTAACAACAATGCGATTTGAAACTCTAAGCGATATAGGTCACTCATGAACTCCCAATTATTTCTATTACCCGCTACATAAGGTTATGTTATAATCGTATATATGGTAAATAGAAAATGATAAATCATGCATAAGTAATAGTAATATCTTCCAAAAACCGCTACACAAGGTTATGTTATAATCGTATGTATGGTAAATAGAAAATGATGAATCATGCATAAATAATAGTAATATTTTCCAAAACCCGCTACATAAGGTTATGTCATAATCGTATGTATGGTAAATAGAAAATGATAAAATCACACAAAAATAATAGTAGTAATATCCTCCAAATATATTAAATCCGTTACATAAGGTTATGTCATAACCATATGTATGGTAAATAGAAAATGATGAATCATTCAGAGATAATGTCAATCTACCCCCAACAATAGGAATATTAAGCTCCATGCATAATGTTATGTTATAATCGTATGCATTGCTGGTACTAACAAAATATAACATACGAGAAGAGCCTCATAGTAGTGTAGCCTTAAACATCTCGGTCTACTCTACTCAAGCCTAACCCTATGGTCATATTATAACCATGCTCCTGAAAACCTAAAGGAGTTTCCAAAACACAAAATCCAATTGTTATAGTTTCAAAACCTCTATACAAGGTTATGTCATAACCATGTACGTGGTAATGAAGCTTAGACCACGACAAAAAAGATTTAACCCAAGTAAGACAATTGATATCTCCATGCATCAAAACCCCCTCAGACTGCGAGATAGGGTTATGTTATAACTCTATACGTGTTCGTGAATCCGAAAGACTTCACGAGCGTTAAAGAAACACCTAAACGAACGCGGTTATTAACCAAAGCAATACCGAACATGAGCACGTAAAACAAGCATGTAGAAATATAATAGTACCGATCCATCGGGCGGGGTAGGGTGAGATTACATCTTTTCCCTACACGTAATCGGAAACCGAATCTAGAATCATTGCAGGCCATTACCTTATTCGAAATGGTCAATTCTGGATCCAATCGGTGTCCAATCAGACTGTCAAATTGATTGGTGGCGACTCGAAAATCTCATGTAAAGTTAAATTTAATTTTCTTGAAATGTGTGTGTACTCCAACACTCCTAGATATTTCACTCTTTTTTTATTTTTTATTCATAAGAATTTGATGAGATTATTTTTAAATTTACATTCCAATGACTATATTTTCACGACCATATTCCAAATGTTATATTTTATAAGTCATATTCCAACGGCTATATTTTTATTTTATAAATAGATGATACTGATAGAAACTCATTTTCACTACGTTGACTGCTATATATACAAGATTACAATTGAGAATTATGGCTACAATTTGGTTACAGTTACGTTAACCATATTAAAGATATACACTTAATTACGTTAACCAAATTAAGTTGACTATATTAGAGATATACATTGAAAATACATATTGCTAAAAATAAGTGATTATTACATATTCTAATACACATCTGTAGTCGAATTAGGAGGAGGGCGTACGTTGAGACTATCTCGAAAATCATCAAAGAGTTGCAATGGAAGACCCTTAGTGAAGATATCATCAATTTGATAGCGTGAAGGAACATGTAGTACACATATTTGACCTCAAGCGACTTTCTCACAAACGAGATGTATATCCATCTTAATATGCTTAGTGCGTTGATGTTGAACCGGGTTGGCGACTTTGAGATCTCATGGCTGTATCCAAACCTCATCCTAACGTTGTGTACCTTCTTTGGTTTCTTGCACTTCCTCGCCTAAAATATTAAAACAATTGAAAACATGAGACAAAAATCTCAATAAGCAATTATCAACTACATAAAATAAATATACTCAAGATAGTTACACACACACACACACACACACACACACACACACATATTCGTTTGCTCAAAATCACAACTATCAAATTATAGGTTTATAATTAATCATGTAATCAAATCAATCGTGAATAGATAAATATTTCATAAACGATATTTATACGAGATTCCTCCCCTTATGTATCAAATCCAAATACCACAAATGTAGTCGAGATATCTCATAATTTTACCTAATCTCATATGGTCTTAGCCAACACTTTGTTGTCATACCCAATAGGTCTTCAACTGTGTAAACAAGTTGTATTTACTCACTAAATATAATACTTAATAAAAAAACACATGTCCGGATTACTCTTGTTGGATATAGCAAACATTTTAATTTCATAATATAACTTAAACACACACACACACACACACATATATTTAAACTAGTTGCTAAAATGAATTAGTTAGTAGGAGTTAAGGCTAAAGAATAATTACTTTTGAGAAATTTTTAAAATATATTATAAATGTAGGGATTAATATAGAAATTTGGCCAATCCTTTTGAAAATATGATCTGGGCAGATCGTCTTCTTCATTATGCCTTCAATGTCCATCTCCATTCCTCAATCTTCTTTAACCTTCTTCTTCCTCATTTCTTCACCGTTTTTGGCGTTCTTTATACCGAAACGAAACTCTCAACTCCAGCTATAAGTGCATGTAAGTTTGATGGTGAGATTTTGAGTTTTTAAAAAATCGTTTAGAGAGAGAAAATTCGTCACTTTTGCTATTCTCTCTATTTCTATGTCCTATGTTCATTATTTTGCAATTCTAACACCAAAAATGGACTTAGGGGGTTGATTTACCTATGGATACACTCAGGGCCGGCTCTAGGGGGAGGCCGCCTAGGGCCTCCGACTTACGGGGGCCTCCGATCGGAATTTTTTTAAAATTTGATAATTATTAAAAAAATTATGGTTAAAAGGTATATAGATTTAAATATATAATAAAAGATACTGCTATGCTGAATGGTAAAGACATAATAGAGATGTTTATAAGGGCGAGGGTTCGATTTCCTGAATTAGCATTTTTTTGTTCACATTTTCTCTTATTTTTTTCTTTCTTTCTTTGACAACAAAAATGTATAAATTATTACTTTGTTATTCTAGTTGTTTTTAAATTTTTTATTTTTTAATAAATTGCAAGATGAAATTCACTTATAAATTGTAATTTGATGCAAAATATTATTTAGACTCTGATTTATTTAAAATTTTAATATTTGACCACTAATTTACTATTTGATCACATTTAGACCATGAACTATTTAAATTGATGAAATTTCACTCAATTTTGATGATTCTTTGGATCAACATTTATTAGTTCATTTTTTCTCTTATTTTTTTTTCTTTCTTTTGACAACACCTATACTGATTTTTTCTGAACTTTTTTTTCATATTTGGAAACAATGTATAAACTATTATTTTGTTATTGTAGTGATTTTTAAATTTTTTATTTTTTTAATTACAAGACGAAATGCACTTATAAATTACAATTTGTAATTTGGTATAAAATGTTATTTAGACTCTGATTTATTTAAAATTTTAATATTTAGCCACTAATTGATCATTTGGTCACATTTGGACCATATACTATTCAAATTGATGAAATTCTACTTAATTTTGATGAACTCTTGATAAAATTGTTTCCTTAGTGATGATATTTTAACATATGGGCTTGATATGCCGTACGTTTTAAAGTTGATTTACCCAAATAATTAATGAGATTAAAACAAGAAAACAAATCCCTAAACTAAAATTTAGGGAAAAGTACAAAAATAAACCTTGTGGTTACACCCATTTTCGAACAACACATATGTGGTTTAAAAGTTTGTAAAGTGGTACCATGTACTTCATTCCGTTAGCAAACACATACCAAATTGACTAACGGTGTTAAAAGTCAAAGGAAAAAGAGTTAATTTGGTCCTTGTATTTATTTATTTTTATAAATTGACCCCCTTATTATCCAATTATCACAAACAAACCCCAAAATAAAAAATAAAAATCAAATATACCATCTTCTCCATCTCTCTTTAATTTTTTTTTCTTATTTCTCTCTTTCCTCTTTGTTAATTTCTCTCTCTAAAATCAATTGAATTTCATGTTTTCAATTTAATGACACTCATACTAGAGATCAACATAAAACAGTCACATAAACAAATAAATATACACTCAAACCATAAGTCTACTCGAAATCAAACTTAAAGCTCTTCATCAGGTTCAATCCGACCAGTACTGCCCCCTAAATTATCCTTAATCTGCCGTGATTTCTTCTTGGCAGATTCAAGTGCCTCCTCATGTTCATCTGCCCAATTAGTCTAGATTTGTTCAAAGATCCAGTCACCCTTTGTACATGCCAAACTTATGACAGATCAAGCATTCAAAAATGGATTTCTTCTGGTAATTTTACTTGCCCTGTTACAATGCAGAAGCTTCATGATCTTACCATGGTTCCTAATCACACTCTTCACCACTTGATCAATCAATGGCTCCATATGCCTTCTCACTTCCCTTCTTCTACTCATCCTTCTTTTCATTCACTTAAACAGACTCTTCAATCTCATAATGTTCACTCAGACAAAAAGTTAGATGCACTTGAAAAGATTCAATCTTTATGTCAAGAATCAACGCTGGTCCATTTGGGTTTCCTGCATCTGTTGCTGGAAATGCTTTTTGGTAAAGTAGAATCAGAAATGTCCCAAGAAAGCATCAAGTTTGCAGAGAAATCAGTTTCTTGTATTCTACAGTTGGTTCAAGTTGGAGAGAGTGAGTGCTTAAACATTCTTAAAGAAGAATCTAAGTTTGATTTCGAGTAGACTTATGTTTTGAGTGTATATTTATTTGTTTATGTGACTGTTTTATGTTGATCTTTAGTATAAGTGTCATTAAATTGAAAACATGAAATTCAATTGATTTTAGAGAGAGAAATTAACAAAGAGGAGAGAGAAATAAGAAAAAAAATTAAATAGAGATGGAGAAGATGGTATATTTGATTTTTATTTTTTATTTTTGGGTTTATTTGTGATAATTAGATAATAAGGGGGTCAATTTATAAAAATAAATAAATATAAGGACCAAATTAACTCTTTTCCCTTTGACTTTTAACACCGTTAGTCAATTTGGTATGTGTTTGCTAACGGAATGAAGTACATGGTACCACTTTGCAAACTTTTAAACCACATAGGTGTTGTTCGAAAATGGGTGTAACCACAAGGTTTATTTTTGTACTTTTTCCTAAAATTTATCAAGTCTAGTTATCAAAATATCATCAGATGTCAATAATTCTATTAAGTTTCCATCCAAATTGGATTGAAATTTCACCAATTGGGATAGTTTAGTGGCCAAATGATAAAATTTTGGATAGATCAAAATGACAAGATTCTTTGGATCAATCGATGTCCAAATAGTAATTTAAGCTTGTAATTCATAATAAATACGCGACTCAACCAATTTTTAATCTCGAAGATAAATTCTTCTCTTTCTTTCCATAGAATCTTGCAATTAGGTTCGAGTTCAGCCGTCCAAGATTAATTTCCAGAAATTAATACTTTGTCGTCTGCTTGCTTCTCGCATGACTGGTGAGAAGAAACTTTATTTTAAATATAGAAAAGAAAACTCGATTTTACATGTACAAAAGCAAGAAGAATAATAACTTCTTAGCTTTATGTTATTATTATATGACTTGAATTGTAGTTAATAATTTATTGATTTTACTATTTAATATTTATTATTTCTAAAATAGTATTAGATTTAGATATGAAAAAAAAATGCACAATACAATATGCCTAGGGCCTCCAAAATGCTGGAGACGACCCTTGATACACTAGATTTTGATGCATGCAAGGAGTTCTGAGGTGTAGCTACACCGGAAAAAGTAAGAAATCTAACCAAAGTTTAATTTTCCGGTCGATTTTGGGTGTTTTGAAAGTGATTCTAGACTCCTGGAATCATAAGAAACAAAGTGGTATAATTAGTTTCTCATACAACCAACTTTAAGTTTTCCGATAGGCGGATCCCGACCACCGGTGATATTTTTCGGTGACATACGAAATAAGTGCAGGAAAATATTTGGCAACTTCAAAATATTCTAAATATTATTTGGAGCAACATTAATTCTTGGACCTTGGCCAAATTCCTTACCGTTTAGTCTCTATAAATTACGAAAGTTTATAGTTGGGTGAAATTAAGGAAAATAATTAAGTTAGGTTAAAAAATAATTTTTGGATCATCATTTAAATAAAAATTTAGAATATATAATTTTAAAAATAAAGGTTGAATGGAGATTGGACTAAGCATAATTAATTAATTATGCTTTTAAGATTTTTGGTTAGTTAATTTGATTGATATAGATATTATGAAAATGGATTATAAGTACATATGTTTATATGTTGTTTGATGATGAGTAATTTTGAGAGTAAGGTATTGGAATTACTGACAGTTATGGAACTGTCGGATGATTGATGTCCAACCGGATTGATAAATTACAGTCTATGGAGTCCCGGTTTAGACTTTGAATATTTTTTAATATAGAAGTGCATTTTATTGCAGGATTGACTCTAATCATTACTAGGAGGATGTCTGTTTTCTAGGGGAGACTCTGCCGAATTTTCGGTAGAAAGTCTATTAAACGTGACGAAATAAATTTCAATATTTTCCTAAACCAATATAGATTCTAAAAATAATATTATCTCTTTTAGATATTCCACCGGTAGGAGGAGCAGCAGTACCTGAAAACTAGGACAATCAGCTAGGAGCAATTTGTGAGTTAATTATATGTTATGCATTTTTAATTTAGCATTTGCATTCATAATAAATTATTTCATGATATTTCAAGTAAAGTATTATTTTCACTTATAAAAGTGTATCATTATTTATAACAATATTCGTGGATAAATACGTGTTATGGACATGCTTCCTAGTGAGCGGCATCAGGACCTTGTGCGCACGGGTACTATCGGGTTATTGGATGTTGATGATACTAATTTTGTGAATGTTGTAATATATGGATAAGCTCGGTTGAGATATTCTCGGACTATATGATGTGTGAATTTTGGATTTAAGTGAGGCTGGGTACTGAATCGGTTGAGTTATTCTCGGTCCTCCAGCTACTGGGTGTGTGGTCGGTTGAGTTATTCTCGGCCCCCCAGGTATTGGATATAAGTGAGATTTATTGTTATATTTAGAGGATGGATAATTTGGGTATTGAGGTTTAGGGTCCAACACGTATGAAACCACTTATATATTTATTTATAAGACAATTTTATGAAAAAGCATATTGTGTGATCACTTATATTATATATTATTATTATTATTACTAGGGCTGGGCGCGGATCCTGGAGATACTGGACCGGACCGAATATCCGAGGAAAAAACTCCGGAATTGGACCGGACCGTTGACTTTTTTTGGAGAACCGAACTGGATTGGACCGTTGACTTTTTGTCAAAGAACTGGACCGAACTGGACCGAAATTTATCCAGGACCGGACCAATAACCGAATTGAATTGGATTGGATTGGACCGAACTGAAATAACCGAAAGTTTAGCAATAATAAATTTATATTTCATACATTAACTTTATATAAAGAGAAATATTATATAATATATAGTTATATATTTTGTAAGGTTTGGTAAACTAATTACAATAATGTAAATTTATAATTTATTAATAAGGTATAACATTATTATATAGTCATAAAAATTATCTCGATTAATTCCCGTTTATAAAATAAAATAAAAAATATTTACCTAAAATGTAGACATGGAGAATCAAACACCTAACCAAATGGAACATTGTTAATCGCCTTAACCATCTAAACCAATTCTACTTCTTGTTAATCATTTAATTAAGTAACAAATATTAGAAGTTTTAAATATTAAAATTTTTAAACATTTTATAAAATAGAATCTCGTGCTTCTTTTACCTATTCTCTCTGCTTCGATTTTTTTCTAGGGTTCTATCTCCTCCACTGCACTACATCGCCACTACCACCTCGCACACCGCTGCTACCACCACCTCGCACGCCGCCATCTCTACCTTGCACACCGCCACCTCCACTTTTTACCGATCTAAACTCTGATAAGTTTTCTAAACTCTAAACTTTTATATTTCAATTTCTAAACTCTGTGTTGTGTACATGGTGTAGATTTGAAGTTTTATATGTTCTGTGTTATATTTGAAGTTTGAAGTTTTATATGTTAGGGTATTAGATATAGTTCTTAATTAATTCACAGAAGCTTCCTCTCATGAAAAATCAATTAGGAAAATTTTCTTCACCTGGTTTTTCAGCCATGGAAAATTTTCTAGATAGCCACTCCCACCTTTCCCATCTCATCACCTCTTGTTCAATCGGGTATTATGGGGTCTTATAGCTAAAAAAAGCTTTGCTTAATCTGCCAAGGGAGGACAACATCAATCTATGACTGAGATACCGACATTGATGAATTGAACCTATAGAAATGCAGCTATCTTGGCCTACCCCATCCGCCCTTAGTCAGATAACCAAGAATCAAAGAAATTTGATCATCCAAATCTTCAGTGAATAATTAGAAAGTGGACAACTTTTCTATTAAAAGCAGATTGTTGATCATTTGTTAAGAATTCATAATTGTCAATGTCATTTTGTTCTTCAAGTGATTGTGAAATATCACTGAAGAAAAGAATAGAGATTACAATAAATATCATGAAAATCCTCATAAGAGATACCATTTTTGTGTGTTTATATTATGTTGAAATAATGGGAATGGAGAAAAGGGATGCTAATGAGTTGGTGGCACAAGTCATAAAGATTATTATTGCATTGTTAGATGAGTATATAGTGCAAAATGTGCAAGAAAATGTGAATCTTGGAGCACATTCTTCTAGTTGGGATGAAGCGGATGATGACATTGATGATGAGATTGATGATTATTTTTTTAATATTGATAAAGATATGTCAATTGAGGGAAAATGGGAAAGATATGTCAATGAGGCACCTGAAAAATATGTAATTGAGTTTGACCTTCTATTGTGGTGGAAGATTAATGCTATGCGATATCCTACTTTATCCAAAGTTGTAAAAGATGTTTTTGCAATTCAATGCTCAACTATGGCTTCTGAATCTACGTTTAGCACAAGTGGTAGAACTTTGGATCAATTTAGGAGTTCTTTAACTCCTGCTACAGCTGCGGTTTTGATTTGTTGTCAAGATTGGTTGAAAACTTCAACTCAAGCTTTCAAGCATGAAGAAGAAGTTGAAGATCTTGATGCTATTGAAGAAGGTGATATTTACTTAACAATTATATTTCATAGTTTTATTTTAATTAAATGTTTATGAATACTAACTATATAAATGTTATTTAATTTGTAGAAATTAGTTCTGATCCTGAAATTGCATCATCTCTTTTATCCATATTTCAATTGGATGTCTAAGGTTTTTTTAACCGAATCAAATGCACTTTGGTAAGCATATTTTGTTTCCTTTTACTTTTTGTTAGTGTGTTGATTAATTTTATTGAAGTGAAAGCTAATTAATTTAACATTTGTTGATTCACTAATATGGTAAATTTTATATGTTTAGGTTGATGTTTGGCTTTTACTGCCTTTGCTTTGGAAAACAAAGAATTTGTTGTGTTAAGAAGATTCAATTACAAATTGGGATGATGATTAGAGAGATTTTGCTAATGAAGTGTTGTCTTTTTGAATTAAATGTTGTTTGTTTTTATGGATTTGTTATTTTGTAACTTTGATTTTGTGGGTTTTTTTAGCCTTGTTGTCTACGATAACTTTTAATACTTTGATTTTGTGGGTTTTTTTTTAGCCTTGTTGTCTATTGTAACTTTTAATGAATGTTGTTTACTTCCTAAAAAAATATCATTTATTTCAAGTTATGTAAGATAATAAAATTTTGTAAATTAAATTTTTAATTTATTTTTTAGGAATTAAACTATTAGATATTTATCCGAATCACCGAAAAATTATATTGGACTGGAACCGAATCTCCGAATCCCCAAACTGGACTGGACCGAAATTTTGGGGCAATTCAATTCTGGAGATTTATTCTTTCAATCCAATCCTGGAGATTTCCTTTTATTAATCTCCGAATTTCAATCCAATACTGGAGATTCATGAATCCCCGACTTGGACCGAACTGTGCCCAGCCCTAATTATTATTGTGTGTGACATAAATGTTAAATTACACATGCATTGCATATAATTAATTCACTATGGGAGGTTTGACTCCTTTAATTTTTCAGGTGACTAGAAGTCTGTTGCAGCCTACTTTCTTTCTTCGGGCAACACATCTATCTTACTATGTATGACGATTTAAGAATTATGTTAAAAATTTATATTCTAGACCGCAGTACCAGTTTGAGGATTATGTTGTGTGTTTCTTTTTGAAGGTTTTAATATTAAATTATGTTAAGACTATTGGTAAGGTTGATCGTATATTATATTAAGGCATGCTACCTAGTGTCGGTCACGGTCCGTGGGATGGGTCGTGACATATGGGCATTTTTTTCTCACAGAAAAACAGATCGCCGGATTCCGTTCACCGAAATTGTTTTTACCCGATCTTCTGGGATCTTAAAATGATCGTCTAATTAAGACGAGTCCAACGATATAATTTTTTTTGAAAAACGAGGTTGGAAAAGTCGGGAAAATGCATTAAAAAAAATAAAACAATTTTCTCTTTCCTTTTATTTACAAATTTGCCACATTCACCTACTTAATTACAAAATTGATCCTTGTCACACCATAAGACTTGTCTCACCATAAAAAAATTGTCACACTAGATCTCTTCTCTCTCTCTCTATATATATATCAACATCATAAGATTTATCAAGTACTTTTCTTCAATTCCATCCTCCAAAATACCAGATCTTACACAACTAATAGTCAATAAACTCAAATTCATTAATAAACGAAACCCAAAATATAATCAATTATTGATAACTTGCTGGATCCGATTAGATGATCTCCACCGTAGTTACCTGCAAAACAGAACCGGAGACAGGATCTCCGGGAAAACTCTCCGACGATCAAGTCAGTTTTTGTAGGAGGGTTGGTAAATTGATAATAGTATTGCTGGAAAAATATGAATGTACCTCCCCCTCTGGCCTTATGGCTTTTTATAAGTGTTCTGAAGTAACCGCCGAGGGCGGTTACTCCTTCTAGGCCACGTCCCTTACGTGGCAACAAACGTGTTTGAGTGGGAGTTTTAATGCTCCGTTTAGGATGTCGGGGTGGTTATTCGCTTTACCCGCTTCCTTTATTCGGAGCCCGTTTGATCTTGGACCATGGGTCTAAGTGTAGATTGGGCCCGTGTTTATGATTCGGCCCGTTTTGGCTTCACGGATCATCACATGCCTCCCCTTTAGTTTGGCAAGAGCCCTTTAGGGTCTTTTCACATGTTATAGAGGACTCTTCGTCTTTGTCTGGATATTCGAAAGTTGTTCTTTCAAAATTCGAAAGTTGTTCTTTCCTTCTCCTGTCATTTCTTCTCCGGCGTCAACCCCTTAGTGTTCGTTCTTCTCTGTATTCTTTCCCACATGTAAGTTTTCCTTTCCGTTACTTGTAATTCGTTCGGCTCTTTACTTCTGTTCATTTTTCTTCATCAATATGTCGAACCTTGACCTCGATTTCGCACCGTTCGACGAAAATTACGTCCGCGAGGTGTCTCATGAGGTCGATGAGATGGTTGATGAAGCTTCAACTAGCTCTCCTGGGTCTGATTCCCATCCCGCCGACTTCCTCCACCTAGCGAATACAACCGATGAGGGTCTAGGTTTTGACCCTAAGAAGTTGATTCCGCCACCTGTCCCAACCCCTCGTTTATTACCGAAGAAGGACCGGTCAGGAAGCCTAGTTTGTCGCGAGACAATTGATGATTTGTGGGAGCAGTATCCTTGGCTTCAAGGTCTCGAGACCATCATTCCCGGGGAGGATAGAGGACTGGGCGACTACCCAAAGGGGTATTTCACCATTTTCGTCGCCCAGATTATCTGCGGTTTCACGTATCCGCTGGCGGATGAGATTGCTTCCGTCCTGGGCGGTTATTGAATCGCACCCGGTCAATTGCATCCCAATGGATGGGCCGACTTAACTCTGGATAAATTTCTGGCGGATTGTTTGGAGGTTCCCTTCTCGCTCAAAATTTTCTCCAAGCTTCATCATTTCAAGAGTTCGGCGGGGTATTTCACTTTCATCCGTCAGAGCGGTTACTATGGTTTCGACGAGAAGCTGAACAAGATCCGCGAGTGGGACCGATCTTACTTCTTTATCAAGTTTAATGAAGGGAATCCAAACTTCCTTCGCTGCTGGGGCCGGCCCAATGTAAAGAGTTTGAACTTCGGTTACCCTAGTGAGGAAGAATCCGCTGTTATAAAGTTCTTGAAGAGTACGCCTCCTTTTGTATGGACGTATGATCAGGCCTTCCACATGCTAAGAAGTCGAGTGGCGATTGCCTACCGCGAGGGAGATCGCGTTGTCTATATCCCTTATCGCGTTTTTGTTCAAGGTACTTTTCTTTTTTTTCATTTCCAAGTTGATGATTTCTTTTAACCCTTTGCAGGGGTGATCCTTTATCTCAACTCGCTGCAGATCGGGAGGCGAAAGCTCTAGCAAGAAGGAAGAAGCGGATGGAGGGAACAACTTCTATTACAGGGGCGAATTCTCCTATGGGGGCGGCTCCTTCTGTTGAGGCGGCTTCCCTTCCAATCGCTTCCGTTTCACAAGGTCCCACTTCTGTTTCTGAGGACCTTCCTTTAACTAGGAAGCGAAAGAATAATGCAGATACGGAGTCTTCTCGTCCCAGGAAGAAAAACACATCTGTATCTCCTACTGTTGGCGGTACACCCATATCTGCTTCATCAAAAGGAAAGAGCAGTACACCAATTCACGAGGTATCTTGATTTATTGTAATGTTTATTGTTCTTTATAGGCTATCTGTTGTTCTTCTGATCTCTTTCCTTATGCGCTCGCAGCCTATTCCCGATATTAGCGGGTGGTGGAATAGGACCTTTGGCATGGCCGTGAGTTTCTCCTGTAAGGACATTGTTTCTTCCATATGCAATGTCCTTGGGCGACTCCCCTCTGCTTCCCGCGTGCGAGAATAAGTACCGCTTCCTACTGCTATGGAGGGGATCGAGAAGCGCGCCATAGAGGTATATTGTTGTTTTGGGGGTAGAAGCTTGTCATTCCCTTTCAAGGATTTTGTGTCCATAGTAATCGCATGTTTTTATTCGCCCTTTTTATTCGCGAGCCGTCTTATATGCAGATTATCAATTTCGCAGAGGGCGCTCTCCGAAGGGATGCTGAACGAGCCAAAGAGTTGGAGAACCTTGGTACTGAATTGGCGACTCAGAAGTCACTTTATGATGATGTCCAAGGGAAGGTAAAGGCTCTTGAAGGCGTTTGTCAGAAGGCTATGAGCGAGAAGGAGGAAGCTCTCAAATCCCTCCAGGCTAAGTCCGACGAGCTGCAAAAAGGTCCTTGATGATCTAAATTCATCCAAGAAGGCTCTGGAGATGCAAAAGAAGAGGGCTGAGGAGATTCTAGCTGAAGATAGTGCTCGCATCTATTGGTATGGGGAGCGAATTCATGCCGCTTATGAGCATGGACATCCAGATCGAATACTTAACCGCCCCAAGGTTCCCATCCCTGAAAAGGATTTAACTGAGAAGTGGGACAAGCTGGAAGCCGAGGATGCTGATATGGATGAGGTACTCCTCTTAGATTGGCAGAGTTTTCAGGCCTCTCCAATTAGCTGCGAGATCCCTAATCAGAACGCGGAAGAAGAGGTACCACAAGGCGTTTCTCAGTCTGAGCAAGAGGTACCTCTCTCTGAAGCGGTTACTGATTCGAGGGTTGAGGATTCGCTTGAAGCAAATCCGCCCACTGGAGGAGATGAGGGAGCCGCTGAAGGCGAGGAGGGCAATAGGGGTGAAGGAGAGGAAGCTGTAGCGTAGTTTGATTTATATTTTGAACTGTTGTATGTAACAAACTGCCCGTATATATTAATTTTCTTTTACTTGCTGCTTTACCTACATGTGCGATTGTCGTTTTATTCCTTGTTGCCCTTTATTTTCATATGTTACCCTTGTCTTTTGCCGACTTCATCCTTGTAATTCTTTGTAGTTAGTTTCGTTTTCGCTAGGGTGGCCAGACCCTTTTTGCAATTTTTTGAGTACTCGTTTATTCGCTTAATTTTATGCCTTATCTTATGATTTTTCTTTCGAAAATAATCATAAGGTTAATCATAAGGTTTTGCAAGTGATGCGTAATCATGCATCCGCCTTTCTTTAATAGGCAACACATTTATGTGTTTTTAAGATTAACCATAAGGTTTTACGAGTGACGCGTAATCATGCATCCGCCTTTCTTTAATAGGCAACACATTTATGTGTTTTTAAGATTAACCATAAGGTTTTGCGAGTGATGCGTAATCATGCATCCGCCTTTCTTTAATAGGCAACACATTTATGTGTTTTTGTGATCATGTTGAAAAGGATCCGCCTTCGGACGTAGTATATTGAATAAATGTAATAATTGAATACCTTTATTGATAAAGAAAAAAGGCTTCTTATTACATGGGTACATAAACTGCGTGGGATCAAAGCCTCATTAAAACCTTTTATCAGAAAACCCAGTGGGAAAAACTCATAAAAGGAAAAAGAGTACTCGTCATTTCCTTGAACTACTCGGCCTGTTTATATAGGCGTAGATTCTCTAGATTCCAGGTGCGCGGGAGCTTTTTGCCGCTCATTTCTTCTATTTCAAAAGTTGATGGTCCTAGCTTCTTGGATACTTTGTATGGTCCGATCCAGTTGACACCTAATTTGCCTTTGCCTTCTCTGGATTGTATTTTATCCGCTTTTTTCAAGACCAAGTCGTTCTCGTTGATTATCACTTTTCGCACCCTTCTGTCATGATATTTCTTGATTCTATTGCGGTACACTGCCATTTGCATGTAAGCTTTTTCCCTTCGTTCTTCAACAGAATCCAATGCATCCCTAATATTGATAGTATTTTGTGTGTCGTAATAATAAATTATCCGATCTGTAGGCGACTTGATTTCAACAGGCAGGACCGCTTCGGCTCCATAAACCAGCGAGAAAGGTGTTTCGCCCGTTGCTGCTTTTACAGAAGTTCTGTATGCCCATAGCATATGGGGTATCTCATCCGCCCAACCTGTTTTTTATCACCTAGCCGCTTCTTGATTCCCTGAATCATGGCCCTGTTGGTAACCTCTGTCATACCATTCGATTGAGGATGATTTACAGAAGAAAAATGATTCTTGATTCCCATGCTTTCACAGTATGTTTTGAATTTGACACAGTTGAACTGGGTGCCATTGTCGGTTATAAGCTTTTGTGGGATTCCAAATCGCATGATAATGTTCTCTCGTAAGAACTCGATCATTCGCTCAGGTGTTTGAGCGGTTACTGCCTCTGCTTCTACCCATTTGCTGAAGTGGTCAACTGCGACTATCAAGTACTTCCTTTTCTTTGTCGTTTCTGGGAATGGGCCCACTATATCGATTCCCCATGTTGGGAATGGCCATGCCGTCATTATAGTGATTTGTTCGGCTCCGGGAATATGCTTTTCATTCGCATGGATTTGACAGCTGCGACATTCCGCTACCATCTTCCGGGAATCATCCACCACCTTGGGCCAGTAATATCCCATCAACTTAACCTTTCTTGCCAACGCCGCCGAGGCTTCATGTAGTTCTCGCAGCACGTAGTCTCCTTCATTGCGGCTAATGCATTTCAACCATAGACATGTATACGATTTCCGATACAAAGTTCCATCTCGAATTGAGTATCTCGCTGACTGCCCAATTAGCTTTCTGGCTAAGCTTTTATCAACCGGCAAATCTCCCTGTTCCAAATAGTGGCGAATGGGCATCCGCCAATCTTCATCATCTACCAGTTCTTCGATGACCATAATCTGATCGACTTCGAACGCTGGTGCCGATCTTATCTCCAAATCGCATGCTTTTTGACTCCATGGTTCTCTACTCGCCGCTGCTTTTGCCAATTCGTCAGCCTTTGTGTTTTGGCCCCGCGGAACATGCACCATTTCCCAAACGACTCCCTTGCGTGTTAACTCCTGCGTCAATCTGCCGACCTCTTTATGGTATTTTACTAGATCCTCCTGTTTCACCAGATAATTTTGTGTGATCTGATTTATCATGAGTTTAGAATCGCTGTAGATTACCACTCTTTCTGGCGTAAGTTCATTAAGCAACTTCAATCCGCATATCATTGCCTCATACTCTGCGGCGTTATTGGTAGTTTCGAAAGTTAACTTTGCCGCATAGTACAGGCGAATAACCTCCGGGCCTTTGATGACGACTCCCAGTCCAGCTCCATCTGTGGATAATGCCCCATCTGTGAACATGCTCCACTCTTCTTTTTGTGCCTTTGGACATTCGTCATCATCCCACGTGAACTCATTCACGAAATCGGCAAGTACTTGACTCTTTAGTGCTGGTCTTCCTTCATAGCGAATATCGAATTCTCCTAAGCGAATTGACCATTCCATCAATCGGCCGGATGCGTCAGGTTTCTGCAGTACCTTTCGCATTGGAATACCAGTTCTCACAATGATAGTATGCGCCTGAAAGTATGGTTTTAATCTAGCCGCCGTGGTTATCACCGCGAGGACCATTTTGTCTAACTTCGAATACCGGAGTTCTGCATCCTTCAAGACTTTGCTCACATAGTACACTGGATATTGTTGTCCTTCTTCTTCTCGCACCATCACAGTGCATATCGCCATACTGGTGACGGATACATAAAGAAATAAATCTTCTCCATCCTCCGGCCTGCTCATTAAGGGCGGATAACATAGTAATCGTTTTATACCCTCAAATGCCTCTTGACAATCCGGCGTCCATTCAAAGGACTTAGATTTTTTGATGGCATTGTAGAAAGGTAGACATCTCCTAGCTGAGCATGATATGAATCGCCCTAATGCCACCAACCGCCCATTCAGTCTCTGTACTTCTCTTACGTTCCTCGGTGTTTTCATCTCCATCACCGCTTTTACTTTCTCCGGATTCGCCTCAACTCCCTTGCCGTTAACAATGAAACCCATGAATTTTCCTGCTCTTGCTCCAAACGTGCATTTTTCTGGGTTCAATTTGAGGCCATATTTGATCAGCACTTCCAGGATTTCTTTAATATCCTGCGGGTGGTCTTACATCTTCTTGCTTTTAATGATCATATCATCTACGTAGATCGAGAAGTTCTCGCCTGACTTGTCTGAAAATATCTTGTTCATCATCCGCTGATATGTTGCTCCCGCGTTTTTCAGTCCAAAGGGCATCACCTTGAAGCAATAAGTTGCCTAATGAGTTATAAATGATGTCTTGATTTCATCCGCCTTCTCCATGGGTATCTGATGGTAACTGGATTTCACGTCGGTGAATGATAAAGCTTCAAATCCTGCCGTCCCATCTACCAATATATCAATGTTAGGTAGCGGATACATATCCTTCGGACAAGCTTTATTCAGATCTTTGAAGTCGACGCACATTCGGTACGTTCCATTTGGCTTTTTGACTAGCACCACATTGGCTAGCCACTCCGGATAGGTGACTTCTCGAATTGCATCTGATTTTAGCAAATCCGCCACAGCTTTTTCAATCGCCTTCTGCCTCTCTGGAGCGTGTCCTCTCTTTTTTCAATCGTGAAAAACCCTAATTTTACAAAATTCCTGCATAACCCTAAAATATCAATTTCTGAAAAATCTTTGATATATATTTATCTATATACATAAAACTCAAAATATAGTTGATAGTTACTTACCTTGGCTACTAATTAAAGACCACAAACCCGTTCAATTCGCCTCTAAACTCTGTCTAAGACATTTCCCTCCAAACACTGCCGAAACTCAAAAACTCTTCGGCTAGAACTTAGATCTATGCATAAGGATGCTATGGTTTCAATTTCGAGTGATTCGGACGGTCGAATCTCCGTAAATCAAAGAAACGGTGGAGAAACGGTTCAGAATCCATAATCTGCAGAAGAAACGGAAAGAAGAAGAAAAAGGAAAAAGAAATGAAAAGAGATCATCGCCATTATCTGGAAGCTTTTGGATATATATCCTAAATCCAGCAAAGATTCCGTTTGGTCCTCCATCTTTATATAATCTTTAAAAATTATCCTAAACTTTTAATTTACACATAAAACCCTCAAATTAACTTCAAACTTTTTCTATAACACCAAATAAAAATCATACACCTAATAATTATAATATATATTACTATCAAGGTATAAATTCTAGAAATTTAGACACGGACGTGACAGGAGTTGAAATCATTTACTCATCATATTAAGACGAGTCTTACTAAGAAAATTTGCAAACTTTGAGACATTCCTCTATTTGGGGGGGTTGGGGGGGGGGGGGGGTAAGACCTGTCGATCCGCCTCTGCAACTAGTGGATAGTGATGATGTAGTTGGAGGCATGAGGAAGAAGAAACCAATAAATCCATCGGTATGGAACTATCCATCGAAGTAAATCCAGACACCAGAGTAAAATTTCTGCAAGAATAAGAAGAAGGGGCAAAGAAGGTGACAGATGGAGAGAGTGTAAAATTAATTATAACATGAAACCTTAATTTTTCTACACATAAATTTGAATAGAGTAAATTTGAATAGAGGAAGAAAAAAGATATTATTAGTTTACCTTTTGTATAGGAGGCAGGGCCGAGCCCGAGCCTAGGCCATGAGTGCGCTGGCCTATGGTCCAGGACAAGAGGGGGCCAAAAAAGTTTAGTAGGTCTATATAATATATGGAGTATTTTTTTTTTGTATAGATATATTAATATAATTTAGGTTTTAAAGTACTCAAATAATTGATCTTTTAGACTTACATGAGGTCCAATTGATTTTTTGAATATAGCTTGACAATTAATTTAAACAAATATATTTAGTGACCGTAACTGTATAAATATTAATGAAATTCTTTTTTATTTATCATTTATTGGAATACATTTAAATTTTTACATATAATTTTTTCTTTTAATTATTAAAGGCTTCCCTTATCTCTTATTTCGCCTAGGACTCATAAATTGTTAGGACCAGACATGATAGGAGACGACATTTTTTTTATATAAAGAGTATGAGTTTTATTTATTTATTTATATTATAATTAAGAAGTTGAGTTGTAAATTTTTAATTGTTGTCAAGTTTTGGTTTGCCCAGACGTACTCTAAGGTGACGATTGATTCATGAAATTGAATAAGTATTACTAATCAATATAATATGAAAGAATAGAATAGTTATTCTTTAGAAATAACTATTACTATGTTTGTTTGATGAAATGACATAAAATGGAATAACTAGTTTTGCAGTTTAAAATATAAAATTATCTTCAAGTGTAATTTATTATTTATTTTCAAATTATTATTCAATATATATTATTAAGGAAAAAGATAAAAACTAAAAAACGTGAAAAATGTGAAAAACGATTAAAACGTGAAAACAGAAAAAAACGGTAAAAACACGAAAAATGAAAAAAAATACGAAAAATATAATACCGTGAAAACTTTTTAACAGAAAGATAATTGCCATAATTTTGTTGTTATTTCTTAGTACTGCACTTTAAACCATCAGAGAAACCTTGTTATACTCTATTGAATATGCATTACACGATACTTATATGAGAACGAATATTAATTGGTCAAGAAAGAAAAAGATTATGTTGTGTTGTTCTCTTTTTCTTATTTATTCATAATCCCTAACAAAAACCAAACAAATTTAAGAACGAAATAAAGATATTTTGCTATGCTCTGTTGGATATTCTTCATTACATTACTTAGGATTGCAATTAGAAGAACAAAGAAAAAGCAAGTCAATCCCGAGAAAACTCGATAAAAAGCTAAAATGAGAAATATATTGTAAATTAGACTAGATCTCTAACAAATCTTCAATAAAAAATGTTGTTCATAAGATCAAATTCATATTTAACACAGAAAATTCAATCTTTCTGCTAATTTGTATATTTTTACTATTTTTCACGTTTTTACTATTCTTCTCACTTTTTTTTGCTTTTTTTCTACCATATTTCACATTTTCACGTTTCTCATTTATCACTTTCTTCCGTGTTTCAAATTTTTATCCAAGTTTTCCCTATTTTTACCACTTTTCGTGTTTTTCATGTTTTTCTATTTTTACAATTTTCATTTTTCCCCATTTTTTTTTAGCATTTTTCATGTTTTTGTCATTTTCTGCGTTTTTCGTTTTTTTTCACGTTTCCTATTTTCCATTTCCCAAAATTTTAACGTTTTCATGTTTTTTTACTGTTTTTCACGTTTTCTCATTTTTTACTGTTTTCAATATTTTTCGCATATTTCATATTTTTTACGTTTTTCAATTTTTAATCATTTTTCATGTTTTTTCCTTTTTTTTTTGTATTTTCAGTGTTTTCATATTTTTACTATTTTCGTATTTTACCTTTTTTCCTGTGAAATGTGAAATAAATGTATAGATATAAGAGAGATAATTTTATAATTAAAGAAAATATTAGTTATACGATAGCTATTCTACTATTCCACCAATTTTGAAATATAAATTTTATGAAAAACTATTTAATGAAAAAAAAAAACTAGATGATGAAATAATTTTTTTTAGAAAAGAAGTTATTCTATTCCAAATTTATTCGGTGAACCAAAAGATATTTCACATATTTAGTAGGGTAAAAAAATCGGTTATAATTTCCAACACCAATTGGAAAGATCACAATTTTAGATTTAAGAGAATTTACTACATTTGGATGGTTTTGCAGTTTTGGAAATCAATTCAGTTTATTCTGTTTGAAATCTGTTATTATTATTATTATTTTTTTTTGTCATTTTGAAATTCATTTTGCTTCTTTTTGTTAAGCAACTAATTTCATAATCATCGATTTGATTAGTTTGGACTGTTTTAGGTCTATTTCCATAAAAGTTAAGTTTAATCACTATTATATTATTGGAATTGTGGACAATCTAAGGTACCTACAGGGACACGTGACAGGTATTAACTTTTTATTTATTTTTTTATGAAACAGACACTAATTATTTTCAATTATATAAATCTAACATAATTAAAAAGTACAAGCCAGGGTGCAAATTATATTCTTGCGATAATTTAATTTGGATCTGTAAAGTTGGATTTTAGTAAAGATGGTTGACCTTTGTGATTTAAGCAAAGAAAGATCATAATAAAATAAAGTGAAATATTATTACAATAATTTCACACTTCCACAGCACCTGCCTTTCTCTTAAAATAAAGCAAAGATCATAATAAAATAAAGTCAAATGTTAAAGAATAATTGAAGAAAAAAGGTTGCCCATTAATTTGCGGCCCAAAAGGTAAAAACCTTTTCTCACCATTACTTCATTTTCTTATATTCCATAATTTATGGCAAAAACATAATTTAGATAATTCATACTTAGCTTTATTTAGAATAAAATTAAATACATGTATGTATGTGCTTTATAAATAATAATAGGCTTAATACATCATTTGCCCCCGAACTTGTTCAAAAAGCTTGAATGATTTCTGAACTTTCAAAGTGTTTCGATAGCCCCCTGAACTTGTATAAAATGTTAAGTTAGTCCTCTGAACTTGTGTAAAATGTAATCAATTGATCACTCGGTTGCAAAAAAAAAAGTAAGTTGAATACGAAAAATATATTGCATGCGTCTTTAAAAAAGTAAAACAATCAAGATCATGGTATTGCGGTGTAATATTAGAGAATACAAGGTTCATAGTTGAACAAGTAATAAATTCATTTTTACTCTATTCTTGAATTATATAATAACATTCTAAGACACGTAGATTACATCTTCTGCATTTAACTTACTTTTTTGTAATCGAGTGATTAATTGGTTACGTTTTACGCAAGTTTAGAAGGCTAACTGAACATTTTATACAAATTCAGAGATTATCGAGACACTTTAAAAGTTCAGAGCGTCAATTAATTTTTTTTTTTTTTTGCACAAGTTAAACGTAAATATTATTTAGATAAGTAACGACATGTGTCTAATTTCATGAGATAAACATGTTAGCGAAAGTATTAGAATAAATAAAGTTAGTTCCATAAATAAATAAGAAGAGTATATAAGCTGGTTGTGGAGAGTGGAAATCTAGTGAAATTGGACCTACGGCCAAATTTGATCTATTAAAAAAGGCATAAAAATCATAGTGAAAAGATCCATTTTAGCTTATTTTCTCTCTCCTCCTCCATTTTTCCGACTCGTCTTCCATTAAGATCAATACAGCAAAACTATGTCAACTGTCACCATTGGACCTATTCTCCGCTATTACCGGGGCTATAAACCTTCTACTTCCAAGATCTTCAAACCTTCCTCTTTCAATTTCTCTCCTAAGCTTCTCTCCAATGGCGCCACCAGTTTCTTCTGTGCCATGCCTTCTCGACCTCACACTATTCGAGCTTCCTCCTCTGAAACGGCTTTGGCTGAAACTTCTGAATCCACTGATTTCTCCTTCAACCATACCTTTCCTCTCTCGCGGACTCAAACGGTTTTTACTTCTTTTTCTACTTTCTATACGCATTTGTTTTGTTTGTATATGCATATGATCATATTCGTCTTGGATACTTGTAGTCTTAATTGTATTGTAGTTTGTGGAAATGTAAATTAGTTTTGTTAGTTTGTTTGCTGAGAAAAGACAGTGGAAATTTGAAACTAGAGTTTCTTATACTTGTTTGTTTCGTTGATGAATGTAGCCTTTTTGTGAGTAGTTTCCCTATGAATTGAACTGATCGGATTAGTTCAGTTGCCTGCTGCATTTGATTTAAACTAAAGTGACATTTCCAAGACTGCAAGTATTTGTTGAACTCTAATATGTTGTTGATCTTCATTTCTTTGGCTTCCAATGTTAGTGTGAGGGGAATATTTTCGTAAGATTGGAGAACTTGAAGGATCAACAATGCTGGCAGCTAACCGTAGGTTGTAGCCTTCCAGGAAAATGGCTTCTTCATTGGGGAGTTTCTTTGGTGGATGACGTTGGCAGGTTAAATTCACTAAGATTAATAATTTCCTTTGTGTTTTTGTTTTGAACTTTTATTTCAGTGCATGTAAAATGCTTATTTAGTTATTTTGCTTCTTGATTTTTCGTTGTTCTTTGTCTTGTGCGTGAATTGTTATTTTGTGATTTCTGTAATGTAATCTTTCAAATGCTGCAGTGAATGGGATCAACCTCCTAAAAACATGAGACCCCCTGGTTCTGTACCTATAAAGGTGATTATCCTTGGCTTCTGATATTGTGAGTATTCAGCCAATTATTTTACATATTAAGTACAAGCATGAAACATAACGTGCCTTTTCAGGACTATGCAATAGAGACACCACTGAAGAAATCATCTGACAGAGATACATTTCATGAAGTGAAGATTAATTTAGATCCCAAAAGTTCAATTGCAGCTATAAATTTTGTTTTGAAGGTTCTGATCTTCAAAACTCAATATTGGAACTTGCTAATTATGTGTTTACATAGACTCACAGATATTATATCTGTATGTGTATATGTATACATATCTTCACAATATGCTTCTTTTCTCTTATTTCCATTTTGGGGTGATTGCGGTGTTACAGGATGAAGAAACTGGAGCTTGGTATCAGCATAAGGGAAGAGATTTTAAGGTGCCTCTAGTCGACTACCTTATTGGTGATGGCAATGTGGTTGGAGCAAAGAGAGGTTTTGATATATGGCCAGGTTCTAGAAACCATTACTAAATGTGGTGTCCATTGTCAAGAATTTTGTTTAATTTTATTTCTGTTTTTCAATATTGTTTTTTTACCGTGGCTTCAAGGTTCGAACAAAACCTTTATAATTCAGTTTAAGAAGGACAGACTTAATTGAATATATTATATTTCCAAGATCCAATTGTTTTGCATTTGGCGGTTGTTCTATTGCAATCGGAATTGCAATTTATTCCTTAACAACGTTTCTATATAAGTCCAATATGAGATTTGCTGAATATTGGTGTAAAATTTACAAATATGGAATCTTGAATCTGGTGGCCATGTTGTAGCATAAGAATCAAACTCATGTGTTGGTGGAAAAAGTGGTCCCAACTGTGTGGTGTATAATTTCTATTTGATATTTTCTATCTACTTGTCAACTGACAGTTTATGCTTCTCATCAATCCTAGGGGCCTTTCTTTCCAACATACTTCCCAGAAGAGATGGTTTGCCTTCAGAAGATCAAGATATTAGTAGAGAACCGGAAGATGCTAAACAAAAGAATAGGCAACTGGAGGGATTTTATGAAGAGCTCTCTATTTCTAAACAAATTGCTGTTCAAAACTCAGTCACTGTTTCTGTAACAAAATGCCCTAAGACAGATAAGAATCTTCTTTACTTAGAAACTGATCTTCCTGGAGAAGTTGTTGTTCACTGGGGAGTTTGCAGAGATGATGCCAAAAATTGGGAAATTCCAGCTGGTCCATATCCAGCAGAAACAACTGTATTCAAGAACAAAGCTCTGAGGACTCGACTGAAGGTTCAAACTCACCAGTAATATGAACTTATATCTTTCACATGAAGTCAAGAGAAATTGGATATTAAATTCATTTCAAGATTTCCACTGACCTTATTCATAATCTTTCAGAAACCATTAAGCTCTAAGATTAGCTTAACTAAAGTTGTTTGCAACTGCTTTTCCTTCTTTAATTTTTTATTTATTTATTTTAAGTTCGAGTAATTTTTTTTTTTAAGTTCTACCTTGTCATTATCATAAAACTGCAAAATCTATTCAGATGTTACAAGAACAATTACTACGATTGCATTTAACTTTATGGTTCTTTTCTTTTTTCATGAAGCCTAGGTCATCTGTCATGCTGTTATAGATTTGAACATGTAGTAGATGGAATATTGCGGAGGATATATTTCTCAATCACCTATACTCAGATCCTAGCTGTTAATATCAATACACTGTACTATCTTTGTCAAGGATGAATTTTGCTGTTGGTTGTTCTTCTCCCTTCTAGGTGCTTTTCTGAAATAATGGGATATTTGGTTTTGGTGTTAGGTTTCCTACTTCCTTTCTACGAAAATAAAATAGCTTACTAAAAGAATGTACAATTTTTCATTTTATCCAGTGCTTGTAATTTATTTGTTTTTATTTTAGCATAACCAATGACATAGAGCGAGAATTTTAGCCAATCTAGTGGGTAGAACAAAATGTTATTGCAAATATTTTAATTGACAAAGACTTTCTGTTTCTCAACTTGTCCTATTTGTATTTGTAACTATATATTGATTTTTTCTACTCATTATCGAATAAAAGAGATATTAGTTCTCCGGGAAAGGAAAAGATTGAATTAATATCTTTTGTTATTCGAAAGAAAATTTAAACCATATTTGTTAACGTGCTATGATAATTTTTCTAATTTGTTCATCTCTGTTGTTACATGTATTTTAAACATGTCTGCATGAATATACATTCTCTTGTGACCTGTGCAGTTGGGTTGGGTTAAAAGCTTGTTTGGAATGTAATTATTTTAAGGTTGTATTTTTCATTCCTCCTATGAACACTTTTGGACATTTTAAATCTAGTACATTTTACAGCCTTAAATTAAGAATTGTCTTTAATCAATGTGATTTGAAATGGTTTATTAACTTGTATATTTACTTTTACAATTGCTGCAGCGGAAAGATGGCGAAAATGGCTGTTCAGGATTATTTACTTTAGATGAAGAATATGTTGGCTTCCTTTATGTTCTGAAGTTAAATGAGAGCACTTGGTTGAAATGTAAGGAAAATGACTTCTATGTCCCCCTTTCTAATTCAAGCACTTTGCACGCTCAACCTCACCTTGAACAATCCGAAGGTGCACTAGCATCTGGAAAGACTATGGAAGCAAATCAAGAACTTGCTCGCAATGAATATACTGATGGGATACTTAATGAGATAAGAAACTTAGTCAATGGCATTTCTTCTCAGAAGGGTCAGCAGACGAAAACAAAAGAAGTACAGGAAAGCATTCTTCAAGAAATTGAAAAGTTAGCTGCTGAAGCCTACAGTATTTTCAGAAGTACTGTTCCTTCTTTCAAAGAGGAAGCTGTTTCAGAACCCGAGGCAGAGAGAGAGACTCCTGTCAAAATTTGCTCAGGAACAGGGACAGGTTATGAAATATTGCTCCAAGGCTTTAACTGGGAATCTCACAAGTCTGGACGATGGTATATGGAACTCAAAGAAAAAGCTAAAGAAATATCTTCACTTGGGTTCACTGTGATTTGGTTGCCCCCACCTACGGAATCTGTGTCACCTGAAGGATACATGCCCAAGGATTTGTATAATCTGAATTCCAGGTACTTGGTATTAATGTATTTTAGCTCGGAATTTCATAGAAACAGATGATGATTTTTTTATGGCCATTTTGTCAAATATATGTCAGCTTAGATTTTCATAGAAACAGATGCAAGTAAAGACAACCAATGATCTTTTAGATTTACCCCAAAAATGCTATCTCTATCTTTCTTTGTGTTTTTATTTATTTATTTATTTATTTTTTATAATCATCACGTAATAGCTAGCTTTTAAGAAAAGAATATATGGCTAATGGTTATATATTTGCACGAGATATGTTCTTTTGCATTTGACAATGCATACTTGTTTTGGTTATAATATTTTATCCTTTATTATCATTCACTGGGAATGGCGCTACGTCTTGTTTAAAATGATTCCATGCGCTTATTTATTTTTACATATCAATGACAAGATACATTGTGATAACCATTTGACCTTGTGACATATATATCAGGTATGGAAATATTGATGAACTTAAGCATCTTGTGAAAGATCTGCATGAAGTGGGTATTAAAGTTCTTGGAGATGCTGTTCTGAATCACCGCTGTGCACACTATAAGAATCAAAATGGTGTATGGAACATATTTGGTGGTCGCTTAAATTGGGATGACCGGGCTGTTGTTGCAGATGATCCACATTTCCAGGTAGCCGGACATATGATTCCCAAATTTGGCATCTATTTGTTTTCTGATTTAGAATTAAGTAGCTTAAAGAATTACATGCCATGATGTTGGGGCCTTTTTAGTGTTGCTATGGTTGCTTATCTTTGTGAAAACTACCTGTTGCTGCCTGTCAATATAATTCTGCTACTTAACTGGACATAATGCTGAATGATTTTAGTGACATATTGCTGAATGTTATATGGTACATGTATAGACATGCATGTCAAAAGGTGTTTATGCTATTATTTGCTTAAATAGGCTTCAATTTGAAGAGATCCCAAAAGAGAAGAATCCTAATTTCAGCAAAGTAATAACTTGTCATAATCTTGTGATGTGTTTTTCATCCACTCTAAATTTTCTAAAACTGTAGATTTATTTTCATAACGAGTATATATTTTAGTCTTTGGTCTTGAATTATTTAAATTAATGCTTGAAAGAATTATTGCTTGTTCAATATGGTATCATGGTTGATTACCTTGCTGAAGTCTTACATCCACTTAAGGAGATAAGATACAAAATGACATGCATTGCATCCAATGGCTCATGTTACTCTCAAGCTGCATGTTCAGTATATGGGTTACATGTTGGCATGAACTTCATTTCCATAGTTGCTATGATTTGCTGCCAATGGCAAGATTGCTGTAACTTGTAATAGAATAAGATTGCAGGTGCTTTGGTCTTTGACCAACAATAGAATCTATTTTTTGTAGAATCTGTTGGAAAGAAATTTTATGAGGCATTGTTACTGAAATATCTCCTTTTCTGATAATTTTCTTTCATTGGTTTTCTTTTCTTTTTTCTCTTGCCCTTTTAAATATATGATAGATAACAGTATGTAGGAGTAGAGGGTAGAAGGGGGTACAAAAGGTGAAGCCGTGGTTAATGACAACTGAAGTGGTTTATATCTGGGGATTGGTGTGTGTGTGTGTGTGTTAGTGCTAGTGGTTATATATGGTTGTTTTGTTGTCAGAGATAGGGCTGCACAAAATTGACAGCAAAGGCAAACCAAAAAATCAGACCGAAACCGAACCGAAAAATAGGTTAATGTTAACTGAAACCGATGGATTAGGGATATGGTTTTTGATTTTGAAATTTTAGGTCAATGGGTATTGTTACTGAAATATGCCTTTTTCTGATAATTTTCTTTCATCTTTTGTGCTTTTAAATGGAGGGCGAGCCTTGGCGCAACGGTAAATGTTGTTGTCGTGTGACCAAGAGGTCACGGGTTCGAGTCTTAGGAGCGGCCTCTTGCCAAATAAATTGGTAGGGGAAGGCTTGCCCCAGTACACCCTTGTGGTGGGACCCCTCCCCGGACCCTCGCTCAGCGGGGACGCGTAGTGCGACCGGGCCGCCCTTTTGCGCTTTTAAATATATGTTAGAGAACAATATAGAGGAGTTGAGGGTAGAAAAGGTGAAGCCATGGTTATATAAAGGTGTTTTATAGTCAGAGATAGGGCTGCCCAAAGTTGACCAGAAAACTGAGCATCATACTAAAACCGAACGGAGAAAATAGGTTAGCCAAAACCAATGGACTAGGGAATGGTTTTTGATTTTGAAATTTTAGGTTAATGGGAATGGGAACAGGTAGTTACTCCTAAAAATCGATGGTTAACAGATTGACTGAAATATATAAATATATGTGCAAATGACATGAATTTATAACCCATTATAATGCGCTAAGGAATGGTTATTTATATTTCAAGTACCGGTATAATGGTTAACCGGCCGAATATGCTCTAAAAGGCTGGTTAACCAACCATGAGCTAGTGGGGGAGAGGCAGCTTTAGGAGAATGCATTTTTGTCTTTTGAGTCTCTTAGTTCTCCTCTAGGAGAAGGGGACTATTTCCCTGAGCTGTGCTTGGGCATAGATAATTTATTTTCTTTCTTTTTATCTTTTAGTTTCTGCTTTCTGTATTTGTTACTTGCTGATACAGTTGAGAAGCATTAATAACATTTATATTCCACAATATCTAAGCATCGTTGATCTGTGTCTATGTGTTTGAGTTTTACTTTTTGTAACAATAGACTTCATTAAGTTTTCAATACTTGGTTTATTTAATTAAGCTTCTGGCTCTTTGTTATCAGGGTCTCTCCACACAATCCTAGCAAGGTGGAGGAGAGCCTTGTTTATTTGGATGACCATTTTACTGATCCTTTCTTATTGGTGTAAAATTAGCTACAAATTGGATAACCATCCCAACTTCGACAACTTTTTTTTTTTTATATATTTTTTAAATGTACAATTGAAGTTATCATAGTCTTTGTCCATCAAAGGGGGATAAAAACATTGCATGGATGGACCAACAAATAAGCAGGCTTGTCCAATATCAAACCGTAATGAGAATCGCATTTCGAAATAGTATGGAATTTTATGATCAAAAGTGGAAAATACTTTAAGCTGATTGATCCCTGCAAAGCAGCTCATGCTTGTATGCTTTAAAACCTGCTTTCACTAAGTATCTTGCATAAATTTAGTGGGCTTACTGCTTTCCGGAGTGCTTCCCTCTAATTGGATAAAAATATACTGTGTGGTGATAACAATGAGCTATTTCTGTATTGCAGGGTAGGGGCAACAAGAGCAGCGGAGATAATTTTCATGCTGCTCCAAACATTGACCATTCGCAAGACTTTGTGAGGAAGGATCTCAAAGAGTGGTTGTGCTGGCTAAGGTTATGTTTGATCTCTTCTGATCTAGTACTGTTTAGTTTTATTATTCATGATTACAGTTTTGTCATACAGTCTTAGTACCGTTATCATTCATGATCCAATTTTGGTCATGCAGTCTTACTGTCTTAGCATCAGTTATTATTCAGGAAGTCTATGCCTGGATTATGATTGATATCCTGTGTGAAAAGAGCCACTGCGTATTGATGTATGATAATACAGCCCTTTACATCATATCTCTACAGTTTTCACTGGTCCACGCCAAAACAGGTCTGTTAGTTCCAAGTAATCTATCATACAGTGGTGGATCTTGATTTGTTGTTTACCTATCAACTTACCTGTTATAATTGGAATGTTATTCTGAGAGGGTTCACGGAAATATACACTGCATTTCCTTCATGGGTCAAATGTTTAACCAATTCCCTAAATGCCTTTCTGGATATTCCTCTGTGTCAAAACCATGCATTAAATCTTTGCTAATTGCTAGTCTTGTACGGAATAAAAGTGTAACTACTAACTTTTCTGGTCAAATCTGATCCTCAGGGATGAAATTGGATATGATGGATGGAGGCTTGATTTTGTTCGAGGATTTTGGGGTGGTTACGTGAAGGACTACATCGATGCAAGTGAACCTTACTTTGCTGTTGGTGAGTACTGGGATTCCCTGAGTTATACATATGGTGAAATGGATCACAATCAAGACGCACATCGGCAGAGAATTGTTGATTGGATTAATGCTACGAGCGGAACTGCTGGTGCATTTGATGTCACCACAAAAGGGATTCTTCATGCAGTAAGTACTCACCTACATCACTGTCTTAACTTGTATAGCTTGGATTGACTTTAGGAAGGGCATGCCTTTGCAGGTCCAAGGGATGAAGGGCTTAGGTTAATGTTCAATGTACTTATACATTGTGCTTGGATCTCTTTTACCAACATTTTACTACATGTTCTTGTTTTACTTAAATTGTAAAATCAGAATCAGCATTGTCATTGTGGTCATCTTTAAATTGTCACTGTGGCCATCTTAATCACCTCGCATTCATTTAGGCTCAGAGTCATTGGTGTCAATGGATACTATCTTACTGGATCTGAGAGGAGGACCAGACTGGCTTTTGATGACAACCTGGATGGATAGCAATTAAGTGTGTTTCTAGGAAGGTGGAAGCGGACTAGGATGGTTCCACCATGTTATGTATATATAGGAGAAGGGTAGGATAATATAATAATATTTTAACATTCAACAGAGAGTTTGTTGGACTTCAAGGAGTAGTGTGAAGAAAACCGATCTGTACAAGCAGGCGTTTGGATTTAGAATTAGATGACATTAGTTGGCATCCACTTGGTTATTTATTAACTGTAGGGTGCCAAACTTTGAGCTTTAATGGATAAATATGTTTTCTTGTATGTAGTTTAAGCACTAATTAGTGCTTCAATGAGTTGAGTAATGCTGAAATAACTGTTAATAATTAATGAATATAGTTTATTATGTCAACCACCTTTGCCAATAGTAATATTCTGCAATGTAATTGTCATGGCATTGGTAACCATGAAGCACCATGAGTTCAAGCACAAGAATCTTAAATTTCTTTTCCTATTCTACAAGCTAATTTCCCTTTACTTTCTTTACATTAGTTCTTTTATAGACTTTAAAGTGAAGAATTTCTATTTATAGCTTTAAATTACATTGTATAGGCACTGGATAGGTGTGAATATTGGCGACTATCGGACCAGAAAGGACAGCCTCCTGGAGTTGTGGGGTGGTGGCCTTCTCGTGCCGTTACCTTCATAGAGAATCATGATACTGGTTCTACTCAGGTTTAAAATTCTTATGATCCTTCCAACTAAATAATGCATCAATTGTTTTTTTTCCCTCTCTTGGTACTGGGATTTTAGATCGTTTCTTCAGTACATTACAACATAAAAATTATTTTTCATTCTGTTTCTATTTAGAGGTTGTATTTTATTATGAGTGGAAAAATGTAAAATCTTGATCTAATGCTGCTGTCGCTGATTGATGTTATAATTTTCATGTTGACCAAATTGTATTCTTTCTTCGTGAAGGGTCATTGGAGATTTCCTAACGGAAAGGAAATGCAAGGATATGCCTATATCTTGACTCATCCGGGGACCCCAGCTGTTTTCCATGACCACCTCTTCTCTCATTATCGATCTGAAATATCATCTCTAATCTCTATAAGAAACCGAAACAAAATTCACTGCCGGAGCACAGTAAGCATAAATAATAGAAAAAGAACTTTGTTTTTTTACAATCATTGTAGAGATGATAATGCTGTTTAATTCATTCTTTTCTAGCAAACTGAACAACTTAAGAATTAAATTACTAAGTAATTTTTTTTTTTTAATACTTTTAGTAGTTCTCTTTACTAAGAAATACAAGCCAACTCTTCCATGATTTATTGACTTCATGTGACATTTGTTGTTTAAGGTGGTAATAACAAAGGCAGAAAGAGATGTGTATGCAGCCATCATCCAAGAGAAAGTGGCAATGAAAATTGGACCAGGTCATTACGAACCCCCAAGCGGACCTCAAAAATGGTCTTTGGCACTTGAGGGAAACGATTACAAGGTCTGGGAAACATCATAATGCCAGCTATTATTATGTCAATTTACGGCATTTAGGTACATATATAGTGTCGGAATCACAATATTCATTCTATTTATCAAGCATATCCAAGTAAGTACAGAGCAGGTTGATCTGCTTGTCGGGAACAGTTTGGATATGCCCTCTCGTCGAGATTGCTCCTCCAATTCCGTTCTTGATCTCCCATCTACTTAATGAGGTAAAACCTGAACTTAGAGTGCATTATGCCAACTAGCAAGTGTAAAAGTTAAGAATAGTATGGGACCTGAAAAACTAGGCACCACTATGTATATGGTCATTAATAATACATTGGCCAAATGGTTATATTATATTGTTGTTGTAACACGTTGATATAATGATATTTTACCATGATATCTACTCATTCATGTAAAAGATGCTTCAAACTTCCATCTACGATTGAATTTCGTTGAAAATATTCAAAATATTTCTTGTTATTTTTGCCTGGTTTCTGGGAGCTGAAGCTCGTCTACTGGTGCCTGCTAATATGTTCTTCGACCTAGATGATATTATCATTTGAATCCCATTTATGCTTAAACAGTGTTAACTGGTATCATGTCTAGGTAAGAGTCCTGTTTTGATTGGTTCCGTTATCTGGATCTAAAATAGCTCTACATATTGTTATCTAAATTCAAAATTGCTCCAAGTTAGAAATGTAAAGAATAATTATTTTACCATTTCTTAGGACTATATCTGCACTGTTGTGATCGTTGGTTTTATTTTCTATTATTTAGTGATTTTTATTACTTAACAGTCTTTATTATTTAGGAGTCTTTTATTAATTAGGCAGATTTACTTGTTTTTATTATTATTTAAAAGTCTTTTGTTATTTAGGAGTTTTATTATTTAGGAATGTCTTTAGTATTTATCGGTTAGAATCCTACTTTGGGTAGAATCCTAGTTGGGATAGGATACCTTATTGATCAGGAATCATTGTACCTCTATAAAAGGGGGATTTTCATCGAATAAACATATCGAGAATTTTAAATCAGAAATTGATACAGGGAGTTTTAGCGATCTCTCACAAATCGCTATTGAGTTTTCAAAATAGGTTCTACGAAGAACATGAGCAACAAGGGAATTCGAAGGAATTTTCCGGTGAACAGACCTGTGACGAGATCCTATTCGCGGGCTCATAACAAATTGGTATCAGAGCCTATCGTCATGGGTGATTTTGAGCAATGGACGGCCAAGGTTCAGGATCTGGATCGCCGGCTAACCGAATCTGATAAAAAATTTAGCCACGAGTTGCGGGAGTTAAAAGAAGGCATGAAAGGAATCCAACGTATGCTGGAGTTACACCTTTTGGGAAAAGGAAAGGAACCTGAGGGTGGAGCTGCAACTGGAAGCAAGGAATCAGAGACAACGGGTCACCGAAATTCAAACACAGTTCCAAAATATACCCGACTTCAGTTTCCCTCTTACAACGGAAAGGAGGATCCTTTAGGCTGGTTGTACCGCTGTGAGCAATTTTTCAGCAATCAAAATACAGACGAAAGAGAGAAGGTAGGGTTAGCTGCAGCACAATTATGGTACTACCGACTCGAACAAGAGGAGTCCGGACTCACTTGGGCCCAGTTCAAGTCCTATTGTTTGCTGCGTTTTGGGCTACCATTGAGTGAATTAACTAACCTTCGACAAACCGGAACGGTGGAAGAGTACCAGGAACAATTTCAAACCCTTCTGGCGAGGGCTGTGTCTGTGAGGGCTGAACAACAAGTTGACTTCTTTACTGCTGGGTTATCTGAAACCTTAAGGATGGATGTGGAGATGCAAAATCCTCCAAATCTAGTTACTGCCATGAATTTCGCCAGGGCTTTTGAGAGGAAGTTGTTAATCAGCCAAGGATTAAGCATGGGGCAAGCCAATTCTTCATGGGTAGTCCCAAAGGGGCTCAAGTCACCCTCGATTCAAACCGACGTCAATGATCAAAAGACTTGTGCGAGTAACACCTCAACAACATCAAACATAAGTAACAACACTCTACCTCCAATCAAAAGGCTGTCCCAAACTGAAATGGCAGACCGTAGGGCTCGAGGGCTGTGTTTTAATTGCGATGAACTTTACTCACCAAGACATAAGTGTAAGAAACTCTTCTGCCTTTTGATGGACGAACCAGAGGATGAAGGAGGATGACAAATATGAATTCCTTCCTAAATTCGAGCTTGCGGACAAGCTCTATTCGAAGAGGGAAGAAATGTTGTGATCGTTGGTTTTATTTTCTATTATTTAGTGATTTTTATTACTTAAGAGTCTTTATTATTTAGGAGTCTTTTATTAATTAGGCAGATTTACTTGTTTTTATTATTATTTAAAAGTCTTTTGTTATTTAGGAGTTTTATTATTTAGGAATGTCTTTAGTATTTATCGGTTAGAATCCTACTTTGGGTAGAATCCTACTTGGGATAGGATACCTTATTGATCAGGAATCATTGTACCTCTATAAAAGGGGGATTTTCATCGAATAAACATATCGAGAATTTTAAATCAGAAATTGATACAGGGAGTTTTAGCGATCTCTCACAAATCGCTATTGAGTTTTCAAAATAGGTTCTACGAAGAACAGGAGCAACAAGGGAATTCGAAGGAATTTTCCGGTGAACAGACCTGTGACGAGATCCTATTCGCGGGCTCATAACACGCACTTATTCAAAAACGTTAATTGCAAATTTAAACTGTATCCCATTTTTTAATATTAGGCTGCTTTCTCCTTTCTCTAAATTATTTTTATTATTTTCTATCGGGTTTACTTTGGAGTTGTAAATGGAGCGTGGATGGAGAATGGTCTTCTCGTCCCTTCCTCGACTATTTCAGGGAATTCTCCTCAGGAGCGGAGCCAGAGGGGGCGGAGAGGGTTGGCCGACCCTCCAACCCCTCCCCAGCCATGCCAGAAGGTTTTTGTTCAGCAAGAACACTCTTTTCATAGGATAAAATCATTTCAAAAGAGTAATTACGAAGAGTGCCATGTTTTGATAGGATAAAATCATTTCAGGTTTGACGATTGGACAGGTGGTGGCGTGTTTGACTGGCTGTGCTTATTTATTTACTTACTTTTGAAGGTGCTGTACTTATTTTCTTAATTGTTTATTGATATAAAAGTTGTAAGACTCTATGATTAAATATAAGGTTTTCTTTTAATGAAAATATAAAGTTTTTAATGCAAAACCTTGGAAGCATCGCGTATATTTCAAGAAATATAACGTTTCTTTGAATTGATTTACTTGTTTTTTTTTTTTTTAGGAACAGGAAAAGGAAAAGAAAAAAGGAAAAACAAAAAACCTAGTCTGGGATTAGCCTAGGGAAGCTAACCTCCACCATATCTTCCATAAGAAGAGAGTAAAGATAATCAGGAGGATAAGAAAAGGTAGTGACGCCCAACATCCTTTCATGCCCAGTAGTCGCCAAACGATCCGCTACCCGGTTCTGTTCTCTGAAGATATGGCTGAAGTTTATGAAATCAAAGGAAGCGCAAAACCTTCTAATTCATTTGATAAGATTATGGCTATTTAAACAAATAGCATTTTTTATCGAAAATCATTTTGATAGCCTCAAGGTTGTCAGATTCTACAATCAATTTCTTCAAACCCAGACTCATGGCAAGTTTAAGGCCAGAAAAGATCCCCCAAAGCTCAGCCGAGAAGGACGAACCCACACCCAGATTATGAGCAAACCCAGACACCCATGCACCCCGCTCATCTCTCAGAACACCTCCTGCAGCAATCTTACCGTCATTCAGGCAAGATCCATCCGTGTTTAATTTCACCACTCCTTCCCTAGGCCTGCACTAACCAAGGAGATGAACAGTCTTCTTCTGGGTTGACCTAGCAAGAGAATCTCCTTTGAAGCTATCAGTAATATTGAAAACTTTTTTCGAGAAGAACTCAACTAAATTAGGAATAGAAACAGTTTTCCTTTCAAAGATTTCCTCATTCCTCCACTTCCAAATTTGGTGACAAACAATAACAAAGAAAATATCATCATACTCAAGGTTAGCCAACAACTTCCCACTAACTCCATCTGTAAACCAGTCATGATCAGAGTGAGCCAAGAAAGTAGAAAGCAGGTGGTGAGGGAGAACTTTTCTCCACACCTCTTTACTCCTAGTACAGTCCCTAAGAGCATGGCAAATAGTTTCAACATGCGCTCTGCATCTGCTGCAAGCACCTGAATCCACCAGATGTCGTCTATTTCTATCCGAGTTAGTGAGCAGCCTATCCTTAGCACCAAGCCATAGAAAGCTCCTAATGCGGTAAGGGATATTTAAAGCCCAAATGATTTTCCAAACTTCAGAGTGAGGATCCGTACCATTTTGGTTGAAAGCCTCAAAGGCAGACTTGCAGGTATACGCCCCATTATTAGTCAATGCCCAACAATGACTATCCATATCTTCCTCCTTGTTACTTATCTTAACCCCTCTAATCCTTAGGAGCGTATCCAGACTAAAAAAAGAGTCAAATTTAGACCAAATCTAATCCCCCTCAGAATCCACCACATCAGCGATCCTCCAATTTCGGATATTACTAGGCGGCGGGGATCTACACACCTCTAATAAAGATTTGCCTCCAATCCAGATGTCATTCCAGAAGCTGATAGACTTGCCATTCCCCACCTCCCAACCTATCCTAGAGCAAAACTCTGAAAACACAGAACTGAGGCCTTTCCAAAGAAAAGAACAATTGACAACTCTCTCATTGGGCCCCCAAAAATCTTATCTTTTCTATATTTTCCACAAAGAAGACGAACCCAAAGAGATGAGGGGAGTTGCCACATTCTCCACAGAAGCTTCATTAATAAAACTTTGTTATTGTCTTTGGCTTGTCTAATCCCCAAGCCTCCCATGATTTTAGGTTGACAAACCTCCTTCTACTTAGATTTTTTTTAGAAACATGATATTTTAAGGAATTTTAATTCTTAATTTTTTTATTTTGAAATAATTTAGTAGGGGTGGGCAAAAAACCCGGTCAAACCGGTAACCGAACCGAAAACCGGTAATTCGAATTGGAAAACATGATTAACCGAACCGGTGGTTTTTTTAATGGTTAAAAAGATAGATAGGTACCGGTTTCGGTTTCGGGTTAGAGTGTTTAAAAACCGCGGTTAACGGTTAACCGAACCGTTTAATAAATATAAATTTTTTAAAAAATTTATATAACATAGATTATATTATAAGATTAAAAAAAGTCTTTAACATAGATTATAACATATATTAATATAAATATGTAACATAGATTATATTGCTTTACATTTAAAAAAAATAAATATGCTCTTTTTTAAACATAAGTACTTTGACGAAATATTATTTATATTTCTTTATCTTTTAAATGTAAACTTGATAGATTGCTTTTTAGTTCGGTACTTATGTTTAAATTCTGAACTTTTATATGAATTCGTTTCGTTTGAATTTTTGAAATTATATGTATTTTAATATTGTTTAAAAATTTAGGTTTGGGTAAAAATTATGGTTAACCGTTGATTTTTGGTTAACTAGTGAGAATTGGTTAAAAACCGTTAACCGAAAAACCTAACCGAAATTAATGGTTAACCGGTTGTATAGTTAACCGATTGATATGGACCGGTTTCGGTTTGGATGGTTAAAAAACCATTGATAATGGTTCGGTTAATTTTTTCCTAATGGACCGGTTAACCGAACCGTGCCCACCCCTATCATTTAGGTAGTGTTTGGTTAGGAGAGAGAGTAAATTTTTTAAAGAGACAAACCTCCAAAAAAGATATTTTGGAAAATAAAAAACAAATGTTGTTTTGAAAAACTTTAATTGATATTTTCATTTTCAGATTGTTAAGGTGATTTTGAGGAGTTAGTTAAAGTTGACTGGCTGTTAAAAAGTGTAAAGTTCAGTGGCCATGGGTGTAATTTACCCAACTAAAATCTATTAATCTCAAGTGTCAAAATATCGTCACTTACCTATGAAAGAACGATTCGGTTAAGTTTTAATATAAATTGGGTGAAATTTCACGGATTGAGATAGACCAAAGGCCAAATGTTACCAAATAATAGGTCATGGATTAAATGACAAAATTTTAGATACGCCAAGAACCAAATAGTGATTTAAACCTTTATAATATAATTTATAATGTTTATTTTATTTTTATAAATATGTTTAAGTAGCATTTAATTGTTTTTTTATATACGGGCTATGGTCTAGTCCTTCCGAAGTTTCGGTCCTGGCTCACCACTGATTCTCCTTATTCCCATATATGATTTGACAATAAATGTATCTTCATTTCCATCCCGCAAGGATTTCATGTTTTATACTTTTATTTAAAATATTAATAAAATATTAAATTTATATAAAATAAAAAAACAATAATTATAACAGTTCAAAATTTTAACATTTTTTAGGAAAATTCAAAATTTTAATTAAATACATACAAAATTTTAAATTAGTGTTATAAATAGATTTATTAATATAAAAATTAACATTAATATTTAACTTAATAGTTAAAATCTTATTAATAACTTCGGGAATCAATCATGACGGGGTGGGAAAGACATTCTCTATCTTCGTCTCTGTTCAAATTTCGAGGATAAAAAATTCTCTATTCCCTTTCCGTGGGAAACTTCTTTCGAGGATTTTTCATCCTTGTTAAAGCGAATTCTTAGCTTGAACGGAGAACATAAGTATTTATTTATTAAAGATAAATTAAAAAATACACTCAAAATATACATGGTAGAAGGTAAAAGAAAAAAGATTGTTAGTTGTTAAACTAGTTTTATATTTAAGTCCATGATTAAAGTAGACTAAATAAAATTTATAATATTCAAATTATCTTTTACTCTATCCTTTAGTAATAAACATCTATTTTTTCTATTTTTTTGTCTACATATTCCAATATTAAATAATTGATTTTTTTATATAATTATATAATTTTGAATTAATAGTGTAGAATTTATTCATTAAAAATGCAATATTTTTTTAAAAATTATTAAAATAGGAAGAGAATTAATATATAAAATATATAAAATTGTAAAAGTAATTTTTTTTATTTGTAATAATTTTTATGGATAAAATGAATTAAAAATATGATTTCTTTGAAAGAATTATTAAAATTTTATAATAATATTTAATATAGTTTAAAAATATTATATTAACAAATAAATAATTATTAATATAAAAGTGTAAGATTATAAATAATAGAATTTTTTATAATAATTAATATAAAAAGTATAAATTTTTTAGTATATACTACATAAAATTGATTAAAACTATTTTAATTAAATTTGCAAATATAAATATCATTAACAACCTCACGTCATCCTATCAAGGGATGCACGCGATCGGTTAATCAATTCATCAATCATTTAATCGGAGTTTTTAAAAACACTAATCATACACTAGTCTGAGAAATTCGATTAACCAATAATCGATTAACTAATTATTTCGATCGGTTAACCTTTTATTTCGGTTTCTAACCATTAGTAAATAAAAATAATAAAAGAATTCTAATTTTTATTTTGAGTGAGACGGTGGGTTAATGACAAGTTGAAGAGATTAACTACGGAGAGAGATGTGCGCACATTATGTTCGAGTGGTTTTACATAATACACTAATTATTTAACTCTTATGGTTTTGCATAATATACTAATTAGTCCCTGATTTTTTAAATAATTATATGATTCCTTAAGTTTTGATTCCGTTAAATTGTTTACCCCTATATCAAATTTTCATCTACAAATATATTAAAGAACCATTAAACGAAAAAAAATAAATTTCTAAAAGACAAAATTGCTCCTAATGGAAATTATGGCTACAAATTTTTGGAAGACAAGTAAAAAAAAAATATTATCATTGTTTCTATATCCAGAACATAAAAGAAAAAGAAAGCCACATAAACTGAAAGTAAAGAGACAATAAAATGAGAGTTATTTGTGTATTTTCATATCATTTAGTGTTAATATTTGATAGAAGGACTAAATTGTTAAAAGAGAAAAAAATTAGAGACCTTATAATTAAATAGTGAACTGATTAGTAGGTTATGTAAAACTAGGGAGTAAATAATAGTTTACCATATAAATAAATGTATTTTTATAAATTTTTAATATTTAATTGACATTCAGACAATTTCTGTTAATCGCGGTTTTTGGAATACCAAAACCGTAATCATAACCATTAACCAATAAATTATAAACCGTACATTAATTCATTGATTTCAGTTAACTTTATTTTTAGTTCGACTTCAGTTTTTTGGTTTTTTGGATTTTATGTATGCACCCCTAATAGAGGGCGAGCCTTGGCGCAACGGTAAAACGTTGTTGCCGTGTGACCTGAGGTCACGGGTTTGAGTCTTAGGAGCGGCCTCTTGCCAATTAAATTGGCAAGGGAAGGCTTTCCCCCAATACACCCTTGTGGTGGGACCCCTCCCCGGACCCTCGCTCAGCGGGGACGCGTAATGCGACCGGGCCGCCCTTTTTTTTTTTTTTTATGTATGCACCCTAATCCCATCCCACATAACTATAAGGGTTAATTACAAAAATGGGTCAAATGGGAGGCCCATTTACATATTTAACCCATTTACTCAACCAACTACATATCTAGACTGATTTTGTGTGACTTTTCCATAATACCCTCAATATTTACGCGCATCTCACCCCCTCCCGTCTGACTTCACAGATTCCATATTATGCAAAGCCTGCGAAGCTAATTTTTGGGTTATTATATGCGAAGCCTGCGAATCTAATGTTTGTTTTACTTGATGAAATTCATTCACATATGCGAAGCCTGCGAAGCTAAAGTTTGGTTTACTTGATGAATTTAGTTCGCATATGCGAAACCTGGATATGTTTTGAAGCTAATTCGCGAAGTGGTATATAACAAAAAATGGCAAACAACAACGGATTCTAACATTAAAATCATAACATTATCAAAATTTACAACAAGATTGCCACAATAACAACATTAAAATCACAACAACATCAAAATTTACAACAAGATTGCCACAATAAACTCCTAACAAAGCACATTCACTCCTAAAATGGTTGGTTAGTAGAGATTGTGCCAATAATCCGGTACCAATTTTGAAGCGGATGAGTAATCTTGGTGTGCACCGTGGGACATATCCATCCCAAAAGGTCTAGACTTCCATTTCTCATCCCAAAAGGTCTGGACTTCCATTTCCTTTTGGGATGAGAAATGGAAGTCTACACCTTTTGGGATGAGAAATGGAAGTCCACACCTTTTGGGATGGATGTATCCCATGGTGCACACCAAGATTACTCACCCGCTTCGAAATTGGTACCGGATTATTGGCATAATCTCTCCTAACTAACCATTTCATGAGTGAATGTGTCAATCTTGAGGGAAGTTAATCCCTATACATGAAAGAAAGTCATCTCCCCTACAGCCCAGTACGCCGTCTTCCAGAAAGGGATGTTGCGTATTCAACCACCTTCAGAAAAAAAATGAATCGTATTAGGCAGCGAAAAAGATGATTTTGGCTTCGCGAAATGAGGATTAACGAAGTATGCGAATGTAAATGTGCAGGGAAAGAGGTGATTTTACTTCGCTAATCGATGTTTTCGCGAGGTATGCGAGGTCTGAAACGTGACGATCTACATCGCATATCGATGCTTTCGCGAAGTCTGCGAGGTCTGAAACGTGACGATCTATTCGCAGACTTCGCGAACTAATCGAGTCGCAAAGTAGATCCACACGTTTCAAGCTCTTTCTCTTCGCAGATCTTCGCGAAATCATCGATTCACGAAGTAGATCGTCACGTTTCAGGCTCTTTCTCTTCGCATATCTTCGCGAAACCATCGATTCACGAAGTGTATTCATGAAAAAACGCAGAAAAAACAACAGATACTTACATTTTTCGCGCCTTTCACCCTTAAAAGCGACAATAACAATATGATAAACTGGGAAAAACGAAGGAAATAATGTAGAATAACCATTTCTTTGATGGTAACAAGAAGAAAGAAACCAATTAACGAACAGGAAGATGAAGAACCATGACTTCGTTTTTTAGGATTAGGAAGTTGCAGAATCAAGAGATGAAGAAAGGAAAAAGAGAAATTCATTGTGATTTGGCGAAATGGTGCAGATTTCGTGCAACTTAAAGGAAGAAAGGAAGATCAAAAGTCTTGAAATCATTAATGGAGGAGCCAACTTTTCATTATTGGTTCTTTACTTCGTCTCCATGCATCTATGGGTACTAGTTCTGGGGTTTTAGTTTGTGTTAAGTTTTCTCCTAAAGTAATGCTAGAGCTTTCTTCTTCTAAGGGTTTTTTTCTTTTATCAATATTTGCTACTAACATGTTTAATTTTTCTAAAATTATCTTAAAAGTGGGTATTTCCGATGTATTCCATAGTTTTGTTAATTCCTGTGTTATCATTTCTTGGATTTGGATTTGATTTTCTTGTATTAGACTAAGAGTATTCTTCAATTGTTCTTTAGCTACAATTTCTGTCCATATTTGGTCTAATTTTTGGTTAGAGTCACTCATTTTTGTAAATTCGTTTTATCCATCCTCGAGTTTGATCCATTCTTTCTTAGGTTTCTCTAATAGAGATTTTAATTGTTTAATCTCACTTTCTAATTTGTGCTGTTTAGATTCAATTTCTAAGTATTTTATTTGAGATTCTATTATTGTTTCTGTCATAATATTGTTTATTGTTTGTAATTTTTGCTCTTTTTTATCAAGTTGTTGTGGTATGTTCATATTTTATTAATATACCTGATTTTGTCTTGATCTTCTATCGTAATTCCTTCATTATTTATCTTATATTTTATTTTAGTTAAAAAGTCGTATCCTAATAATAGTGCATATGTACTATCATATTCTGTTACTCCTACAATTATCTCATATTCTAGATCTTGAATTTTAAATCTAATTCTTATGCTTTTAGTTATGATTATTTCTCTAGTACTATTTGGACAGTTATAAGTTTGTGGTTCGATTAGTTCACATTTATTCTCATTTATTTGGCTAATATGTACTAAACTTTTGGTTCCTGTATTAATTTTAGCTATACAGTCAGTTGCTCGTAGCTCATTAAATAATATTACTTTTATTCGTAACTTATCTTCATAATATGTATGTAATAAATCTAATGTTCTCGGTTGTCTTATTATTTCTTTCTTAAAACTTAACCTTCCTCCTTCTATCCTAGGTAATAATTTCTGGATTGGTTGTAGTTTTCTAGAATTAAAATCTATACATATTTCGTCTGGTATTGTTATGATGTAATTTTCCTTATGTTCTAGTGGTTCTAATATTTCCTGATATAATTTTGGTACTAATATATCCCTATCATTTTGTTTTCTGATATGATGATTACCTGTAAGGGCATATATCATTTTTGTTTCTATACTAATTACTTTACTTCCTGGGGGCATTCTTATTCATTCTAATTTATAATAGAGTGTTAAAGCTAGATCTTTATGTTTATCTTCTAATGAGATACTAAAATCTGGTTGAATTGTGAATTTAAGTTTCTGATAAATTAAGTTTCCTCTTACTACTGCTATTAAGGCATCTTGGATATTATCTAATATTCTATCATCTAATACATATATTTGAATAGGAGTATCGATATTTTTCTGAAAATATGCTTTTATAGTGAATTCTATTCCTCCAAAATAAATATTCCTATATTTCTTTGCTTCTTTATGTGATAATTTGGATAATTCTCTTTTTATTACGTCATTTGTTATTAAATTTATCCTTGCTCTACCATTTATAGTAGTTGTATCTATAATATTCTCATGCTTCTGAACAATATATCGTATATTTTTATTTCTCTCAAACCATTTTGTTTTAAATATCTTATTTACAGATAGCTCTTCAGTTTCATCTTGTATTTTCTGATAAATATCTGGTTTAAAACTTAAAGTTTGAGTTATACCACCTTCATAAGTATCCATTTGATAGTAGATATTAGTATTTTCTGTATGGGTTTGTTCTGTTATTTCTTTATTCTCTTCCATTGATTAAAGCTTGAATATGTCTGTAACTTTCAGTAATTATTTGTTTTTGAATTTCTATTGTCTCTTCTTGCTCTCTATGTTTTTCTTCTAATCGTTTTACTTCATCTTCTAAGTCAAAAACTCTTTTTGTAATTTTATCTTTTCAATACGCTTAGCATCTAAAGCACCTTGTGCTAATTCTAATTGTCTATCTTTTAATTCCATAATTTGTAATGCTCTTCTACAACTTATAATATGTTGATTAATATCCTGATTATAAATTAATGGTTTTTCAGTAATAATCCTAAGACTTTCAACTGGTATATCCATTATCTAGTGTGTATAATTTTGAAAAATCACGATTGTGAAATTAATTAGGCATTTAATCATTTCTACTTTTCTTATTAACATTATATGCCTATTTAGATCACTAGTTCCTATATTAAGGAGATGTTGGTAATATTCTAATAATATAATTAATTTGCCTAAGAGAATAGAAATTTCTAAACTATTGCTTAAATCTAATTCAATTATGCCGCTTGTAATTTTGTCAACTGCTTTCCTATGAATATTAAGCTGTGATGCAAACATACTGGTATATGAAGATGACATAGTGATTTCAAAAAGTTCTAACTATTTGTGAGATCCTTTTAAAGCTCTGATACCATTTTATGTGGACCGTTTTTTCTGATGTGTGTAATGTGTGCAGGATCGCTCTTATGACCCTAAAAAGGGTAGGAAGACAAAAGACCGCTGAAGTAAACATTGTTAAATGAAATTTAACATCCATAATATATTAAACCTTTAAGTGTAACTAATGATAACAAATTAATTTAATTAGAACAAGAGTTATAGAGGAACTCTAGTATACCTTTCAAAGCAATCCTCAGTGGAGACTTCTGAACTCTGCCTGACACTCTCTCATCATCATCATGGGTTATGGCTGTGTTCCAGCATCTCTACACACCTCTTGGATTCGTCTGAAGGCTAACTATTGTTGCTTTATAACTCTGGATCTTTTTAAACTAATATGCTATACGGAAGTTAAACTTAATTAGTTAACAACTATGGATGCTAAAAGGGGAAGTTTAGAAAGCCATGGATATAGAGAGAAAGAAAGCTTTTATTGCTCAAAGCAAGTTATATCTCATACATCATATGTCTTCTCCTTATATAGGTAGAAGATCAAAGGTGAAATTACCAAAAAGGAGATTACATCATTACAAAAGTTAAAAGTACAAACTTTTAGGTTACACGTGTCGAATGCTTCTTATTTTGCTCTTCCACCTCAAGCTTTACATCTTGCCACTAATCTCTAATGTTTCCACCTCATGCTTCTTCTTTGGACACATGTCTCTTCATATCTTCATGTCTTGCCACGTGTTGATCTTATTGCCACCTTTTCTTTAGGTATTGACACCTCGTTCTTATATTTCTTATTTTTCTTATCCATTTTTATCTCATTTTCTAAACAAATGGATCCTCCTCTTTTCCTGGATGGGCTTCTTCTTTGGGCCTTATGGAGTCAATATTCATGGGCTCAGGTCTTATGGGCTCAATTCTAATTAAACATGATTTTCTTGGGCCATATATAGATTCATAATGGGCCAATGTATCTGAACTATGTTTATATTTCTTATCCATCAATTTCGTATGCATTTCTATCAAAATTTGTTGACTCGTTTCATCACCCATTTCCATTAAATAGTTGATAGTTATCATTTCTTCAACTTCTCCATGATTCGATCTGGCTATTATAGCCACCTTTTTATTTCTAATATAGTCTTCGAGTCTACATTTGATCGTATGGATTCCATGTGCTCGTTTTTCTCCTAACCAAGATTTAAAATTTTCTAATTTGCATGGAATGTCCCATTGATGGTCGGAATTATCTACATCAATCTTAGTGTTTCTACCAGTCTTAAAAATCTGAGCAATTATTATTGGTTTCCCTTCTAAGTCCATAGCAGCATCAAAAATTTGAACACAAAATATTCCTCTTCCAAATCTTAATCCAAGTTCATCAATGGATCTGGGTATGATAGATGGGAGTTTTGAAACACTATTAAGGCTCTCATCAGTCATGACTTTGTCTAGAAATCCATATCGAAATAGTTTCTGAACAACATCTGGACTGCAGTCTTCTGAGCATATATACCTAGGGTATTTGGTCATCTTAATGGTTCTATATACGGTTTGACTCTTCTTATATGTAAAAAATTTCATGATATTCTTATATGCTTCTGTCATTTCTGGAGGGAATTGTATAACCTGGGAGGTTGTGATTTCTGATGAGTTCTGATTAATCAGCTTAGAATGGTTCAAGGTGGTGGCTCCTGAGAGTCCACTAGATGAAGTTGGCAGCTCAATTGGCTTCTTATGAAGATCTCCTAACAACTCATAAGATGATCTAGGAGTCATGGTTCGTATATTCTGATTGTTCTGAGACTGGAGTTTCTTGAGTTCTTCCTCAAGGTTGTCCAGAAAGTTCTCATGATTTCTGATCATTGCCAGCATCTGGCGGTTCTGATTTCTGATATTCGCTGGATCATTATCTCCATTCCTGCTCAAAAAATCAGCTAAGATATTTCGTTTTCCAGAGATAGGTTTAACAACAAAATTATAGCAATTGAAAAAACTTTGCCAATGCCTTCTTTTGTTCAGTTCTGGTAGGGGATCTATTTTATTTCTGATAAATGCTCTTACTTATGTATTATCTGTTCTTATGATAAATTCTATGGGTAACAAATGATACCTAAATCCTTTAATTCCATTTTTAACAGCTAGTAATTCTTTTTCATTGATATGATAATTTTTCTCTGAGGGTTTCCAAGTTCCTGATCTATAGCCATATATTAAAGGAGTTTCTTTGTCTATATCTTCTTTATGCCATTTATCATCGCTGGCTCTTATTTGTTCTAGACTCATTATAAATTCTGTTGTTCCTATATATTTGACACCTTTTTGTTTTAATTTAGGGCATTTATTAGCATAATGTCCTTTCTCATTACAATTCCAACATTTACATTCTGTAAGTTTAGTATTTTTATCCCTTAGTGGTCTTTCTCGTCTTTTCCTAAATTTTCGTTTATATCTAAATCTGTTCCGATTTTCGGGATTATTTTTATATCGTCTAAATCGTTTTCGTCGAAATCGTCCATTATCATACTTGTTAGTATAAGACTTCTTATATGTCGGATTATGTCTATAAGTGCGATTAGGAGTATATCGTCTATATTTTCTCCTAACTTTATCATCACAACCAAAAACTAACCGTTTTTCCGTGAATCCACATATTTCTCGTAATCCGAGTTTCTTATCCTTTTTAACCTTTTGTTGAACTCTATATTCTTCACATTTTCGCATAAGATAAGCTCGTAGTACTCTAATTCTTTCTCCTAATGTATTTTCTTTTGGTTCTAATTGAGTATATTCTTTTGAAACTTCTACGTTGTATGGGTTTGGTAAGTGGTCATAATATAGTTGTTGGTATATCAATCCTTCTTGTGGTAAAAACCTAGCTTCATAAAAGAACTTAGTAAAACTGATAGTATATTCTGGTAATTTACTAATTTTACAACATTTCATGTTATTCAAATTCATTATTATTTCAGCTTTTCTTTCAGCAAATACTGTTTCTCTAGCCACTAACCATCTTTCTCCTAAAAATTCTCTTTTTAATACCATATCGAATAATAATAACATTGATTTCCAATCATGAGCACAAGCTTCTATTTGTGGTCTTAACTGATGAGTTATTGATTCCATCCAAAATCCTACTTTTCCTATCATTGTTTTAGATATTAGGTCATACATATAGTCTAAATTTTCAGTGTGAGATGAATTCATTAAGGCTATATACATTCCTAAATTCCAATCATTTATTCGTCTACTTATTTCTTGTTCATCATAGACATTATTTAAGTCTAAAAAGTATCCATTTGGATTTAATCCTTGAGACATAGATCCTATAAATTCTTTAAAGTCTCCTTGTTGGCCTATAGGTATATGTTGTGGAATCGTAGGTACTCTTTTAGTTACTACGTCTAAATTGGGGTCTATCATTTCTTCTTCTGGATAATTATCTGCATCTTCGTTTACTATATTTTCTGATCCTATATCTGATTCCTCATACCTAGTGTATTCGGTATTTTCTATATCACTTCCTGGTTCTTCTTCTATAATTGCATTAATATTTTTCATTTGTTCTAATGCTTTTATTATCTCGTTATTTTCTTCTATTAATTTTGTTTCATCCTTATTTTCTTCTTCTATGTATCCAATAATGTTTAGTGTAGTTTCACCTTCATTTTGATTATCTGAACTATCTGAACTATCACTACTACTATTACTAATGTGACTATTTTTTCCTTTCACTTTTTTCACCATTGTTCTTAAGACGTTTACTTCTTCCTTTAATTCTTTTAATTCGTCTTTAATGTGGATTAATTCTGATTTTGTGTGTTTTAATTCTAATTTGGTTTCCTTTAATTCTTTTTTAGTGTTTTTAAACTTATGCTTATATTTTTTATATTTGTCTACCCATTCTGTATTAGAATTTATGACTAATTTAATATTTTCTTTTTGCAGGTCTTTTAATTCTTGATTTTGTTTTTCTACCTTTAATTGAAGATATTCTACTTCGGTGCTTATGTCTATATTGGATGTTTTTACATCATTTTCTTTATGTTTTCTATTTTTTAGCGGTTCATACTTGTATCGTTCTTTTTCAATAATTTCTTGGGCGTGATTCTTAAGAAATGTTATTACACTATGTTCTTGTTCTGCCATTAGAATTTTCCTTTTTTATGTAATACAGTTAAAAGATCTAAAGTTTTATTCACCTTTTCAGAAAGTTTAGGTTTTATTTCACTTACATTAATGGAGGAGCCAACTTTTTGCGTAAACAAGGAGATAGGGGGAGCGGCCGTTCGCGTTGTGGTGGGAAGTGGGAAGGTTAGGGGTATTATGGGAAAGTCACACAAAATCAGTCTAGATAAGTAGTAGGTTGAGTAAATGGGTTAAATATATAAATGGGCCTCCCATTTGACCTAGTTTCGTAATTTTCCCTAACTTTAATTAATTACTCTCTCTACAGACCAATATTATCAGGCTCGGACCGGACCGTCCAATCGAACCGAGAATTGGTAAAAAAAACCGGTCCGAGCCACTCCGGTTTGTTGAATCCTCAACAAACCGGAGAGACCTGGGATAAACTCGGGACCCGGATTGACCCCGGGTTTTCAAACTTTTTGTATTTTTTTTAATTTATATTTATTGTTTTTTTTTTCTTTTTTTTTGTCTAAAAATGTAATTAAAAAAAAACAAAAAATGGTTACAGAACCCTAAAATTAAATTGGTATTACTGTCTCTTTCTTTCTCCCCCAAAATCAATCGCATCCCGCCTCCTTCCTTCCCACCCATCCACCGCCAGGACCTCCGCCTCCTTCCCACCCACCCAGCGCCTCCGACTGCATCGACTTCACAGGTTTGTCGAAATTCATTCCTAATTAAATGATATGGTGATTTGCTGCTTTGATTTGTGGTGATTAATGGTGATTTACTGCTTATTTATGGTGATTTATCTGCTAATTCTTGTGGTACAGACACAGAATCTGTCTCTCGATTCTGCCCTGAGTTCAGACCACTTCGCATCGTCTTTCATCCTTCACTCCTCTTCCCAGTAGCTGTCGCGAAGCTTAGCCCAAGTCCCATCATTCACAGGCCACTTCAGTCACTCCCAATTTCGATTCACAACTAGCCCCATCTCTTGTTCATCACTCATCATCTACATCTTCAGCCATTCAGGTTAGGTAATTTCAGTAATTGCATTTTTGTAAAAAAAAATTAGGGTTTTCTACAATTGAGAATTTATGTTGTCTGTTGGATTTATATTTCAATTCCTTTAGATTTCTACCTTTTCAATTTCTTTGAATTTATATTTTAGCGATTCATATAGAATATATGCTAAGCTTCTTATTTTGATTGCATTTTATGGTAATGAGGCTTTTTACGGCTAAAAAAGTTAGGCTTTTCCTTTCATAGCATGCATTATACCCTACACTAGACAAGGTCGGGGTGGGGAAAAAGCACTCATGGAACTACTTTTTTCAGAGAGTATCACAACTTCTATCCATCCTGTATATTGTCCGTTTCGAGGGGAGACAGGTTTTAGAACCAGCAAACCCTAGAAGTCAAAATAAGGTTAGGTTCTAACAGCTACTTTATGGATTTCTGCCCGTAGAAGTGAATTTTAATTGCCCTGAGCTGTAGGAAAAATAGTAGGGAACCAGAAGAAATTCCCATAGTTGAATGAGGGGGACATAATCTGCTGAGGATAAAGATTCTTATTCTAAATCAAGCGAGACCAGGGATAACATCCACTGCCCGGGAAATGTGATCTGTGACCTGGAATTGCTTCCTTTCCTTACCTCTTAGATGACCCAAGCAAGTCAGTAAACTATTGGATTTAGATTGGATCCCCAGTCCCTGCTAATTGTAGCGGTGCTCTAGCTCTTATTGGCGCTAAGTCGCTGTCCTTAGCTAAAGACCCTAGAATAGTGAACACCAAGTGAAGAGCCACCCTCCGGGTCGGGGACAGTCCGCCCAGAAACAGAGAGATATCCGGCCAAATGCTTTATAAGGTTGGATCAAATTCAACTCAGATGGATGGATCATCTTGTTCGGGAATAGTTTAAAAGATAGTAGCTTGGGTTATGGAGGAATCTCACTGATAATGATGTATTTAGTGCGGCCAGCAGCCAATATTAATAATAATAGCTTCCATTGGTGCAGAGGTGAGGCCCCAGTACAGCTCTCAAAGGTGAAGATCTTTTGTCAAGCATTTTATGTTATACTAGGGCGATTGGCTTACTTCCTTTGACTAGAAGACATAACCTAACTCAGGCACTGCTTTCGATCTTGAATAATTTGGTAAATTGGAAGATCTCGATCCGCGAGCCCTGGCTTGAATCTCGACAATATAATCCAAAGGTGACATGAAGATATTGATAGCAATATGGGGGAAGTTCTTTTGTTAAAGGCAAAGGCCTTTGTTTTTTTTTTTCCATTTCGGATGACTGTCCCATTCGAATGCTGGTAAATACCTCAATATTCTGCCTTGAAGAGGACTCGAACCTCTTTCCAAACCAGAGTTAGGAAATCGATCTGAAAGCTCGAACTTGTTTAAGGCTGCCTTATAGAAGAATTGTAAATTCCATTTAATTTCAAGAAATGGAAACTTCGGTTTTCAATCCACTTCCAAATTTAATTTGATAGAGTCCATTTCAAATTGTATCATATATCCTCTCTGTTATCTAACAATGTTGGCTTCTCCATTTATTTCTCTCATATAGGAGGTGGCAATGGCTTCAGTCATAACGAAGTTCTTCATCACCTCAATGTTTATGTGGATGGCTCCTATTGCAATCCTTTATGCTTTTCACAATGACTTGTTCCCTGGTAAGATTGTGTTTTCTTAAATTTTTAGGATATATGGTTTCATCTTCAAGATTACTTAATGTCCCTCACAAATGGTTTTAAGATGTTAGTTTCATTGGTGAAAGTTGTCTATGCTTCCTACCCGGAACTTCTATGTTTATTGTTGCATTTTCAAATTAATGTTTATATTTGATCACAATTAGAAAAGTAAGATGTTACTGTATTATGTGATATATAATAGTATTCCTACAAACTTCTGTATAACTTTTATTATATTCTGGATTGATGATAAAAAAATGCATTAAATCCCAACCCTTCAGTAGGTAGGGGAAAATTGTTCCGGAGAACATTCTCTTCTGTTTGATGTTTAATCTGCTTTTATTTTTTCTCCTCTCTTTTTCCTTTAGGCAAGCAACACTGTGGTTGCAATTTCTCTTAGTTGTCCGGGGTGAGCTCTTCTACAGACTTCAATGTATTTAGGAATTTAGTAATGACCTATTTTCCCTAGATAGAAGACTCAACTTTTTTTAACAGAGTTTGTGGGCATTACTATTCTGAAATTTGTTGAAAGATCAAAGGAAATTGAACTAGTATGAAACTCACTACTTGAACTGCTGCAAGCTCTTTAGCATGGTGTCATATCCACTATTGTTAGAATCATACGAGTCACGATCCGAATCGTGACTCTTACTATTCGAGTCGATTCCATGGAATTCTGAGGCGTATCTATGGTATGACTCAAAATCATACGTGAATAACATGCATAATTTTTTATTTTTTACAGAATCAAAATCGAATCTGGCCAAATTAAATAGGAATTTAAGAAAACTAGGAGACTATTGGACTTTGGAACCAATAGGAAACAATAAAACCAATTTTGAAATTAAAAAATAATAAAACAAGTTCCTATTCTAAACTAATCTCTACAAATTCTATTACTTTGCAAGCAAGTCAATTTATTGTGATAAAAGAACCTAAATCATTATCAGACACTCTTCTTTCTTTCAAAAATACAATCGGAAAACATTAGACTAAGATCTAACATCAACTTGAAGAGCAATCAAGTCTCAATAGTCAACATATATTATCATCATCAATTGAAAAAGACACTCAATTGAGATTAGTTAATTTCGAATTGAACACTTCGTTTGCTCTTTCTTTTTAGTTGAAATGAAAATTATTCTTGTTTACAAATTACAATAGATATTTAGAATCTTTTTTTTCCAATTTCTTTGAAATAGGTATGCCTCTTAATAAAGCAATATCAAAGAGATATCCTACTTGGATTCATTGTACTCGAGTTGAGTAGAATAATAGATGCATTTGAAAGTGCAAATATTGTGCATTTGAATATTGTGGAGGGATTAATAGAATGAAACATCATTTAGCGGGTGATCATGATAATGTTTCTCCTTGTACTACATGTCCTGAAGATGTAAGAAAAATTTGCATTGAACTTTTGGAAAAATGTAGAATGCAAAAGTCTTTAACAATACATGATGATTCTCAAGTAATTGGAGACCAAAATAGTGAAAGTATTGGTGGGAACGGGAGACTGGTATGGATGCCTTTGTGACTAAAGGGAAAGGGAAACAATATGAATGCAATAATGAGAAATATAGAACTTGTTATTCAAAGCATTTGTAGATTTTTTATGGTAATTAGCTACCTTTTAATTTGGTGAAAAGTCCATTGTTTGTTGCTATGCTTGAAAAAGTTCGTGAATACTGAGGATTGAAACCTCCTTATTATGAAGCAAGAGTTACCTTTTTGAAAAAAGAAGTTGAGAATGTGAACTTGATACTTGAGAAATACAACAAAGAATGGAAAATAACTGGATTCACTTTGATATGGATGGATGGACATATAAGAAGAATTGATCTCTTGCAAATTTCTTGGTGAATAGTCCAAGTGGTACTTTCTTTATCAAATCAATTAACATCTCAAATGGTATTAAGGATGCACAAAAGTTATTTGAGTTACTTGACTCGTTGACTCCATGCTGGATGAAATATGAGAAGAAAATGTAGTTCAAGTGGTGACAGATAGAACTTCAGCTTATGTAGCAGCCAGAAAAAGGAAAAAGTTGTTTTGGTCTCCTTGTGCGGCATATTACATTAACAATATCTTGGATGTTATGTGACTTTCCTATCTTCAAAAATACAATTAAAAAGGCCAAAAAAGCACGCGTTTACATTTGTCGAAGAGAGCTGGAGAGAGCTGAAGCAAGAGTTACCTTTTTGAAAAAAGAAGGTAACAATGAGAGTCGAAGAGAGCTGGGGTAACAAGATTTGCTACGTCATATCTTACATTGGGTAGTTTTTCATAAAACAAGATTCCTCTTAGAGTTATGTTTGCATCAAAAGAATGGGCAAAGAATGATAGAAACTAAGCAAGTTAATTTCCATAATCCTCTCATCAAGCAGAGAAAATAAAAGTAGTGAAAAAAGATGAGTATTATTATTCGAAATAGAGAAAGGAAAGTTACAAAGATTAGCAAAACCCCCAGAAAGAACATTCTTCCCTCCATATTAAAAGTAGAGCCCTACAAATTGCAGAAGGACTAGATCCAAAATTGCCTACCTCATGCTTTCCTTTACCTTAAGTATATAACCGAATTCCTCCCTCATTAGTTTTTGATGATAATTTTTGGAAATCAATCAAGTATTGTATGAAGTGTGTGAGTCCACTTGTTAAAGTTCTAAGACTTAAGACTCGTGGATGGAGATGCAAAACCAGCAATGAGTTATATATATAAACCCACGGATAGAACAAATGAGCAAATTCAGAAAAACTTTAATGACTTCTGAAGTTTCAAATCCCACCTCTTAACAATAACATCCCAAATTCGTTGATATTTCCTTTTGTCATCATTAAAGTTTCTATCATTCTTTGCCCATTCTTTTGATGCAAACATAGCTCTAAGATGAATCGTGTTGTCTGAAAAACTACTCAATGTGAGAAATGAGGTAGCAAATCTTGTTACCCCAACTCTTTTCAACTCTATTTTACTCGAAAACTGTCTAAATAAACTTAGAATCCAAGCAGGTCGATAGATGTAAATGCATGCTTCTTTGGCCTTTTTAATCCTATCTTTGAAGATAGGAAAGTCACCTATATCTTCCAAGATATTGTTAATTCAAAATGCTGCACAATGAGACCAAAACAACTTTTTCCTTTTCCTCATCAACAACTCACCGATTGCTACATAAGCTGAAGCACTATCTGTTACCAGTTGAACTACATTTTCTTCTCCTATTTCATCCATCATTGAGTCAAATAACTTTTGTGCATCCTTAATAACATTTGAGCTGTCAATTGATATGATTAAAAAAGTGCCACCTGGACTATTCACAATAAAATTTGTAAGAGATCGATTCTTCCTATCTGTCAACCCATTAGACATCAAAGTGCATCTGGTTCTTTTCCATTCTTTTTTGTATTTGTCAAGCATCAAGTTCACATTCTCAACTTCTTTTTTTCAAAAAGATTAACTCTTGCTTCATAATAAGAATGAGGTTTCAATCATCTTTCATATTCACCAACTTTTTCAAACATACAACAAACATTGGACTTTTCACCAAATTAAAAGGCAACGAATTACCATACAAAAATCTACAAGTACTTCGAATAGCAAGTTCTCTATTTTTCATTATTGCATTCGTAGATAATTGTTTCCCTTTCCCTTCAGTCCTATGAAGCATGGACACGGGTGCGGACACGACAAACGACATTTTTAGAAAATATGAGACACGGGTGCGGTGGGGACACAGCAAATTTTATATAATTAATTATATTTATATTATATATAAAAATATATAAAAAACTTGATAAATCACAAATAAATCATTCTCTAATCCATAAAAAAAAAACATCCATAATAAGATAAGTTATTAATTCATCACAAAAACAATCTCTACTACAAATCAAATCAAACCAAAGTACTTAATCTTCAAGCATTTCATTTTCATCATCTTCTTCATCTACAAACACCATCGACTCCAATTCCGGTTCATCAAGAGATAGATCAGCAATCTCAAGGATTCCCGCACCATCCGATGACTCAAAGGCATCTCCACCAATATCCCATATTCTTGTCTCTCCTTTCTCATATTGTGGTGTCTTCCGCAAGTTAGTGTGGACAAACACTAGATCCTCCGCACGTTTAGGAGTGATTTTGTTTCTTCTCATTGAATTGATAAAAGAGTAGGTACTCCAATTTCTTTCACAACAAGAAGAGGATGCCGGCTCCATAGGAGAGCCGCCAATAAGATGGATCCATTTCACCCCTATCATTAATGGAATCAAAATCACCAAACGCTTAGATGAAAACTTAGCATATTCAATTAAAATGTTTCTACGATCATCCCCATTTGGAAAATAGCGTCTAAAACACTTGTTTCTTTCAGTAGAAATCTCCACATCATTATGAGGAGCTACACGTCCAACACCATTTTTGAGCCAATCATCAGTATAATACCTACAAATGTTAACGATTAAATTAAATTTCTAAATGGATGAACTATAAATAAATTATTTATGTCGAAGTAAGAGACTAACTTAGGATTCAAGGAGTGTGCCAAGCAATGAAGTGGGGTGTTGCTTTTGTTCCAACGACACACTAAAATTTCGTGAATCGCATTGTAAAATGTAGAATCATCAGCAGAAATGTCTTTGTGCTCATGTCTAAAGATAACAATCTTTATCTTTTCAATCATTGTGTCCCACATATCATAGATCAAGTGAAGACATGGTTTGTCTGTGTCTGCAATCCTTAACATTTCATAAATAGGTTCAGTGAAATCAACAATGTATCTAATTTTGTCCCACCAAACATCATCAACTACCCTTGACTTGAAAAAAGCAGCTTTCTCCTTATCTTCATCCTTGAAACTATCCCATTTATCACTAATAACTACAAGTGTAAGCCCTTGTTTGATAGACAACATTCTTCTAAGCATCACAACTACAGAAGCAAAACGTGTAGGTGCAATTGACAACATCTTTAAATTGGAAGATTCATTGTAAATGACATTACTCAAGCTATGATTAGCAATGAAATTCTTCATTCCAAATGCATCACTAGCAACTTCAGTAATCCAATTGCATTCACTATAAGTTTCAACATTAGTATCCTTTGCTGCACAAATTTCTTTCAATGCCAAATTAAGAGTGTGGACTACACAAGGTGTCCAATAAATATGTGGAAATTCATTTTCCACCAACAACCCTGCAACTCTACATACTGGTGCATTATCTGTTATCACTTGAACAACATTTGATTCACCTACTACCCTAATTTGCTCTTTAATCAAATTAGCAATGAAATATTTATCTTTATACTCACCTTCGCAATTCACAGCTTTCAAAAACATAGGTCCACTCTCTGATGTAGCCATGAAGTTGATAATTGGCCTTCTTTGAGGATCCGTTCATCCATCACTAACCAAGCTCAAACCATTCTCCACCCATTTACTTTTAGTTGGCATCAACTGCCTTTCAATAACTGCTCTTTCTTTTTGCAACAATGTAGTCCTCAACATATTGTATGCAAATATCCAATTATATTTTGATTTGTAGCCAATGTATACGAACTCACAAAGTATGGGTTCCTAGCAAGATGAAAAGACAGCCCGACAGAATAAAACATTCTTGCAATTTCACTATGTAGTTGCTCAATTCGTTCGTTATTTGCTAGCTTCTCCAAATGATTCGTAATTGATGCCTTCCTTTTCCGTTGATCAAATGGTTTCAGTCCTTCCATCCTAAAGGAGCCAGTTCCTACAGTACCACCAATGGCGCTCGTAAACGAACCACTACTTCGAGAAGTAGGAAGTGAGAATGGATGTGGTTTTGCTTGGGCCTTTGCTGCTGCTTCTTCTCCCACCTCTTTTTGCACTTGAAGATAACTGTCTTTGTTTATTGCAGTACAAGCTTGAATCCCTTGTCCTTTAATCTTCAACAAATGAGCTTTGATTCTGGATAAGGAACCAGTAAATTGCTTGACACAATACTTACATTCAAACTTCACATTTCCTCCTCTTTTGTCAAGAAGTCTATCAATCACTAACATGATTCCACAATGGAGAGTCAGCAGATTTTGAAGTATTTTTCACCATTGTAGCAGAAGAAGAAACACTGGCAGAATTTGTAGTGCTGGCAGATGAAGAAGAAGCCATGAGTGAGTAAAGAAGTATGAAATTGGAAGGGAAGGGAGATGAAGAACCCCAAAAGAAGTATGAAATCCGAATATCCCACCCAGGAGAAGGAATGGTTTCTGTTTATCCCAAAAGAAAAAGGAAATCAGAATCCCTAGAGAAGAACCCAGGAGAAGAATCGCAGTGCATGAGAAGGAAGAACCCAGGAGAGAAGAAATTGTTTCTGATTATTCTCCAAACAAAAACGAAATCGTGATGTTGATTTGCGCAGGAAGGAGATGGAATCGTTATTTGCAGGAGATGGAATCGCGATTTGCGCAAGGAAGGAGAGAAGACCTAATTTAATTCGTGCGATACATACACAGGTGAGATTATAATTTAGGTTTTGTTGGTAAATTGTATAATTGATCCTTAAATTTTATAAAAAATTTAAAAAAAACCCTAATCTTTAACTTTTTTTACCCCAGCCGAGTCCCGATCCGAGTCCCCCCCGTGTCCCGCCGTGTCCCCGAGTCCGGCGAATCCGACTCGGCCACGGCGACCCCGGGGAAGAGTCCGTGCTTCATAGCTTCAGTCACAAATGGATCCATACCATTTTTCCATTTTCCACCAATACTCACTATTTTGGTCTCCAATTACTTGAGAATCATCCGTTATTGTTAAAAACTTTTGTGTTCCACATTTTTCCAAAAGTTCAATGCAAATTTTTCTTACATCTTCACGACATGTTGTGCAAGGAGAAACATTATCATGATCATCCGCTAAATGATGTTTTATTCTATTAATCCCTCTCCAATATTCAAGTGCACAATGTTTATACTTCAAATGCATTCTATTATTCTCCTTAACGATAGTACAATGATCCCAAGTAGGATCACTCTTTGGTATTGCTTTTTTAGGAGGCATATTTGTTCAACGAAATTGAAAAAATTCTAAATATCTATTGTAATTTGTAAACAATAATAATTTTAATTTCTACTAAAAAGAAAGTGTTCAATTTGAAAATTAACTAACCTCAATTGAGTGTCTTTTTCAATTGACGATGATAATATTGAATTTCTCTTCAAGTTGATGATAGATATTAGTCTATTGTTTTCCGATTTGTGTAATGGAGAGTTGGAAGAAATTTTATTTTTGAAAGAAAGAAGAGAGGTGGCGGAAGGGTCTCATAATGATTTAGGTTTTTTTATCACAATAAATTGACTTGCTTGCAAAGTAATAGAATTTTAGACCATGAATTTGTTTCAAATTCCAATAGTCTCCTAATCCTCTTTAATTCCTTTTTAATTTGGCCAAATTCGAGTTTCGCTCCATAATCTTTTTTTTTTTTTGTGCATGTTAACATGAATCGCTGGTCATGTATGATTTCGAGTCATACCATAGATACGCCTAGGAATCCCATGGAATCGATTCTAACTGTACCATTCTAACAGCAGTGTTATAGTATACATCAAAATGAAGCAATGCCGTATAGGCAAGGGTTAACTATTAAGAATGAACTTTCTCAATGATAAGCTTAAAGATATGATGAGAGAGGGAGTGGTAATGATCTCTTCTCCTGATTACAGAGAGCTGAGTGAGCTTGATCTTGAAAGAAAGAAAACCACAACTTGCTAAAAATCACATGAGATGCCAATTCAACTCATCAATAGTGTAAGCATGGTATGGGTCTGTCTAGGTATGGGCTGTAGCTGTCTAGGTAGTATCCTTAATGTGTATATATATGTGTGTATTCTCCTTGAATGAAATATATTCATATAGTTTTAGTCTATATGGTATCCCATGTGTTTCCAGTGTATTCACATGATTTGTAACAAATAGTAAGATGTAGGATTTGATTGAATAAAACAGAGGCCTTTATCTTGCAACTTCCACGGAGTTGAAGGAGTCTTTTCGCTTTGCTGGATAGATACTGTGGTTGTTGTTATTCTTGATAGTCATATTTTCTTTGAACATCACATGCATTTAACTATTTGTACCAAGTGTTCCCCTACTGGATTGAATTCTGGAACAAAAATTAGCACTTTCGTGACTGATTCATGGATATAGTCCTTTCGTTTTCTTATTTGAGCTAGTAATACTTTTGCTTCTTCACATCTGCAAAAGTGTTATATGATTTGAGCTGCTTTTATTCTGCAAGGAAGAAATGGATATCTCAATTAAGCCGAGAAATTCCTCTAGTAAAGATGGCATAAGCATATTCTTAAAAATCTGTGTTTATGATCTGGTTATAGCTCCCCGTGTTTCTGAGACTTCCTTCCCTTCCAACAAAATTTCTTGCTAATTTATAACACATGGTTTTGTTGTATACCAGTGATCTCTTAGCATTAAAACCCTTCTTGAATAAAACTTCTTGCTCTCTTTCACTAATTTCAACTCAGATGCAACTTCCAGGAAGAAAAAAAGGGTTAGATAACTACCACTTAACTTTTTAAAAGTTAATTGTTTATAACCACATATGTAACTTATACAACAACAAAGCCTTAGTCCCGAAATGATTCGGGTGGGCTAACATGAATCATCATATAAAACCGTGAAATCAAGTCGTGTCAGCGACACAAATTCTCTCCCTCCACTCTGTCCTATCCACTACCATATTTTCCTCAATCCCCAATAAACTCATATCACTCTCGATCATCCTCCTCCAAGTTTGTTTAGGTCTTCTCCTACCCCTCACCACTACATCCCTTTGCCACTCTTCAGTTCTCCTAACCGGCGCATCAAGCGCTCTTCGTCTTACATGGCCAAACCACCTTATAATGGGGGATTTTTGGTCGAATGAGTTATGAGATGCAAATCAATTCTATGGATGCTCATGTCTTAAGACGATTACCTTTTGCCATTATGCTGGATACACATCTCCGGTGGGAATCTGGTCCCAACCGTCTTTAAGTGTTGCTAAAATTATGCAACACTTGGGGAATTCTGGTTTTCAGACCTAAAGTTTCGTAGCTTTTTCTTATGTGTTCGCGTGTTGGATTTTCGAGCTGAAGGATTAAGTTGTGTGAATGGAGATTAGAATCATATAGCAAAGATACGAATCATTATTTTATTAGCTGGGGTATGGTTGCCCATGACAAACAAGTCCTATATATTGCTTGTCAAAATGATGGAGAAAATTTGTTGTTGAAATTATTGCTTGGTTTCCTTTTGTGTATAACTTGTTTACTATATGAAATTTCAGTATGATCATTTTGGTCAAATAGCGTCATTATCTCTGAATAAGTTGCTCCTGATGCGGATTTCATATTTAGATTTGAGTTGATAAAGTGCATTCCATTTCCCATTTGGAACTTACAGGTATAACACATCTATCTCCTCAGTCATTGACTCTATTCAGTGGATTCCTAGCTGTGATATCAGTGAATATAGTTATTGCCTTTTACATTTACCTGGCAATGAAGGAGCCTTCCGATAAACGTGAGCCCGAGCCAGATCCCAAATTTCTTTCAGAGGCCAAAGCTAGTGTAAGTCAGCTTATAGGTAAAACTGAGGATTCATCACAAGCTCTAAAGAAGGAAGAGTAAGCAGTTGAGGACTGTATGTATATATTCATTCCTGACTCTGAGCCTCCATCAATTGTTATTTGATGCTACAAGTGCCACTATTTCCTAATTTATTGATTCTTAGTAGCTGCATTATGATCCTTAACTAGCCCATGATCAATGTTGTTTTTATTTGGTTCTTTAAATATATAATTCTACATTTTTATTGCTAGAATCAGCTACAATTTGATAATTAGGTTCTCTGATTTTTGATTGTTGTATAATTTGAATTTGAAAATTTTCAAATCATTTATAGTCAGCTTTTACCAATAAAGATGTTCGTTTTCGTTTAGCTAGTTTGTTTTTTTCGTTGGTTCGTTTTCGTTTATAGTCAGCTTGTACTCTAATATACATGGACAGATTCCCAATGCAATATGGTCTAGAGTTTCAATTATTTTTTTGTCTAAAAATTCTTGAACGTAGTACTATTTTAATATTATATTTCGATTTGATAAAAATCCATCAAAAACTTAACGGAGTATTGATTTGAATAATTTTAACTACATTTATTCTTTGTATCTATATCATAATAAATTATGGTCATATATCACCCTCCTATGTAATGAAAGAGTCAAGGACAAAACATAAAAAGAAAAAGTGTGAAGAAATTATAGGAGGATAAAATAGATTTTGATTATAGTTTACGAATTAATGTAGTTAAATTTATTCATATATATATATATATATTAGTAGCATTTAAGTATTAGTAAAACCTTTTCTTGTGTTAACCAAGTTGAATGTTTAATGATTAAAAGAAGATTAAGATAGATTATCTTCATTGATTTGAAGTCCAAATGTGGAAAATGATAGCGAAAGTAGTATGTATGTGTGAAAAGATGAGGTGAGGTCATAGCGAAAATCGTCAAGAGAAACAAATTCCATAGCTTTTAACTACAAAAAACAAAAAGTATTTTTATGGAGTAAAATTAACATAAACTTGGCGAAGGAACCCAAGAACAAGTAATGTGGACGATTTACATTGTTTTGTCCTGTTTCCGTATACCAGGTTTCTTTTTTCATCACTTTTCACACCTGACAACTTTTTTATCTGTTTTTTTCGGATATGCCAAGTTTTATTTTGTCCACTTCCACCTTCTCCCTAACTTTATTTTATACATTTCTTTTCTAATTATTTAATTATTGCTCCATGTATGTTCATATTACTACAGTATATTTTCAGTAAACAACAAAATGACTTTTGTGTTAAAAAGTTGCAGGTTAAATACTATTTTAAAACAAATAAAAAAGAAATTACCCTTATTCATTTAGATTTGGATTCTCCCAAAATCCTTTTCAATTTTAAAGGTCATATTTATTTCAATTATTAATTATAAAATTAACTGTTGAGATTTTATTTTTAATATTTGGATATTTAATTTCTAAAATTTAACAATTAAATTTTAACCATTAATTTTTTAATTAATAGTTAAAAATTACAGCATGACTGATAAAACTAAAAAGGCTAAATCCATAATCAAGCCTTTAAACTTTCATAATTTTAAAAATTGAACCTCTCATCATTTATTTTTCTAAATTAAACCTCTGAATTTTAATTTTCATATCTATTGAGTCCTCACTAATTGTTCCATTAGCTAACGTCAGTGAATAACTCAATTTCTATAAAAATTATAGATAGGGGTTTAATTCTTAAAACCTTAAAGGTTGAATATATTTTGACATTTTTTTATTTAATTATCTTATTCCTTTTTATAGATAATAAATAAAGGAATAAAGATTTTTTTAAAATTTTCAATATATGTCAAACTATTAAAGAAATTTAAATGAAAAATAAAAGTTCCATGAAAATGACTTTGTGTTAAAAGACTATAATGGATAAATGAGATTTTAGAATAATTTGAGGTTTAAATATATAATGGATAAATGGAGTTTAGAATAATTTGAAATACGTTAACGTATTATGTCATGGGATCTTTTTAACGGTATATGATAAGCTCAAAACAGACAAGCGATTGAAACTCAAAGTTAACCACTTGAAATGGTTTTGAAGGGATGAGAGAAATGAGATTTTCCACTAGTTTATAAATAAAGAACTTTTACTAGTCTTTAACTAATTATTAGAGGAAAGATTCTCATGTGTAGGGGTGAAGTCAAAGCAACACGGGTTATGAGTGCATTCGCATGACGTGGACCACGCGAATGCCACACCGAAATGGGGTCCCTTGTTCATTCAAGTTCTATTTTGTGTAATTAACTAAACTAATAAGAAACTTCATGATGTCTCTCAATCTGGGACGTAGGCTTGGTAGACGACTTTTAGTACACCTGAGATAAGATCAACAAACTATCAGAGAGGGTCGGGAGTACGACGTCTGTTCTCTGATACTTAAGAGTGATTGCGTATTTATAGAGATAAGTGAAGGTACCCTACAGCTAGGTAGGTTTCCACATGACAATACTTGATTGACACACGTGTCTATGCACTTTTGCACATCTCTCCCCTTTCCGTAAGTTACGAGGTATTCTGAGGATTAGGAGTGTATGTTTCAAGTTCACTCCTCAGTGATTATGCTTTTAGCATAAGGCTTCTCATTAGGAGTGTATTATTGTGATTGGGACACGTGTCTTTAACGATTATGCTTTTTGCATATATCTGCTCATTGGTCTACTTTCAGCTCCTTCGTTTGATGTGATATCACTTCAATTTCCTCGATTAATATATAATTCATTCATTCATAAATAGAGAAAATAATTCACAATTATGTTGATGAAACCAAAGATTTGTAGCAAATTGGATATATACTTAATGTTGTGAAATATACTATATATATACTCACTTAAGAAGAAGTTGTTTCAAATGCTATTGTTAGCATCGACAGATCATCAGAAAACAAATTACAATGAAAGGACACATACATACATGTTTTAATGTTTATAAGTACTTAACACATGCAATGGCTGCATTTGATCAAGATTAAGTTAATTAAATAATAATTTGCAGTAATTAAAAAGAAAAATGACAAGTAAAGTAAATATGCCTGAAGGAGATAGAATGGAGAAGGGTAAATGTATTAAGAGAAGGAGAAGATTGAACTCAAATTCAAATGATGATGAGAAACAATCAGAAATTGATGATAAAAGTGCAGCTACAACTGTTAAAAGAAGCTCCAGATTTCGAGGAGTTAGCAAACATAGATGGACTGGAAGATATGAAGCTCATTTATGGGATAAAGCCTCTTGGAATCCTACTCAAAGGAAGAAGGGAAAACAAGGTTTATTTCTTCTTAATCTACGTTGCACGGACACTCTTTTTAGTAGCGTTTCTGTGTTTTGTTTCGGTGTCTCTGCATTCATTCATAACTTTTTCTTCATTTTTTGGTTAATGGGTTTGATTTTGTTGGTCATGTGCTTGGATTTTTTGGACATAAATGGAGCAGTGTATCTTGGTAAGCATTAATTTATCAATCCTTTGGTAATATTTACTCTACATGGATTGATGACTGTAATTGACTCAGAATCGAGCCGAGTCGAGCTTTGGCCTGCTCAAGTTTGGGTCTTCAGAAAATTGATGAGTCTGAGTTCGAGTTCGAGCTCAAGCTCAATATTCTATTCATGAGATGCTCAGGAGCTGTTCGCAAAGTTGTTAACAAGCTCGTTCACGAGCAGCTCATTAATTCATTTTCGATTGCGATCAACTCATTAATTATATTGCTTTAAAATTTCTTTAACACAAAACTATATAGTTTTGAAGTCTATAAAACTAAATTTTACATAAACTAAGTTGTTTTACATTTCCCTTTTACAAATATTATTATTAAATAATAATCGAACCAAGCGTTTTCATGAACAATGTAATCGAGATTGAACATGAGCTTGTTCATGAATCTATAATCGAGCGTACATGCTCGCGAGCTTTCAAGTCTAGCTTCGCGGTGCTCAAACTAGGCTCGTTTATAAATCAAGCCGAACACGGTCGAGCTTTTATCGAGACGAATACTGAGCCGCTCGGCTCATTTACAGCTCTACTTGGATCATATATATATATATATATACATAATTCATAATTTAATTATAGGAGCCTATGATGTAGAGGAATCTGCAGCTAGAGCATATGATTTAGCTGCTCTTAAGTACTGGGGAACTTCTACTTTCACTAACTTTCAGGTAATTTAATTAATTTTAAGTATGTAGCCTTTAATGTTATATTTGTTTGATTAATGGTTGTTGTGTGTACAGGTTTGTGAGTATGAGAAAGAAGTTGAAATTATGCAAAATGTGACAAAAGAAGAGTACTTGGCCACTCTTAGAAGGTAGGCTAGATAGCCTATTTTCTTAATTCAATCATTAATTCCTTTTGAGTAATTATTTAAGAAGAATATATATATATATATATATAATGTTGCAGGAGAAGCAGTGGTTTCTCAAGAGGTGTATCTAGATATAGAGGAGTAGCAAGGCACCATCATAATGGAAGATGGGAAGCAAGGATTGGGAGAGTTTTTGGGAACAAGTATCTCTACTTGGGTACTTACAGTAAGTTACTTAGTTAAATTTAGATACGTTCATGATTCAAGTTGGATCGGATTCGAACAGAGCCTAGCATTTTACAAGGAAAAAAAAAAAATGTTAGTCCAGACCTAGTTCAATCGGTTGTTATTTAGATGGGTTTGGATTGAGTTCGTATCGGGTTGATAAATCAAATCCCAATTACAATTTAAATAATTTTATCTACAAAATATAAAGGAAAAAAGAAATCACTTCTCATTTGTTTAATTTACAAACGCAACCCCGTGGTTTAAAGTTTGCAAATAGAGTTATATGGTATGTGTTGTAAAGTATTTTCAATTACACTACTAAATTCTTATTACAATCAAATGCATTTTTATCTTAAAAAAAATTACATTTACATATCAACAAAACACATTCCCTCTAAAGCACAACTTCCTTAAATTTAAAGGATAAATCATATGGTGATTATTTTATGATTTTTTACTAATGGATAGTTTATAAATTAAATCGATGCTTAAATTCATTTTATACCATTGTATACTTTGATTTGGGTTATATGTTTTGTCAATAAGTATATATAATTTTTATAACAGATAAAAATGTCATTGATTATCATCGGAAACTTTGTTTAGTAAAAAAAAACATAACACAAACATTTATTTGCAAACTTTGAAACCACATGTATGTATTTACAAATACCGCAAATAGGGTCGTAAATGAGCCAGTGCGGTTCGGTGGTTGGCTCGATAAAAGCTCGGCTCGACTTGATTCAATTTGTAAATGAACTGCTCGTGAGCACGATTTATTGGTTCGGTTCGTAAACAAGCTGAGCTTGAGCAGGCCAAAGCTTGGCTCAAAGCAGGCTCAATTAGAAAATTTATGAACAAATTTTAGTTTTGTGTTAGTTCACAAATATCTAAACTTAATATTATTTCATTTGCTATTAGATGAGTTCGTTCACAAACATAATAAATGAGTAATGGACGAACTAGTTGTCAGCATCTTGTTTATTTATTCACAAACTTTACTTGTGAGTTTGTTTATGTACACAATTAAAGAGTTATTTGCGAACAAACTTTATAAATATAATTAACGATTTACTCACAAACAAGTCATTGTTAGATAATTTTCTTAATGGACCAAAGTTCAAATAGGATTTTTGGGATCGAAACAAACTCGAAGCTCGACTCGAGCTTGTTTATTTTCGAATGAGTTGAGGGCTCGGGTTCGAGCTCATGAATTTTATAGAGAGCTGAACTTGAGCAAACCAGAACTCGGCTCGGCTCGATTACGGCCCTAACTGCAAATCACATTCATTTCCTTTTTTACTTTGCCAATATATATTCATTTTTTAATAATTAATATTAATGGATGGCTCCGTGCTATTTTTATAAAATCTAAACATTTCCGAGATATAAACAGACGTTAGCACCCTTGGATGAGGCCAGTTCTAAATTCATTTTTTCTTATCGAAACTCGACCCATTGAACGCAGATCTGAACTGAACAAGTTTAGCTGTTGCCTAGATTCGTGTTAAATCCACCTTAATTAATTAATTAAATTATTTATCCTTATATATATAATTATAATTGAATGAAGGTACCCAAGAGGAGGCAGCTCGGGCATATGACATAGCAGCAATAGAGTATAGAGGGATAAATGCTGTAACCAACTTTGATTTGAGCACTTACATCAGATGGCTCAGACCACCACCACCACCACCAACTGATCCTGACCCTGACCCTCATTTTCCTCCTTCAAATTCAAAATCACTGCATGATCCAATCATTTTAAATCTAGACTCCACCACTCCCTCCACCGTTGACCCTAATTTCAACCAATTTCACTCAATCTCACCTGCTTTCACCAATAATTCTTCTTCTTCTTCTTCAACAACAGCACTTAGCCTTCTGCTCAAGTCCTCCATGTTTAAACAGCTTGTGGAAAACAACTTCAACCAAGAAAATGACACTAAAGAAAAGCAAGTTCAAGAGACTAATTTCACACTCACTCCTTACATTTATCCTTCAACTACTTCTTTTCACTTTGGGACTTAACATCCAGTCCAGGCATGGCAGTGCTAGAAAAAGAATTCATCTTCTTTGTTTTTACATAGAATAAAAGGAATTATGTTTTCTTTCAATCACTTCTCCATTTATAATAAAATAAACAGACCGGACTGGGTCGGATCTTATCAAGGATGATCCACCCGAATTATTCAACACCTTCTACTCAATCTTGATAGATTCACATGCTTGTCTTAAAGACCTTTATGTTACTCGTGTATGCTTGTTCAATTTTACAGTACAAATATGATAATTATATTTTCTTCAATATTTATCGGCAGAAGCAGGGACACCTGCCAAAAGCAAAAGAGACCCAAAACTAACATTTTTATTAAATCTCAAAATATGCAAGGGACAGTCAAGGAAAGAGGGACCCAAAAGTAAATTTCATTTTTATGAAAAAGATACAAAGATATTACTTTTAAAGCATATCATACACTTAGTAAAATAAAATGTTTTTTTCATATTAAATTTGTTGTTTTTATTAAATCTATTGTTAAGTGTAATAAAAAAATATCATTTTTCAAGCAATTTTTCTTTTACTAGCCTACTTTGCTTTTTATTTGTATTTATTTATTAAAGTTCTCATTTGCTACACACCCGAAATCTCAAGATAAGCCTTGGGCAGAAGATTGACAATCATGATCAGAGAAGAAAAAGTCGCAACTAAATATTTTGATATCTACAACTAATCAAAAGTGGCAAGTCCACCAAGCACATTTACATTTGAAACTTAAAATCTGAACATGGACCATTTAATGAGAGATATTTGAACCTAACCTATAGAAACTACCATAAAAGAATTTTCCAGGAATGGATTGTTGATAGCGTTCTCGAGACTTTCCCTTGTGCTCGAGACTTCCCTTATTTGTACATTTAATGTATACTACATAACAACTCAACGAGCGTGTTGCAATATGAAGGCGGCTAGGTAACCATCTCACTCAGATTGTTGCATCAGCACTTTGCTGAACTATACCTGCAAATATTATGTCATTTAAAACATGGAACATAGTATATTGACATTATAATCGACAATAACTAACCATATAATATTTCAAAGGACAACTAATATACGCAGCAAGGAAGTCCACAGTGAAGCATTTAGAAAGAAGCGTCTCAAAAAAAAAAAAAAAAGATAAAAAAAAAATGACAAGACAAGACAAGTGCCGAAGTGCGCTCTAAATGATGCACTAAGAGGCCACCTTTCAGAAGGAATAAGAAATTCAATGCACACCAGAAACATTCACTTCATCAGATCAGAAAGCAAAGCATGAGGGGGAATAAGTATATGGCAGGGGCTTTTATTTCGATGAGACAGAGGAAGATAATTGAACACTACGTTAAATTAAATTAAATAAGGAACACTCAACCCTTCATATGAAATAGAATCAATATTGCCATGGACAGGACCTGACAAAAACTAACAGTAACTTATTGTCAAAAAATATGCAATCAAACTGCACATCTATTCTACCACTTCCATCTAGACAAGTTAGTTTTCAAACCTGAGCAGAGTTCTAGGTTGGTTAATTTGTGGAGTACATGGCGAGTCCGCCACCTTATTAATTCCATCTTGCAATATAATATCGGAGGTTGTTGTTGGTTCACCGTTGGTTGGAAACAAATTGTCAAAATCCTTGAGACCCTGCTAACAAAGAAATATTCAGGCTCAAGTCCACCAATAATAACAATGGCACCACACTTCTTGCAATCTAAGCATCAAGAATATAGACTGATTAAAAACGATGCCACAAGTTGGGTATCAATTTCAATGAACCAAGATGGCAATCAATGTGGGTTTGGGTGTGGGTAAGAGATAGCAAGATTAGAGAATACATACCGTCAACTTTGGAAGTGCACTACGAGTTCTCCCAGAAATTTTAAGCTCATCCTGCAAGAAAAAATTTGAACACTTTGGTATCGACATTCAAAATCCAAAAATATAACTAGCCTTCAACAAAAAGAGGTGACTAGAGAAGAAACATGAAGCAACGAAAACTAAATCCTCCCGGAATTCAACACAGGAAAACAGAACGAGAGATATACCAGCATGCAAAACCAGAGGCAGTAAAGTTAAATCTGCTAAGGAAGAACTAAAAAGTTCCTTGTGTATACTATTTGATAAGGATCATAAAAGAGAAGGTATCTCATGAGATTGTATTGTAGGTATTTAAGGGAAGGCTTAAACTGAAAATTTATCCTTTCCCTTACTTCCTTCTCTACTTAGGCAGAATTGAATTTGGAAAAGCCCAGCCCCCGGTGCTAACACAAGCGTTCATCCAATAAAGGAGTTACCATCTTCCTTTTTCTTCTCAGAATGATTCAAATTCAAGTGCAAAAACTACTCAATTAAAAAGATTTTGAACAGCCAAAAACATGAAATAATAACTTTTCCAACCTCCAGAGTTTTGGGCAATTTCATATTCTTGCCTCCAACAAAATTGCACAGGTACAACACACCCATATTTGCAAGATCCTGCAAGAATGGTTGAATCAGTTAACTAACATACAAACAGGAAATCAAATTATTACAGCTCCAATTACAAATGCAGTTTCAAGAAATGGACACCACGTGCTATTTCTTTTAACAACCACGCAGATAAAATAAAACTGATTACACATACTTTACAACACTGATTTGTTTAGAGAAAATGCTTGACCATCTTAAGAACTTTTCACAATATAATTCTACTCAAATTCCAACCTAGGAATACACCCTCAAGAAAGGAGAGTTCCAATGCTCACTATCTGGCATATGCAGACTTAGTTATTACAGCAAATTGGAAATTTTATAGCATGAGAAAACTTGTTGATCACTTGAGTAAAACTGCCCCAGTTAATATACTGAATAAATAGTTAATTGCATCAAAACGATTTATATATGAGACTCTATAAACAACAACAACAACAACAAAGCCTTAGTCCTGAAATGATTCGGGGTGAGCTAACTTGAACCATCATACGAGAACCACTCAACCCATTCCCAAATTATATATATATATATATATATATATAAGCAGAAGGAATAAAATAAACAAAGCAGGCCTGTCCGAACTAAGCCAACACATATGTTTCTAATACCAGAATAATTTGGGCAAATACAAGCCTGGAAAAAGAAGTAATAGGGAAAACATAATCCTTCCTATTAAGTTCAATAGGGCTTTGTTTTACCTGCTTCTCCTCCAATGAACCTATCTTTCCATCCTGCAATACGAAGAAAGCTACAAATTACAACAAGTTGAACAAAATGAAAATAGAAGAAACCAGATTACAAGAATGGAAAGAGTATCACCAGAAAACCCCTATTTTTGGTAAGAAAAAGCAAAACAAAATAAAAATGAAAACCTTTATAGAGGACTAGTTAATGGTCTCCCAAATTCATTCAATATACATAGAATATAAAGTGGAAACCTTCAATAAAAAGAATTCATTTTGTCCAAAAAAGACATGAAGAGGGGATAAATTACATTACAGACATTTAAACAATAATCAACAGTAGAAAGCCAAGAAGATCCCCATCAGTTCCTACTAATTTGGACGAATATCATGAAATCATGCTTACCAAACCAGAAACTAAACATTGCAACTGCCAAAGCTCAGAGCCTATTTGTGATAGATTTTCTGAAGCAGCATTAACCTGTCTCAAAAGATTATAGAACATTAGAATGATAGCACAAATTAATATTCCAATTACCTAGTATCTATAATCTACTATTACGCTTTATGCGCATAGAAACAGAGAACGATATAAAATTTGGCATTCCTCTACTTTAATTGTACTGTAATTACATTGAAACTGGTATAATAATAATAATAAATTTTGTTTAACTTCACAAACAATTTGTTCAAGTGCAAAAGTTTCTTCCTCCAATATCAACCTTCATCAAATCTAATCCATTATTTTAAAATCTATAGCAATCAAAATTTTCCATTTATGCTCCACAGTCTTATTTTCAGTGATCTTTCAGCATTATATGAACTACAAAAACTGACTATTGCACATTTTTAGTGACATTAAGTACTACTATCACTTCAACCATAGTTGAGGCATTTATATTGGTTTTGATATATGGTCTAAATATCATTTGATAGATATACATGTTGTTATCTTACATCATTTTGAATAGCCTTTGAGATCTCCTTTTGACTGTCCATTTTATCATCCAAAAGCTGTATGCGTTGTGTCAAATGCACCTTTGCAGCCTGGCCAGAAAATAAAGAGAGATAAATGAAATAAGTAATCAGATGCCAAACTAGTGCATATAACATTTATGAAAATGATACCTAAATATGTATTTTCAGTGATGAATATATAAACATCGAATTAATTGACAAGGGAGCATAACAGTTTCTGTTTCAAATCGGATTGTTACAAATTTTATCTTTACTCTGGATTTGTATTTGGATAATCTGTTGCATCTTATCTTATTTCCTTTTTGTATATAAATCACTTACACAATTAAATTATATGCAGGCATCATTCCAAGCATTTTTAATAACATCTACGTATCCAATGTGCTAATTTATCATATTACGGATCAATAAAAATCAAGAGACAATTGAAGAACCAGGCTGAGCAGTATTGCTGAATAAAATTGCAGAACTAACAGTTCTCATTTTATTCTTCTGATAACAAAATTTATACAAAGGATACTTATAAACTTCTCTTTCTTTTTATAAGTTGGTTCATCAAATTAATACACATATGTGAGTGAGAGAAAGGCTTAAAGAGACATACAGATAGCGCCTCAGATACTTGCTCCAGATGTTTCGTCAGGTTTGAAACAGCATTTGCCATGCTCTTCTTTGTCACATACATAAGATCCGAGAAATTTAGGCCCTGGTTATCGGAAGTGAAAGATAAAGATTCAGTCGCCTCAAAGCAGCTAACTTGATCTTATATGTAAAAGAAACTAGAACAAAAAATAATGATCCATGCTCTTAATCCAAAAGTTCATCTAAGAGAAAATATTTTGAACATTAGGCAAAGAAAGACTAATGCTGGTATTTTAGATACCTTCCACCACATGTAACCATAACCCAATGCCCCGACAGCAGCAGCTGGGACTATGAGATTGCTCAAGTTTCCTAAACCAGGTAAAAGGATTAAATTGAATTCAGCATATATAACAGAAAAAGAATAATTAAATATTTCTTAGTAGTGCTTACCCATTTGACCAGAACCCCCATTGAGAACAGTTATTTGTCGTGCAGAGGCCAGTTGCCGAACCTCCATAGCCAAACGCTTCACCTGCAAGAAATTTCAAAGCAGCTAAGCACCTCAAAGATATAGCAAAACCAGGCAAAGCATTCACTTGTTTAACCGCAAACACAGTTACCTGTTGGGCAATGACATCACTGTAGTCAGAATCATCTGGATGTTCCCCAGATTTTTCCAATCCCCTCACCAGCGCCTGAAAAAAGAAGAAACAAACTTCAGACTATTTCCTATGTTCGGTTCAAGGAAGTATAGAAAAATTCACACCAGAAATTAAGCATAGCAATCATGAAGAAGAAGAAAGAAAAAGTAAATCATCACTCATTAGACCATTTAAACCACCATTCGCAATTTCTTGGAAACAATGATCAACATCGAAAAGAACACCTAATTTTATTTTAGTTATATAAAAAAGACCCAATCTAGCTAAAAAAATTGAAATTCCAAAAACCGACGAATCGAATAACAAGTACCGAACAAACTAACTAAATAAAGCAACCACCGAAGTACCTGAAGTTCACCGATCACATCAGACAATTTGCCATTGTTAAACAAGATCGTACCAGTGTATCCTGCTAAGGATCCCCAAATAAAAGAAGTCAGGTTAGAAAAGCGAGCTAAGTTTAAAAACAGAAATTATATGATGGATGATGAGCGATTGTACCTGCACCGGCCAAGATCAGGATCTTAGAAACGCCCATTCCGGTTTGCATAGCCATGGCTGCAGGTGAAATCAGGAAGAAGAAACCTAGATAATGGGTTGGAGACGGGACGGGGGAAGAACAGATAGAGCTGATCGTTTGAACACAGTGTGAGAGAGAAGTATGTATATGTTGGTCTCGACCTATTGGGCCACTGGATCATATGGGCTGCGTTCTATCCGACCTACACCAAGTCCTTCAAAACGATGCCGTTTTTAGTCCACACAGTTGGTTGTCACCTGAAGGCAATGCTTAGTACGTGACAAACCAAGCAAATGCGAAAACGTCGCTCACCCAAAGAGTAATGTCACAATTATGCTCAAAAAGAAAATAAATACTGCTTGAAAATAAAAATATTGATGCAGGACATTTGCTTACTTTATTTTCTCCTCGGTTCATATTAAAAATGAAAGTTTTTGGTATTGGATTATGGAACTATTGTTTGGCCCTGTTTGGTAAACAGCGTTTTGGGATAAAAAGAGCAGTTTTGACCAACTTTAGCGGTTTGACCACTGAAATCGCTGATTGGAGTGTTTGGTGGAGAAAGGTTTGGTGGAGAGAGGTTTGGGAGAGAGTTTTGGGATGAAAACGCTAATTTAGAAAAAGCTCCTTTTAGGAGCTTTTTCAATTAGCATTTTGTAATATTAAAATTAATGGACTTCTTTAACCCTAATTATTTTATGTATATTTTTATGTATTAAAAAAAATGCCCTTATTCGTCCGCTATTATCAATCAGCTAATTTTTACCAAACAGATCTACATAAACAGCTAGTCAAATCAGCTAACAGCTAACAGCTAATTCCCAAATGGAGCCTTTGTCTTTTATATATGAAAATTAGGTTTTTTTTATAAAAACAGACAATTTTTATTTTTCCAACAGTAAACAGTAATAGCAAGCAATAGGTAAACCAAACGGGCCCATAATACAAAAAAAAAAAAACCCTAAGCCCATGCTTATAGTGACTTGCTAGTAAAGTTGTAAAAAACATTAGTCGGTACTCGAAAATAAACCAGGAATTAATCGGTTTGTACTTTTGTATATTCTTATTTGTTAATAAATAAATTAATTATATAAATGTACTTAAAATATATATTATACTATCTAAATATAATAAGATAAAATGATTTAATATAGGAAAAACATGTATTTTTGTACATATCTTTTAAGTGAAAACAATAATATTTCTACAACCATATGATTGAAACAACTCAAATAAATAAATAAATAAAAACAATGTCTATAAGTAGTATAATTCACAAAAAATTATGAAACAATAAGTTTAAACTCTTACACCATATAATACTTGAAGGATAAATATCACATATTCTATACGGGTTATCGAATAACCTCTAATGTGATTTGCAGCGGAAGTACGGATCACCATAATCTTCATATTATCGGTTACGTTTCAACTACACTGAGGTTAATCGGGAGAGGAAACGACTAATCCACGAACTAAGAGTAATTGTATTTATGACAGAGACATAGATGTGGGCGTAATAGGGAGGAGCAAGAGAGACAGTCTTTCGTTGTCTTTTCTACATGTCTCTATCTTAGGGTTAGACAATTAATTGTCTATTTATATGGAGAGGTTAGGGCAAACCCTAACCTCTTTTTCTCTCTATTGGGTTAGACTCATTCTATCTACAGGCAAGCCATTTATTCGGTCCAAAATCTAATAAATCTGACATCTCTTACTCACACAGCAATGGAACGTAATCCAAGTTCTTTCTCAATCTCATTTCATACTTTGTAAATAGTTCGTGCATCCAGCATACAGTTGAGAGCACCAGTGTTATATAGTCGTTGGAGATATATAACCTTTTGATTTGAATATGTATAATGACGGGTGGTACGCCTTATCTCAAAATCCACCACACAACCATATGTAAAACTTTGATCTCAATTACAATTTTCTATTTTCTCAAATACGCACATATGCATAAGTGTCTGAACAATGATAAACAAAAACATTTGGATGTGATCAAATAAAATTCTTCCCCTCTTACTATGTTCTTTCCATCATGATCCAATCAGCTTAAATGTGCGGGTTCTTTTACGGTTCGTATTATCTTATGTTTATTGAGCTAGCTCTCGTTTCACTCAAAATACAGCCTCATCCTCACTCTTTTGTCATCGTTATGACATAATAAGGGTAAACACTTGTGTGGGTGAGCTGCTTCTCTATTTGACATGCATAAGAATATATAACATCAAATATCAACATATAATATTTGTACTCGTGTATTGAAAAAGTTCCCAAAAAACTTTATTGGATAATCATATTTTTACAAGTACATAAAAAAGGACATACTTTTAGATCATACACAAACCCTGTGACATTGTATGTTTCACATAAACATCTATCTTAACAGGTTTAGTAAAGGAATTATCTACCATGTCATGAGTAGAAATATGTTTCACATTAACTTCTCTGCGTACAATTAATTATTTATCATTATTAGAGTATTAGATGTAGTAAGATCTAGATGGTTCGTGAATTTATTTAGCCATATTGCCTCTTGTGTTGCAGATGCATACGAGACATACTCTGCTTACATGGTGGACAATGCTACCCACGTTTGTTTCTTGCTGCTCCAAGATATGCATAGACATCTGTTATATGCATAGATGAAAAGGTTACAGAAAACCACGGCCCAAGAACAGAAATGGCTCTGAAATTTGCAACAGAACTTTTCGCCTGAAATACAAAAGGTGGAAGAAGGTAGGGTGATAGGCTCTGTTTGCCTATAACGGCTAATTCAAATTCAAATGGATCTTTTGCCAGCATCCCCTATAAATACCATGTTATACGCTCCACTTGAAACATACAACATATACAAGCTAATCAGGTTGCGAACTACAATGATCGGTTTGGAAGTTCGATCCGGTCAGGGAGCTCCTCACCGAGTTGCCTGATCTCCTTCGATGTCGTCTCTGTGAGGGGATCGGTCCCTGCAAACTTTCTGAAGCTCAAGACAGTCAGAGGTCCTAGGCGAGGTGTCTAATAAACAGTCGAAGTGCTCAAGTTAACATATGCGTACCTCTGTGGGATATCCCCTTGGCTTATTTATAAACCCTTGCTATGGGCTTGGGGCCTTCGATGGGCCGTAGGTCATTTGCCGAATCAAGTAGTCCCCTCCGGAAGTCTATCGTCGAGTATTTCATGCGAGGTGTTAACGCCGACGTGCGTGCAGCGGGTCGCTACAAAACTATACCGATGGTTTAGTGCCTGTGGGGCCATGAGTGTTTTATGCATGCGCCGTCATTTCTATTATGCATTAAATGCTTATAATGATTCTAATTTTTCACACGCCGTCAATCTGCTCATTGGTCCGTTCAAACGGTACAATCGGTGTTATAAAAGAGGTGGGGGAGCGTTTAGACTTCTTTTTTCTCAGTGTAAAGTACTCTTCGCACGTATTCTTTCTAGCTTCCTAGTTCTCTGGCTTTCGTGACTTCGAGCAACACATTTTTAAGGGTCGCTTCTTATGCGGGTGGGTGCGAAAGTGTTGAGTCTTACCACCGATGTAGAGAGCGAGGTCAGTATCATCTCTCCGTCTCTTTTTGTCTCTTTTTGTCTGCTTTTTAAACTTTTCTGGAGGGAGAGAGGAGTATGTTTGAGGATTCCTCACGATGGACTTTAAAACGGCTGCCTTCCGTTGCCGCCGATGATTTCTTGCTGCGAGACCCGGCGCGCAATCGTGCGCCTAAAAGGAAAACCAAAGTTAGTGGAGATTCTGAGGCCGAGCCTTCGGTGAAGAAGACTAAGGTTCGCCGACCGCCGGTGCCGTGAGCTGAACCTAGTGTAGCCCGTCCTTCTGGTGGTGTAATTGCAGGTATACACGAGGTAGTTGTGGAGGTACCCAACGGTCTCATAAGAGAGGGAGAGAGTTTAAGGACGCTGTACGAGAAGATGCGAGCTAAGGTATGGCCACGGGGGCCAGGTGCTTTTGGATCCGACGGTAAACATTTCGATAAGTCAAAGCGACCCAAGCGGCCGGATAGCTATACCGTCGAAGATGCGTATAGTACCATAATATCGGTGGATCTGGCGTCTCTCTCAGTGGCTTACCAAATAGGCAAACCTTACGAGTTGGTTGCCCTAGATGCGGAGGTGCGAGCTTGTCATGTGGGGGAGGTGAATGAGCTTGTGGTGTATGATGAGTAGTTCGAGTCTGGGATGTGGCTCCCTCTGCTGCCCTTCTTCGTAGAGGTGATGAAGGAGTTCGACCTCTGTCCTGGTCAGATCCATCCGAATGGATGGAGGATGCTAGTGGGGTTTATTCTTTGTGTCGGTCGGCTGGGTTTTGAGCAACTGGCCTAGTCTTCCGTCATTTCTTCAAGCCAAATAACCCCGCTTGCAACATGTGACCTTCTCCCATCCGAAATTTAACGTTCTTAGGGGGTTACAGGATAAGATCCACGAGTGGCGACATCGATACTTCCTTGTTCGCCAGCTCCGTGGTGTATTCCCCTTTCGGGTGATGTGGTATGAGGAGTCGATGGACTCGGGCCACTGGTTGGTGGGTCGGAATATGTTGGAGTCAGAAAAGCAGTTGGTCACTTACCTAAAAGCAATGTTTTGAAAACCGGACCGGACGTTGAACCAGTGAGACAACTGGTTCAAGGTTCAATAGGTTCAACCGGTTCAACCAGAATGGTTCAACCGGATAAATAAATAAATAAATATATATAAAATAAAATGATGTTTCATTGAACATAAAATTAAAAATTTCATACATATAATAAACAATTCTTAAGTTAACATATTAATTAAAAATTAAAAATTCATACATATAATATAAAAATTCACACATCGGTAACCAATCCTTAATTTAAAACATTAATTAAAAATTCACACATCTAAAATCAAACCCATAGTTTAACACAATATTAAGATTAAAATTAAATTAATTAACACCAATTATTAAAGAGGTTGTTCTCTACCTAATTTTTTAATTTTTTCCTTAATTCAATATGTTTTTCAAAAAATGGTAAAAAAACCAGGGTCAATCCGGTTCACTGGTTCAACACCGGTTTGCGGTTCAACCCCGGTTTGATGCGGTTTAATATAGTTGAACCTGTATAGCAAAAACCGGATCGGACACTTGACTGGTTCGCGGTTCGACCGGCCGGTCCGGTCCGGTTTTCAAAACACTGCCTAAAAGGTCTTCCAAGCGATAAGGATAACAAGAAAGATATTGACGAGCTGGTCGAGCACTTTTTAGCATTCGGGTACTCTATTTGGAACCAGTGGAGGATGGCGCATCTGTCGGGATGGTCCGCAAGTGACTTCGAGAAGTGGAAAGAAGGTTATAACTTCTCTGATGGCGAGCTGGCCGAGCTAGAGTCTATCGTTGTAAATGTTGCAGTAGTAAGTGAGGCATCGGGGTGGTTTTTTGGGCATTTTCTTTTATTGCATTGTGCCTTTGTAATTTTTATTGAGTGTTTTGTATGTTATCTCGCAGGTGCTGGGGATCCGAGGGTCGGCATGGACTTCGACCCTAATGAATTTTGTGTGGGGATTGATACCCCGACGGAGGCGTTCGTAGGTGTGTCGGCCTCCTTAGCTTCGTTTTCCTCGCTGGAGGACGCAAACCAAGTTATCCAAAGTGTGGGTGGGGTGCTGTGTACGTCTGAGGATGGCTGATGCGCCCTCACCTAAGGTTAGATGAGAACTCACTAAGGGATAAGTGTACCCCGTCGTTATCAAGTAATAAATTTCTGGTTTAAGTCCAGGTTATCGTCCACAGGATTTATTTCTGCAAGTACCGAGCTACTCAATCTCGGATGTTATCTAGGCTTAGGGGGTTTTGAGTTGGTTTGTTTAAGTTAATCTACTCCTAGGTTGAATTATACTGATCCTAGCTAAGTTATCTAATTCTAACTAAGTTATTCTATGCCTAACTAAGTTACTCTACCCCTAATTGATCTTTCATTAATGCAATTATCCGAAGGAACATGGTATGAACGATAATAATAAAGATAGATTATCAGGTCTATTGAATAAAAACCTAATCTGAGTCACTTGTATTCAAGGCGATTAACCCTACTTACCCTTCTGAAGTTCCTAACGCGTGATTCCCTAAGGCCGAAACTAGGTCTAAGGCTCAGTAAATTGGCGCTTAATCAACTAAGAGGTCGTCAATCTCCTAGGCTCTGACTAGGTCAGATTCAGCTCGCAATATGTGCCTACTAGATTTTGGGGCTTTTGAATGAGTTAAACCAATTGAATAAAGCGTAAGACAGAGATTAGACAAATAATCATAGAACAAAACAAGAGCTAAAGTATTATTAAAGGCGAAGATAAATGTCACAAGATACAATAAGTCAAGTTCGGCAACTGTATCGAAGAGTACAAACAAGGAAAGATAAAAGGAGATACAAAAATCCCTTTCAGGGAACCTATTTACTCTGCAGCCGGTGACTTAATCTTAAGGACGGACCTTGATAATTCCTCGAGAAAAAGCTTTGAAGGAGCTTCAATGGAAGTCGAAGAAGATGGAGGAGATGGAGAGGAATTACAAGGGGGAAGCTAAGATAATTTACAAAATTGAAAGATATCTAAATTACATTGGAAAAACTCTATTTATAGGCGTGTCTCGGCCCTCTTTTTGACCTATTTTCGTGTCCTTATTGGTGTAGGAAGACGTGGGGTCCATCGTGGCTTTGTGGGGGCGGAATTGGTCTTTTTGACCAATTCCCGCAGGCCTGCTCGCCGAGCAGGGCGAGCTGCTCGGCGAGCAGGGCTACTCGCGCCGAGCAGCCCCCTGCTCGCCGAACAGGCGCCTGGTGGCCTGCTCGGCGAGTAGGCCTCCAGGGGCCTGCTCGGCGAGTAGAAATGGCCCACGGCTGCTCGCTCGTCGAGCGTTTTCGCCCGGCATGTTCTCGATGCTTGCCGAATGTCATCGATGTCCTTTTTCGCCCAAACTTACACCTGCGCACGTACAGAAACTCCAGATAACATTAGTCCAAAAGTTAAATTGATTCGTCAATCGCTTATTTTGAGCAAATGCTTCGTTTGGTGCGACTTTTGACGGGCCAATTAGCTTCAAAAGATAACGGAATTACACTATGCATGCTATTTTGGCCATAATTGCCTAAATTAGTCATAAAACGAGCCTAAACAACGAAAAATAAATAAAACGTTTCCAATTCCTAATTAACTCACACAAAAGCATTTAAATGCGAGAAATGCTCGCTTATTAACTAAATAATGCTAAAACCCGTCCTAAAACCGTACCCAAAGATAGGGGTTTTTGACCCCTATCAAACCTCCTCGCACTTAAAACTTTACTTGTCCCCAAGTAAACTAAGAACCAAACCCGCCATCACAAGCAAGCTAGAAAACCTCCCGGTTTGACTAGGTGCTTGACACAATTTCGAACATATGTAATTACATGCATTCGGAAATACAAAGTAGAGACACGATATCCAAAAGCCGCATTTCAATTATCATAGGTCATAGTTTTAAGCAAAAGGACACATGTTCAATTAAACGAGCTTGAGGGGATCGCTAAGTAAAACACCTCACCATAGGTAGTTCACTCATTTCACACAATTTTGGTGGCTAAAGTGTTTACTCTCGGCTTATGTTCTTGCTTAGGATTACGTTGATTTTGCACGTTCATCCGCGTTCCTCTACTATGCTATATGATTCTGATGATATCAAAAACAGCCTCTAATCGGGGTTGTAATGTGGTTAGAGGGTTAAAGGTACAACAAGGGTTAATAGTTCTAGCGCTACAAAAACAAAGTTTAAATGGCTTTAGCAAATATGAAGTGACTGAGCTTTTTATTCATCCCTTATTATTTTCTTTTTGGGATGTTTTCTTGAGACGTCTTTGATTTTTAAGAACTGGGGAATGAAGTTCTTCCCTTTGTTCGTCTCTTTTCTTTTCTTTTTCTGTTTGTCTCTTTTTCTTTTTGGGGTAGTGATGCTCATTCACTTCTTAGCTTTTTGGCTTGCTACTGTAATGCCATAAACAAAGATAAAGCGCTAGAAGAAAACAAAGGCTCTTATTTGAGCTTTGTAAAAACTTAGGGTTAAGTAACAAACCAAGTGATGGTTTGCAAAAATTGGGTTAGGACGAAAGAAAAATCTACAAACTACAAAAATATAGGCTCAAAGGGGCTTCCTAGAGTGGATGAAAAAGAGAAAATAAGGTAAAGAAAAGGGTTAATTCTAATGAGTCTGATTCATCGTTTATCATCTCAAACCATTGCATGTAGGTTCAACACAGTATTAGGTGCAAAATCTGTAATCTTCCACAAGTCAAAGCATTCACACAAAAATGTCAAGAAAAAGAGCTTTTTGATGTTCGCTCTTAGGCTCAAATTTAACTCACGATTCTTTGGGTTTCAATTTTGTGTTTACTAGTTTTCCCCAAACTCAAGTTTAATGTCACATGCCTTCAATTCTTAAGTTATCTACCTAAGTAATGATTTTAGCATTTCTTCAAAAGTAGGGTCTAAATGCAAACCTTAGCTCATGCTTTTACAGATACAAGGATTGTGTCCTACACCTAAACTAGTTGTCATGCAATCTTAGATTCGGTTCTCAGCCCTCAAGGACAAATAACGAAGTTTAGATTCGAAGGAGGTTCACGGTTTTAGGTCCTAAACATGCAAAAACATAAATAAAACCCGAAAACGCTAAACTAAACTAGACACGATGCAACAAAAATTAAAAATTTATACAATTTTTGTAAGTTTGTCTACCCCTCCTCCTCACACTAAAAATATACAATAAGTTCCAACATTGCATCACAAATCATAAAGAACGAGTGTAAAGAATTAGGGTGGAGAAGACAACTTACTGATCGGCCGGGGGGTATGGCTAAGGCATGTTGTAGCGTTCGCAGTAGTCTGCCGCTACGTATTCAAGACCCGAAAGCCTTCGGTCCATATTCTGCTCAAAGTTGGTGAACCGTTGGTCCATCTGTTGAACAGTGTTAAAGGTCCGTAAGTTAAGATCTCGCATTTCTGCCATCATGGTGTTGATGGCTTGGAACTGGGCCTCCGTCCCCGGCGCTTGGTGTTCCCTTTAGTCTCCTGCTGTCGCAGGTTCTTCTTCCTCAGGTCCCTCGTCCCTATGCTGTGGTGGAATTCGTGCTCTTTTCCGTCCCCCTCTGCTAGAGCTTGCTCCTCCGGTTGGGTTCCTGTTTAAGACTTCATGAAAAGTAGATTTCCCCAAAAACTTGGAGTTAAGCAAAGTAGGTTAAAAAGCAACTTATTGATTGTCCAAATTTTTGAATTGGCTCTCAAGTAGGTTGGTGACTAAGTGTCCAAGACCTAGGGAACCGCGTTTCCTACTCGTTTGGCTTGAGAAGCCCTCAAATATGGTCTTGACATTATTCACGTGTTTGTGGTTGGCCACACACCATAGTATGAGCAATTCTGTCTTTGAGACTTTATTGCTCTCGTTTTTGCCCAACAAGTTGTGGGCCACAAATTTGTGAACAAGGTTGAGAAGTGGGTCCAGGAGAGCGACTGGGCTAGCAGTCTGGGAATCAAAGTCCGATATGCCTGTCAATTGTTCCCAAGCCATATCTTTTGTTATAGGTTTCTCAAAATCTGAGATTGCCTCTGGGTTGTTATAGACTCCCATTAGGGCTGCTAGTGTGGTACCATCGAGACGGTAAGGTTTACCGTTTAGTCTAAAAGAATGCTTCCCACCGCCCAAAGGTAGCTCTTTTTTCCAAGTGGTCAAAAATTCCATGGTAAAGTTGTGATAAACTGGGGTCTGTTTTGTGGCTAGTCTATACCAGCCGTGGAATTTGAGGATTTCATTGAAATCCTTTTTCAGGCCTATAGTCGCTAAATAAGTTTGATCAACAACTATATGGGTAGCAAGATCTTGCTTGGAAAATCTATCGTACAATATCCCCTCACGTTCATCAACAAGACCAAAGGGTGGATCATACTTAGCTTGGAGGCTATCGCTGAACTCGACCTCAGACTCAGCTTCATTCTCGACGACGACCTTGGCTTTGCCTTTCCTACCCATAATTCCCGAGGAATCGACCAAAAATGGACAAGTTAGGATGTTCTTATAATTCTGAACGTAAACCCCCAAACAAACCATTCATAGGCATAAACCATAGCTTTAGGAACTTAGGGACTAAGACCATAAGTATTTGGTCCCTAAGTGTTTTACCCGTAATTCACAAATTTATGCAAAATTGGAGATAGCCAATGACTAAAACATGGTGAGAATGCAATTCATAACTCTATTGACAAGTTTCTAACTATAATTTGGATAGTTGAACTTTGAGCTAAAATGGGGATTTTACCCAAATTGAGCAATTTCTCCAAATATTCACAAATTGAGAATAGAAATCACACCCAAACTATAAATTAATCATTATGTCAACATAAATTGCAAGGAAATCAAGAATTTAAAAGCAAACAAGAGATTTATTTGAGAAGAGAGAGAGAAACCTAAAACTTAAGTTTTTCTTAAATCTCAAAAATTATCACCCTAAGCTAAAATCTAAGTCTAGAAACATGTTAGAAATCAAAAATAGGTAAAGATTCATACCTTATATCTTGAATTCGGGTTAGAATGGCGGATTTGGGGGGTTAGGTTTTTGAAGAAACAAAAGGAGAAGGGGAAGGGAAGAAAGAAAGAAAGAATGGAATAAAAGAAAGAAGAGAGAAGGGAAGAAGAAGGTGGGGAAGGGGATGGTGAGTCACCCCCCCTCTTTTTCTTATTCTTTTCTCTTTTTTTTGGTTCGGGATTTTTAAAAATCCCGAACAGCCCGTGTCGGCCGAGCCGGCTGACTCGGCCGACCAGCCCGGCGAGCTGGGCAGTGCCTAACTCGCCCGGGTTGGGCGAAATTCGTTTTTTTTTGTTTTGTTTTAGAGCGTGGGGGAGTAAAGCTTGACAACGTAAATAAACAAACGAGATTAGAATTCAATTAACCAAAATAATAAAAGAAAATAAAAACAAAAGAAAAGGGAATGCATAATTAAATTGTTCAAACTTTGAATTAAAACCGAGGAGAACCCGATTTCTCCCCCTTACTCAATCCTTTCTCAGGATCTTTGGGTTCTTCTCCGTTGTGCTCGGGAGAGAACCCTGTGGCCTTTCCTGCCTGTCCCTATTGATCTGAGCCACCTGATTGCTCAAATCTTTGCAGAAGGCTTCATTGTTGGCAAGCCTAGCCGAGATCTCCTTCAAAAGAGTGATCACCTCGTCGGATTCTTTAGGAGGTTGCATTGGCCCTTGGTTCTGCTGTTGATATGGGGGCATGCCAAGCCCCTGATCTCTATGTTCTTGAACAAAACCGCTGGGAGGTGGAAGCACGTTTTGATTTGAATTCCCGTAAGAGAGGTTCGGGTGCTGAGGCCTCCTGTAGTTGCCATTGTTGTTGTTATAGGAGTTGTAGTTGTTGGGGTTGGAGTTGTTATAGTTCTGATTGTATCTCGGCTGCCCCCCAACATAGTTGACCATCTCCACCCCATCTTCAGCGAAAGGGCTACCTGCTTGACAATCCTTTCCATGGTGGTCGCCGCCACAGTGCACACAGGTGGGAGGTTGGCTAAGCTTAGCCAACAGTACATCCATCTTCCTACTCAAATCCGCAACAACTGGATTTTGTTCCTGTTCTTCCACAGCAAATACCCGCTGCCTTATGGGGCCGGCGAGCTTCTGTTCTTGCCACTGCACACTCTTTCTGGCCAGCTCGTTAATCATGTCATATGCCTCTGTTGCTGTCTTTCTAAACAAATCTCCACCCGCTGCGGAGTCTACAATAGCTCTGTTGGTGGGTGTTAGTCCGTGATAGAAGACGCTTACTAACTGATGCTTGGGTATGTCATGATGAGGACACATGCGCAGCATTTTTCTGAATCGGGTCCAAGATGTGTGGAGCGCTTCATGCTCGGGTTGGTGGAAGGATGTGATCTCGCCCCTGAGCATTGCTGTCTTCGAGGGAGGAAAGTAGTAGGACAAGAATTCCTTCTCCAACCCTACCCAAGTCGTGATTGAACCGGGCTCCAGTGTTCTTAGCCATTCCAGAGCTTGCCCAGTCAGAGAAAATGGGAACAACTTCAGCCTAGCAGCATCTTGGGGAACCCCATTTGTTCTTGCGGTGTCTGCGCACATTAGGAAGCGATCCAGATGATCATTCGGGCTCTCATGTGCTTCCCCTCCAAACAATCTGGTCTGTTGGATCAAGTGAATTATACCAGACTTGATTTCATAAGTATTAGCCGGAATATTCGGAGCGGGCGCCAGGATCTCACTCATCAGACGAGTGTCAGTTTCTGGCCCGGTGTTCTCAGTGTTCCGCTCATTGTTCCGTTCATTGTCAGTCATCTTGATAGGCTCGATGATCTCGTCTTGCTTCAGCTTTCCGATTTGTTTGCTCCTGTGAAGAGTACGTTCATGTTCAGGGTTAAGAGGGACACACGGTATTTTCACTGATCTCGTAGGCATACGCTGAGAAAAGATAAATACAGAAATAAATGAAAGGGAAATCATACAAATCATACAAGACTTGGGTGTGAGACTTGTTTACGTGATTGTGTGTGATTGGTATTCATTGATTGTTTATATTCACTGAGTTGAGACTCATATAAATCGCTAAATTTTCCAGCTAGTTGAAGTGAAGGTTAGACTGGGACTTTAGACGCTTAAAGAACTGTAGATTCCATGGATGAAAGGTCGGTCGCTGGGTTCCATCTCACACTCTCTCCTCTCATTATAAGTATGTAGAATAAGTAAATTTTTGGACTATATAAGTTTGTAGACTGCATGTATAAAGATATATATATATATATATATGTATATATTAACGTATATATGTTTGATATACCCACGAGTATAAGTTGATAATATATGCTTTTATCTAATGAATAGCTTTAGTTTAAAAAAAAATTATACGTCTAGGGTGTTACATTTTTGCAATGGATCGCGTGCCTTGATGCGATCCGCAGACTCCATTGTGTATTTCTTTGAGGCAATGATCCCCTTCCTCTTCCGAGATACATTTTAACCGTGGTTGACAGGAGGCTTTACGATATAAGACGTCGTCATGTAAGGCATAACGCCAAGACTGTCGTACGACAAGCGATGCCCGGATCTTATCCTCCGGGAGGGTTCCATCTTGCAGGTACTTGATAATGTCGCTTCGCCACTCTAAGCTCGTTGCGTCCGCATGATCTATCTGTAGTGAATATCATGCTTCTATTATGAGAGCATTCGAGATTTCAATGAGAGTGTCCGTGTCAGTAGACTGTTCTCCGGCTGCGAGGGAAGCTATCACATCTGCCTCCTCATTCTCCTCGCGGGGGATCAAAATTAAGGTGAACGTAACCCCTTTATGCGCGAGGTCATGGAGGAGAGCCTTTGCCAGCTTCAGATAGAGGCACATGGTGGGATCTTTGGCCTTGTAAGGGTCGTTGATATGGCATGCTACGAGCTTGGAGTCCGAGTATACCGTAAGGTGCCCTTTCACTAAGGTTTTAGCCAGTTGGAGAGCCGCTATTAATGCTTCATATTCTGCCTGATTGTTCGTTGTCGGGAAGTTCAGTCGAATAGCGTATCACAGGTGGAGATTGTGTGGTCCCTGGATGGCTATGCCATTGCCTGCTCGTCCCAAACCGCAGGATCCATCAACACTCATGGACCATTATCTGTGTTCGAGATTGCTTCGGCGGTAGTGGCATCGGTGAACTCGATAACAAAATCGGAGAGCACTTGTGCTTTGATAGCGTTACGAGCTTCAAAACGGATGTCAAACTGCGACAGGCAGACAGACCAGTTTGTGATACGACCGGAGACTTCAGGCTTCTGTATTGCCTTCTTTAGAGGGTAGTTTGTCTTGACCACGATGGTATGAGCTTGAAAGTATGGTTGTAGGCGCTCTGATGCTTGTGTTATGGCAAATAGTGCCTTCTCGACTTCCGAATATCAGATCTCTGCCCCCTTGAGTACCTTACTGAGGAAATAGATAGGAAAAACTTCGTCTTCTTCTATCTGAGTTAGTGCCATTGCAATGGCCTCTTCTGCGACGGTGAAGTAAAGATGAATATCTTTCCCTGGTTTTGGTGCCGACAGGAGTGGTGGGGTGGTGAGGAAAGTTTTGATGGCGTCGAAGGCTGCTTGGCAGTCTTTCGACCAGGTGAAAGGGTGCTCCTTTTTATCGCTTTATAGAAAGGGAGGCAATGCTGTGCCGAACAGGAGATGAATCGTCCCAAAGTGATGAGGCGCCCGTTGAGCTTTTGCACCTCCCGGAGGTTGTGGGGTGTCTTCATTGCTAATATTGCCTCTATTTTTGCCGGATTTGGTTCAATTCCTTTTTCCGATACCACACAGCCGAGGAACTTGCCAGACCGGATGCCAAAGAAGCATTTCTCCGGGTTGAGTTTGAGGTTAAACTTTCAGAAAATCGTGAAGACTTCTTCCAAATCCCGAGGATGGTCCTATTCTTTTGAGCTGAGAACTACCATGTCATTGATGTAAACCTGGACCGTGTTGCCGATGAGGTGTGAGAACATCTTGTTGATCAGTCTTTGGTAGGTTGCTCCTGTATTTTTCAAGCCGAAGGGCATCACGTTGTAGCAGTAAGTGCCTTTATGGGTGATAAAAGACGTTTTTTCCGCGTCTGCGGGGTCCAGTGGTATTTGCTGAAAACCTGTTATGGCATCGAACTGCGACAAAAAAATTTGTCCCGTGGTTTGATCAATGAATTGATATATGTTAGGCAGCGGGTACTTCCCGCTGGCTTTCTTTACAAGTACAACATTAGAAACCTAGTCCGGGTAGTGCACTTCGCGAATAAATTTTACAGCTAGAAACTTATGGATCTCGGCTTTGACGGCCGCCTGCTTGTCTTGTGCCTAGACGCACTTCTTCTACTTGATCGGCTCGATGGTGGGGTCGATGTCCAGCTTATGAGTCGCTTGATCGGGGGATACACCCGTGATATCCTCGGTGCTCCATACGAACACGTTCTCGTGTTTAGTAAGTACAGCTTTGATTTCATCATCGAGGTCGGGAGCCATATTGGTCCCGAACAGTCCACCACAGGCTCAATGGGCTTGGGATTATATCCTCTCATGTCCATGAGGTTGTCTTCTATATATAATCGTGCGAGGCTCCGTCGCCTGCCATTGCAGTTTTTTAGCCAGCATTCGGTCTCCGAGAATTGTGATTTGGTTGTCGTGATAGGTCAGGGTCAGGCATAGGTCAAAAATATTCACCATGGCTCTTAGGGTTGCCAAAAGAGGCCTCCCAATGATTGCATTATAGGCCAGTGGGATGTCCACCACTACCCAATCGGCCACGCACTCTACTTCGCCATCGCCTTGGGCAAAAATTGTTGGAAGGGAGATGAGCCTTTTGACAAGTACTTCAATTTTGGACAGCCCTACCAGAGGGAAGGTCCCTACCTGGAGGGCGCTGTCGACACTCTTTATGGCTTGCAGTGTTGTCCAGGTGATCGGATTTACCGAGCTCCCTATGTCGACAAGCACTCGATGCACGTTGAAGTTAGAGATGCTTATGGAATAGACGAGTGCCTCCGAGTGGCTGGTTCGAAGTGGTGGTTGTAGTGTCAAAGTTTTATCTATTGCCTTCCTCTTGCGGGCTGTAGTCAGGGGGTTAGAATGTGCTGGGGTTCCTTCTCGAATGACGTGGATCTCCCCTTGGAACCTCGGCCTCTTATTGTCTTCGGTTCGGTTAGTGTCTGTCTGCTTCGGGCTCTGCTCCCTTTACCTGGGAAGCCTCGACGGTGCGCCCTGCTCTGTGATTCTGTCTATCTCTTTCTTCAATTGGTGACAATTCTCTGTCGAGTGGCCAAAAGATTTGTGGTACTTGCAGTATTCTTTCTGGATGCGGGTCTTACCTTTGTCAGCCGGCGGGGTCTGATGTGTGTATCTCTTCGGGGCATGTGGCGAGGTGTAATGGACCTTCTTCCCGTGGACCATGTCTCCTCTTCTATCCAAGGTGGGTGCCTCGACTCGCGGGGGGTAGGGTATAGGAGCATCCTCTCTGCGTCCTTATCCCATATCGCGAGCATCTCTTGGCACCTTGCTCTCTCCTCTCTGCGGACGTCTCCCTTGGCCTTGTTCTTCTCTGATTCTTTATAGCCTGCCGGGCGGTCGCAGTCGTCATATCTGATAAAAGTTTGCGCTATGGTCATCAGTTCTTCGAACGATCGAGGCATCTTCCTGAAGCATTTTTGCTTGAGGGGCTCGCAGGAGGTGCCTTTAGCCAAGACGTCGTGTGCTACTTCCAAGTTAAGTCCCTTGACCTGGGAGGCCATGTGGTGGAACCTGGAGAGGAAATTACGCAGGGGCTCGGTGGTTCGCTGCTTGAGCCCGTTGAGATCGGAACCGATCTTTCTCACTTTGGCGGCAACGGCGAATCTTGAGAGGAAAAGGTCTTTCAGGAGATCGAAAGAATCGATGGATTCGGGCGCCAGTCCCCGATACCATTCTTGCGCACTTCTAGAGAGCGTTGTGGGAAACACCTTGCACATGATGTCCTCGTCCTTGGAATAGAGATTTATGGTGCTCATGAAAGAAGCCACGTGGTCATTGGGGTCCTCCGTTCCCGTGTACTAGGACAGGCGAGGGTCCTTCCAGTCTCGTGGGAATCTGGTCTCCATTATCCTCTGCACCAAAGGAGTTTTGCTGGAAGTGACGCTTCCACCCATGACTCGTCCGAGCGCCCGTTTGTCGAGAAAACGCTGGATTTTCAGCTCTTGCAATTCTTCTCTATTGGTAGCCGCTGCGGACTCAGGGCCCGCGGCTCTCCCTACGGGTGACATGATTGTTACTAGATCTCCTACGGGGGCGCTTCGGGTTGTAGGCTCCCCCGCGGCTTGGTTTATCGGTCGCGGCTCCGCCGTCTCTTTGAGATACTGCCAGATTTTAGCATTTTCATCTTGCAAGCTTCTTTGTTGCTCCATGATCTTCATCTGAGCTGCCGTATGGACGGCCTGGGTGGTTTGGAAACCGCGTATGGCACTGAGAAGTTGCGAGGTGTCGTATGCTTCCTCGTCCGCCGGGTCGACTTCTTCCATTAGGGGAGCCAGGTTTCTGGGGGAGATGGGAAGCACCGGCGCAGAACGTAGCTCGTTTGTCATGGAGCTAGCCGCTCCAGTTATCAGCTCTTTTGCTGGAGTTGACTCGGTGGGTGTCTGCATTTTTTGAAGTTCTGAGATCACTCGTAGTCCATGTTGGGGTTTAGTGTCCTATAGACAATTGTTCTAGGATACAAACTTAATGTAAATGAATTGTTCTTTATATCATTTGTTTAATGAGATATATGTTTTATAACTATATAAAGGCAATCCCTTTTAAGCACTAAATAAAGTCTGATAAAAGGAAATCCGTAAGTTTATTTAAAGTGATTATAAAGTGTTCATACAAGCATGAAGTGAGACAAAACTTTATAGTCAACTGATAAACTTAAAACCATCCCAAGTCAAGTGATATGTTTGGGATTGACATATCAATGTTGAGACTTGTATGTAACAATGTCTTCTGTCCGACAGAAAGCTGATCTCACAAGCTTCATATATACCGATATCTGAACAGTTACATAGATATGATGAAACATTGTTCATTAGGATTGGGGATCCGATTTGAGATAACAGGATGGGTAGATTCATCCTTGTCACCTGTTCATCTCATTGGTATTAATAGGTATAACTAATCCTCAGACTCAAAGGAATATTAATTGGTATTCTGGATTACGGAATGTGATGCTTTGACTCTGGTGTAACACGATCCTTAACAGAGATGACTCTGGGGTGTGAACAGTAGACGTTGGGTATCACAGGAAGTAATTGCGGAGTTGTTATATATTGGATTGAGCATTTATCACTCCCGATAAATAGGAGATACATCCATGGATCGCTTGTGGAAGACTCGACTCTAAATCCTTGCAAGGTGATAGCTTAAGAGTAAGAAATACATATTTCACTTAACCTATCTTTTTGAGTTGACTCGGCCTGTACAAGTAAAACGAACGTCTCGCTATATGTGACTTGACATCACCCATAGTCATAAGATTCAGTTCAATGATGTAGTTGATAAAGGATCGAATTATACTGTAACTAATACGGAAAGGTTAACGACAGAATCAACCTGTCTTCTTATAGTTCTGGAGGAATGATTACGGACTTGCTAATCACATACTCTGTACATCATTCCGTTATGCAAAGATTAAATATAATTCTTTGAAAATTAATTTAATAACGTTGCATACGGCTAGAAGCAATAAGAACCTAATGGATCACACATAAGACTTGGAACCTAAAAGAGAGATATATGTTAATTAATTGATAGAAGCCCAATTGAGCCCAATAAGGCCCATGGACATAAGGGGGTCGAAATTCATGTAGTGATATACATGAATAAATAATTTGATTTTGTTAATCCTAATTAGATTAGGAATATGAATTAAATTAATTAAGAGATAATTAAGTTAGGAGTTTTAATTAGATTAATATACTCCTATTATTATTATCCAATAAGGTTATTATTATTATCCTTAATATATTAGATATATAGTGAGATAATAATTAGGAATTCTATTCCGAATGGAATTCCTATTCAGTAACCTAATTCTATCTAACTAGGGATTAGATACAAGAGATTATAAATACCCCTTCCCTTGAGATTTTCGAAATCCAAGCAAGTCATACCCTACTTGTGATTTTCGAAATTCACCTAGTCCAAGAGAGAGAAAATTCGACACCCCTAGTTCGAGGACGAGATTTCTCTACGGCTTCGTTTGATCAATTAATTTTCATCTATTTCTTTTATCCTTGATCTTGTGTTGATTAATTAGAGGCAATCTACTTTGCTTGCTATTCAACGGTTGATTCTAAATTAATCTTCCCGTGTTTTATTTCATGTTTGGGAACTCGAAGAAGAAAAACAAACAAAAGGGAGAAATTCGTTTTACTACTCCTACATCAGGCCAGTTCACGATTTCGCGGATTCCCGGAGATTGAACCGTCGGATCATCGCGAGTTTTGGACATGAGCTTCTAGACATATTCTTCCACGTTTCCACCGAAGGGATTGTTGTTCGGAGGTCTGGAAGGTCTGTTTCGGATAGGGCAGATTGGTAGACAGTTTCTATCTCTTTTGAAGTTGTGGGCACTTCGTTTGCAACGGTAGATAGAACTTCTAAAAGGTATTTCTTCTTATCCTTCTTTATATGAAATAACAGTTAACGGATCTTGTGGTTAAATGGAAATAGGTTAAAATTTTTATATTTCCGCTGCTATACCTTAGCCTAATTCCCAACAGTGGTATCAGAGCCATCGTTAAATCCGTTATTTCATATATGAAAATTTAGAAGTTTTCAATAGGATTGAATAAATATTTATAGTTAGGATTAATTAACAAATTGTTTTGATTAATTAATTCTAAAGATAAATAAATTTTAATTAATTGTTAATTAAAATAGATTATGCGTATGTTCCTAATTATTTTGGTTGATAATCATGATAACGAAATCTATTAGTTTTATAGTTAGATTGATAAAATCAGTCTTATTAATTTTAAAGATAAAACGGAAATCTATAGTAGTTTTTCCTATTTTTTGAAAATCGTTTTAAAACCGTTTTAGAACTGATATATATATATTTAAAATCGTTTTTATATTTAAATATATATGTTTCAGAAATTGATAGTTTTCTGTTTTTATTATCGAATGAAAAATTCGTTTAAAAGTTTGTTTTACCAATTTGTAAATCAAAATGTTAAATGAATTAAAATCAAAATAATTGGGACATGCATAATTAAAGTTTTGTATAGTTATATTAATTTAAAGATTAATATAAAAGATACGAAACTATTAGAAGTAAAATTGGATGAAAGTTAATTTGATATGTTAATGTGATTAACATAAATATTACATAAGATAGTTATGTAATCAACCAATTAAATTTATTTAATTGAGTCTATGCATGTTTGGAGTTATGGACATATTTGGACCCTCTTTAGTCTTTTGGTATTTTTGAAATAGGGCCTGCGAGTCCTGCCTTTCTACTATCTATTGTAATTTCTCCTCTCATCTGATTCCCTTCAATTCAATTGAAGTTTTCTTTAGTAGTATAGAAATTAATATGTAATTTCAAGGCGCCATGGAGAAGACGGAGGACCTAAAGAGAAATATGTAATAGTTAGTATTTCCTTAGGTTTGCCCTTTTATTCCGTCTCTGGCTCGACGGAATAATTTAGATGATATGTCCATAACGCCAATGTATGTGAATGTATGTGTCTGATGTATGCTAAAGCAAATCAAGACTAAGTTAGATTATGAGACCTAAAATAAAATCCCTCATTAAAAAGTTAAGTAAATAAACAAGTTATTAAAATCGGTTGCCCCTCCCTAATATTATAATTCAGCCGGCAGTGCTGAGGGCCTTTGGGTTGTTGAGTAAACTCAAGCTCGGGGTCCTTTCGGTAACACCTGAATTATCGAAAATCATTTTTCATGAATATGGGGTAATACTTAAATTAGATTATGATAATTGGATGAGTAAACTCATGTTGTCATAAACTAATGGGCAAGACGGTTGGGATTAATATAAATAGCATATTAGTTACTAATGTGGTTAGTAACCCAATAACCTAGGAATCACATTAAAGATGTGATTGATTACATGAATCTACCTAATGAATGAGACTAGCTTGTTGAGTAAACTCAAGACGAAATCTCAGGAGTTAGGATCCTAGCTCACTAAAGGATTTGTGAAATTCTTCGAATTAATATGGAGGGCTATTAATTTGGCAAAATAGTGGGAGCAATCTAAAATAAACTAAAAGGCCTATAATTTTAGATTGATATACTTTAAACAAATGAATGACATACGTTTACTCTTTCTCACTCTCAGGTTTAAATTAAACCCACTCTTATAATCATGACTAACACCGATCTGCGAAACATTATTACCGATAACAAATTGAATGGTTCAAACTTCACCGACTGGTATCGCAACCTCAAAATTGTTTTGAAGTTCGAGAGGAAAGGGTATGTACTTGATACACCGATACCCCCTTACCCAACGGATGATGCTCCCTACCAAGAATTTTATGCTTACTTGAAACATAAATCTGATGACGATCAAACGGGAGACATCATATTTGCATCTTTGACACCGGAAGTAAAAAGGCAACTACATTCAGATATGGATGCCTATTCCATGGTCAAGCACCTAAAAGAGTTATTTGTGAATGAAACTCGGTGCGAGCACTTCGAAATAACCAAAGAGTTATATAAAAGCAAGATGCAGGTGGGCACATCTGTAATGGCACATTGTGCAAAGATGATCAGCCTTATCACCAAGTTTTCTAGTATTGGAGATGCGATGGACCATGAACTAAGTGAAAACTTACTTCTTCAGTCCCTCCCCGAGAGTTACTCACAGTTCATCATGAACTACCAAATGAGTGGCTTGCAAACCTCTCTTGTAGTCCATGTTGGGGTTTAGTGTCCTATAGACAATTGTTCTAGGATACAAACTTAATGTAAATGAATTGTTCTTTATATCATTTGTTTAATGAGATATATGTTTTATAACTATATAAAGGCAATCCCTTTTAAGCACTAAATAAAGTCTAATAAAAGGAAATCCGTAAGTTTATTTAAAGTGATTATAAAGTGTTCATACAAGCATGAAGTGAGACAAAACTTTATAGTAAACTGATAAACTTAAAACCACCCCAAGTCAAGTGATATGTTTGGGATTGACATATCACTGTTGAGACTTGTATGTAACAATGTCTTCTGTCCGACAGAAAGCTGATCTCACAAGCTTCATATATACCGATATCTGAACAGTTACATAGATCCGATGAAACGTTGTTCATTAGGATTGGGGATCCGATTTGAGATAACAGGATGGGTAGATTCATCCTTGTCACCTGTTCATCTCATTGGTAGTAATAGGTATAACTAATCCTCAGACTTAAAGGAATATTAATTGGTATTCTGGATTACGGAATGTGATGCTTTGACTCTGGTGTAACACGATCCTTAACAGAGATGATTCTGGGGTGTGAACAGTAGATGTTGGGTATCACAGGAAGTAATTGCGGAGTTGTTATATATTGGATTGAGCATTTATCACTCCCGATAAATGGGAGATACATCCATGGATCGCTTGTGGAAGACTCGACTCTAAATCCTTGCAAGGTGATAGCTTAAGAGTAAGAAATACAGATTTCACTTAACCTATCTTTTTGAGTTGACTCGGCCTGTACAAGTAAAACGAACGTCTCGCTATATGTGACTTGACATCACCCATAGTCATAAGATTCAGTTCAAGGATGTAGTTGATAAAGGATCGAATTATACTGTAACTAATACGGAAAGGTTAACGACAGAATCAACCTGTCTTCTTATAGTTCTGGGGGAATGATTACGGACTTGCTAATCACATACTCTGTACATCATTCCGTTATGCAAAGATTAAATATAATTCTTTGAAAATTAATTTAATAACGTTGCATACGGCTAGAAGCAATAAGAACCTAATGGATCACACATAAGACTTGGAACCTAAAAGAGAGATATATGTTAATTAACCAATAAGGCCCATGGACATAAGGGGGTCGAAATTCATGTAGTGATATACATGAATAATTAATTTGATTTTGTTAATCCTAATTAGATTAGGAATATGAATTAAATTAATTAAGAGATAATTAAGTTAGGAGTTTTAATTAGATTAAAAAACTTCTATTATTATTATCCAATAAGGTTATTATTATTATCCTTAATATATTAGATATATAGTGAGATAATAATTAGGAATTCTATTCCGAATGAAATTCCTATTCAGTAACCTAATTCTATCTAACTAGGGATTAGATACAAGAGATTATAAATACCCCTTCTCTTGAGATTTTTGAAATCCAAGCAAGTCATACCCTACTTGTGATTTTCGAAATTCACCTAGTCCAAGAGAGAGAAAATTCGACACCCCTAGTTCGAGGATGACATTTTTCTACGACTTCGTTTGATCAATTAATTTTCATCTATTTCTTTTATCCTTGATCTTGTGTTGATTAGTTAGAGGCAACCTACTTTGGTTGTTATTCAACGGTTGATACTAAATTAATCTTCCCGTGTTTTATTTCGTGTTTGGGAACTCGAAGAAGAAAAACAAACAAAAGGGAGAAATTCGTTTTACTACTCCTACATCAGGTCAGTTCACGATTTCGCGGATTCCCAGAGATTGAACCGTCGGATCGTCGCGATTTTTGGACAGGAGCTTCTAGACATATTCTTCCACGTTTCCACCGAAGGGATTGTCGTTCGGAGGTCTGGGAGGTCTGTTTCGGATAGCGGCAGATTGGTAGACAGTTTTTATCTCTTTTGAAGTTGTGGGCACTTCGTTTGCAACGGTAGATAGAACTTCTAAAAGGTATTTCTTCTTATCCTTCTTTATATGAAATAACGGTTAACGGATCTTGTGGTTAAATGGAAATAGGTTAAATTTTTTATATTTCCGCTGCTATACCTTAGCCTAATTTCCAACAGTGGTATCAGAGCCATCGTTAAATCCGTTATTTCATATATGAAAATTTAGAAGTTTTTCAATAGGATTGAATAAATATTTATAGTTAGGATTAATTAACAAATTATTTTGATTAATTAATTCTAAGGATAAATAAGTTTTAATTAATTGTTAATTAAAATAGATTATGCGTATGTTCCTAATTATTTTGGTTGATAATCATGATAACAAAATCTATTAGTTTTATAGTTAGATTGATAAAATCAGTTTTATTAATTCTAAAGATAAAACGGAAATCTATAGTAGTTTTTCATATTTTCTGAAAATCGTTTTAAAACCGTTTTAGAACTGATATATATATATATATTTAAAATCGTTTTTATATTTAAATATATATGTTTCAGAAATTGATAGTTTTCTGTTTTGATTATCGAATGAAAATTTGTTTAAAAGTTTGTTTTACCAATTTGTAAATCAAAATGTTAAATGAATCAAAATCAAAATAATTGGGACGTGCATAATTAAAGTTTTGTATAGTTATATTAATCTAAAGATTAATATAAAAGATACGAAACTATTAGAAGTAAAATTGGATGAAAGTTAATTTGATATGTTAATGTGATTAACATAAATATTACATAAGATAGTTATGTAATCAACCAATTAAATTTATTTAATTGAGTCTATGCATGTTTGGAGTTATGGACATATTTGGACCCTCTTTAGTCTTTTGGTATTTTTGAAATAGGGCCTACGAGTCCTGCCTTTCTACTATCTATTGTAATTTCTCCTCTCATCTGATTCCCTTCAATTCAATTGAAGTTTTCTTTAGTAGTATAGAAATTAATATGTAATTTCAAGGCGCCATGGAGAAGACGGAGGACCTAAAGAGAAATATGTAATAGTTAGTATTTCCTTAGGTTTGCCCTTTTATTCCGTCTCTGGCTCGACGGAATAATTTAGATGATATGTCCATAACGCCAATGTATGTGAATGTATGTGTCTGATGTATGCTAAAGCAAATCAAGACTAAGTTAGATTATGAGACCTAAAATAAAATCCCTCATTAAAAAGTTAAGTAAATAAACAAGTTATTAAAATCGGTTGCCCCTCCCTAATATTATAATTCAGCCGGCAGTGCTGAGGGCCTTTGGGTTGTTGAGTAAACTCAAGCTCGGGGTCCTTTCGGTAACACCTGAATTATCGAAAATCATTTTTCATGAATATGGGGTAATACTTAAATTAGATTATGATAATTGGATGAGTAAACTCGTGTTGTCATAAACTAATGGGCAAGACGGTTGAGATTAATATGAATAGCATATTAGTTACTAATGTGGTTAGTAACCCAATAACCTAGGAATCACATTAAAGATGTGATTGATTACATGAATCTACCTAATGAATGAGACTAGCTTGTTGAGTAAACTCAAGGCGAAATCTCAGGAGTTAGGATCCTAGCTCACTAAAGGATTTGTGAAATTCTTTAATTTTAATATGGAGGGCTATCAATTTGGCAAAATAGTGGGAGCAATCTAAAATAAACTAAAAGGCCTATAATTTTAGATTGATACACTTTAAGCAAATGAATGACATACGTTTACTCTTTCTCAGTCTCAGGTTTAATTAAACCCACTCTTATAATCATGACTAAAACCAATCTGCAAAACATTCTTACCGATAACAAATTGAATGGTTCAAACTTCACCGACTGGTTTCGTAACCTCAAAATTGTTTTGAAGTTCGATAAAATAGGGTATGTACTAGATACATCGATACCCCCTCTCCCTGCTGATGATGCTCCCATTGAGGAAATTGATGCTTACCAGAAGCATAAGGTTGATGATGATCATGCCGGATGCATCATACTTGCATCGATGACACCGGAATTACAAAGGCAACATGAGGTAATGGATGCCTATTCCATCATCATGCACCTAAAGGAATTGTTTGGCAAACAAACCAGGTGCGAACGCTACGAGATATCCAAGTTACTATATCGTAGTAGGATGCAAGAGGGCACATCTGTCATGACACATTGTTTCATGATGATTGGCTACATTACCAAACTTTCTAGTATTGGATTTGCGATGGATAACGAATTAAGTATAGACTTAATTCTTCAATCCCTCCGAGAAAGTTATTCACAGTTCATTATGAACTATCAGATGAATGACTTGCAAACCTCTCTTGAAGAGCTTGCAAATATGCTCAAGTCAGTTGAGCCCAATATGAAGAAAGACAAAGCCCATTCCGGCTCTTGTCATTGAGGGATCAAAGAAAAGGAAAGGGAGCTATCCCAATCCTAATTATCCCAAGAAAGGTAAGAAAGCCGTGCCCTACAAAGCTAAGGGAAAGGAAGTGAAGAAGCCCAAAGGAGAGTGCCACTTCTGTGGTAAAGACGGGCATTGGAAAAGAAACTGTTGGTGTACCTAGCCTTCCTCAAAAGGGGAAGAAGCTGGGACTTCAACATCTGGTATGTTTTATATTGAAATTTCACAGTCTGAATCTTTTGGTACTTGATACCGGATGCAGCCTGAGGATATTCCAGGAATATCTAGAAATATTATTTCTATTAGTCGCCTTATTGACGACAGCTTTTCATATTTCAATAAAAGACAAACGTTGCGATTTTTATAGAGATTCGATCTTCTATTTTTCAGGAATATCACAAAATGGGATTTATGTGTTAGATGTCAAAATTTCTGTTTTCGCAATTGATACCAAAAGACATAAGCTAGATAATTCAACTTACTTGTGGCATTGTCGTTTAGGCCATATAAACAAGAGACGCATGCTAAAGCTACATTCGGATGGGCTTATAGATCCAATCGATCCCGAATCATTGAAAACATGCGAATCATGTTTAAAAGGTAAAATGACAAAGACACCCTTTAGCAATAAAGGTGAGCGTGTATCAGACACTCTAGGACTCATTCATTCAGATGTATGCGGTCCTATGTCAGTCCAAGCAAGAGGAGGATTCAGATTCTTCATAAGCTTCATAGATGACCATACCCGATATGGTTACATCTACTTGATGAAGCACAAGTCAGAAGCTTTTGAGAAATTCAAATGCTTCAAGAATGAAGTAGAAAATCAATTAGGAAAGAAAATAAAGACGCTTCGATCTCACAGTTTTGTACAAGTATAAGAGCGGTATAAATAAACACATACTGACACGTATAGATGAGTTGACAAGTATAACTACATGCTCATACAAACGAATATAAATAAGCGTAAGTATAAACAAGGATGGCTATCATAAATAAGTATATATAAACAAGTGTATATAAACAAGTATAAATGGTATAGATATGTATGAACAAGTATCATGTTTATAAATAAGTATAGTTATTATGAACAAGTATAAGTATAAGTATAAACAAGTATAAACGATATAAACAAAGAATATTCACAAAGAAATGCCTAAACTAACAAATCGACCTTTGGTTCGATATTGCAGAAGAAATAAATCCCCGGCAACGGCGCCAAAAACTTGATGCGCCCTCACCTAAGGTTAGATGAGAACTCACTAAGGGATAAGTGTACCCCGTCGTTATCAAGTAATAAATTTCTGGTTTAAGTCCAGGTTATCGTCCACAGGATTTATTTCTGCAAGTACCGAGCTACTCAATCTCGGATGTTATCTTGGCTTAGGGGGTTTTGAGTTGGTTTGTTTAAGTTAATCTACTCCTAGGTTGAATTATACTGATCCTAGCTAAGTTATCTAATTCTAACTAAGTTATTCTACGCCTAACTAAGTTACTCTACCCCTAATTGATCTTTCATTAATGCAATTATCCGAAGGAACATGGTATGAACGATAATAATAAAGATAGATTATCAGGTCTATTGAATAAAAACCTAATCTGAGTCACTTATATTCAAGGCGATTAACCCTACTTACCCTCCTGAAGTTCCTAGCGTGTGATTCCCTAAGGCCGAAACTAGGTCTAAGGCTCAGTAAATTGGCGCTTAATCAACTAAGAGGTCGTCAATCTCCTAGGCTCTGACTAGGTCAGATTCAGCTCGCAATATGTGCCTACTAGATTTTGGGGCTTTTGAATGAGTTAAACCAATTGAATAAAGCGTAAGACAGAGATTATACAAATAATCATAGAACAAAACAAGAGCTAAAGTATTATTAAAGGCGAAGATAAATGTCACAAGATACAATAAGTCAAGTTCGGCAACTGTATCGAAGAGTACAAACAAGGAAAGATAAAAGGAGATACAAAAATCCCTTTCAGGGAACCTGTTTACTCTGCAGCCGGCGACTTAATCTTAAGGACGGACCTTGATAATTCCTCGAGAAAAAGCTTTGAAGGAGCTTCAATGGAAGTCGAAGAAGATGGAGGAGATGGAGAGGAATTACAAGGGGGAAGCTAAGATAATTTACAAAATTGAAAGATATCTAAATTACATTGGAAAAACTCTATTTATAGGCGTGTCTTGGCCCTCTTTTTGACCTATTTTCGTGTCCTTATTGGTGTAGGAAGACGTGGGGTCCATCGTGGCTTTGTGGGGGCGGAATTGGTCTTTTTGACCAATTCCCGTAGGCCTGCTCGCCGAGCAGGGCGAGCTGCTCGCCGAGCAGGGCGAGCTGCTCACCGAGCAGGGCTACTCGCGTCGAGCAGCCCCCTGCTCGCCGAGCAGGCGCCTGGTGGCCTGCTCGGTGAGCAGGCTCCTGCTCGCCCGAGCAGGCGCCTAGCGGCCTGCTCGGTGAGCAGGCCTCCAGGGGCCTGCTCGGCGAGCAGAAATGGCCCACGGATGCTCGCTCGTCGAGCGTTTTCGCCCGGCATGTTCTCGATGCTTGCCGAATGTCGTCGATGTCCTTTTTCGCCCGAACTTACACCTGCGCACGTACAGAAACTCCAGATAACATTAGTCCAAAAGCTAAATTGATCCGTCAATCGCTTATTTTGAGCAAACGCTTCGTTTGGTGCGACTTTTGACGGACCAATTAGCTTCAAAAGATAACGGAATTACACTATGCATGCTATTTTGGCCATAATTGCCTAAATTAGTCATAAAACGAGCCTAAACAACGAAAAATAAATAAAACGTTTCCAATTCCTAATTAACTCACACAAAAGCATTTAAATGCGAGAAATGCTCGCTTATTAACTAAATAATGCTAAAACCCGTCCTAAAACCGTACCCAAAGATAGGGGTTTTTGACCCCTATCAATGGCGCAGTCGCTACTGAGATTCCGCTCGCGATGCCTGTTGGGGGCTCGGAGGGGAAAGAGGCTGAAGAAGGCGCAGAGGTGGTCTGTGTGGAGGAAGAAAGTGAGGATGGAGGACAAGTTGAGCCTACCGGCCGTCGAAATAGGAAAGCTGGCAAGGCGAAGATGTTGGAAGGTGCCAAGGCGACGGCGAAGATAGCTGAGAAAACCCGAGAACAAGGCGAAGGCTCGAAGTGAGTTCGCTCTGAAGTGGGGCCCGATCTGGCGGTCGATTTGGTGGACAGAATTGGGGACCATCCGGTGATGGTTAAGAGGATGGAGACCAAAGTGGCTAAGTTCCTCGAGTTTGTCAATGGATTGCCGGTTGATTCCGATATGATGTATTCGGACCTCTCGTGTGCCTTGGCTCGTATTGCAAAAATTTCCAGAGAATCTCACCAACTGCGGGGTGTTTCGAAGATCGACCTTAGGGTGGAGACTCTGGATGCACTTGGAGTGGTAAGGTCCTTCTACGCAGGTTATGTCGAATGTTGTGTGTTGTATTTTTTTATTTCTAACTTGCCTTGTATTTAGGCTACGTCAAATGCGAACAGGATTTTTGACATGTGCATCAATGATGAGCATGCCTTTCGTTCAATGGAAGACGGTCTACGGAAGTCGATCGCTGATTTGGAGAAATCCAACAAAAAAATCATTAAGGCCAATAAACTCTTGAAGGAGAAGGATGTCGAACTAGTGGGCTTGCACGAGCAGCTAAAGTCGGAGAGAGGGGAGAAGGTTGAGTTAAGAAAGAAAGTATCTGAGGACCTGGAAGAGCTCCGATGCCGCGAGTTCCTCCTGAAGAGTGTCGTCCACTGGGTGCGACTTGTTAAAGGAGCACTTGTTGAAAAGAAATCGCAATTGGTTAAAGTGGAGGATGAGCGAGCGATCTTGCGAGCGGAGAAAGAGAGGTTGGAGCGAGAACTCGAAGTTGCTCGTAAGGAGGCATCCGATCTTTGGGCTTTTGCAGCGAAGCACGAAGACAACCTTATTAAGATGGACCGTATGATGGTCATTACTGTTGCGCACGCTGCCGGGTACACCGTTCCGCCGGAGGTTGTGTTTGCTCTGGAAATCTATGACAAGCAGGCGCAATCGAAGGCCGTCGAGTTCTGCAAGCGCTTCAAGAAGAAGTAGCTAGGCTATATAGACTATCTTTTCTGTAATGATAACTTGTACTTTTTGTGAATCAACTTTGTGGATTATGCAGAGCCTATTGTCCATTTTGTTATAATTACCTATTTTGATGTGATTGTTGCTTTTTTGGAACTGTCTTTCATGTCGCATCACTCTTGAACTATAAATGGGATCTGTTTTCCTTACTTGTAATCACAATTGTCCATTTTTTATATACTTTGTGCTTGCGATGTCTCTTTGTGATATTGTCGATTCGGCCAAGGTTCTAAAAGTGCAAAGGGCTATCTCTGCGATGCCCCACCCTTATGTCTACCATCCTCATGTGGTAGATCATGCCGGCGAGAGGAAAGCTCGATACGCTTCGCTTGTGTGGATGAATCGGGGGGGGGGGGGGGGGAGTCCCAGAACATGGATCGTAGAAAGTGAGAGTTCCGCTCCTTATACTGGTTCGGCGACTGATTCTTGTGACGTTGTTGCCAGCGCCGTTGTCCACTACTGAGAAGAAGACCTAGTCCCAGGAGGGGATTGGCTTTCTTAATCCGGATGACGGTTCTGCCTGTATTGAATCCGCACCCTTCGTGGATTAGGAGGCTTCTTACTGACGAGATGGATCGAGTCATGAATCTTCCTGTGGAAGAAGAATATCAACGAGTAGGTCGCCATGCTTCACCGTCTCGTCCTTATGGGCTAACGTTTGTGGATCTATTGAAACCTCGCAGCGTTGTGTTCTTGGAGTTTGCTGGTCAAGGCATAATAGGGCCGATTCCAGCGGATTCGAACCATCGGGTAACTCATGTGGGCAAGACTTGCCTGTATCACAGGCAAAATGGGCATAATACTGACGAGTGCTCCGATTGGCGAACAGTGCATCAGGCTATGATGGATGACGAAGCCATACCGAATCCAGACCATGTCGTGGTCCGCCCCGAATAGATTGAGTTGCGTAGCTGACGTGATTCTTATGTGTTTTGCAATCATTGCTTTGTGCTTTCGAACTTGTCTTACTTCAATATGACCGTTTTTACTTATCGTACCATATTTGTTTTAATTTGTATCTTTCCAGGGGAATGTATGTTTCGTAGATTTGGTTCCATGTGTGTTTTATGGATTTGTGGTATTTGAACAAAACTCGTTCTGAGAGATGCAATTAGCTCAGAGGGTAGTTCGCGGTGTGATAATTAATAACATGCGGTTATTAAATTATAATTGCTTGAGACATGCGAGCGGCTCGTGTGGCGGCTCGCAAGTCTTATAATTGACAATAACTTGTAATTATTGAATTGAAACTCTTTGTTAGAATATGCGAGTAGCTCAGAAGGTAGCCCGCGATGTTATAATTGATAATAACATGTGGTTATTAAATTATAATTGCTTTATGGTATGCGAGGGGCTCGTGTGGCGGCTCGCGAGTCTATAATTGACAATAACTTGTGGTTATTGAATTGGAACTCTTTAGAATATGCGAGTAGCTCCGAAGGTAGCTCGTGATGTTATAATTGATAATAAAATGTGGTTATTAATTTATGATTGTTTTGCGGTATGCAAGGGGCTCGTGTGGCGACTCGCGAGTCTATAATTGACAATAACTTGTGGTTATTGAATTGGAACTCTTTAGAATATGCGAGTAGCTCAGAAGGTGGCTCGCGATGTTATAATTGATAATAACATATGGTTGTTAAATTATAATTGCTTTGATTAATGAGGAAAATCTACATGAGCTATTGGTAGTACTTCATTAGTGTTTGAATATTCCAGTTGTTGTCAAACACAAGACCTTCTAAGGAAGCCAATTTGTAGGCTCCATTGTGCAGTACTGTGTGGATTTGGTAGGGTCCTTCCCATGATTGCCCCAACTTCCCCTTGGCCAGCGGAGATTGTGATGCCGCGACGTCTCGGAGGATGAGGTCGCCAACCTGAAAGTTGCGGGGACGCATCCTCTTGTCATGGTAGCGTGCCAAACTCTGCTTGTGAGTTATGATGTGAAGTAATGCATTCAGGCGCTCCTCCTCTAACCTGTCCTCGGCTTCAGTGAGAGCCTCGTTATTGCCTTCTTCATCAAAGTTTCTGTAACGAGGTGACCGAAGGGTGACTTTGAAGGGTGCCATGGCCTCAGCTCCATAGGTGAGAAAGAAAGGGGTCCTTCCTATTCCTGAATGTGGGGTAGTTCGGTATGACCATAATACGGAAGGAATATGGTCGGGCCAGGCCTGTCCTTTGTTAAAAAGTCAGGCCTTAACCCCTCGTAAGATGTTCCGATTGCTGACCTCTGTCAGGTCGTTGCTCTGAGGGTAAGCGACTGACGTATAACGTCCTTTGATACCCCAGGCTGAGCAAAAGTCGCGAAATTAGGCACAGTCAAATTGTCGCCCGTTGTCCGTGATGGACGAGTGAGGGACTCCGAACCTGTAGATTATTGTTCGCTTAATGAAATTGATGACGTTGTCTGTTGTGATCTTGGCAATTGCTTCCGCCTCTATCCATTTAGCGAAGTGATCGATTGCGACCACCATAAAGCGTTTTTGTGCTGAGGCTATGGGAAAATGACCAAGAAGATCAATGCCCCATACGGTGAAAGGCCAGGGTGTGACGATGCCCCTGAATGGCACTACTGGGGCATGGTAGGTGTTTGCATGAACTTGGCATGCCTGGCAACTGCGCACGATTTTGATGGCATCAGAGTCCATGGTTTGCCAATAGAGCCCTTGAAGTCGGGCCTTTTTTTGTAACATCTCAATTTTGTGCATTTCATTTCATATAGACATATGCATTACACGACATTATTCAGGACATTAGAAAATAATATTGCATTTTACATGTCATTATGTCATTGGATACATGAAAATTTATGTAGATACTAATATTAGGATAAGTGAAAGTATATGAAATAGATATTTAAGTTTGTCTTAAAAATATAGGGACTAAATTGAATAATCTCAAAAGTATAAGGACTAAAATATAATTTTCCAAATTCATAATTTAATAATATTATACATAATTTAAGATCTAATAATAATAATAATAATAATAATAATAGTAATAATAATAAGAATGATAATAAGATAGTGGTAGTGGTAATAAGAGTATAAACTCATGGGTAAATAAGGAATTGTATCTAAACCCATAAGATAATCTTGTGGAAGGATTAGGTGAGTCATTCATCTCAAATTCTCCAGAAAATTTAGAGAGAGAAACACTTTTAAGAGAGAGAAAGTGAAAAAAAAGAGAAGAAGAAGAAGATGAAGTGGTAGAAGAAGAGAAAGGTGCTCGTAATATTGAAGATATTCCGGAGGAGGGTACAAGCCGTCATCAAGAAAATTAGCGGCTTAGAAGTGAGTATAGACATGATGTGAAGTTAATTCTTAATTGTGTTTGTGATTTGAGAATTGTGGTGTTTGATTGGATACATATTGATGTGAATTGTTGTAATTAACTTGAATAGATATGAATTGATACTTGTTGAACATTATTTGTAGTTAGATTTAAATGAGTATGTGTATAAGTTAAATGTGATACATGTTGAACATTATTTGTGATAGTTGGATTTAAACGAATATGTGTATATGTTAAATGTGATACGTGTTGAATATTATTTGTGATAGTTGGATTGGAATGAGGAGTATGTGTATATGTTAAATGTGATTTCATTGATATAAAACATATGTACACGATTGCATGAAACATAAATGGATGGCGTTGTGACATACCAGTTCAGTCACTGTTATGACTATTTGAATTTATATGGACTACATGGACCTATACGGTCAATATATGGACTATATGGACCTATACGGTCAATATTTGGACTACTTGGACCTATACGGTCAATATTTGGACTACTTGGACCTAAAGGGTCAATACGTGGACTACTTGATTACATGGACCGAAACAAGATTATGTTATACCTGTTATTTGATCCCGGGTAGTGACTGGCCGGTGGTGTCACAACATTAATAAAACGGTTCATTCATTTGCATTTGTATGACTTGGGTGTGAGACTTGTTTACGTGATTGTGTGTGATTGGTATTCATTGATTGTTTATATTCACTGAGTTGCGACTCATATAAATCGCAAAATTTTCCAGCTAGTTGAAGTGAAGGTTAGACTGGGACTTTAGACGCTTAAAGAACTGTAGATTCCATGGATGAAAGGTTGGTCTGTTGGATTCCGTCTCACACTCTCTCCTCTCATTATAAGCATGTAGAATAAGTAAACTTTTGGACTATATAAGTTTGTAGACTGAATGTATAAAGATATATATATATATATATATGTATATATTAACGTATATATGTTTGATATACCCACGAGTATAAGTTGATAATATATGCTTTTATCTAATGAATAGCTTTAGTTTTAAAAAAAAAAATTTATACGTCTAGGGTGTTACATTTAGTGGTATCAGAGCAGGAATATGACCTTAGGGACATACATAAGCATATATTGCATGACATACATATCATTTGTTTATAATATGATATTACAATCATATAGGATTGAAGAAGTTGGTGACCAGAATAGAAATGAAAATGAAATGAGGAGAGAGGAACCAGTCAGACCACCTTCTATAGGTGCCCCAAATAATAATCCACAAGCATCACATGCACATTCTCATGCATCAAATTTGCATCGGCAAGCTCCTCCTTTTGAGCAGAGACAGAATCAAATGGTTCAAAGGGAAAGGAGGTTCGATAAATTGAAAAAGCAAGGTGCTGAAGAATTTACTGGTACCACTGATCCTACACAAGCAGAAAGATGGTTGAAGAGGATAGAGAGGGTTTTCAACTTGATGAAGTGCACACCTGAAGAAAAATTTGACTATGCTGTGTTTTTACTTCAGGGAGATGCATATGATTGGTGGGAAACTATTCCTAACAGTACTGTTCAGCCTCCTGTTTTGACATGGGATGATTTTGTTCTTGAGTTTCGCAATAACTATATGCCAGAAGTGTATTTAGATGATAAAAGGAGAGAATTCTTGAATTTGAAGCAGGGAAAATTGAGTGTAGCTGAATATGAAGTGAAATTTAATCAGTTGTCAACTTATGTATCTTCTTTGGTGGCAACAGAAAAAGATAAATGCAGACAATTTGAAGAAGGGTTGAGGTATGCAATTCGAAGTAAAATTACAGCTTCTGATCTTGAAACCTATCAAAAACTAAAAGCTGCAGCTATTAGAGGTGAAAGGTTGGAAAAAGAAAGAGTTGATTTCCAAACAAAAAGGGGTTATAGTCATTCTAGTGCTGAGCAGAGTAACAAGTTTGTCAAACATCAAGCTAATTCATCTCCTTCACAATCAAATGCTAGAGGTGGATATTCTGCGAATCGAGGAGGAAGAATAAGTGTTCCATCTTATTCAAGACAGAGTCAAAGGCAAAGCGCAGGATTGAAATCAGCTTGTAATACATGTGGAAGATATCATGAGGGAGAATGTAGGAAATTGACTGGGGGATGTTTCTTTTGTGGTTCCTTAGATCATTTCTTCCATGATTGTCCAAAAAGGGGAGTATTTGATAGACAAGGTTCAGAGGCTACAGTACAGAATACAAGGGGGAGTGGGGTTGTTATGCCAGTAGGTAGAGGTAGAGGCAGAGGAGCAATAATGAATACTGCTAGAGGTATTGGTAGATCTGAAGCTCAGGGTCCACAAACTCAAGTTCGAGCATTTGCTTTGAATAGACAGGAAGCCATTGCTGCACCACAAGTTGTGACAGGTAAACTTTCGATTTGCAATCTAGAAGCTTATGCATTAATTGATTCTGGACCTTCTTATTCATTTATATCATCAAATTTGGCATCACATTTGCATATAGATTGTGAATCCTTGGGGTTTGATTTAAATGTGGGGACTCCATTAGGAGAGTTTGTGATAGTAAATCAGGTGTATCGGAATTGTTTGATTCAAATTGGCACGGCAGAATTAAGTGCAGACTTGATATTGCTGAATATTAGAGAATTTGATGTGATACTGGGTATGGATTGGTTGACAAAGCATCATGCAACTGTTAAGTGTTTCACTAAAGAGGTTATTTTTGAGCCACCGGATCAACCAAAAGTTATCTTTCAAGGGGACCATCAGCTTGTACCAACTTGTTTAATCTCTGCCGTCAGTGCTTTCCGTTTAATGAAGGGTGGATGCCAAGCATATTTGGCGCATGTCATTGACACTAAAGCAACAGATGTAGCACTTGAGAATATTCCCGTGGTAAATGAATTTCCAGATGTATTTCCTTCAGACTTGCCGGGTATACCTCCTAGTCGAGAAGTAGAGTTTACAATTGATTTGATTCCAGGAACTGCACCAATTTCTATCTCACCTTATAGAATGGAGCCAGTTGAATTAAAAGAGTTGAAAACACAATTACAAGAACTACTTGATAAGGGGTTTATCCGACCTAGTGTGTCCCCGTGGGGTGCTCCAGTTTTGTTTGTCAAGAAAAAGGATGGCACAATGCGATTATATATTGACTACAGACAGTTGAATCAGGTCACCGTGAAGAATAAATATCCTTTACCTCGAATAGATGAATTATTTGATCAATTGCATGGAGCACATGTATTCTCAAAAATTGACTTGAGATCGGGGTATCATCAACTCAAAATTTCAGAACCAGATGTTCCAAAGACGGCTTTCCGAACTCGATATGGGCATTATGAATTTCTTGTGATGCCGTTTGGGTTGCCAAATGCACCAGCAGCTTTTATGGCATTAATGAATAAGGTATTTCAAAAGTATCTTGACAAGTTTGTTATTGTTTTCATTGATGACATACTTGTGTATTCAAAGAGCAAAGAGGAGCACGAATATCATTTAAAAATTGTGTTGCAGATATTAAGGGAAAAGCAGTTGTATGCAAAGTTTAGCAAATGTGAATTCTGGATGGATCATGTTTTATTTCTAGGACATGTGATTTCAGGTCAGGGTATACAGGTAGATCCTAAGAAGATTAAAGCAGTAGTTAATTGGGAAGCACCAAAGTCTGTAGCAGAAGTAAGAAGTTTTCTGGGGTTAGCTGGATATTATAGACGTTTTGTTGATGGGTTTTCTCTTATTGCTGCTCCATTGACTAAACTATTAAGAAAGAACATTTCATTTCAGTGGACAGACGCTTGTCAGAAAAGTTTTGAGGAGTTAAAAAGACGATTGACTTCTGCTCCAATTTTGACGATTCCTTCTGGCACGGGAGGATTTGTGGTATATAGTGACGCGTCTCATCAAGGTTTAGGGTGTGTTCTAATGCAACATGGTAAGGTAATTGCATATGCATCGAGACAATTAAAACCATATGAATTATCTTATCCAGTGCATGATTTAGAACTTGTTGTTGTGGTGTTTGCTTTAAAAATTTGGCGACATTATTTGTATGGAGAAACATTTCAAATTTTTACTGATCACAAAAGTTTGAAATATTTGATGAGTCAAAAAGATTTAAATATGAGACAGCGAAGATGGTTGGAATTGTTAAAGGATTATGAATGCACAATAGAGTATCATCCTGGAAAAGCGAATGTGGTAGCAGATGCCTTAAGCAGAAAACCTGGTAGTGTTTTGGCTCATGTTCAAGTATCTACATTTCCTTATTTGGTGCAATTGCGTGCTATGAATGTTGAGTTAGATTTGGATAAGAATGGAGTTCTATTGGCCAACTTTAAGGTGAGACCAGTGTTACATGATAGAATCAAGGAAGCTCAAATCCGGGATCCACAGTTCAAGGAAATAATGGAAAGTGTAGAACGGGGGAAAAGTACTAATTTTGCAGTTGAAAATGGTACTTTAATGATAGAACAAAGAATTTGTGTGCCAAATGTTGATAATCTACGTAAGGAGATTCTAGAAGAGGCTCATACTGCTCCATACACCATGCATCCTGGAATGACAAAGATGTACAATACTTTGCGGTCTTAATTTTGGTGGCCTAGAATGAAAAAAGATGTGGCAGAATATGTTTCTAAATGTCTAACATGTCAGCAGATCAAAATTGAACATCAGGCTCCAATTGGAAAACTACAGCCGTTATCTATACCAGTCTGGAAATGGGAAAGGGTAACTATGGATTTTGTTTATGGATTACCAAAGACTTCAAGCAAGAATGATGTTGTTTGGGTAATTGTGGATCGGTTAACAAAGTCAGCTCACTTTTTACCTATACGGTGGGGTTGTTCACTTGAGAATTTGGCTAAGAAGTACGTGAATGAGATTGTCAGATTACATGGAGTGCCAGTATCTATTGTATCAGATAGAGACTCGCGATTCACATCTCGATTTTGGACGAGTTTACAACATGCTTTGGGTACAAGGTTAAATTTTAGCACTGCATTTCATCCTCAAACTGACGGGCAATCTGAAAGAACAATTCAGACATTAGAAGATATGCTTCGAGCTTGTGTTCTTGAGTTCAAAGGTGCATGGGATGAATATATTGCTTTGATAGAATTTGCTTATACTAATCATTACCATAGTAGTATAGGTATGGCACCATATGAGGCATTGTATGGAAGAAAATGCAGAAGTCCTATTTATTGGGACGAAGAAGGCATACGTGTTTTAGAAGGTCCTGAGATTGTGCAAGATGCAATGGAGAAAGTGAAGGTAATCAGAAGCAAACTTAAAGCAGCCCAAGACAAACAAAAAAGTTATGCATATCAACACAGAAGAGAGATGGAGTATTGTTAAGCCCAAAATATACCTAAAATATCATTAACATTTACATCATTTTTATTACAAATTCGTGTTATTTATATCTGTTTAGATTACTTTTACTCTCGAATATCTTTCTTTCTTGCAAGGTACCTAAATATTTGGTAAAATCCAAATAGGAACGAAAAAGGATCTAAAACAGAAGAAAAACCCTACAAAAGGAGTCAAAGACGACGTAAATCGAAAGCACCAAGTCGAGGACACGAACGAAAGCAAAGAAACGGAAAATTCACCAAGCCGCGACCGCGAATCCACCACCCGCGACCGCGACACGCGTGGTTTAGCCATTTCTCCCCTTCATCCAACGTTCAACTTAATGCTACGTCATTCACGACCGAGGATTCCTATCCTCGGTAAGTGCAGAAAATTTACCAAATGCATTTTACACATGTTGAAATCCAAGAAACGCGTTCGTTCAAGTGGATAAAGACGTCCTTTCACAACGGACACGACTCTTAACCAACGGATACATCACTTCAAACACAACCCTTCAACATCTATAAATAATGAGTTGATGTTGAGAAAAAATGCAATGAAATGTTATAATATAGATATAGAATCAGAGCGTAGAACTTATGTCTAAGTTCTAAGTAAAACATTTCGAGAGTTAGAAATTAGATTCTGTACAAAACAAGATGAGGTACACATATTGTTTATAGTTTAATTACAACTCAGTAGCGTTTAGACATTGTTTCAGTTTTAGTTTGCATCATGGTAGTGGCCGACCGAATCCCTATTACGAAGTTACAGCGAGAAGATTGAGTAGAGTGTTCGCCCCTGAGCCTGACAACCTCTTAGGAAACCCAAGGAAAGGAACCGATCAAGCCGTTCACTTGCACGCCCTCGAAGAACTCGATGCTCCTTGTTCTCTGTAAACTTGTATCAATTTATATTTCATCTAATAAAGTCCGTTCTATTCGACAAATCGTTATGCAGCACTTATGGTAACCAATCCAATATAAGTGAGGCTGGTGTTTTCATTAATACGCAGTTGAATTCAAAATCATTACAAGGAAACTTTGTTGAACACTTAGGCAAATTATCATCTCGAAAGAGTTTTAATTTGAGTAAGGGCAACTATCCCGAAAGGGTTTTGTCGCGTTCAAAGCCAATTAATTAGAGGTTCCGTCATTTATTTCATCATCATAATTGATACAAAGTTTAAGTTGTTTTCTTTGCTTAATGCAAATGAATAAATTCATTCGTTTTTCTAAAAAGTTCTAAATGTTCCTGTTTTGTAAAATTCACCCTTAAAATCAGAAGATCTTTCTAACAATCGATATATTCTAAATATAAAATCTTGTTCCAGCATTTTCAAGTATTCAAAGTCCACAAACTCAATTAAACAATTTCCTAAATTCAATTAGACAAATTTCACTTTTCATTTACATTCAATAGTAAATCTAACAAGTTCGAAATTAACAGATTCAAAAATAAGTTTTTCGTTAAAAAACGTATCCCTGTGGGATCGATATTTTTATTACTACAAGCGAAACCGTGCACTTGCGGAAATCGCTCAACAAGTATGATGTAGGGGATAAAGTATTTCTTCGAGTTTCACCTTGGAAAGGCGTGATAAGATTTGGAAATAAAGGAAAATTAAGTCCAAGGTACATTGGACCGTATGAAATTCTTGAAAAAGTTGGTCCTCTTGCATACAGATTAGCATTACCTCCAGAGTTAGCTCAAATTCATGATGTTTTTCACGTAAGTATGCTCAGAAGATACCGATCAGATCCTACACATATAATAAACGATCAAAGAATTGAAGTTGCTGATGACCTCAGTTATGTAGAAGAGCCAGTGGCAGTCATTGGGTATAAAACAAAACAGTTACGAAATAAAGAGATACCATTGGTTAAGATTCTGTGGAGAAGTCATTCAGTAGAAGAAGCTACATGGGAAACAGAGGAAAAGATGAGAAAAGAATATCCGTACTTGTTTCACGAATCAGGTAATGAATTTCGTGGACGAAATTCTTTATAGAGGGGGAGAAATGTAACATCTCAATTTTGTGCATTTCATTTCATATAGACATATGCATTACACGACATTATTCAGGACATTAGAAAATAATATTGCATTTTACATGTCATTATGTCATTGGATACATGAAAATTTATGTAGATACTAATATTAGGATAAGTGAAAGTATATGAAATAGATATTTAAGTTTGTCTTAAAAATATAGGGACTAAATTGAATAATCTCAAAAGTATAAGGACTAAAATGTAATTTTCCAAATTCATAATTTAATAATATTATACATAATTTAAGATCTAATAATAATAACAATAATAATAATAGTAATAATAATAAGAATGATAATAAGATAGTGGTAGTGGTAATAAGAGTATAAACTCATGGGTAAATAAGGAATTGTATCCAAACCCATAAGATAATCTTGTGGAAGGATTAGGTGAGTCATTCATCTCAAATTCTCCAGAAAATTTAGAGAGAGAAACACTTTTAAGAGAGAGAAAGTGAAGAAAAAGAGAAGAAGAAGATGAAGTGGTAGAAGAAGAGAAAGGTGCTCGTAATATTGAAGATATTCCGGAGGAGGGTACAAGCCGTCATCGAGAAAATTAGCGGCTTAGAAGTGAGTATAGACATGATGTGAAGTTAATTCTTAATTGTGTTTGTGATTTGAGAATTGTGGTGTTTGATTGGATACATATTGATGTGAATTGTTGTAATTAACTTGAATAGATATGAATTGATACTTGTTGAACATTATTTGTAGTTAGATTTAAATGAGTATGTGTATAAGTTAAATGTGATACGTGTTGACATTATTTGTGATAGTTGGATTTAAACGAATATGTGTATATGTTAAATGTGATACGTGTTGAATATTATTTGTGATAGTTGGATTGGAATGAGGAGTATGTGTATATGTTAAATGTGATTTCATTGATATAAAACATATGTACACGATTGCATGAAACATAAATGGATGGCGTTGTGACATACCAGTTCAATCACTGTTATGACTATTTGAATTTATATGGACTACATGGACCTATACGGTCAATATATGGACTATATGGACCTATACGGTCAATATTTGGACTACTTGGACCTATACGGTCAATATTTGGACTACTTGGACCTAAAGGGTCAATACGTGGACTACTTGATTACATGGACCGAAACAAGATTATGTTATACCTGTTACCTGTTATTTGATCCCGGGTAGTGACTGGCCGATGGTGTCACAACATTAATAAAACGGTTCATTCATTTGCATTTGTATGTACCCGAAGGAGTCCCATTAGATGAGACTCCAGTGCCACCTATTCGTAGATCACAAAGAGTTCGTGAACTCCCAGTTAGATATGGTTTTCTAGTGGGAGATGATAATGAGGTTCCCGTGTTAGACGACGAACCCGAAAACTACGAAGAGGCTCTTACTAGTCCAGATTCTAAAGCATGGCTTGAGGCCATGGATTCTGAAATGGATTCCATGTATACTAACCAAGTGTGGACTTTGGTTGATCCACCCGAAGGGATAATACCCATTGGGTGCAGGTGGATCTTCAAAAAGAAGACAGACATGGATGGAAAGGTTAGCACCTACAAAGCTAGGTTAGTAGCGAAAGGATATCGTCAGAAGCAAGGAATTGATTATGATGAAACTTTCTCTCCTATGGCTATGTCCAAATCAATCAGAATCATGCTTGCAATTGCCGCTCACTACGATTATGAGATTTGGCAAATGGATGTGAAAACAGCTTTCCTAAACGGAAACCTGCTTGAGGATGTATATATGATGCAGCCTGAAGGTTTCATATCGAAGGATGCAAATAAAGTTTGCAAACTTCAGAGATCCATTTATGGACTCAAGCATGCATCTAGAAGCTGGAATAAGCGTTTTGACGAAACCATTACACTGTACTGTGATAACAATGGAGCCATTGCGCAAGCAAAGGAACCACAGTCTCATAATGCATCCAAGCATTACCTTAAGCGATACCACATCATTAGAGAGATTGTGGCTAGAGGAGATGTGAGAATAGAAAGAGTACCTACAGAGGACGACGTTGCAGATCCGTTGACAAAGCCTTTAACCCAGAGAATACATGATCGTCATTTAACTTCTACTAGGATAAGTTTTAGAAACATTGGCTTTAGTCCAAGTGGGAGTATGTTGGGGTTTAGTGTCCTATAGACAATTGTTCTAGGATACAAACTTAATGTAAATAAATTGTTCTTTATATCATTTGTTTAATGAGATATATATTTTATAACTATATAAAGGCAATCCCTTTTAAGCACTAAATAAAGTTTAATAAAAGGAAATCCGTAAGTTTATTTAAAGTGATTATAAAGTGTTCATACAAGCATGAAGTGAGACAAAACTTTATAGTAAACTGATAAACTTAAAACCACCCCAAGTCCAGTGATATGTTTGGGATTGACATATCACTGTTGAGACTTGTATGTAACAATGTCTTCTGTCCGACAGAAAGCTGATCTCACAAGCTTCATATATACAGATATCTGGACAGTTACATAGATCCGATGAAATGTTGTTCATTAGGATTGAGGATCCGATTTGAGATAACAGGATGGGTAGATTCATCCTTGTCACCTGTTCATCTCATTGGTATTAATAGGTATAACTAATCCTCAGACTCAAAGGAATATTAATTGGTATTCTGGATTATGGAATATGATGCTTTGACTCTGGTGTAACATGATCCTTAACAGAGATGACTCTGGGGTGTGAACAGTAGACGTTGGGTATCATAGGAAGTAATTGCGGAGTCGTTATATATTGGATTGAGCATTTATCACTCCCGATAAATGGGAGATACATCCATGGATCGCTTGTGGAAGACTCGACTCTAAATCCTTGCAAGGTGATAGCTTAAGAGTAAGAAATACAGATTTCACTTAACCTATCTTTTTGAGTTGACTCGGCCTGTACAAGTAAAATGAACGTCTCGCTATATGTGACCTGACATCACCCATAGTCATAAGATTCAGTTCAAGGATGTAGTTGATAAAGGATCGAATTATACTGTAACTAATACGGAAAGGTTAACGACAGAATCAACCTGACTTCTTATAGCTCTGGGGGAATGATTACGGACTTGCTAATCACATACTCTGTACATCATTCCGTTATGCAAAGATTAAATATAATTCTTTGAAAATTAATTTAATAACGTTGCATACGGCTAGAAGCAATAAGAACCTAATGGATCACACATAAGACTTGGAATCTAAAAGAGAGATAGATGTTAATTAATTGATAGAAGCCCAATTGAGCCCAATAAGGCCCATGGACATAAGGGGGTCGAAATTCATGTAGTGATATACATGAATAATTAATTTGATTTTGTTAATCCTAATTAGATTAGAAATATGAATTAAATTAATTAAGAGATAATTAAGTTAGGAGTTTTAATTAGATTAATATACTCCTATTATTATCCAATAAGGTTATTATTATTATCCTTAATATATTAGATATATAGTGAGATAATAATTAGGAATTCTATTCCGAATGGAATTCCTATTCAGTAACCTAATTCTATCTAACTAGGGATTAGATACAAGAGATTATAAATACCCCTTCCCTTGAGATTTTCGACATCCAAGCAAGCCATACCCTACTTGTGATTTTCGAAATTCACCTAGTCCAAGAGAGAGAAAATTCGACACCCCTAGTTCGAGGATGAGATTTCTCTACGGCTTCGTTTGATCAATTAATTTTCATCTATTTCTTTTATCTTTGATCTTGTGTTGATTAGTTAGAGGCAATCTACTTTGGTTGCTATTCAATGGTTGATACTAAATTAATCTTCCCGTGTTTTATTTCGTGTTTGGGAACTCGAAGAAGAAAAACAAACAAAAGGGAGAAATTCGTTTTACTACTCCTACATCAGGTCAGTTCACGATTTCGCGGATTATCGGAGATTGAACCGTCGGATCATCGCGATGTTTGGACAGGAGCTTCTAGACATATTCTTCTACGTTTCCATCGAAGGGATTGTCGTTTGGAGGTCTGGAATGTCTGTTTCGGATAGGGGCAGATTGATAGACAGTTTCTATCTCTTTTGAAGGTGTGGGCACTTCGTTTGCAACGGTAGATAGAACTTCTAAAAGGTATGTCTTCTTATCCTTCTTTATATGAAATAACGGTTAACGGATCTTATGGTTAAATGGAAATAGGTTAAAATTTTTATATTTCCGCTGCTATACCTTAGCCTAATTTCCAACACGATCCATGATGAGCATGGCCTTACTTCCAAAGACGTTCTGGGGCTATGCCTTAGAAACTGCCCTCTTCACCCTAAATCGAGTACCAACTAAATCCGCTAGTTCCACACCATATGAATTGTTCATTGGTAGGAAACCCATGTTTTCATTTATGAGAATATGGAGTTGTTCAGCCTTTGTCAAACGCATTGCGTCCGACAAACTAGATTCGAAATCTGATAAATGTTTCTTCATTGGATACCCTAAGGAAACTATGGGATATTACTTCTATCATCCAGATGATCAGAAAGTAATCGTATCCAAGCACGCAACCTTCTTAGAGAAAGAGTTTCTCGAAGAAACACAAAAGGGAAGCATGATTGAACTTGACGAAGTTCAAGAAGAAGAAACACCGACTGAAACAACAGAGGCGGTTGAGGTTCCCGAAGGAGTCCCGTTAGATGAGACTCCAGTGCCACCTATTCGTAAATCACAAAGAGTTCATGAACTCCCAGTTAGATATGGTTTTCTAGTGGGAGATGATAATGAGGTTCCCGTGTTAGACGACGAACCCAAAAACTACGAAGAGGCTCTTACTAGTCCAGATTCTAAAGCATGGCTTGAGGCCATGGATTCTGAAATGGATTCCATGTATACTAACCAAGTGTGGAATTTGGTTGATCCACCCGAAGGGATAATACCCATTGGGTGCAGGTGGATCTTCAAAAAGAAGACAGACATGGATGGAAAGGTTAGCACCTACAAAGCTAGGTTAGTAGCGAAAGGATATCGTCAGAAGCAAGGAATTGATTATGACGAAACTTTCTCTCCTGTGGCTATGTCCAAATCAATCAAAATCATGCTTGCAATTGCCGCTCATTTCGATTATGAGATTTGGCAAATGGATGTGAAAACAGCTTTCCTAAATGGAAACCTGCTTGAGGATGTATATATGATGCAGCCTGAAGGTTTCATATCAAAGGATGCAAATAAAGTTTGCAAACTTCAGAGATCCATTTATGGACTCAAGCAAGCATCAAGAAGCTGGAATAAGCATTTTGACGAAACCATAAAACAATTTGGTTTCGAACAAAATTGCGAAGAAGCTTGCATTTACAAGAAAGCAAGTGGGAGCTCTATAGCATTTCTCATACTATATGTGGACGATATATTATTAATGGGAAATGACGTTGCTCTCTTACAGTCAGTGAAAGTATGGTTATCTGGTAACTTCTCAATGAAAGACCTTGGTGAAGCAACTTATATACTTGGTATAAAGATCTATAGAGATAGATCGAGAAGACTGCTTGGTCTTTCACAGGCTACATACATTGAAAAGGTGCTAAATCGGTTTAGCATGCTTGAATCGAAACGAGGTAACTTACCCATGTTACATGGAGTAAAGTTTAATAATCATCAATGTCCTAAAACCAATGATGATAAACGACGCATGGCTCTAGTCCCGTACGCCAGCGCAATCGGTTCGATTATGTATGCTATGCTATGCACTAGACCTGACGTAGCGTTCACGTTATCTGTAACGAGTCATTACCAAGGGAATCTGAGAGACGAGCATTGGATTGCCGTCAAGAACATTCTTAAGTACTTGAGAAGAACTAAAGATATGTTCCTAGTGTACGGAGAAGGTGATCTGAAAATAGAAGGATTTTCAGACGCAAGTCATCTCACAGATGAGAATGATTATAAATCCCAATCAGGATACCTGTTTATCTTGAATGGGGGCGCGGTTAGTTGGAAGACTTCCAAGCAGGGAAGCGTAGCTTTCTCTACGACCGAGTCAGAGTATATCGCAGCTGCGGAAGCAGCAAAGGAAGCGGTTTGGATTAGAAAGTTCATTACAGAACTAGGTGTGGTGCCTGACATTGTCAATCCCATTACACTGTACTGTGATAACAATGGAGCCATTGCGCAAGCAAAGGAACCACAGTCTCATAATGCATCCAAGCATTACCTTAAGCGATACCACATCATTAGAGAGATTGTGGCTAGAGGAGATGCGAGAATAGAAAGAGTACCTACAGAGGACGACGTTGCAGATCCGTTGACAAAGCCTTTAACCCAGAGAATACATGATCGTCATTTAACTTCTACTGGGATAAGTTTTAGAAACAATTGGCTTTAGTCCAAGTGGGAGTATGTTGGGGTTTAGTGTCCTATAGACAATTATTCTAGGATACAAACTTAATGTAAATGAATTGTTCTTTATATCATTTGTTTAATGAGATATATGTTTTATAACTATATAAAGGCAATCCCTTTTAAGCACTAAATAAAGTCTGATAAAAGGAAATCCGTAAGTTTATTTAAAGTGATTATAAAGTGTTCATACAAGCATGAAGTGAGACAAAACTTTATAGTAAACTGATAAACTTAAAACCACCCCAAGTCAAGTGATATGTTTAGGATTGACATATCACTGTTGAGACTTGTATGTAACAATGTCTTCTGTCCGACAGAAAGCTGATCTCACAAGCTTCATATATACAGATATCTGGACAGTTACATAGATCCGATGAAACGTTGTTCATTAGGATTGGGGATCCGATTTGAGATAACAGGATGGGTAGATTCATCCTTGTCACCTATTCATCTCATTGGTATTAATAGGTATAACTAATCCTCAGAGTCAAAGGAATATTAATTGGTATTCTGGATTACGAAATGTGATGCTTTGACTCTGGTGTAACACGATCCTTAATAGAGATGACTCTGGGGTGTGAACAGTAGACGTTGGGTATCACAGGAAGTAATTGCAGAGTCGTTATATATTAGATTGAGCATTTATCACTCCCGATAAATGGGAGATACATCCATGGATCGCTTGTGGAAGACTCGACTCTAAATCCTTGTAAGGTGATAGCTTAAGAGTAAGAAATACAAATTTCACTTAACCTATCTTTTTGAGTTGACTCGGCCTGTACAAGTAAAACGAACGTCTCGCTATATGTGACTTGACATCACCCATAGTCATAAGATTCAGTTCAAGGATGTAGTTGATAAAGGATCGAATTATACTGTAACTAATACGGAAAGGTTAACGACAAAATCAACATGTCTTCTTATAGCTCTGGGGGAATGATTACAGACTTGCTAATCACATACTCTATACATCATTCCGTTATATAAAAATTAAATATAATTCTTTGAAAATTAATTTAATAACGTTGCATACGGCTAGAAGCAATAAGAACCTAATGGATCACATATAAGACTTGGAACCTAAAAGAGAGATAGATGTTAATTAATTGATAGAAGCCCAATTGAGCCCAATAAGGCCCATGGACATAAGGGTGTCGAAATTCATGTAGTGATATACATGAATAATTAATTTGATTTTATTAATCCTAATTAGATTAGGAATATGAATTAAATTAATTAAGAGATAATTAAGTTAGGGGTTTTAATTAGATTAATATACTGCTATTATTATCCAATAAGGTTATTATTATTATCCTTAATATATTAGATATATCGTGAGATAATAATTAGGAATTCTATTCCGAATGGAATTCCTATTCAGTAACCTAATTCTATCTAACTAGGGATTAGATACAAGAGATTATAAATACCCCTTCTCTTGAGATTTTTGAAATCCAAGCAAGCCATACCCTACTTGTGATTTTCGAAATTCACCTAGTCCAAGAGAGAGAAAATTCGACACCCCTAGTTCGAGGACGAGATTTCTCTACGGCTTCGTTTGATCAATTAATTTTTATCTATTTCTTTTATCCTTGATCTTGTGTTGATGAATTAGAGGCAATCTACTTTGATTGCTATTCAACGGTTGATTCTAAATTAATCTTCCCGTGTTTTATTTCGTGTTTGGGTACTCGAAGAAGAAAAACAAACAAAAGGGAGAAATTCGTTTTACTACTCCTACATCAGGTCAGTTCACGATTTCGCGGATTTCCGGAGATTGAACCGTCGGATCGTCGCGATTTTTGGACAGGAGCTTCTAGACATATTCTTCCACGTTTCCACCGAAGGGATTGTCGTTCGGAGGTCTGGAAGGTCTGTTTCGGATAGGGGCAGATTGATAGACATTTTCTATCTCTTTTGAAGTTGTGGGCACTTCGTTTGCAACGGTAGATAGAACTTCTAAAAGGTATTTCTTCTTATCCTTCTTTATATAAAATAACGGTTAACGGATCTTGTGGTTAAATGAAAATAGGTTAAAATTTTTATATTTCCGCTGCTATACATTAGCCTAATTCCCAACAGTCCATGCTCACCGCACCAAATAATCAGGTTGCGAACTACAGTGATCGGTTTGGAAGTTCGATTCGGTCAGGGAGCTCCTTGCCGAGTTGTCTGATCTCCTTCGATGCCGTCTCTGTGAGGGGATCGGTCCTTGCAAACACTCCGAAGCTCAAGACAGTCAGAGGTCCTAGGCGAGGTGTCTAATAAACAGTTGAAGTGCTCAAGTTAACATATGCGTACCTCTGTGGGATATGTTGGGGTTTAGTGTCCTATAGACAATTGTTCCAGGATATAAACCTAATGTAAATGAATTGTTCTTTATGTGATTTGTTTTAATAAGATATGGTTTCATAACTGTATAAAGGCAACCTCTTTTAAAGAACTAAATCAGTCTAATAAAAGGAAATCCCTAAGTTTATTTAAAGTGATTATAAAGTGTTCATACAAGCATGAAGTGAGACGAAACATTATAATAAACTAATAAACTTAAAGCCACCCCAAGTCAAGTGATATGTTTTGAATAGGGATTGACATAACACTGTTGAGACTTGCATGTAACAATGGTTTTTGTCAAGACAGAGAGCTGATCTCACAAGCTTCAAATATGCAGATATCTGGACAGTTACATGGATCCAATTAAAGGGGTTCATTAGGATTGGGGACCCGACTTGAGATAACAGGATGGGTAGATTTATCCTTGTCATTTGTTCATCTCATTGGTATTAATAGGTATAAGTAATCCTGAGACTCAAAGGAATGTTAATTAGTGATTCTGGATTATGGAATGTGATGCTTTGATCCTATTGTAACACAATCCATAACAGGGATGACTCTAGTGGGTGTACGACAGACGTTGGTATCACAGGAAGTAATTGCAGGATAGTTATACATTGGATTGAGCATTTGTCACTCCCGATAAATGGGAGATACGTCCAAGGATCGCTTGTGGAAGACTTAACTCTAAATCCTTGCAAGGTGATAGCTTAAGACTTGAAATGCAGATTTCACTTAACCTATCTAATTGGAGTTAACTCGGCCTGTACAAGTAAAACGAACGTCTCGCTATATATGACTTGACATTATCCATAGTCATAAGATTCTGTTCAAGGATGTAGTTGATGAAGGATCGAATTATACTGTAAATAATATGGAAAGGTCAACGACAGAATCAACCTATCTTCTTATAGCTCTAGGGGAATGTTTCGGATCTGCCAATCACAGTTCGCGTACTTATTCCGTTATACAAAGATTAAATATAATTCTGAGAAATTAATTTAATGGTTGTATACGGCTAGAAGCAATAAGAACCTAATGGGTCACACATAAGACTTGGAACCCAAAAGAGAAACAGATGTTAATTAATTGACGGAAGCCCAACTGAGTCCACTAAGGCCTAGTAACAAGGGGGGCGATTTATGTGTTATAACACATAAAGGAAATAATTTATTTTTAAACAATTATAATTAGATTATGATTATGAATTAAATTAAGGGTAAATTCCAAAAAAAAAACTATGGTTTCATGTAGTTCCAAAAAAACCCTTGTGGTTTGTTATTACCAAAAAAAGGACTGTGTTTTATGCCGTTACAAGAATTACGGAATTGGAGAAAACGTCGTTTAACTTAGTGACGTGGCAAAGGGTAGATTTGTCCGAAATTATTGGAGACCTATATAAGCTCCAGAACTTGTTCTTCTTTCCCCAATTTTCTACTTCTTCTCAATTTCTTCTTTCGTTCGAAAACCTAAAATCCAAATTCCTTCAAATCATGTTGAGTAATTAACATGTTCGTGATTCTCTTGATGTTTCGAATGTAAACCCCAAGATTTGGAGTTTCAATTTTGCCTAATTCGTGTAGAATTGACTGAACCCTAAAAGCTTGAAGAGATGAGTTCATCGAATTCATCCAATTCTCAAATTTCATTGGGCCAGTGGCATGAATCATGCTGCTTCTATGGGATTAGAGCTCCAATCCGCCGAGCATCAACAAAGTTAAACAATGGAAGGAGGTTCGTTGGTTGTGCGAAATATCCTGATCGAGCTGTTTGTCGTTATTTTGAGTGGATTGATACTGATGATTTAGAAGTTTGTCGTGCTCGCGTGGATGAACTCGAGATGGAGTTACGGTCTATTTCTGAGGGTAAGAAAAACGTAGAGATGGAACTGTTGCAGGAGAAGGAAGAAAATGGAAGACTGAGAAAGGAATTGTTGCAAGAGAACGAAGAAAATAGAAGATTGAAATCAGAAAATGGATGTTTAAAGTAGAAATTAATTGTTATTGTGATTGTAGTGATAATTGGATTGATTGTGATGATGATTGCCAGTATAGATAATGATAGTAGGGTAGATGGTAGATTTGGGTTGCCTTAGTGGTAGGCAAACTACACTTTGTAGTTCTCATTGTATTGCCATTTACCTGTTTGTGTAAATGCTTGTGTGAAAAATGAAGCTGGATTGAAATGCAACTTATTGGCTTGTGTTAATTGTTACCCAAGTTCATTGGCTTGTAATTTTGTGCAACTTATTTGCTTGTAATTTTGTGCAACTTATTGGCTTGTAATTTTGTGCAATTTAATCAGTTTTAAATGTTGGGTTGTTACTTGTTCTTACACAAAAATGTTAACAAGTTCATGTCACAATAAATGTAAATTGCAAAGGACCTTAATTACATATAATGTCAAACAAAAGGTATTACATATAAGTCATTGGAAAGAACCTTAAATGTCAAACAAAAGGTATTACATATAAGGCATTGGAAATATACCTATAATGCCAAACAAAAAGTAGTGTATACATGAAGGTCATAAGTTGTGATTACCCTATACACAAAGTAGTGTACCATAAAGGTCACAATTCATAAAATATACAAAATGGGTAACAAAAAGTAGTGTTCCAATATGCATATCAAACTTCTTAGTAATCATCAACATTTCCAGTGAAATGGCCATGCCTCTTGGCTAAATCAGCAAGGTTTGCAGCCCTTCTTGGTCTTTTTGGGACACTTGGCTCTGCTTCATTTGGGTTGACTCTTTTCCTGGATGTAGAAATTGTTGGTGCCATGAAATTTCTGCCCTTGCCCCTACCTCTGCCTCTGGCTCTCACCACTGGTTGGCTTTGTCCTATTGCAGAAGGTTGTGTTGGGGGTGGCTGTGAAGCACTTCCTCTAGTAACACCACCAACATTTGCTCGTGCCTGTGTTGGGGGTGGCTGTGAAGAACTTCCAATTACATGTCCTTGTTGCATCATATTATATCAAGAAATAACTAAATTACACTATTATTCCAAAATCATCAGGAAAAACAGCAAATCCAACAAATTCCACCAACTTACACTAGAATGTACAGGGTTGGAAGTGGTTGCATTAGTGACTTTTTTAGGCCTGCCTACCTTTCTAGGTGGACTACCCTGCAAAAAAAAAAAAAAAGAAAGACGCATTTGCCTCAAACATGAGAAATGTTACTTGGCCATCTAATGTTGATTATACAAACAGTATAGACTTACTTGAACTTGGTTACCACTCCTTTTGTTGGCTAATTTGCGCTGCCTTCTTTGCCACGGGGTTTCACCTGTAACTCCAGCCTTGCAACCCCTAGCATTATGGCCAAACCGTTGACATAGCCCACACTTAACACCACCTCCTATCCTCAAAACCTTATGAGGGTTCCTTGGCTCATCAACCCTCCTATTCCTTCTCTTCTTTGGTCTTCCCGGTGGTTTAAGTACAATTCCAGCATGAATGTCAGGTATTGTTGTCCTTTCCCATTCCTCTTGTGATGGCACAGGCTTGAATACATGTTGATATACTGCCAAATACGTTGTCTTCGAAAAATATTCATGCACATATTGCTCTGGTTGTTCTCTTTGATAAATGATGGCAGCCACTGCATGCTTACAAGGAATACTAGAAATATCCCACATCCTACATGTGCATGTCTTATCCTTAAGATCAACAGCAACATTCTTTCCATAATGATTAACTTCATACAATTGATCACCTGCTCGAGTGCAGAAACAGTTTCTACTCTCCACTTTTATCTTCTCAAGCATATCCTGGTAATTTGGGCACACATTCCCATTGTAGTTCTTCATACCAACGAACTTAGTATACTGTCTAGCCATGAAGGCTTTCCTGATCCATTCCAGTAGACTAAGTATAGGCAACTCTCTACAAGGCAATATCATCCTGTTAAATGACTCACATATATTGTTTTGAATTGCATCACACTTGGTTTTAGGGTCGAAGTGACTCCTTGCCCATGTGTGAGGATCATGGTCCATCACCCATTGATGAGCCACAGGGTCAAATGCTTTTAGTTTCTCCATATGATTCTCCCATAACTTGATAGTACCAGCTGATGCAGCCTTCCATAAATGGTCTTTGTATTCAACCCCTTTGAATCTCATTTTCATGTTCTTGTACATGTGCTTGACACAGAAACGATGTTCCACATCTAGCATTAGCTCCTTCAGAGTTTGCACCAGCCCCTATAAAATAAGATCAAACCATCATTAGTCAATTATGAATTAACACTAACAAGTCAGTACTAACCGTGACTAACCTTTTGTTGATCCGACATGAAGACCCATCCAGTTTCTCTAACCGTGCCATAATCATCTTGCAAAACTTGTAAAAACCATGCCCATGATTCTTTGCACTCATAGTCAACAACAGCAACAACAATTGGAAATAGGTTCTCATTGCCATCCCTACCAATTGCAGCCAACAACTGCCCCCCCCATCATTCCTTTCAAATGACAACCATCAAAGCATATAATTGGTCGTAGGCCAGAGAAGAATCCTTGTTTTTGGGCATCCATTCTAACATACATGTGTTAAAACAAAACAATCTCCCTAGGAACTCCTAACCCATGGTCTAGCTTCAGCTCGGTTTTGATTTTGACAACAGTTCTTGGATTAGTGACTTTGAGAGTCTCTGCATAATCATACAGCCTCTTATATTGATCCCTAACTTGACCAGAAATAATTTTCCTCGCCTCGCTCTTAGTCCTATAACACTTTCGAATAGACACCTCATACCCCAAATCCCTCTTAATCTTATTCTTCAGTATGCAACTTTCAAATACTTATCATCCCTCATGTCTTCCAAATATTTTTCACAAAGGTATGAAACCTTGCAAAATTCTCATTGTATTGCCTAGGACAAGTATGGTTGAGATTACATGTCTTTATTTTGAAAGTTTTAGTGTTTCTAACCATAGATGATCCTCTAATCCTGAACTCACAACCTTCTGAATCACATCTCACATGCACCAATGATGGTCCATTCTTTCTGAAACAAAATGTGTGCCCTCCCTCTATGGCCCAAGCCCTCAAGGCCTTTCTAAACTCCTTAGCACTCCTAAATGTCATACCCAATGCCAAATTTTTAGTCATTGCATTGTATTCTACATTAGGTGTTGCTCCCTCATCATCGGAACCTTGCAAGCTTCTTAACTCATCATCTAAGTCAGGAGCAGCCTCATTGAACTCAAATTCTACCTCCCTCCTATTTGAATTCCAATTGCCACCCTCATTATGCATTTCTCTATTAGGGACATTACTTGTACCTATATTTGGAATTTCATTGAACAAATTAGCTTCACTATCTAATGACACATCCGCACTATCTGAGTTCTCAAACCCTGAAACAACTTCAAAATCACTATCTTCACTATCATCACCATCACTATCCTTACCATCATTGTCCTCCTCACCATCATTGTCCTCCTCACTATCACTATCCTCACCATCATTGTCCTCCTCACCATCATTGTCCTCATCAGTACTGTCACCACTTTCCTTACCACTTTCTTCCCCCCTACCTTCTCCCATATCATTGTTAACAAAACATTATTAAACCATTGTTTCATCTAATGCATCCCAATCCATACCTATATCAAGCCCTATTGCTTCATCAAATATGTATCCTCCATCAGCACCAACCTCCTCTATTACTTCTTCTCTAGCTTCTAATGCTTCATCCATTGTTTCATTACCATCCCCACCTACTTCTCCAACTAGCTCTACATCTTGCCCACCTACTTCCCCAAATAGCTCTACATCTTCCCCACATACTTCCCCAACTACTTCTTCTCCATCCACAACTGGTTCTCCACCAGCTACACCTACATTCACAGATACACCATCAATTGGGTCAACTCCATGCACTACTGCTTCATCACATAGTCCTCCTCCACCCTCACTATCTAATGACACATCCTCACTTTCTGTGCTATTAAACCCTGAAACAACTGTTGAAACTGTTGAAACACCTTTCCACAAGATTTTGATTTGACAAAATCATCCATGATTAAGAGGCAATTAAATTTAAATGCTTTGATTTAATTGTACTAATGTGTTTGTTTAATATTGAGTGCAAGAATATATATATAAAGTAAAGACAGGACAAAAGACAGCACAAGCAAAGCTGAGCAAAACGGAAACTCAATGAAGCGGAAGTGAAGTAGAACTCAGAAGCAAAATGAAGCTGACTAAAGTTAAAGATTTCTTCAGAAGCGGTTAAACAGAACGGAGCTGACCAAGAAGGAACTCAGCTCAGAAGTTGAACATCCAAAGATAACAAATAAAGCTGAGTGACAGTCAGGACAGCATGAAGGATCCGTTCACTAAAGGACAAAGTCTGCCAATCTTCTGCACCAATAATTAGAACCTTGAAGACACACAAAAGACCAATTCCAAGAGACATGGGTCATTGGATTATTGGTAAAAGACAACTGGCACAAAAAGACAAGCCAGACGCAAGAAGACAAACCTGACGCCTAAAGAAAACAGAGAAAGGGAATGGCGGAGCAGTCTGAAGCTGACCAGAAATTGTTTCCCAAAAGAGCCGTTTTGGTGTTAACGGTAACAACAATTCAAACGATCCAAATCTACAATCTCCTTCTATAAAAGGACAATGAAGAACCTTGGATTATCACCGAAGCATCAAGAGAAAAATACAAAGAGAGAAAATCTTGAAAGCACTCAAATACAAAAAGATCTTACACCAATTTTTCTATTCTCTGTGTAAATGCTAGATTGATTGTTGTGTAATCATCTAAAGTGTTCTTTAGTTTAAAAAGAACAAGTTCGTGATCAATAGGAATATTGAGAGTGTTAAGCTGAGTGCCTGGTTGTAAGCATTCAGTGGTAGAGAAATCTAGGTGCTGGGTTGTAGCACTTAGTAGGAGTTGAGTAGACGAATAGAGGAAGGTACTCTTGCATATTCAACTGCCTTGTAATTGGTTTGTGCTCTACCGTTAAAGAGCTCAGTATTGGATTCAAAAAGCCCGGAGGACTCTGGGGACTGGACGTAGGCAGAGAGGCCGAACCAGGATAAGTGATACTGAGTAATCTCTGAACTCTCTCTTACATTGTATGTGTTGTTTGCTATATTTACTCAGCATATAAATTGTCTAAGCTGACCTTGAGTAAATAAGTGGTGCTGAGTTAGAAGCTGACCTCCAAGAGTGTCAACTCTTAACTCACAAGAAAACAACTTTAGTCAACATCTGACTAAAGCTGTCTTGAAACATATCTCACCAAGCTGACCAAAAGCTGAGTTAATAAACTCTCAAAATAACTTCTAGTCAGCTTAATTAAAACGCAAAAAGTTATATTAGTTCCTAACCCCCCCTTGGAACTAATTATCAGGGACCAACAAGTGGTATCAGAGCCTAAGCTCACTACTCAAAGATTTAACAATCTTGAGCTGATCCCTAAAAATGGGTGAGAATAGCACTCGGTTCCTTCCAGGAAACCAAACAACACAGATACTCCCTGAGGGACTATCAATCACTAGACCTCCCCTATTCTTTGGGTCAAATTATACATTCTGGAAGAATAGGATGAAAAACTTTATTCAAGCCACAAACATGAGTGCATGGCTTGCAATTGTTCAAGGTCCACATGTGCCATACAAAACTGTTAACGATGAGAAAATTGTTAAAAGTGAGGCTGAGTGGACAGAGGATGACCTCAGAAAATTACAAAATAATGCTTCGGCTATAAACATGCTTCACTGTGCGTTAGATGCTGCAGAATACAATAAGATTTCAGGTTGCGAGTCAGCACAGGAGATTTGGAAGAAGCTTGAAGTAACCTATGAAGCCACAAGCAAAGTTAAGGAGTCTAAAGTCAATCAACATATGAGACTCTACGAGCTGTTTGAGATGAATGAGAATGAAGACATCTCAGAAATGAACGCAAGGTTCACAAATAGTATAAACGAGCTAAAAAGGCTTGGAAAGAACTTCACTGAAGAGGAACAGGTGAAGAAAATTCTGAGAAGTCTGCCTAAGAGTTGGCAAGCAAAGAAAACAGCCGTAGAAGAAGCTCAAGACTTGACTACCTATAAATATGATGAGCTGATCGGATCCATGCTGACCCATGAAATCTCTATGAAAAACTTTGAAGCTAAAGAGAAAGAAAAATCAGAAGATAAGAAACAAAAGTCACTTGTCATGAAAGCTGACTCGACTGAAGCTGAGTCAACTGATGATGAGGAAATAGCCATGTTCACCAGAAAGATGAAGAAGCTGTTCATAAGGAATGATAGAAACTACAAAAGGTCATTTAGAAGAAATGACAAGTATAAAGCCGAGTCAAGTGACAAGTACAAGAAGGACAGCTCGAAGTCTGTCACATGCTTTGAGTGTCATCAAACTGGGCACATAAAGTCAAGCTATCCCAACCTCAAAAAGGAGAAGAAGGGAAGAAAAAAGGCCATGGTAGCCACATGGAGTGACAGCGATGTGTCAACATCATCCGAAGCTGAGCAAAATGAAACAGCCAACATATGTTTCATGGCAGATGATGGAGCTGACCAATCCCAATCTGAGCAAGCTGACCTCTCTGAAGATTCCGAGCAGGAGGAAAACAACAATGAGGTAACATCCTTACTTTTGCTTAGAAATGAAATGGTAAATGCCCTGAGGGACTTATATACACTAACTAAGAAGTGTAACAAAAAGATTAAGGCACTCAGCAGGCACTGTGATGAGATTGAAGAGGTCAAACTGAGTGACCTCCGATATCTTCTCCAGGACAACTCTGACTTGCATACCAACATGCAAATCTTACATAAGTTTGTCACGGAGGTTCAATCTGAGTCAAAGAAACTTAGAAAGGATATCACAATGTTACAGAGTCAAGGGAAGGGCTCAAATAGAAATAAACCCCATGCTGAGTACGCAAATACTAGTCAGCATAAGCAATTTACTCAATGTGAGTGTTGTGGAAAAAGGGGACACACAAAGGATGTGTGTTGGCATAACAAGCGGATTGTCCAATGTGACTTCTACGGAAGAAAAGGGCATACCACAAAAGTATGTTGGCATGCCCAACACAATAATGCTGACCATACTCAGTTCAACCCACAAAGGGTACCTTTTTGTGATTTCTGTGGTAAGCCAGGCCACACCATAAAAGTATGCCGTCACAAGTTAAAATATGATTTTGCACATGTTTATACTAACAAGAAAGGACCCAAAAGGAATAGTTTAAACTGCAGGTCAGCTTGACATGCGTGGAGAAGTCAAAACTATGGTATATAGACAGCGCATGCTCAAGGCATATGACAGGTGATGAAACTCAGTTCATCACACTAGAGCTTAAACGAGGTGGAAGTGTAAGCTTTGGAGACAACAAGAAGGGTAAGATAGTCGGCTCAGGTACTATCGGAGGTAACCCAACTATTGAGTCTGTCTCCTTAGTTAAAGGTCTCAAATACAATCTGCTGAGTGTAGCTCAGCTTTGCAAGAGCGGCAGAAAGGTTGTATTTGATGATACTAAGTGTCAAATACTCCAGGAAAATACAAATGAATTGATTCTAACTGCCCCTCGTGTAGAAAATGTATACATGTTAAACCTAGAAAAACAGTTTTCTAAAAACATATGCTTGGTGTCTAAAGAGGACAACTCCTGGCTATTGATAGGGGTCAAAAACCCCTATCTTTGGGTACGGTTTTAGGACGGGTTTTAGCGTTATTTAGTTAATAAGCGAGCAATTCTCGCATTTAAATGCTTTTGTGTGAGTTAGTTAGAAATTGGAAACGTTTTATTTACTTTTCGCTGTTTAGGCTCGTTTTATGATCAATTTAGGCAAATACGGCCAAAATGGCATGCATATTATAATTCCGTTATCTTTTGAAGCTAATTGATCCGTCAAAAGTCGCACCAAACGAAGCGTTTGCTCAAATAAGCGATTGGCAGGTCAATTTAGCCCTTGGACTAATGTTGTTTGGAGTTTATGTGCGTGTGCAGGTTAAAACATGATCAATTTCAGGCAAAAATCGTGTCTCGGGGACCCCCGGCAGTCGCTCGGCGAATTGAGCATCGGCACGCGGCCCGGACGCTGCTCGGCGAGCAGCCCAGGCACTGCCCAGGCACTGCCCAGGCACTGTGCCTGCTCGCCGAGCAGGATGTGCCTGCTCGACGAGCAGTGCCTGCTCGACGAGCAGTGCCTGCTCGACGAGCAGTGCCTGCTCGGCGAGCAGACCTGCGGGAATTGGTCAAAAAGACCAATTCCGCCCCCACGATGCCACGACGGACCCCACGACTTCCTACCTGCATAAGGACACGAAAATAGGTCAAAAAAAGGGCCGAGCCACGCCTATAAATAGAGTTTTTCCAATGTAAATTAGTATCTTTCATTTATTTGTAAATTACTTTAGCTTTCCCCTTGTAATTCCTCTCCATCTCCTCCATATCCTTCAAACCTCCATTGAAGCTCCTTCAAAGCTTTTCTCGAGGAATTATCAAGGTTCGTCCTTAAGATTAGGTCGCCGGCTGCAGAGTAAACAGGTTCCCTGAAAGGGATTTTTTTATCTCCTTTTATCTTTCCTTGTTTGTACTCTTTGATACAGTTGCCGAACCTAGCTTATTGTATCTTGTGACATTGTTCTTCGCCTTTAATAATAATTTAGCTCTTATTTTGTTCTATGATTATTTGTCTAATCTCTGTCTTACGCTTTATTCAATTGGTTTAACTCATTCAAAAGCCCCAAAATCTAGTAGGCACATATTGCGAGCTGAATCTGACCTAGTCAGAGCCTAGGAGATTGACAACCTCTTAGTTGATTAAGCGCCAATTTACTGAGCCTTAGACCTAGTTTCGGCCTTAGGGAATCACGCGATAGGAACCTCAGGAGGGTAAGTAGGGTTAATCGCCTTGAATACAAGTGACTCAGATTAGGTTTTTACTCAATAGACCTAACAATCTATCTTCATTATTATCGTTCATACCATGTTCCTTCGGGTAATTGCATCTAGTGAAAGATCAATTAGGAGTAGTTTGACTTAATTAGGGGTAGAGTAGCTTAATTAGGCATAGAATAACTTAGTTAGAATCAGATAACTTAGTTAGGATTAGTATAATTCAAACTAGGAGTAGATTAACTTAATCAAACAAACTCAAAACCCCCTAAGCCTAGATAACTCCTGAAACCAAGTAGCTCGATACTTGCAGAAATAAATCCTGTGGACGATAACCTGGACTTAACCAGAAATTTATTACTTGATAACGACGGGGTACACTTATCCCTTAGTGAGTCTCGCGGTACGAACGCCGTGAGGCGCATCTAGTTTTTGGCGCCGTTGCCGGGGATTTATTTCTTCTGCAATATCGAACCAAATGTCGATTTGTTAGTTTAGGCATTCATTGTAAATATCTTTGTTTATATCGTCTATACTTGTTGATATATAATTTCTTTATACTTTTCTATACTTGTTCATATTTGTATACTGTTACTTATCAACTTTTGTGCTAGAACTTCACTTTTTCTCAGCATTCTCTGATCAATGAATTGGCAAGAAAAAGTCGAGTGGCAAGCTCAAAAGTTTACTATCCCATCAAGACAATACATTCATGCCCTGGAGAATGAGGCTCCCAATCCCTCCATGGCCGACTTAAATGAGAAAATGGATATCTTGATGGCGAAACTGAGCCTCAACACCAATGAAAGTGTAAGTTTGTGGGTAATCACCAAAGGTATAATTCTAACCCCAATTCTTACAGCTTTTATGGTAGTGATTGGAGGAGACCTCAACACTCAAATCTGTCCTACGGGAACCCTAACATGTTGAGGCCTCGAAATAGGTTTGTTAATGAGCACAGGGAAAACAAATTGGGAATGTTCCCTTACGAATAAGCAAGCCAAGTTCCTCCACAACCCTCTAGCTCACGAGATGAGGTGCTGTCCCTTTTGAAAGGAATATCAGCCCGACTTACAATCAATGAGGAGGTTTGCAAGGACTTGAGCAACCAATTGGCTCAAATAAACCATGAGATGCAAGAGCACTCCCGAGATGCCCTCCCAAGCATAAAGGAAAACATAGAAATCCCACAAAGGGAATCAGCTCAAGCCATCTCTTTGAGGAATGACGAAAAGGTAGAACCAAGTCCACTGTCACATGCATCACTCAAGGTAAGTGAAGAACCGGAAGTGGTAAGCAACCCCGGTTCAAAATCTGAAATTCTAAATCATGTGATAGAAATAAATGATCAAATCGAAGCTTGTGTATATCAACTACCTTTTCCTCAAAAGTTCGAAAAGTTTGGATTTACTCCTTGTTCAGAAGTTTTCATTCTCTTCGACCTACCAAGAGAATCCAAAAGGGAGCAAACCAAACTTTTTCATAATATGTTTAAATTCGGCCTCCTACTTTCATTAAACTTATTTGAGGCTCTTAATCGGTTTTGTAGGTACGGGTTATTTGTTAAGGAGTTCGAATTCCTAACGCGAGTAGAAGCATACACCTAGGCGGGAATTCTATGTCGAGCTCACCGACTATAACGTAGCGCTTCTTGGGAGGCAACCCAACTTTTAATAAAACTTTTCAGGTTTATTTTATTTAGATTATACATTGATCTTTTAGTTTAGTCTTTTTAGTTTTCTTTTACGTTTTTTTTAAAGTGTTCGTTTAAAAAAAAATAATAAATAAAAAAAATAATAAATAAATAAATAAATATTTTTTTTAGTTGTTTAGTTTTCTTTGATTTTATTTTATTTTATTTGTATTTTTATTTTTTTTTTAAGTGTTCAGGTTTAAAATAAAATTAAAAAAAAAAAAATTGGCCCCACTGTCGCCCAGCTCGGCGAGCAGGGCACTGCTTGCCGCGAGCTGGGCACTGCCGCCCAGCTCGGCGAGCTGGGCACTGCTCGCCGCGAGCTGGGCACTGCGCCCAGCCCGCCGCTGGGCACTACCGCCCAGCCCGCTGCTCGGCCGCGATAAGCAAACTGTTCGGGATTTTTAAATCCCGAACGGAGCTGAAAAATAATAATAATAAATAAATAAATAAATAATAAAAAAAAAATTTGTCGCGTTGTTTTATTTTAATTTGTTTTATTTTGTTATAATCCCAAGAATTGTACACTCTATCCGAAGTTAAGGTTTCGTTATTTGTCCTTGAGGGCTGCAAATTGGCACTGCAAATCATCAAATTTTTGGCGATTGCGATAAAATCAGTAAGTTGTCTTTTCCACCCTAACTTTTTACACTTGTTCTTTATGGTTTGTGATGCAATGTTGGAACTTATTGCATATTTTTAGTGTGAAGATGAGGGGTAGACAAACTTACAAAAATTGTATAATTTTTTTAAATTTTTGTTGCGTCGTGTCTAGTTTAGTTTAGCGTTTTCGGGTTTTATTTATGTTTTCGCATGTTTAGGATCTAAAACCATGAACCTCCTTCGAATCTAAACTTCGTTATTTGTCTTTGAGGGCTGAGAACCGAATCTAAGATTGCATGACAACTAGTTTAGGTGTAGGACACAATCCTTGTATCTGTAAAAGCATGAACTAAAGTTTGCATTTAGACCCTACTTTTGAAGAAATGTCAAAATCATTACTTAGGTAGATAACTTAAGAATTGAAGGCATGTGATGTTAAACTTGAGTTTGGGGAGAACTAGTAAACACAAAATTGAAACCCAAAGAATTGTGAGTTGAATTTGAGCCTAAGAGCGAACATCAAAAAGCTCTTTTTCTTGACATTTTTGTGTGAATGCTTTGACTTGTGGAAGATTACAGATTTTGCACCTAATACTGTATTGAACCTACATGCAATGATTTGAGATGATAAACGATGAAATCAGCCTCATTAGAATTAACCCTTTTCTTTACCTTATTTTTTCTTTTTCATCCACTCTAGGAAGCCGCTTTGAGCCTATATTTTTGTAGTTTATAGATTTTTCTTTCGTTCTAACCTATTTTTGCAAACCACCACTTGGTTTGCTACTTAACCCAAAGTTTTTGCAAAGCTCAAATTGAGCCTTTGTTTTCTTCTAGCGCTTTTTCTTCGTTTATGGCATTATAGTAGCAAGCCAAAAGGCTAAGAAGTGAATGAGCATCACTATCCAAAAAAAAAAGAAAAAGAGAAAAACAGAAAAAAGAAAAGAAAAGAAAAGAGACGAACTAAAAGGGGAGAACTTCATTCCCCAGTTCTTTAAATCAAAACGTCTCAAGAAAGCATCCCAAAAAGAGAATAATGGATGAATAAAAAGCTCAATCACTTCATATGTGCTAAAGCCATTTGAACTTTGTTTTTCTAGCGCTAGAACTATTAACCCTTGTTATACCTTTAACCCTCTAACCACATTACAACCCCAATTCGAGGCTGTTTTTGATATCATCGGAGTCATATAGCATAGTAGAGGAACTCGGATGAACGTGCAAAATCAACGTAATCCTAAGCAAGAACATAAGCCGAGAGTAAACACTTTAGCCACCAAAATTGTGTGAAATGAGTGAACTACCTATGGTGAGGTGTCTTACTTAGCGATCCCCTCAAGCTCGTTTAATTGAACATGTGTCCTTTTTCTTAAAACATATGACCTATGATAATTGAAATGCGGCTTTTGGATATCGTGTCTCTACTTTGTATTTCCGAATGCATGTAATTACAGATGCTCGAAATTGTGTCAAGCACCTAGTCAAACCGGGAAGTTTTCTAGCTTGCTTGTGAGTGCGGGTTTTGTTTTTAGTTTACTTGGGGACAAGTAAAGTTTTAAGTGCGAAGAGGTTTGATAGGGGTCAAAAACCCCTATCTTTGGGTACGGTTTTAGGACGGGTTTTAGCGTTATTTAGTTAATAAGCGAGCAATTCTCGCATTTAAATGCTTTTGTGTGAGTTAGTTAGAAATTGGAAACGTTTTATTTACTTTTCGCTGTTTAGGCTCGTTTTATGATCAATTTAGGCAAATACGGCCAAAATGGCATGCATATTATAATTTCGTTATCTTTTGAAGCTAATTGATCCGTCAAAAGTCGCACCAAATGAAGCGTTTGCTCAAATAAGCGATTGGCGGGTCAATTTAGCCCTTGGACTAATGTTGTTTGGAGTTTATGTGCGTGTGCAGGTTAAAACATGATCAATTTCAGGCAAAAATCGTGTCTCGGGGACCCCCGGCAGTCGCTCGGCGAATTGAGCATCGGCACGTGGCCCGGGCGCTGCTCGGCGAGCAGCCCAGGCACTGCCCAAGCACCGCCCAGGCACTGCCCAGGCACTGTGCCTGCTCGCGACGAGCAGTGCCTGCTCGGCGAGCAGACCTGTGGGAATTGGTCAAAAAGACCAATTCCGCCCCCACGATGCCACGACGGACCCCACGACTTCCTACCTGCATAAGGACACGAAAATAGGTCAAAAAAAGGGCCGAGCCACGCCTATAAATAGAGTTTTTCCAATGTAAATTAGTATCTTTCATTTATTTGTAAATTACTTTAGCTTTCCCCTTGTAATTCCTCTCCATCTCCTCCATATCCTTCAAACCTCCATTGAAGCTCCTTCAAAGCTTTTCTCGAGGAATTATCAAGGTTCGTCCTTAAGATTAGGTCGCCGGCTGCAGAGTAAACAGGTTCCCTGAAAGGGATTTTTGTATCTCCTTTTATCTTTCCTTGTTTGTACTCTTTGATACAGTTGCCGAACCTAGCTTATTGTATCTTGTGACATTGTTCTTCGCCTTTAATAATAATTTAGCTCTTATTTTGTTCTATGATTATTTGTCTAATCTCTGTCTTACGCTTTATTCAATTGGTTTAACTCATTCAAAAGCCCCAAAATCTAGTAGGCACATATTGCGAGCTGAATCTGACCTAGTCAGAGCCTAGGAGATTGACAACCTCTTAGTTGATTAAGCGCCAATTTACTGAGCCTTACACCTAGTTTCGGCCTTAGGGAATCACGCGATAGGAACCTCAGGAGGGTAAGTAGGGTTAATCGCCTTGAATACAAGTGACTCAGATTAGGTTTTTACTCAATAGACCTAACAATCTATCTTCATTATTATCGTTCATACCATGTTCCTTCGGGTAATTGCATCTAGTGAAAGATCAATTAGGAGTAGTTTGACTTAATTAGGGGTAGAGTAGCTTAATTAGGCATAGAATAACTTAGTTAGAATCAGATAACTTAGTTATGATTAGTATAATTCAACCTAGGAGTAGATTAACTTAATCAAACAAACTCAAAACCCCCTAAGCCTAGATAACTCCTGAAACCAAGTAGCTCGATACTTGCAGAAATAAATCCTGTGGACGATAACCTGGACTTAACCAGAAATTTATTACTTGATAACGACGGGGTACACTTATCCCTTAGTGAGTCTCGTGGTACGAACGCCGTGAGGCGCATCAGCTATGGCATAGAAGACTTGGGCATGTCAGCATGGACCTTCTTGCCAAATTAGCTAGAAAGCAATTAGTTGAGGGATTACCCAAATTAAAGTTTGAAAAAGATCAACCGTGTAAAGCTTGTCAGCAAGGCAAACAAACTAAAAAGTCATTTCATAGCAAAAATATTGTCTCAACCAAAAGACCATTGGAATTACTACACTTGGATCTTTTCGGACCTATCCAGCCACTCAGCTTGGGAGGTAAGAAATTTTCCTTGGTTATTGTAGATGATTTCTCTCGGTACACTTGGATCATCTTGATGAGCAGCAAGGATGAAACTTTTGAGATGTTTACCACACTGATTAAAAAGCTTGAAAATGACAAAGACCTAAGAGTAGCTCACATTAGAAGCGACAATGGTGGAGAATTCAAAAACCAACAGTTTGATGAATTCTGTGAAACCAGTGGTATTGACCACAACTTCTCTGCTCCTAGAACACCTCAACAAAATGGGGTCGTTGAAAGGAAAAATAGAACTATTGTCGAAATAGCTAGGACAATGCTGAGTGAAAATAGGCTTCCAAAGTACTTCTGGGGTGAAGCTATTCACACGGCATGTTACATACTGAATAGGGCTCTAGTTAGACCTATACTTAAGAAAACCCCATATGAGCTTTGGAAAGGACAAAAGCCCAACATTGGATACTTTCGTGCCTTTGGGTGTAAATGCTTTATACTCAATACAAAAGACAACCTTGCTAAATTTGATGCTAAAGCTGACGAGGCGATCTTTTTAGGGTACTCAACAAACAGTAAAGCATATAGAGTATTTAACAAAAGAACTCGAGTTGTAGAAGAGTCTGTGCATGTTGAGTTCGATGAAACTGACCCTACAGGTAAGCCAGCTCAGCCTGAAGAAGATGAACCAAGCTCAGCTTCCGCTGATCAACTAGAAGCCTCTGTGTCATCTATACAGGAGCTGACCCAAGGTAAGCAAGAAATTGAAATATCATTTGCTGGCCAATCTATTCCTTTAGAGATTATAGAAACACCTCTTCCAAACGACTCAACATTGCCCAAGGAAATAAAGATCCCAAGAGGACATACAGAACAGGCCATTCTTAATGCTGCCAACAACAAGTTGATGACCAGAGATCAGCTTAGAAAATACCTTAGCAATGTTGCCTTCGTCTCAATGCTTGAGCCAAAGAATTTTGCTGATGCTGAGCAAGATGAATATTGGATAAATGCCATGCAAGAAGAACTTGATCAATTCACCAGAAATGAGGTATGGGATCTAGTACCTAGACCTAGGAATCAAAAGCCCATAGGAACCAAGTGGGTCTTTAGAAATAAACTAGATGAGCATGGAAATGTGATTAGAAACAAAGCTCGACTTGTAGCCCAAGGCTATAGTCAGCAAGAAGGTATAGACTATGGAGAAACATTTGCACCTGTTGCTAGGCTAGAAGCTATACGTATATTATATGCCTATGCTAGTTTCATGAATTTTAAACTATACCAAATGGATGTGAAAAGTGCATTTCTTAATGGCCTTATAAACGAAGAGGTATATGTTAATCAACCTCCTGGGTTTGAAGACTCAAAGTTTCCAAACCACGTTTATAAACTAAAAAAGGCCTTATATGGCCTGAAACAAGCTCCAAGAGCTTGGTATGAGAGGTTGACCAATTTCCTGCTGACCAGGAACTATGTCAGAGGAAAAGCTGACACAACCTTGTTTATTAAGAAAAAGGGTAAACATACCCTACTTGCACAGATATACGTAGATGATATAATATTTGGTGCTACTAACGAGTTCTTGTGCAAAGAATTTAGCCAACAGATGCAAACTGAGTTTGAAATGTCAATGATGGGTGAACTCAACTTCTTCCTTGGACTTCAAATCAAGCAAGGTAAGAATGACATCTTTATAAGTCAGTCTGAGTACACCAAGGAAATGTTAAAGAAATTCATCATGGTAGATTGCAAGCCAATATCAACCCCCATGGGTACTGATACTATCTTATGCAAGGATGAGAAGAGTAAGTCAGTTGATAGTAAACTCTATCGAGGTATGATAGGTTCTTTACTCTATCTCACTGCTAGTAGACCGGATATTCAATACTTAGTATGCTATTGTGCTAGATATCAAGCTGACCCCAGGGAATCTCATCTAACTGCTGTGAAAAGAATTTTTAGATACTTGCAAAGCTCAGTTGATGCAGGTCTATGGTATCCAACCTCAAATGACTTCACACTCATTGGATATACTGATGCTGACTATGGACGAGATAAGCTAGAACGGAAGAGTACTTCGGGAGGATGTCATTTCCTTGGAAGCTGTCTAGTATCTTGGTTCAGCAAGAAGCAATCATCCGTAGCTATGTCTACAACTGAAGCTGAGTACGTGGCTGCTGGAAGCTGTGTTGCACAAGTCCTATGGATAAAGCAACAACTTGAGGATTATGGAGTCAAAACAAAGACAATAGAGATCAAATGTGACAACAAAAGTGCCATTGATCTATCTAAAAATCCAGTCCAACACAGCAGGATGAAGCATGTTAGCATAAGGCATCACTTCATCAGAGACCATGTACTAAAAGATGAGATCAAGCTGACCTATGTGCCAACAAATGATCAGCTTGCAGATATCTTCACTAAGCCCTTAGGACAAGAACAATTCAATATACTGAGGGAAGCCATTGGTATGTCAAATCCACTCTAAATAATTCTGTATGATTGAATGATTGCTATACTGAGTGGAAATTTGAATGAATGTGCAAATGCCATGCTAAGTAAATTAACAATAAATATCTACTCTCTATTAAGTTTAAAAATAGAAAAATAACCTTATGCTAAATAGACATAAACATTGAGTGGTTATACTAAGTAGATACAAATGTTGAGTAATCACCCTATGCTGAGTTGATGAACATACTGAGTGCTCAAATGTATGTTGAGTCAATTAGAAATAGACAAATCATGGGCACTCAACATCACGAATGCTTCGAATTCTAGTAAAATAAAAAAGAAACCCACTCGCGTAAAATAAGCCTACACGTGTAACCTTTGGCACCTTGGAAAGACGCACATTAATGGCAAATCCCATGCGCCGAAGATGTCATAAATGACAGAATCTTTTTCGGTTGAACGTCCCTAGGTAAAACGGCTAGTTAATGAATAAGGGCCGCCGTAAATCTATATAAAAAGTGGAAGAATCCCCACTCTTCACTCTTTACGCGTGCAATCTCTTGCAAATCGAACTTCTCTCTCTCTCCCTAAAAACCTCAAAACCTTCAACAATGGCTTCCGGCAAAGACAAAACTCCTAAACTCACAAGCCAAACCTCTGGCAAACCCACTCAGACTGACCTCGCAGGTCCTTCGATGCAAATAGAAAGGAAAATGATCAAAGTACACAAAAAGGTCAACAATCTGGAGGTTTTGAAATGTAGATGGTTCTCTCCGGGATTCGTCACCTCTGAGAAGCCCTTTTGTGACTGGATCGAGAAGAACAAGTGGACTGGTCTCTTCTCTCTCTCGGGAAAAACCTACCCTAGGTTAGTACGGGAATTCTACTCAAATCTATATGTTGATGAAGATGACTCTGATTATTTGGAGACCACGGTTAAAGGTCAGAAAATCATTGTCACTCCTGCATATCTAGCCACCTTACTAGATTTACCAAACGAAGGAATTGAGTTTAGAACAACAAAGGAGAAAGTGCCAAAAGACACGGCTGAGAAGCTCAAGGGGTTCTGTAAACCCAAGGATCATAAGGGTGAAATACCCAGCACCTGTATGGGTAAAGAACAAAAGATGGTCCACTACATGTCGACCAACTTTATCTTCCCCAAACTCAGCTCCGCTTCATCCGCCTCTAACTTCGAGCAGTGCTTCATCTGGCACATGCTGACCTACACTCCGCTCAATCTTCCCGTCTTCTTAGTTGGAGCTCTTCAACGTGGTGGTAAGAAACTCCTCTTGGGCTCTCTAATCACAAAAATTCTCGAGGACAAGCAGATAGAAACGATAAATGAGACAAGTAGCTTGGGAAGTGAAATCACTGCAGTTCTACTGGATGGACTGTTGTACAATCAACCCTTGAAAGGATATGAAGGAGCTGGAGATGCTGAGGAAGGTGAAGAAGCTGAGCAACCAGAAGCTGAGCTTGAACATGAACCTGAAAAAGAAGTGGAGACTCATATTGACTCCCCTAAGATAGCTCAGCCTGAGCAGAAGAAGAAGAAAAGGAAGGCTCTTGAAACCTGCTCTAAAGACATCCATGCTGTCCCCAAAAAGGTGAGACTTATGTCTCAGGAAAAAGCCAAAGCTGACAAGGCTAAAGAGCAAGCTGAGTTAGCAGAGAAGAGAAAAAGGCAAGAAGAGCCTGAGGATGAAGAGGAAACTCCTGAATCCCCTTTGATAAAGAGGAAGAAGGTTAACACCTTATAAATAGTTGAAACTGCACCTCTAAATGAGGCTATCTCTACAGGTCATGGAACTGACCTTGACAAAGCAGCTGAGAAAGGAACTGAGCAACAAGCTGCAGATGAAACTCATGCTGAGGAAGAATTTAATACTGAGCAGGAAGAACATACCAATGTTGAGAAATCTCAGGATGATGCTGAGCAGGGAAAAAGAGAAAGTGATGCTGTTGAGGGTCATATTGAGCAACCTGTAGAGGAGGAAACAGCTGCTACTGAGTCCAGCGATGAAATTCAAGCTGATCCTTCATCCCCAAAAGCTCCGACACGACGCAGACTTAAAAAGAAGGTGCAAAAGCAAATTGATCTTATGGAAGACTTTCCTATTGATGAGCTTGAAACTGACCTCTCCAAGATCCAGTTCCAGTACTTCTCGAATGAGACTGAGTCACCACCAGAAAATCCTGTAGAAAAACAAGCCTCTGTTACTCAGCATGAGGAACAAGCCAAAAACCCTGCAGATCCAATCCAAACTGCTCAAGGTGACACACTTCCTGTTTCCAATTCACCTATTCAAGCTGAGCATATTAACTTGTCAAATCAAACTCCACCTCCAAATCAACATGTTGATAACTCGGCTCATGACATCAATCAAAGTCAAGGTACCAATCAAGGTACTCAATCTGGCAGAGAGCCAACTCCTCCACCACCATCAAACTCCATACCAGCCTCTGAGCCTAATACTGATCAATTCGCATACTTGAATGCTACTGAGTCAGGACGCCGTGTCATTGCTTCTGCTCAGTCCTTGCTTCAAGATTTAAACACTCCTCAAGCTGATGCACACCAATCCACTCAAGCTGAGTCCTCTCAACTATCAGGTATTACTCAGCTTCTAAATGAACTCCAAGGCCTTAAGGATATGGTCAGTGTTATTACTGCAGTTCAAACTCAGCAATCAAATCAAGGCCATATAGCCAAACTGACTGAAATGATGCTGACAATGGCAACCCATATGAATTCGCTTGAAGGCAAAATTCATCAACTGTCAGAAGTCAATCCAGGGTATGCCACTTCCACTGAGCTTCAAAGCTATTTTGCTAAGCTATCAGCGGAACTGACCACCTCTAACTCAACTGCCAATCCTGAGTCTGTTACCTCTGCTGAGTTGCAAGACTGCTTTACCAAGCTGAATGCTGAGCTGACCAATACGCGTGACTTGGTATCTTCTACTTCTCAGTGCACCATCGACTAATTAAGTGAAGCTGTGAGTCTCCTCAATGTCAACAAAGTCCAGATGGATGTTGATCCAGTTTCCAACAGTGAACTTCTGAGCTTTTCACATGCCATTATGAAAGCCATGCGCATCAACAATGCCCAGCGGATGTTCTATGATTCTGCCTTGCTCAAAATGTACCATCAATCGTTTAGTCAGATCACCGCCTCGCTCATCTGGCTAAGCAAATCCCATGAATGCCTACTCAGCATGATCAGCAGCTCCCTTAGGGTTCCTCGGCATGTCCAGGATGATAGTGTTCCTGTAATTAATGGTTTGGGTGAAAGCACTAAATGACTTCAGCGCTATTCTCACTACCTCTCCAATGCCGCTCGCAATGAAACTTTTCTCTACAAACCCGATGATGGCAAAACGGGGGAGAACATTCAAGAGGGAACTCAGCCTGCAGTAGGTGCGTCTGGGAGCAAAGATAAAGGGAAGGGAGTATATCAACCTGACCATCAAGCTCAGGTCAACTTGAAGAAAAAGAAGAAGAACTAGCTTCGTCATTATCTAGGACTTAGCTTTCTATCCTGTCTTTGAATGTATGTGTTTTTAAAAGGTCAATATATGATAAGTATTAATTTTCTTCCTGACCTGACTGATAAAAACTTGAACAAACAAATCAAGAAGTTGAACACACTCAGTATGCATTAACACCAAAAAAACTTATGCAATAAACTGAGAGACAACATACTTCTAATATTTTTGAAAAACTGACTTAAATCCAAACAAGCTCAAATCTAAAACTAAGTCAGTATACACAAATGTCTTAAGTCTAAATCAATTAGATCTTGGAAGGTTTAGAATTAAGTTAAGACAATATGTGCAACCCTTACGGGGGAGTCATTTCAAAAATATCAATCATGGGGTAACTTATAACTGACTTCCGTAATTATGTATTTTTCCAACATCAAAATGGGGGAGTTTGTTGAAACACCTTTCCACAAGATTTTGATTTGACAAAATCATCCATGATTAAGAGACAATTAAATTTAAATGCTTTGATTTAATTGTACTAATGTGTTTGTTCAATATTGAGTGCAAGAATATATATATAAAGTAAAGACAGGACAAAAGACAGCACAAGCAAAGCTGAGCAAAACGGAAACTCAATGAAGCGGAAGTGAAGTAGAACTCAGAAGCAAAATGAAGCTGACTAAAGTTAAAGATTTCTTCAGAAGCGGTTAAACAGAACGGAGCTGACCAAGAAGGAACTCAGCTCAGAAGTTGAACATCCAAAGATAACAAATAAAGCTGAGTGACAGTCAGGACAGCATGAAGGATCCGTTCACTAAAGGACAAAGTCTGCCAATCTTCTGCACCAATAATTGGAACCTCGAAGACACACAAAAGACCAATTCCAAGAGACATGGGTCATTGGATTATTGGTAAAAGACAACTGGCACAAAAAGACAAGCCAGACACAAGAAGACAAACCTGACGCCTAAAGAAAACAGAGAAAGGGAATGGCGGAGCAGTCTGAAGCTGACCATAAATTGTTTCCCAAAAGAGCCGTTTTGGTGTTAACGGTAACAACAATTCAAACGATCCAAATCTACGATCTCCTTCTATAAAAGGACAATGAAGAACCTTGGATTATCACCGAAGCATCAAGAGAAAAATACAAAGAGAGAAAATCTTGAAAGCACTCAAATACAAAAAGATCTTACACCAATTTTTCTATTCTCTGTGTAAATGCTAGATTGATTGTTGTGTAATCATCTAAATTGTTCTTTAGTTTAAAAAGAACAAGTTCGTGATCAATAGGAATATTGAGAGTGTTAAGCTGAGTGCCTGGTTTTAAGCATTCAGTGGTAGAGAAATCTAGGTGCTGGGTTGTAGCACTTAGTATGAGTTGAGTAGACGAATAGAGGAAGGTACTCTTGCATATTCAACTGCCTTGTAATTGGTTTGTGCTCTACCGTTAAAGAGCTCAATATTGGATTCAAAAAGCCCGGAGGACTCTGGGGACTGGACGTAGGCAGAGAGGCCGAACCAGGATAAGTGATACTGAGTAATCTCTGAACTCTCTCTTACATTGTATGTGTTGTTTGCTATATTTACTCAGCATATAAATTGTCTAAGCTGACCTTGAGTAAATAAGTGGTGCTGAGTTAGAAGCTGACCTCCAAGAGTGTCAACTCTTAACTCACAAGAAAACAACTTTAGTCAACATCTGACTAAAGCTGTCTTGAAACATATCTCACCAAGCTAACCAAAAGCTGAGTTAATAAAATCTCAAAATAACTTCTAGTCAGCTTAATTAAAACGCGAAAAAGTTATATTAGTTCCTAACCCCCCCTTGGAACTAATTATCAGGGACCAACAGAAACACCTTTCCATAAGATTTTGATTTGACAAAATCATTTAAGTTTAATCCATGATTAAGAGACAATTAAATTTAAGTGCTTTGATTTAATTGTACTAATTCGTTTGTTCAATATTGAGTATAAACATAAATGCAAAAGGAAATAAAAATTAAGACAGGACAAAGTCAGCATGAGAACACAACGCAAGCTGAGTGAAGAGCAACTCAACATAAGAGAAGATAAGTCATCTTCAAAACAACAGCTTAAGAATGAAGCTGATCAAAGAAGCTGAGTGGAACGAAGCTCAGCATAAAAGAAGTCTGCTTCAGAACTAGATCTTGCAGAATGAAGCTGACCATGGAAGCTGAGTGAAAAAGAACTCAGTATGAGATTTGGTGACAATCCAAGACAATGACTATCAAAGTGAAGCTGAGTGATCTTCAGGACAACATGAATGATCCGTTAGCTAAAAGACAAATTCGACAACTGTCTGCACCAATAATTGAAGCCTTGGAATTACGCAAAAGCCAAATTCTGAGATGCATGGGTCAACTGTTCGTTGCTATAAGACAAACTGCCGTAAGAAGACAAAGCCTGTAGGAAGAAGACAAGCCTGACATCTGAAGAAATCAGAAAACAAGATTGGCCTGCACATATGAAGCTGACCAGAAGTTTGTCCCCCAAAAGAGCCGTTTTGGACTCAACGGGAAATCAAATTCAAATCATTTGATCCTCAAAATACAACTATAAAAGGACAAGCAATCCTCTTGGATCATTGCCGATTGATACAAAAAATACAAGTGAGAAAGATACAAATTCAAATCACTCAAAAACAAGAAAGAGATCTTACACCAACTTTCTATTCCTTGTGTAAATGCTAGATTGATTGTTTGTAATCATCTAAAGTGTTCTTTATCTGAAAAAGAATAAGTTTGTTTTCAATTGTAATATTGAGAGTGTTGTGCTGAGTACTCGGTATTAAGTACTCAGTGGTAGAGAAATCTAGGTGCTGGGTTGTAGCACTTAGTAGGAGTTGAGTAGACGAATAAAGGAAGGTACTCTTGCATATTCAACTGCCTTGTAACCGGTTTGAGCTCTACCTTTAAAGAGCTCAGCATTGGATTCTAAAAGCCCGGAGGAGTCTGGGGACTGGACGTAGGCGGAGAGGCCGAACCAGGATAAGTCATACTGAGTAATTTCTAACTCTCTTAATATATATATATATGTGCATGTGTTGTTTGTTATACTTACTCAGCATATAAACTGTTTAAAGCTGACACTGAGTAAAATTAGAGTGCTGAGTTGGAAGCTGACCACAAAAGTGTCAATTCCCAACTCACAAGTGAAACAATCTTAGTCAACATCTGACTAAAGCTGTCTCACACTAAGATCGGCCAAGCTGACCAAAGCTGAGTTAATAAACTCACTAAAATTATCAAGTCAGCAAGATTAATTAGCGAAAAAGTTACATTAGTTCCTAACCCCCCCTTGGAACTAATCACACGGGACCAACAAGTGGTATCAGAGCCATAATAGCTCACTAACTCAAAGATCTAACAATCTTGAGCTGATCCCGAATAAATGGCTGAGAACAACACTCGTTTCCTTCCCGGGAATCAAACAACACAGATACTCCCTGAGGGATTATCAATTAGTCGGCCTCCCCTATGTTGGTCCCTTATAACGTAATAAGTTAGTTCCAAGGGGGGGATAGGAACTACTTTAAAATTTTAATACGTTAAGGCTGACTTCTTTTTCTTTGAAAAAGGATTACACAGCGCGCTGAGTAAATTAAGACACTAGCTTAGTCAACTGGTGACTAAGTCAGCTTCTTTCTTGGCCTAAACCATACACAGCCCCCTGAACTTGTCACTTTTAGTCATTTTACCCCCTGAACTTACGGGACGACCCATTTGCCCCCTCAACTATTTAAAAGTGGTATTAGCAACCCCCTATTTTCATTATATCGGAAACAAAATGAAATTCCAACATTAGTACAAGTGTTCGTGGAAGTATTGGAACCAGCCTGCATATATATAACCTCATTTGCAGCTTGTTTTAGTAGTGCATAACCATATATGTCATTTTTACAAAAGAACTTGTGTATTGTCTATAATAACCTCATTTGCAGCTTATTTTAGTAGTGCACATCCCTTTTTATTATGACCTTGGTGCTTGCAATGAGAAATGTCATAATTGTTTCCGTTATAATGAAAATAGGGGGTTGCTAATACCACTTTTAAATAGTTGAAGGGGAAAATGGGTCGTCCCGTAAGTTCAGGGGGCAAAATGACTAAAAGTGACAAGTTCAGGGGGCTGCATATGGTTTAGGCCTTCTTTCTTTGAGTCAGGAGATAGCACTTGAGTCTATTCCTGAACTCAGATACTCAATTCAACACAACTCAGCGTGACCTCTTTACTTGGTCAGTTTTGTTTAAGCAAGCAATATATATATTAAGGAGTTTAAGGTTAGAAAGATGTTACTCAGCAGATTTATCCAGGTTCGGCCTCTAAGCCTACGTCCTGTCCCCGGAACACGTTCCGAGCTTTCGAATTCTCTACTGAGCTCTTTAACGGTAGAGCATCAAACCTTTTACAACTTAGAAGCTGAGTATAACAAGAGTACCTTCCTCTATACCTCTACTCACTCCTAATCTCTTGCTGAGTACTATAACCGAGTACTCAGCCTCTCCTTTCTAATCTCTAGAAATGATAAGGATTTGTCCTAAACAACAATTGCTAAGACACCTTAGATGATTGAATAATCACTCTAGACTTTTACACGAAAGATATATAATTTGGTGTAAGAATTTGCTTTGCTTTTTCTCACAGAACTTTGAGTCGAATTTTGGTCAGCGTAATGGCTTGATTAAGTTCTTTTTATAAAATGAAGCAACTGAAGGGCTCTATTTATAGAGACGTCTGAGGCATCAGTCATTTCAAATTTCGAAATAACCGTTGGAGGGAAACGGCTTCCTGTCGTTGTCACTTAGTCTTGCTCAGAGCTCTCGGCCAATCAGATTTGAGTATCTTCTGTCCTCGGTCAGCTTTTAGTCAGTTCGGCAGAATGTCTCTCCATTTATGGTAAGGTCAACTAGACAGCGTCATGTGTCTTCTGAACTTTACCCAAAGTGGAAACACTTTGTCTGGAAGTTGTTCTTGCTCAGCTGCTGTCTTGTACTCTTTGTCGATTCAACTCAGCAGCTTCATTCCGAAGTTGTTCAACGAAGGTCTTCTAGATCCTTCTCTTCGCTGAGCTGCGTTTTGTTCACAACGACAGCGTTTTGCAGACGCGGGCCGAGTGGTCTTGATCTGTTTGACTTGGGCTTTGACTTCCGTATGGGCTTTAAGCCATTTAGTCTTTATGTCTTATAAACAATTTAACTCACCATTGAACAAACACATTAGTGTAATAAATCAAAGCATTTAAACTTAGTGTGTTTAGAATATATTTAATTTTACTTAAATAATTTTGTCAAATCAAAATCATGTGGAAAAGTGTTTCAACAAACTCCCCCATTTTGATGTTGGCAAAACTATTCAGCGAGGAACTCAGTGTTGAGCTCCCCCATGATAGTTGACCTATTATTACTTAGCAAACTCCCCCGTCAGGGTTGAGCTACTGACTTAGTTTTACTTTAAACATTTTAAGGTTTAATTGAGTAAGTCTAAGGTCAGTTTTCAGATATAGGTCAGCTCATGGAACATATTCTATTTTACTCAGTATTAAGCGGAAGGTTTAACATTCAGAGAGCACTGAGTAATCATTTTGTTCAATGGGTCTTTTGAGACAGTGTTTTATAAACATGCAAGACAGTGTCAAACATTTAATCAGCATAAGATACAATCAACAAGTATTATAGACAGTAAACACAGTTGATGTAATTGAAGATACATAATAATTAAATACTCAGCATCATATATAAAATATTCAGATTTGGATAAAAGATGCAAGTATTGAATTGAATTAAAGTAGTTAGCGTATACATCAAACAAACAAAGAAACGTAGAAACATGGACATAAAGATAAGACATAAGACTATGCTAGCCTATTTCTATTTCTTTTTCTTTTGCTTGGACTGACTACTTCTAGGAGCCTCCTGCTGAGTTTTAGCTTGTTCTTTCTCCCCCATTTTGTCAGCATCGGGTGGAGGAGGAATTCTAAAGGAGTCGGTTAAGACTGCGGTGGTCAGTACGCCGGTCAGCTCCTTAAGTTTATCGGCACTTTCATTGATGCCGTCGAAGACAATAACGCCTTCATCCAAGACCTCTTTAGGTATACCCAGTTCAGCGGCGCTGAGTAAGCTCAGGATGTAGGCTTGAGACTTACCTACCCAAGTAATTGTATCTGACAGCGCAGCAAACACTTGATGAAACGTCTTCAGCAGGGCTGAGTCATAGTATTGGCGCTGGATATTATTATGACGCACATGTGTGAAGGTCCTTTGGGTAGTGACCAGAATTTCATTCTGCTTCATCTGGTCAGTGTCCATCTCTTGTTTATTTAAGTTCAGCAGACGAACTGCTTCGCTTATTTGCTCCACCGAGCATTGAGAGTAGGACGCCAGCTGATGGTTGGTCTTGGTTTGCTCAGTGTGAAGCTGGGCAAAGAGCATCTTAACTTCATCAGAAGTTGCATAGTGAGTGTTCACAGCTGACAAGGTCTGGAATTGGCCTTGAAGAGTGTTAAGATGTTGAACCGTTGTCAGTTGGAGCTCAGCCAGCTTAGTTATTGAGTCCTGCTTGGGCTGATGTGATTGAATTGAGATCATATCACTTAGCAGATCCTTTAGTCCTTTAACCTCATTTAAGAGCTGAGTGACTTGGGACAACTGAGTTGATGCATTGTTACTAGACCCAGCAGTAGGTTTAGCAGTTTGATGAATGTCCTTGATTAATGACTGCACCGAGGTGATGAGTTTTCTACCAGACTCGGTGGCATGCAGATAGCTGAGTGATCCTTCATCATGTTGCCTAGTTTCCTCAGTATGACCAGTTTGTGGAGGAGTCAGAGTTATGACATGGTCAGTGACTGGAAGAGGGTTTTCAATCTGCACTGGGTTTTCTGGAAAAGATGATTAATCGGCAGGAGTTATGGTTGGTGAAGTAGTAACCCTAATAGATTCAGTGTTGACGGGGGCAGGAATGTTCTGAGTCAGCACAGTGCTAAGAGCAGCAGTATTTACGAGAACTTGCTCGATTTGGCTTGTAGAGTTGGCGGAAGCATTTAAGTCGGCTTGTTCCTTTTGTGAAGAAACAGAGGCTTGCTTTTCAAGAGAAGTTTGTTGAGAAGAAGGGGTTTGCTTACTGAAAAACTTCAGCTTAAGAGAAGAAGGATCTTTAGTCGGCTTTTGAACAGGGAGGTCAATGACAGTTTTCTGAGTTGCCTTTACTAATCTTCTTCTGCGAGGAGGAGTGGGATCAGCTTGGATAGATTCTCCTGAGTGAGAAGGAGAAGTCTCTTCTTGATCAGCATTGGGCTGATTAGCTTGTTCTTGTACTTCATCTGCAGCCAACTTAGTGTTAGTTGGGTCAGCAGCTTCCTCTTCACTCGCTGTCTCCTCAGCGTCATCCTGATCACTTTCTTCTTCTTCTTCTTCCTCATCATCCTGATCTTCGTTATCTAATTCTTCTTCCACCTGAGTGATGAATGTTGGTCCCTTGTAAGGTTGCAAATATAGTTCCAAGGGGGGGTTAGGAACTATTTTACCTTTTTTTAAAATAATTTGGGCAGATTTCTTTTCTTTAAGAAAAGTTTATATAACAGCGGCTCTTAACACTCAGCAAGACACTGGCTTAGTCAACTGGTGACTAGGACAGCTTCGTTGCTTAGGTCAGGAAATAGCACTTAGAGTCTATTCCTGAACCAACTTGTTGGTAGCGCACAACTCAGCTTGACCTCTCTTACTTGGTCAGTTTTAGTTTATTTTAAGCAAGCAATATAAATAAGGAGTCAAGGTTTAGAAATACTTCACTCAGCAGATTTATCCAGGTTCGGCTTCTTCTAAGCCTACGTCCTGTCCCCGGAACACTTCCGAGATTTCAAATCCTCTACTGAGCTCTTTAAAGGTAGAGCCTCAAACCTTTTACAAAATCAGAAGCTGAGTATAACAAGAGTACCTTCCTCTATACCTCTACTCACTTCTATTCTAATTCACCAAGTACTAAAACCGAGTGCTCAGCTTCTCCTTTCTACTTCTAGAAATGATAAAGATTTTGTCCTAAACAACAATTGCTAGAACACCTTAGATGATTGAAAAACAATCACTCTAGACTTTTACACAAATGAATAGACTTTGTAGTGTAAGAATTTGCTTTGCTTTTGATGGAGAACTTTTGTATACGTTTGGTCAGCGTAACGGCTTTTGCTCAAAGTTCTCTATTGAATGTGGATTCTGAATGCTCTATTTATAGAGAGCTGTGAGAGCTTCTGGTTATTTCGAATTTTGAAATAACCGTTGGAGGGAAACGGCTACAAGTCGTTTTCACTGAGTCTGCCAGCAGTTCTCTTTAGCCAATCAGATTCCAGCGTCTTCTGTTCTTCGGTCAGTGTGACAGTATGTTCCTCCATTTTGGGTAATGTCAACCAGACAGCTTGCTGTGTCTTCTGGTTTTTACTTAAAGAGGAAATACTTTGTCTGGAAGCTGTCTTATGGTCAGCAGCTGTCTTGTACGTTTTGTCGAGACAGCTCAGCAGCTTCATACCGAAGTTGTCTACGTGGATCTTCTCGATCCTTCTTTACTCAGCATGCGTCTCATTACTTCAACGGCAACGTTTTGAAGACACGCGGGCTGAGTGATCTTGGGTTTGTTTGACTTGGGCCTTGACTTCCATATAGGGCTTGAGCCTTATGATCTTTATGTCTTATGATAAATTATAAACTCAACATTGAACAAACACATTAGTAACAATAAGCCAAAGCATTTAAACTTAGTGTGTTGTAGAATATTTACTTTCACTTAATTAATTTTGTCAAATCAAAATCTTGTGGAAAGGTGTTTCAACAAACTCCCCCATTTTGATGTTGGCAAAACCAATCAGCAAGGAACTCAGTATGAGCTCCCCCATGATAGTTGACTTGTTAATTAAGTGAACTCCCCCGTAAGGACTGAACTACTGACTTAGTTTTATTCTAAACATTTTAAGGTTTAACTGAATAAGTCTAAGATCAGTTTTCAGGTATAGGTCAGCTTGTGGGTCATATTCTATTTTACTCAGTATTCAGCGGAAGTAATTTATAGTGACAGAGCGCTGAGTAAATCATTTGTTCAATGGTTTATATTTGACAAGTTCAAACATTTATATGCAGCATGCATTCATATAATACTTGGCATTTAAAGGATGAATAATCAATGATTAAATAATACGAATGCAAGTATTTCAGAAGTAATAGAAGTTAGGCATACCATTGTTTAAAATAAAACAACAAAAAGCATTTTAAAACAAAATAAAACAGAATAAAGTTCTTCTTCCTAACTTCTAACTCTCTAGTTTCTCACTTAGAGTTCCTTCTCCTTAGTTGCCGCTTTCTCCCCCGTTTTGCCAGCATCAGCAGTAGGCAAATTGACGGTAGGGGCATGAGACTTGGCCTGATCTTGCAGCACACATATTTGACCCTCCAAGGAATTCATGTGACTGACCATAGTCAGCATGAGTGCGGTCATTTTGGTCATTTGAGCATGTGTTGGTTGCTGCGTCTGGACAGAGGAGAAGTGATTGATCAAGTCATGGATTTCACGCAGAATAGGGTGAGTGACAGGTGGATGAGAGGACTGGGCATGAGTTGGTGGAGGATGAGCTTGTTCTTGAAGCAGAGTGTTAGCTGAGGCGATGACACGCCATCCTGACTCAGTAGCACCTAGGTGTGCATATTTGGCAGGAGTGGCTCGCACTGAGTGCCCTGTGTAATGACAGGACTACGAGGCGTGTTGACCTCAGGTGCTGAGTTGCTTTGAGCTTGAGGTGGGAGTGGAGCTTCTTTTGGACTCGCAGGGGTTTTGGCTTGTTTCTCACTTGGAGGAACAGAGGCTTGTTTTTGTGGAGACCCCTCTTGGGTAATGTGGGGCTCAAGAACAGATTCTACTTCTGTTCTCAGTTTCTTCTCAGCTGACTCAGCTGGGTCCTGATCAGCTTTCCTCTTGTTTCTTTCCATCAGCCTTACCTTTCTCGGGACAGTACGAATATCCTTCGAGCAGGCTCCCTTTTTCTTCTTCTTCTCAGCTTCAGCAATCTCAGATGGCACAGTAGAAGGATTCTCAGTTTGAGGTTCATTGGTTGGTTCTGTACCCTCAGCAGTGTGATCAGCTTCAGCCATGACATCATCTATAATAGCATCCAGATCTGTCAGATTTTCCATTTCTCCAATGGGTTGCTCAACCTCAGCCATAAGATCATCCTCCTCAGTGGTTTCATTCTCGTCATATCCTTTCAGGGGTTGGCTATGTGATAGTCCATTCAGCAGACGTGCAGTGATAACAGTTCCTGTTGAACTTATTTCACCAACAGTCTCTATGTTCTTATCCTGTATTATCCTTGTGATGAGAGAACCTAAACGGAGCTTCCTTCCACTTCTTTGGAAAGCACCGACCAGAAATACAGGCATGTTGAAAGGAGTGTTGGTCAGCATATGCCAGATGAAACATTGTTCAAAGTTTGAGGCGGATGAGGGAGAACTGAGTTTAGGGAAGATAAAGTTGGTCAGCTTAATCCAAAGGACTTGAGCAACACAGCTTCCAGCAGCAATGTACTCAGCTTCAGTTGTGGACAGGGCTACTGACGCCTACTTCTTGCTGAACCAGGATACAAGACAGCTTCCTAGGAAATGGCATCCTCCAGAGGTGCTTTTTCTTTCCAGCTTGTCTCGTCCATAGTCAGCGTCAGTGTATCCAATGAGTGTGAAGTCATGAGTATTTGGATACCACAAACCTGCATTTACTGAGCTTTGCAAATATCTAAGGATCCTTTTTACAGCTATGTAATGGGATTCCTTAGGGTTAGCTTGATATCTAGCACAATAACATACTGAGAACTGAATGTCCGGTCTACTTTCTGTTAAGTAAAGTAAAGAGCCAATCATACCTCGGTATAACTTGCTGTCTACTGACTTACCATTTTCATCAGCACAAAGGACAGTGTCAGTGCCTATAGGAGTGGATATTGGCTTACAATGTTCTAGTTCATATTTCTTCAATATCTCCTTGGCATATTTAGCTTGACTGATGAATATGCCATTCTTTCCTTGCTTAATTTGAAGTCCGAGGAAGAAGTTGAGTTCTCCCATCATTGACATTTCGAATTCAGTCTGCATTTGTTTGCTAAATTCCTTGCACATAGATTCATTAGTAGCACCAAATATAATGTCATCTATATATATTTGTGCCAGCAGGGTATCTTTACCCTTTCTCTTAATGAATAAGGTTGTATCAGCTTGACCCCTGACGTAATCTCTAGTCAGTAAAAAATTGGTCAGCCTCTCATACCAAGCACGTGGTGCTTGCTTGAGGCCATACAGAGCCTTTTTGAGTTTGTAAATGTGGTTTGGGAACTTAGAATCCTCAAACCCTGGAGGCTGATTGACGTAGACCTCCTCGTTTATTACTCCATTAAGAAATGCACTTTTAACATCCATTTGAAACAGTTTAAAGTTCATATATGATGCATATGCGCATAAAATCCTAATTGCTTCTAGCCTTGCCACTGGGGCAAAGGTCTCACCGTAGTCAATACCTTCTTGCTGACTGTAGCCCTGAGCTACAAGTCTTGCCTTGTTTCTGACTACGTTTCCTTGCTCATCTAGCTTGTTCCTGAAGACCCATCTCGTTCCAATGGTCTTTTGGCTCCTAGGATGTGGCACTAGCTCCCATACATTATTCCTCCTGAACTGATTGAGTTCCTCTTGCATGGCATTCATCCAGAATTCGTCATCCTCAGCTTCGGCAAAGTTCTTCGGCTCCAGTACTGAGACAAAAGCTACATTGCCGAGATACTTCCTTAGTTGATTTCTTGTCATCAGCGTATTTCCAGCTGAGTCAAGAATTGCATTTTCTGAATGCCCTCTTGGGACTCTTATCTCCTTTGGTAGATTTATGTCTTGTTCTATCTGTGTTTCAACATTCTCTGCAGAAGTAGATGGGTCAGTGAAAGTAATTTTAGGTTCACTCTTACTCTTGGTCAGCCGTGTTATGAAGGACTCAGTAGCTAGTTCTTGATCAGCAGGTGCTGAGTTTGGTTCATCTTCTGTCAGCGGCTGGTATCTTCCTGCAGGGTCAGTTTCATCGAATTGCACATGTATAGATTCTTCTAATACTTGAGTTCTCTTATTAAAAACTCTGTATGCTTTGCTGTTTGTTGAGTAGCCTAGAAGGATAGCCTCATCGGCTTTTGAATCAAATTTGGCTAAGCTATCTTTGGTATTTAAAATAAAACACCTACAGCCAAAGGCACGAAAGTATCCAATGTTGGGCTTTCGTCCTTTCCAAAGTTCATATGGGGTTTTCTTAAGTATAGGTCTAACTAGAGCCCTATTCAGAATATAGCATGCTGTGTTGACAGCTTCTCCCCAAAAATACTTTGGAAGCCTATGCTCATTCAGCATTGTCCTGGCAATCTCAACCAGAGTTCTGTTCTTCCTTTCAACAACCCCATTTTGCTGAGGCGTTCTAGGAGCAGAGAAATTGTGGTCAATGTCGCTGGCTTCACAGAATTCAACAAACTTTTGGTTCTTGAATTCTCCACCGTTATCACTACGGATATGAGCTAATTTTAGGTCTTTCTCATTTTCAATTTTTCTAACCAAGTTTGAAAATGTCTCAAAGGTCTCATCCTTACTGGTCAGCAGGATAACCCATGTGTACCGAGAGAAATCATCTACAATAACCAAGGAAAACCTTCTTCCACCCAGACTCAGCGGCTGGACTGGACCAAAGAGATCCAAGTGTAGCATTTCTAACGGACGCTTAGTTGAGACAATGTTTTTACTTTGAAAAGATTGCTTGGTTTGTTTTCCAGCTTGGCAGGCATGGCATAATTGATCTTTTTGAAATTTAAGTTCAGGCAGTCCCTCAACCAATTGCTTTCTTGCTAATTTGGCCAGGAGGTCCATGCTTACATGACCAAGTCTCCTGAGCCATAGCCAGGAATTTTCTTCCTTTGTGACTAAGCATACAGTTTTTGAAAACTTCTTTTCTAGGTTTAGCATGAAGAAATTGTCTATCCGAGGGGCAGTTAAGATTAACGCATTTGTTTTTCCCTCATATATTTTACATCCAGTATCGTCAAATATAACTTTTCTCCCATTATCACATAGCTGAGCTACGCTGAGTAAGTTATATTTGAGTCCGCTGACTAGGGAGACAGATTCAATAGTGGGATTACCTCCAACGGTGCCTGATCCTACTATCTTACCCTTTTTGTTGTCTCCAAAACTTACGCTTCCTCCTCGTTTACGTTCAAACATGATGAATTGAGTTTCATCACCCGTCATATGCCTTGAGCATGCGCTGTCAATATACCACATTTTTGACTTCTCGGCACATCTCAGGCTTACCTGCATTGTGATCAGTTTCCTTTAGGTACCCAATTCTTTTTGGGTCCTGACTTGTTAGGTTCAACAGGTAAAGCATCATATTTTATTTTGTGGCGACATATATTAACAATATGGCCACTTTTTCCACAGAAGTCACAACTGACTTTCTGTTTAGGACTCTTTACTGACTTGTCAGCACCCCAGTGCTGAGCGTGCCAGCACACCTTAGTGGTGTGTCCTAACTTCCCACAAAAGTCACACTGGACTCTTCGCTGGGGATTTCGTCTCTGCTGAGTACCTTGGTACTGAGTACCTTGATACTGAGTTCTCAGAGGAAAATTGTTTTTGTTTGGAACCTTTAGTTGGTTCTGAATGGTTGTGACATCCTTCCTCAGTTTCTTGGAAACTGACTGGACTTCAACGACAGACTCATGAATGGTTTTCATATTTTCATGCAAAACTGAGTTGTCTTGAAGAAGGTATCTGAGGTCACTTAGTTTGACCTCTTCCACCTCATCACAACGCCGTCTGAGTGTTTTAATCTTTTTGTTACACTTTTTGACAAGTGTGTAAAGATCACTCAGGGCATTAGCCATTTCATTTCTGAGTTGAGAGAGTGAGATTACCTCATTTGATTGCTCTTCATTATCTGTCTCATCAGATTGGTCAGCATGTTCGGAAATGCATGGCTCAGCAAGTTCGTCAGCCATGAAACATATCTTTGCTGACTCTGTGGCATCAGCTTCAGTTGATGAAGAATCATCGTTGTCACTCCATGTCGCCACCATTGCCTTCTTTTTGTCTTTCCTCAAAGTTGGGCAGCTTGACTTGATGTGTCCGGTTTGATGGCACTCAAAGCATGTAATGGGCTTCGAGTTGTCCTTCTTGAATTTGCTGTCACTTGAGTCAGCCTTATATTTGTCAAATTTTCTATAAGGCTTTTTGGAGTATTTGTCATTCTTTTTGAACAGCCTCTTCATTTTCCTCGTGAACATTGCCATCTCCTCATCGTCAGTTGAGCCATCATCAGTTGAGTCGGCTTTCATGACAAGTGATTTTTGCTTCTTGTCTTCGGATTTTTCCTTCACCTCGAAATTCTTCATGGATATCTCATGGGTCAGCAGTGAGCCGATGAGTTCATCATATTTATAGGTGGTTAAATCCTGAGCTTCTTCAATGGCTGTCTTCTTGGCTTGCCAGTCCTTAAGAAGACTTCTGAGTATCTTCTTGACTTGTTCTTCCTCAGTGAAGATTTTTCCAAGTCTTTTGAGCTCATTTATGATGTTGGTGAATCTTGCATTCATCTCAGAGATCCCCTCATCATTGTTCATTTCGAACAGCTCATACAATCTCATTTGCTGGTTGACCTTGCACTCCTTCACCTTATTGGTTCCTTCGTAGGTCACCTCCAGCTTCTTCCAGATCTCCTGTGCGGATTCACAACCTGATATTTTGTTGTATTCTGCAGCATCCAGCGCATAGTGAAGCATATTTATAGCCGAAGCATGGTTTTGTAGCTTCTTGAGATCATCCTCTGTCCATTCAACTTCAGCTTTAACAACTGACTGGCCAGCAACAACTTTCACAGGTACAAACGGGCCTTGGACTATAGATAGCCAGGCACTCATGTTTATAGCTTGAATGAAGTTCTTCATCCTATTCTTCCAAAAGGTATAGTTTGACCCGAAGAATAGGGGAGGCCTGGTAATGGATAGCCCCTCAGGTAATATCTGAGTTGTCTGGTTTCCAGGGAGAAACCGAGTGCTGTTTTCACCCATGGTATGGATCAACTCAAGGTTGTTAGACCTTTAGTAATGAGCTATTAAGCTCTGATACCACTTGTTGGTCCCTTGTAAGGTTGCAAATATAGTTCCAAGGGGGGGTTAGGAACTATTTTACCTTTTTTAAAATAATTTGGGCAGATTTCTTTTCTTTAAGAAAAGTTTATATAACAGCGGCTCTTAACACTCAGCAAGACACTGGCTTAGTCAACTAGTGACTAGGACAGCTTCGTTGCTTAGGTCAGGAAATAGCACTTAGAGTCTATTCCTGAACCAACTTGTTGGTAGCGCACAACTCAGCTTGACCTCTCTTACTTGGTCAGTTTTAGTTTATTTTAAGCAAGCAATATAAATAAGGAGTTGAGGTTTAGAAATACTTCACTCAGCAGATTTATCCAGGTTCGGCTTCTTCTAAGCCTACGTCCTGTCCCCGGAACACTTCCGAGATTTCAAATCCTCTACTGAGCTCTTTAAAGGTAGAGCCTCAAACCTTTTACAAAATCAGAAGCGGAGTATAACAAGAGTACCTTCCTCTATACCTCTACTCACTTCTATTCCAATTCACCAAGTACTAAAACTGAGTGCTCAGCTTCTCCTTTCTACTTCTAGAAATGATAAAGATTTTGTCCTAAACAACAATTGCTAGAACACCTTAGATGATTGAAAAACAATCACTCTAGACTTTTACACAAATGAATAGACTTTGTAGTGTAAGAATTTGCTTTGCTTTTGATGGAGAACTTTTGTATACGTTTGGTCAGCGTAACGGCTTTTGCTCAAAGTTCTCTATTGAATGTGGATTCTGAATGCTCTATTTATAGAGAGCTGTGAGAGCTTCTGGTTATTTCGAATTTCGAAATAACCATTGGAGGGAAACGGCTACAAGTCGTTTTCACTGAGTCTGCCAGCAGTTCTCTTTAGCCAATCAGATTCCAGCGTCTTCTGTTCTTCGGTCAGTGTGACAGTATGTTCCTCCATTTTGGGTAATGTCAACCAGACAGCTTGCTGTGTCTTCTGGTTTTTACTTAAAGAGGAAATACTTTGTCTGGAAGCTGTCTTATGGTCAGCAGCTGTCTTGTACGTTTTGTCGAGACAGCTCAGCAGCTTCATACCGAAGTTGTCTACGTGGATCTTCTCGATCCTTCTTTACTCAGCATGCGTCTCATTACTTCAACGGCAACGTTTTGAAGACACGCGGGCTGAGTGATCTTGGGTTTGTTTGACTTGGGCCTTGACTTCCATATAGGGCTTGAGCCTTATGATCTTTATGTCTTATGATAAATTATAAACTCAACATTGAACAAACACATTAGTAACAATAAGCCAAAGCATTTAAACTTAGTGTGTTGTAGAATATTTACTTTCACTTAATTAATTTTGTCAAATCAAAATCTTGTGGAAAGGTGTTTCAACAATGAAGTGATCATCCAGTTCCACATCATCTTCTTGATGCTCAGCTTCAGTTCCTTGACATTGTGTGAAGTGAGAATCACCAGGAACAATTATGTCAGTGGGAATAGCATCAATTGGGGTCAGCCCTGAAGACTTCGTCTTCTTCAGAGGTTGTTCAGCAGCATCCACTCTTTCTTCTGTATCAGGCTCATCTTGCCTGCTTCTCTTTTGAGCTGACTTAGGTCTCTCCTGACCTTTTTGAGCAGCTGACTTCAGCTTCTTTGCCGGCGACTCATCATCTTTAGAAGGAGTCCCAACAGCATTTCTTTTGCGGGCAGCTGGAGCCTTTGTTCTTTTGCCCTTCTTTGGGACAGTCTCCTCAGCAGGCTGATCACCACCTTTGGCTTTCTTAACCGGTTGGTTATACTTCAAGGCACGCAGCGCAGCAGCTGTTATCTCAGAGCCTTGGGCCTCAGTTTCCTCGAGTAGATCAATTTGATGGTCTTTGAGGATTCTGGTTATGAGTGAGCCTAGCCTAAGAGTTCATGTGCTTCTCTAGAAGCCAGCGATTAAGAAAACTGGCATATTGATGGGCTTATAGGTCAGCATGATAGGGGTCAAAAACCCCTATCTTTGGGTACGGTTTTAGAACGGGTTTTAGCGTTATTTAGTTAATAAGCGAGCAATTCTCGCATTTAAATGCTTTTGTGTGAGTTAGTTAGAAATTGGAAATGTTTTATTTACTTTTCGTTGTTCAGGCTTGTTTTATGATCAATTTAGGCAAATACGGCCAAAATGGCATGCATATTATAATTCCGTTATCTTTTAAAGCTAATTGATCCATCAAAAGTCGCACCAAACGAAGCGTTTGCTCAAAATAAGCGATTGGCAGGTCAATTTAGCCTTTCGACTAATGTTGTTTGGAGTTTATGTGCGTGTGTAGGTTAAAACATGATCAATTTCAGGCAAAAATCGTGTCTCGGGGACCCCCGGCAGTCGCTCGGAAAATTGAACATCGGTGAGCAGCCCAAGCGCTGCTCGGCGAGCTGCCCAGGCACCGCCCAGGTACTGCCCAGGCACTGCCCAGGCACCGCCCAGGCACCGCCCAGACACTGCCCAGGCACTGCCCAGGCACTGTGCCTGCTCGCGACGAGCAGTGCCTGCTCGCCGAGCAGCTCGCCCTGCTCGCCGAGCAGACCTGCGGGAATTGGTCAAAAAGACCAATTCCGCCCCCACGACGCCACGATGGACCCCACGACTTCCTACATGCATAAGGACACGAATTAGGTCATCAAAAGGGCCCGAGCCACGCCTATAAATAGGATTTTTCCAATGTAATTAGACATCTTTCATTATTTCTAAATTATCTTAGCTTTCCCCTTGAATTTCCTCTCCATCTCCTCCATCTTCATCAACCTCCATTGAAGCTCCTTCAAAGCTGTTCTCGAGGAATATTCAAGGTCCGTCCTTCAGACCTAGGAAGCCGATTACAGAGTAGACAGGTTCCTTGAAAGGGATTTTCGTATCTCCTTTTACTTTTCCTTGTTTTTACTCTTTGATACAGTCTATGAATCCTAGGCTAATTGTATCCTGTGACATTATCATTCAGCTTTAATAATATTTTAGCTCTTATCTTGTTCTATGATTAATTGTTTAATCTTTGTCTTACGCTTTATTCAATTGGTTTAACTCATTCAAAAGCCCCAAAATCGAGTAGGCACATATTGTGAGCTGAATCTGACCTAGTCAGAGCCTAGGAGATTGACGACCTCTTAGTTGATTAAGCCCAAATTGTTGAGCCTTAGACCTAGTTTCGGCCTTACAAGGGAATCACGCACTAGGAACTTCAGGAGGGTAAGTAGTGTTAATCGCCTTGAATACAAGTGACTTAGATTAGGTTTTTAATCAATAGACCTAATAACCTAACCTCATTATTATCGTTCATACCATGTTCCTTCGGGTATTTGCATTAGTGAAAGATCAATTAGGAGTAGTTTAACTTAATTAGGAGTAGTTTAACTTAATTAGGCGTAGAATAACTTAGTTAGAACTAGATAACTTAGCTAGGAGTAGCATAATTCAACCTAGGAGTAGATTAACTTAATCAAAACCAATTCAAACCCCACAAAGCCTAGATAACACCTGAGACTTAGTAATTCGATACTTGTGGTAAATAAGTCCTGTGGATTCGATACCTGGACTTTCCAGATTTATTACTTGATAACGACGGGGTACACTTATCCCTTAGTGAGTCTTCTTCACCGAAGGCGCATCAATGCCATATGAAGCATTGCTCGAAATTTGTCGCTGAGCTGGTGCAATTAATCTTGGGGTAGATGTAATTGGTCAACAGGTAGCGTGCCATCTTTTGATGCTGGCCCATTGATGAACTTGAGATTTCTCCAGAATGGCCAGGGGGTTTGCAGAAGGTGGCTTCGTACCCAGTTCCTTCATGATCACCAGTTCTCCTTAGCTTTGTTCCCTCATTCTTCAATTTCAGCAAATTGGCAAGGTAAGTAGGGTTGACAAAGATTGTCTTCTCCTTTACCACGGTTACTAGGTAGTCCTGGTTGTCGTCAGCAACCCGCAGATTATGGTAAAATTCCCTTACTAGCTCAGGGTAAGTTGAATCTCTAATAGAGAACAGCTCCGTCCATCCATTCTTCGATATCCATTCACAGAATGGTTGCTCGATTTCTACGAAAGCCTCAGAGAACCATCTTGAGAAGTCTATCTTCCATTCTCTCACGTCTTCGAAGACTTTAGTGTAGGTTCTGACTTTGGTCGACTTTCCTTTAGATGAGGTAGCTTGGCCAGCTTTGCCTTTGCTCGGTGTAGTGGCCTTTGTCGTTTCAGGCAGAGTAGTATGCTTAGAAGGTTCATCGGAACTGGTCTTAGGGTGACCGGCACCGGAGATGTTCACTGAAATCTTAGTCATAGTTTTAGAGAGGGTTTTGGAAGTTTTGAGAGTTTTTAGAGAGAGAGAGAGCTTTTACCAGAGAATTCGGTAAGTGTAAAGAGATAAAAATGGGGATTTACCCATTATTTATAGCGGTGAAAAGTGGATCTTATCGAATCCATGTGTCAGTTTTGCCTTGGGATTTTCAACCGACAATGATCCTGGCTTTTATGACACATTCGGCGCATACGTCATCCTAGGTGGCTATTCGCGTGCTTTAGCATTAAATGCAACGGATCTTATACTCAGCGTTTAGAATACTAAGCGTTTTATATTCTGAGTGGTCAGTTTTGCACAGACGGATGATTTCTCAGTTTGAGATAACTACTCGGTGCCAATATTTTCTCAGTATGTGATATTCGTTCATTTAAACACTCAGCATACATCTATTCACTCAGCAATTAATGGATCATTCAGCATGAATATATATTAAGAGCTGGAATTTACTGAAGAGGATTAAACATACCAATGACTTCTCTCAGTATGCTGAACTGCTCACGAGCCAGTGGCTTTGTGAAGATATCCGCAAGCTGCTCATCCGTTGGGACATAGGTCAGCTTTATCTCACCCTTGAGTACATGGTCTCTAATGAAGTGATGTCTGATGCTGACATGCTTCATTCTGCTATGCTGGATTGGGTTCTTTGATAGATCAATTGCACTTTTGTTGTCACATTTGACCTCAATTGTCTTTGTTTGAACACCATAGTCTTCAAGCTGTTGCTTAATCCATAAGACTTGAGCAACACAGTGTCCAGCAGCAATGTACTCAGCTTCAGTGGTAGACAAGGCTACTGACGCATGCTTCTTGCTGAACCAGAATACAAGACAGCTTCCTAAGAAGTGACATCCTCCAGAGGTGCTTTTTCGTTCAAGCTTGTCTCGTCCATAGTCAGCGTCAGTGTATCCAATGAGTGTAAAACCATGAGTGTTGGGATACCATAAACCTGCGTTCACTGAGCTTTGCAAATATCTAAGGATTCTTTTTACAGCTATGTAATGAGATTCCTTAGGGTTAGATTGATATCTAGCACAGTAGCATACTGAGAACTGAATGTCCGGTCTACTTGCTGTTAAGTAAAGTAGAGAGCCTATCATACCTCGATACAATTTGCTGTCTACTGATTTACCATTCTCGTCAGCACAAAGGACAGTGTCAGTGCCCATAGGGGTAGATATTGGCTTGCAATTTTCAAGATCATATTTCTTCAATATCTCCTTGGCATATTTAGCTTGACTGATGAAGATGCCATTTTTCCCTTGTTTGATTTGAAGTCCAAGGAAGAAGTTGAGTTCTCCCATCATTGACATTTCAAACTCAGTCTGCATTTTCTTGCTAAATTCCTTGCACATTGACTCATTAGTAGCACCGAATATAATATCATCAACATATATTTGAGCCAGCAGGGTGTCTTTACCCTTTCTCTTAATGAATAAGGTTGTATCAGCTTTGCCTCTGACATAATTTCTAGTCAGCAGGAAACTGGTCAGCCTCTCATACCAAGCATGTGGTGCTTGCTAGAGGCCGTACAGAGCCTTTTTGAGTTTATAGACGTGGTTTGGGAACTTAGGATCCTCAAACCCTAGAGGTTGATTAACATAAACTTCCTCGTTTATAACTCCATTAAGGAATGCACTCTTAACATCCATTTGAAACAGTTTAAAGTTCATATAACTTGCATAAGCGCATAAAATTCTAATAGCCTCTAGCCTTGCCACTGGGGCAAAGGTCTCACCATAGTCAATACCTTCTTGCTGACTGTAGCCCTGAGCTACAAGTCTTGCTTTGTTCCTGACTACATTTCCTTGTTCATCCAGCTTGTTGCGGAAGACCCATCTTGTTCCAATGGTCTTCTGACTCCTTGGATGTGGCACTAACTCCCATACATTATTTCTTCTGAATTGATCAAGTTCCTCTTGCATTGCGCTCATCCAGAATTCATCTTCCTCAGCATCAGCGAAGTTCTTTGGTTCCTGAACTGAGACGAAGGCTACGTTGCTGAGGTATCTCCTGAGTTGGTTCCTTGTCATCAGGGTATTCTCAGCGGCATCAAGAATGACACTCTCTGAGTGTCCTCTTGGTATCCTTATCTCCTTTGGTAGATTGATGTCTTGTGCTGTTTGTGTTTCAACAATCTCTGCAGGTGTAGACTGGTCAATGAAAACAATTTGAGGTTCACTTTTACCTCGGGTCAGCCCTGGAGGGAATGACTCAGCGGCTGTATCTTGATCAACGGGTACTGAGTGTGGATCATCCTCGGTCAGTGGCCGATATCTTCCTGCAGGGTTAGTTTCGTCGAACTCAACATGTACTGACTCTTCTAAAACTTGAGTTCGTTTATTGAAAACTCTGTATGCTTTGCTGTTTGTTGAGTAGCCTAAAAAGATAGCTTCATCAGCTTTTGAGTCAAACTTAGCTAGGTTATCTTTGGTGTTTAAAATAAAACATCTACAGCCAAAGGCACGAAAGTATCCAATGTTGGGCTTTCGTCCTTTCCAAAGTCCGTAGGGGGTTTTCTTTAGTATAGGTCTAACAAGAGCTCTATTAAGAATATAGCACGCTGTGTGAACAGCTTCTCCCCAAAAATACTTTGGAAGCCTATGCTCACTCAGCATTGTCCTGGCTATTTCAACCAAGGTTCTGTTCTTCCTTTCTACAACCCCATTTTGTTGAGGCGTCCTAGGAGCAGAAAAATTATGGTCAATGTCGCTGGCTTCACAGAATTCAACAAACTGTTGGTTTTTGAATTCTCCACCATTATCACTTCAGATGTGAGCCAGTTTTAGGTCTTTATCATTTTCAAGTTTTCTAACCAAATTTGAAAATGTCTCAAAGGTCTCATCCTTGCTACTCAGCAAGATGATCCACGTGTACCGAGAGAAGTCATCTACAATGACCAAGGAAAATCTTCTTCCACCCAGACTCAGCGGCTGGACTGGACCGAAGAGATCCAAGTGTAGTAACTCTAACGGACGCTTAGTTGAGACAATATTTTTACTATGAAAAGATTGTTTGGTTTGTTTTCCAGCTTGGCAAGCGTGGCATAGTTGATCTTTCTCAAATTTAAGTTCTGGCAATCCCTCAACCATTGCTAATTTGGCCAGGAGGTCCATGCTTACATGACCAAGTCTCCTGTGCCATAGCCAGGAATTTTCTTCCTTTGAAACTAAGCATACAGTTTTTGAAAACTTTTTCTCCAAGTTCAGCATGAAGACATTATCAATGCGAGGGGCAGTTAAAATTAACTCATTAGTTTTACCCTCGTATATTTTACATCCAGTGTCATCAAATATAACTTTTCTCCCATTATCACATAGCTGAGCTACGCTGAGTAAGTTATATTTGAGTCCGCTGACTAGGGAGACTGACTCAATAGTAGGATTACCTCCAACGGTTCCTGACCCTACTATCTTACCCTTTTTGTTGTCTCCAAAACTTACGCTTCCTCCTCGTTTACGCTCAAATATGATGAACTGAGTTTCATCACCAGTCATATGCCTCGAGCATGCACTGTCAATATACCACATCTTTGACTTCTCAGCACATCTCAGGCTTACCTGCAATGTAACTAGTTACTCTTAGGTATCCAATTCTTTTTGGGTCCTTGCTTGTTAGGTTCAATAGGTAAAGCATCATATTTTATTTTATGGCGACATACTTGAACAGTATGGCCATTCTTTCCACAGAAGTCACAGCTGACCTTCCATTTAGGATTTCTCACTGACTGGTCAGCACCCCAGTGCTGAGCGTACCAGCACACCTTTGTGGTGTGTCCTTTCTTCCCACAGAAGTCACACTGGACTTTCCGCTGAGGATTCCATCTCTGCTGACTAGTACCTTAGTACTGAGTGTTCAGAGGAATATTTCTTTTGTTTGGAACCTTTAGTTGGTTCTGGATAGTTGTGACGTCCTTTCTCAGTTTCTTAGAAACTGATTGGACTTCAGAGACAGACTTATGTATGATCTCCATGTTATCATGCAAAGTTGAGTTGTCCTGAAGAAGGAATCTGAGGTCACTCAGCTTGACCTCTTCAACTTCGTCACAGCGCCTGCTGAGTGCTCTAACTTTCTTATTACACTTTTTGACAAGTGTGTAGAGATCACTCAGGGCATTAACCATTTCATTTCTGAGCTGGGGTAGTGATATTACCTCATTTGATTGCTCCTCGTCATCAGATGCAATGGAAGGGTCAGCATGCTCAGAGATGCATGGCTCAGCAAGTTCGTCAGCCATAAAACAGATCTTTACTGACTCAGTGGCATCAGCTTCTGAGGATGAAGACTCATCACTGTCGCTCCACGTTGCCACCATTGCCTTTTTACCGTTCTTCCTTTCTTTCCTCAGCGTGGGGCAGCTTGACTTGATATGGCCAGTTTGATGACATTCAAAGCATGTAATGGGCTTTGAGTTGTCCTTCTTGTATTTGCTGTTGCTGGACTCTGCTTTATACTTATCAAACTTTCTGTAAGGCTTCTTAGAATATTTGTCATTCTTTCTGAACAGCCTTTTCATCTTCCTGGTGAACATAGCCATCTCCTCATCATCTGTTGAGCTCCCATCAGTGGAGTCAGCTTTCATGACAAGAGATTTTTGCTTCTTGTCTTCAGACTTTTCCTTCACCTTGAAATTCTTCATTGAGATCTCATGGGTCAGCAGTGAGCCAATGAGTTCATCATATTTGTAGGTGGTTAAGTCTTGAGCTTCCTCAACAACAGTCTTCTTTGCTTGCCAGTTTTTAGGAAGACTCCTAAGAATCTTCTTGATTTGTTCTTCCTCAGTGAAGATCTTCCCAAGTCTCTTGAGCTCGTTGATGATGTTTGTAAACCTTGCATTCATGTCAGAGATTCCCTCATCATCGTTCATCTCGAACAGCTCATATAGTCTCATCTGCTGGTTCACCTTGGACTCCTTTACTTTGTTGGTTCCTTCGTAGGTGACCTCCAGCTTCTTCCAGATCTCTTGCGTTGACTCACAACCTGATATCTTATTATATTCTGCAGCATCAAGTGCACAGTGAAGCATGTTTATAGCCGAAGCGTGATTTTGTAGCTTCTTGAGATCATCCTCTATCCATTTGGCCTCAGCTTTGACAACTGTTTGGCCAGCCACAACCTCAACAGGAACAAATGGGCCTTGGACTATTGAAAGCCATGCACTCATATTTGTTGCCTGAATAAAGTTTTTCATCCTATTCTTCCAGAAGGTGTAGTTAGACCCGAAGAATAGGGGAGGCTGAGTAATGGATAGCCCCTCAGGTAAGATCTGAGTTGTCTGGTTTCCTGGGAGAAACCGAGTGCTGTTTTCAGCCATAGTGGGGATCAGCTCAAGGTAGTTAAACCTTTCTCAGTGAGCTTTTATGCTTTGATACCACTTGTTGGTCCCTTATAACGTAACAAGTTAGTTCCAAGGGGGGGATAGGAACTACTTTAAAATTTTAATACGTTAAGGCTGACTTCTTTTTCTTTGAAAAAGGATTACACAGCGCGCTGAGTAAATTAAGACACTAGCTTAGTCAACTGGTGACTAAGTCAGCTTCTTTCTTTGAGTAAGGAGATAACACTTGAGTCTATTCCTGAACTCAGATACTCAATTCAACACAACTCAGCGTGACCTCTTTACTTGGTCAGTTTTGTTTAAGCAAGCAATATATATATTAAGGAGTTTAAGGTTAGAAAGATGTTACTCAGCAGATTTATCCAGGTTCGGCCTCTAAGCCTACGTCCTGTCCCCGGAACACGTTCCGAGCTTTCGAATTCTCTACTGAGCTCTTTAACGGTAGAGCATCAAACCTTTTACAACTTAGAAGCTGAGTATAACAAGAGTACCTTCCTCTATACCTCTACTCACTCCTAATCTCTTGCTGAGTACTATAACCGAGTACTCAGCCTCTCCTTTCTAATCTCTAGAAATGATAAGGATTTGTCCTAAACAACAATTGCTAAGACACCTTAGATGATTGAATAATCACTCTAGACTTTTACACGAAAGATATATAATTTGGTGTAAGAATTTGCTTTGCTTTTTCTCACAGAACTTTGAGTCGAATTTTGGTCAGCGTAATGGCTTGATTAAGTTCTTTTTATAAAATGAAGCAACTGAAGGGCTCTATTTATAGAGACGTCTGAGGCATCAGTCATTTCGAATTTCGAAATAACCGTTGGAGGGAAACGGCTTCCTGTCGTTGTCACTCAGTCTTGCTCAGAGCTCTCGGCCAATCAGATTTGAGTATCTTCTATCCTCGGTCAGCTTTTAGTCAGTTCGGCAGAATGTCTCTCCATTTATGGTAAGGTCAACTAGACAGCGTCCTGTGTCTTCTGAACTTTACCCAAAGTGGAAACACTTTGTCTGGAAGTTGTTCTTGCTCAGTTGCTGTCTTGTACTCTTTGTCGATTCAACTCAGCAGCTTCATTCCGAAGTTGTTCAACGAAGGTCTTCTAGATCCTTCTCTTCGCTGAGCTGCGTTTTGTTCACAACGACAACGTTTTGCACACGCGGGCCGAGTGGTCTTGATCTGTTTGACTTGGGCTTTGACTTCTGTATGAGCTTTAAGCCATTTAGTCTTTATGTCTTATAAACAATTTAACTCACCATTGAACAAACACATTAGTGTAATAAATCAAAGCATTTAAACTTAGTGTGTTTAGAATATATTTAATTTTACTTAAATAATTTTGTCAAATCAAAATCATGTGGAAAGGTGTTTCAACACCCTATTCTTTAGATCTAATTATACATTCTGGAAGAATAGGATGAAGAACTTTATTCAAGCCACAAACATGAGTGCATGGGTTGCAATAGTTCAAGGCACATACGTGCCATATAAAACTGTTGACAATGAGAAAGTTGTCAAGAGTGAAACTGAGTGGTCAAAAGATGACCTTAGAAAATTATTAAATAATGCTTCAGCTATCAATATGCTTCACTGTGCTCTAGATGCTGCAGAGTACAATAAAATATCAGGTTGTGAGTCAGCACAAGAGATCTAGAAAAAGCTTGAAGTAACCTACGAAGGAACAAGCAAGGTCAAGGAATCAAAGGTGAATCAACACATGAGACTGTACGAGCTGTTCGAGATGAATGACAATGAGGACATCTCCGGAATGAATGCTAGATTCACCAACATCATAAACGAGCTAAAGAGACTCGGCAAGAACTTCACTGAAGAAGAACAAGTGAAGAAAATCTTGAGAAGCTTACCAAAAAGCTGGAAGCTAAGAAAACGGATGTGGAAGAAGCTCAAGACTTGACCACATATAAGTATGACGAGCTGATCGGATCTCTGCTAACTCATGAGATCTCAATGAAGAACTTTGAAGCAAAAGAGAAAGAAAAGTCAGAAGACAAGAAACAAAAATCACTTGTCATGAAAGCTGACTCATCAGACGATGAGGAAATGGCCATGTTCACAAGGAAAATGAAGAAGCTGTTCAGAAAGAATGAAAAGAACAGCAAGAGGCCATTCAAAAGAAATGACAGGTACAAAGCTGAGTCTAGTGAAAAATACAAAAAGGACAGCTCCAAATCTGTCACGTGCTTTGAGTGCCATCAAACTAGGCACATTAAGTCAAGCTGCCCAAATCTAAAGAAAGAGAAGAAGGGAAGCAAGAAGGCAATGATGGCCACATGGAGTGATAGTGATGAGTCAACCTCATCTGAAGCTGATGCAAATGAAACGGCAAATATATGCTTCATGTCCGATGATGCTGACCGCACTTATTCTGAGCAAGCTGGCCTCTCTGATGAAACTGACCAGGAGGAACACAATAATGAGGTAACATCCTTACTTTTTCTTAGAACTGAGATGATTAACGCCCTGAGTGATTTATATGCACTAACTAAAAAGTGCAATAAGAAAGTAAAGGCACTCAGCCGGCGGTGTGATGAGATTGAAGAGGTCAAGCTGAGTGACCTCCGATATCTTCTCCAAGACAACTCAACTTTGCATAGTAACATAGAACTTATGCATAAGTTTGTCTCGGAGGTCCAATCAGATTCAAAGAAACTGAAAAAGGATGTCACTACCCTACAGAGCCAAATAAAAGGTTCAATCAAGAATAAATCCCATGCTGAGTACTCAGGTACTGGTCAGCATAAACAATTTACTCAATGTGAATGTTGCGGGAAAAGAGGACACACAAGGGATGTGTGTTGGTATAACAAGCGGATTGTCCAATGTGACTTCTGCAGAAAGAAAGGGCATACCACTAAGGTATGTTGGCATGCTCAGCATAATAATGCTGATCACACTCAGCATCACCCTTAAAGGATAATTCATTGTGACTTCTGTGGTAAAAGTGGCCACACTATAAAAGTATGCCGTCACAAATTAAAACATGATATAGCACATGTTTACACTAACAAACGAGGACCCAAAAAGAATTGGGTACCTAAAGATGAATGATTCTCAATGCAGGTAAGCCTGAGGTGCGTGGAGAAGTCAAAGCTTTGGTATATTGACAGCGCATGCTCGAGGCACATGACTGGTGATGAAACTCAGTTCATCACACTAGAGCTTAAATGAGGTGGTAATGTAAGCTTTGGAGACAATAAGAAGGGTAAGATAGTAGGGTCAGGTACTATTGGAGGAAACTGTTGAAACACCTTTCCACAAGATTTTGATTTGACAAAATCATCCATGATTAAGAGGCAATTAAATTTAAATGCTTTGATTTAATTGTACTAATGTGTTTGTTCAATATTGAGTGCAAAAATATATATATAAAGTTAGACAGGACAAAAGTCAGCATAAGCCAAGCTGAGTTGAACGGAACTCAGCATGAAAGAATAGAAGCTGAGTGGAGTAGAACTCAGTACTAGAAGTCTCCTTCAAAGTTCCCAGAACGAAGCTGACTAAATTAGAAAACTCTTTCAGAATTGTATAAACAGAACGGAGCTGACTAAGAAGGAACTCAGCATGGAAGTTGAACATTCGAAGATAACGAATGGAGCTGAGTGACAGTCAGGATAGCATGAAGGATCCGTTCACTAAAAGACAAAGTCTGCAAATCTTCTGCACCAATAATTGAAGCCTCGAAAGTACACAGAAGATTAATTCCAAGAAACATAGGACAATGGATTATTGGTAAAAGACAACTGCCACAAAAAGACAAGTCTGTAGGAAGAAGACAAGGCTGACACCTGAAGAAAACAGATGACAGGATTGGCCTGCAAAACTGAAGCTGACCAAAAGCTGTCTACTAAAAGAGCCGTTTTGGAATCAATGGACACACCAAATTCAAACGGTATAATCTCCAGAATTCATCTATAAAATGGACAAGGATTTCACTTGGACATTTACCGAATTACAAAGAAGAAAAATCCAAGAGAGAAATCTTCAAAGCACTCAAATACAAAGATCTTACACCAAATCTTCTATTCTTTGTGTAAATGCTAGAGTGATTCTGTGTAATCTTCTAAAGTGTTCTTTACTGAAAAGAGAACAAGTGTTTATCAATTGTAATATTGAGAGTGTATGCTGAGTGCTTGGTTGTAAGCATTCAGTGGTAGAAAAATCTAAGTGCTGGGTTGTAGTACTGAGTAGGAGCTGAGTAGACGAATAGAGGACGTACTCTTGCATACTCACTGCCTTGTAAAGGGTTTGTGCTCTACCTTAAAAGAGCTCAGTATTGGATTGAAAATCCCAGGAGGAACTGGGGACTGGACGTAGGCACAGAGGTCGAACCAGGATAAGTCGTGCTGAGTAACTTCTAAACTCTTTCTCTCAATATATATATATATATATATATATATGCATGTGTTGCTTGTGACATTTACTCAGCATATAAATTGTTAAAACTGAAACTGAGTAAATCTGAGTGCTAAGTTGGAAGCTGACCTCTCACGAGTCAATTCCCAACTCTCAAGTCAAGCAGTCTTAGTCAGTGACGCACCCTCACCTAAGTTGGGATGAAGACTCACTAAGGGATAAGTGTACCCCGTCGTTATCAAGTAATAAATTTCTGGTTAAGTCCAGGTTATCATCCACAGGATTTATTTCTGCAAGTATCGAGCTACTCGGTTTCAGGTGTTATCTAGGCTTATGGGGTTTTGAGTTTGTTTGTTTAAGTTAATCTACTCCTAAGTTGAATTATACTAATCCTAGCTAACTTATCTGATTCTAACTAAGTTATTCTATGCCTAATTAAGTTACTCTACCCCTAATTAAGTTAAACTACTCCTAATTGATCTTTCACTAATGCAATTATCCGAAGGAACATGGTATGAACGATAATAATGAAGATAGATTATTAGGTCTATTGATTAAAAACCTAATCTGAGTCACTTGTATTCAAGGCGATTAACCCTACTTACCCTCCTGAAGTTCCTAGCGCGTGATTCCCTAAGGCCGAAACTAGGTCTAAGGCTCAGTAAATTGGCGCTTAATCAACTAAGAGGTCGTCAATCTCCTAGGCTCTGACTAGGTCAGATTCAGCTCGCAATATGTGCCTACTAGATTTTGGGGCTTTTGAATGAGTTAACCCAATTGAATAAAGCGTAAGACAGAGATTAGACAAATAATCATAGAACAAAACAAGAGCTAAATTATTATTAAAGGCAAAGATAAATGTCACAAGATACAATAAGCTAAGTTCGGCAACTGTATCAAAGAGTACAAACAAGGAAAGATAAAAGGAGATACAAAAATCCCTTTCAGGGAACCTGTTTACTCTGCAGCCGGCGACCTAATCTTAAGGACGAACCTTGATAATTCCTCGAGAAAAGCTTTGAAGGAGCTTCAATGGAGGTTTGAAGAAGATGGGGGAGATGGAGAGGAATTACAAGGGGAAAGCTAAGATAATTTACAAAAATGAAAGATACTAATTTACATTGGAAAAACTCTATTTATAGGCGTGGCTCGGCCCTCTTTTTGACCTATTTTCGTGTCCTTATGCAGGTAGGAAGTCGTGGGGTCCGTCGTGGCATCGTGGGGGCGGAATTGGTCTTTTTGACCAATTCCCGCAGGTCTGCTCGCCGAGCAGGGCGAGCTGCTCGGCGAGCAGGCGCTACTCGCGACGAGCAGCGCCCTGCTCGCCCGAGCAGGCATCCTGCTCGCCCGAGCAGGCCTCTGGTGGCCTGCTCGGCGAGCAGGCATGGCCTACGGAGGCCCGCTCGTCGAGCATTCTTGCCCGGTATGCCCCCGTGTGCTTGCCGACTGTCGTCGATGCCTTTTTCGTCCGAACTTATACCTGCGCATGTACAGAAACTCCAGATAACAATAGTCCAAAGGCTAAATTGACCCGCCAATCGCTTATTTTGAGCAAACTCTTCGTTTGGTGTGACTTTTGACGGACCAATTAGCTTCAAAAGATAACGGAATTATACTATGCATGCTATTTTGGCCATAATTGCCTAAATTGGTCATAAAATGAGCCTAAACAACGAAAAATAAATAAAACGTTTCCAATTCCTAACTAACTCACACAAAAGCATTTAAATGCGAGAAATGCTCGCTTATTAACTAAATAATGCTAAAACTCGTCCTAAAACCGTGCCCAAAGATAGGGGTTTTTGACCCCTATCAACCTCCTCGCACTTAAAACTTTACTTGTCCCCAAGTAAACTAAAAAAAAACTAAACCCGCAATCACAAGCAAGCTAGAAAACCTCCCGGTTTGACTAGGTGCTTGACACAATTTCGAGCATCTGTAATTACATGCATTCGGAAATACAAAGTAGAGACACGATATCCAAAAGCCGCATTTCAATTATCATAGGTCATAGTTTTAAGCAAAAGGACACATGTTCAATTAAACGAGCTTGAGGGGATCGCTAAGTAAAACACCTCACCATAGGTAGTTCACTCAATTCACACAATTTTGGTGGCTAAAGTGTTTACTCTCGGCTTATGTTCTTGCTTAGGATTACGTTGATTTTGCACGTTCATCCGAGTTCCTCTACTATGCTATATGACTCCGATGATATCAAAAACAGCCTCGAATTTGGGTTGTAATGTGGTTAGAGGGTTAAAGGTACAACAAGGGTTAATAGTTCTAGCGCTAGAAAAACAAAGTTCAAATGGCTTTAGCAAATATGAAGTGACTGAGCTTTTTATTCATAAATTTTTTTTCTTTTTCTTTGAGACGTTTTGATTTTAAGAACTGGGGAACGAAGTTCTCTCCTTTTTGTTCGTCTCTTTTCTTTTCTTTTCTTTTTCTGTTTTTCTTTTCCTTTTGGATAGTAATGCTCATTCACTTCTTAGCCTTTTGGCTTGCTACTTTGATGCCATAAACAAAGATAAAGCGCTAGAAACGACAAAGACTCGATGTGAGCTTTGCAAAAACTTTGGGTTAAGTAACAAACCAAGTGATGGCTTGCAAAAATTGGGTTAGAACGAAAGAAAAATCTATAAACTACAAAAATATAGGCTCAAAGGGGCTTCCTAGAGTGGATGAAAAAGAGAAAATAAGGTAAAGAAAAGGGTTAATTCTAATGAGGCTGATTCATCGTTTATCATCTCAAATCATTGCATGTAGGTTCAACACAGTATTAGGTGCAAAATCTGTAATCTTTCCACAAGTCAAAGCATTCACACAAAAATGTCAAGAAAAAGAGCTTTTTGATGTTCGCTCTTAGGCTCAAATTCAACTCACAATTCTTTGGGGTTCAATTTTGTGTTTACTAGTTTTCCCCAAACTCAAGTTCAACATCACATGCCTTCAATTCTTAAGTTATCTACCTAAGTAATGATTTAAGCATTTCTTCAAAAGTAGGGTCTAAATGCAAACTTTAGCTCATGCTCTTACAGATACAAGGATTGTGTCCTACACCTAAACTAGTTGTCATGCAATATTAGATTCGGTTCTCAGTCCTCGAGGATAAATAACGAAGTTTAGATTCGAAGGAGGTTCACGGTTTTAGGTCCTAAACATGCAAAAACATAAATAAAACCCAAAAACGCTAAACCAAACTAGACACGACGCAACAAAAATTTAAAAATTATACAATTTTTGTAAGTTTGTCTACCCATCCTCCTCACACTAAAAATATGCAATAAGTTCTAACATTGCATCACAAACCATAAAGTACAAGTGCAAAAAGTTAGGGTGGAGAAAACAACTTATTGATTTTATCGCAATCGCCAAAAACTTGATGATTTGCGGTGCCAATTTTTATTTATTTATTTATTTATTTCAGCTCCGTTCGGGATTTAAAAATCCCGAACAGTTTGCTTATCGCGGCCGAGCAGCGGGCTGGGCGCAGTGCCCAGCTCGCGGCGAGCAGTGCCCTGCTCGCCGAGCTGGGTGGCAGTGGGGCCAATTTTTTTTTTTTTTAATTTTATTTTAAACCTGAACACTTAAAAAAAATAAAAATAAAAATAAAATAAAATAAAATAAAAGAAAACTAAACAACTAAAAAAAATTAAAAAAAAATATTTATTTATTTATTTATTATTATTTTTATTTATTTTATTATTTATTTTATTTTTTTTAAAACCTGAACACTTAAAAAAAAATAAAAAATAAAATAAAATAAAATAAAATAAAATCAAAGAAAACTAAACAACTAAAAAAAATATTTATTTATTTATTTTTTATTTTTTTTATTTTATTTATTTATTTTTTATTTTTTTTTAAACGAACACTTTAAAAAAAACGTAAAAGAAAACTAAAATGACTAAACTAAAAGATCAATGTATAATCTAAATAAAATAAACCTGAAAAGTTTTATTAAAAGTTGGGTTGCCTCCCAAGAAGCACTACGTTATAGTCGGTGAGCTCGACATAGAATTCCCGCCTAGGTGTATGCTTCTACTCGCGTTAGGAATTCGAACTCCTTAACAAATACCCGTACCTACAAAACGGATTAAGAGCCTCAAATAAGTTTAATGAAAGTAGGAGGCCGAATTTAAACATATTATGAAAAAGTTTGGTTTGCTCCCTTTTGGATTCTCTTGGTAGGTCGAAGAGAATGAAAACTTCTGAACAAGGAGTAAATCCAAACTTTTCGAACTTTTGAGGAAAAGGTAGTTGATATACACAAGCTTCGATTTGATCCTTTATTTCTATCACATGATTTAGAATTTCAGATTTTGAACCGGGGTTGCTTACCGCTTCCGGTTCTTCACTTACCTCGAGTGATGCATGTGATAGTGGACTTGGTTCTACCTTTTTGTCATTCCTCAAGGCGATGGCTTGAGCTGATTCCCTTTGTGGGATTTCTATGTTTTCCTTTATGCCTGGGAGAGCATCTCGGGATTGCTCTTGCATCTCATGGTTTATTTGAGCCAATTGGTTGCTCAAGTCCGTGCAAACCTCCTCGTTGATTGTAAGTTGGGTTGATATTCCTTTCAAAAGGGATAGCACCTCATCTCGTGAGCTAGAGGGTTGTGGAGGAACTTGGCTTGCTTGTTCGTAAGGGAACATTCCCAATTCGTTTTCCATGTGCTCATCAACAAACCTATTTGGAGGCCTCAACATGTTAGGGTTCCCGTAGGACATATTTGAGTGTTGAGGTCTCCTCCAATTACTACCATAAAAGCTGTAAGAATTGGGGTTAGAATTATACCTTTGGTGATTACCCACAAAACTTACACTTTCATTGGTGTTGAGGCTCAGTTTCGCCATCAAGATATCCATTTTCTCATTTAAGTCGGCCATGGAGGGATTGGGAGCCTCATTCTCCAGGGCATGAATGTATTGTCTTGATGGGATAGTAAACTTTTGAGCTTGCCACTCGACTTTTTCTTGCCAATTCATTGATCAGAGAATGCTGAGAAAAAGTGAAGTTCTAGCACAAAAGTTGATAAGTAATAGTATACAGATATGAACAAGTATAGAAAAGTATAAAGAAATTATATATCAACAAGTATAGAGAATAAGTATAAAGAATTATGTATAAACAAGTATAAACGATATAAACAAGGATATTCACAAAAAGAATCGTATATAAACAAGTGTATGTATAAGCAAGTATATGTATAAACAGGTATAAATATGAAAAAGTATTAACGGTTATAAACAAGTATAGATAAACAAGTATAGATGATATTCACAGAGATATTCACAAAGGAATGCCTAAACTAACAAATCGACCTTTGGTTCGATATTGCAGAAGAAATAAATCCCCGGCAACGGCGCCAAAAACTTGATTATTGGCGGTTGTCGGGTATTTATAGAATTAATCTACTATCCCCGGCAACGGCGCCAAAAACTTGACGCGCCCTCACCTAAGTTGGGATGAAGACTCACTAAGGGATAAGTGTACCCCGTCGTTATCAAGTAATAAATTTCTGGTTAAGTCCAGGTTATCGTCCACAGGATTTATTTCTGCAAGTATCGAGCTACTCGGTTTCAGGTGTTATCTAGGCTTAGGGGGTTTTGAGTTTGTTTGTTTAAGTTAATCTACTCCTAAGTTGAATTATACTAATCCTAGCTAAGTTATCTAATTCTAACTAAGTTATTCTATGCCTAATTAAGTTACTCTACCCCTAATTAAGTTAAACTACTCCTAATTGATCTTTCACTAATGCAATTATCCGAAGGAACATGGTATGAACGATAATAATGAAGATAGATTATTAGGTCTATTGATTAAAAACCTAATCTGAGTCACTTGTATTCAAGGCGATTAACCCTACTTACCCTCCTGAAGTTCCTAGCGCGTGATTCCCTAAGGCCGAAACTAGGTCTAAGGCTCAGTAAATTGGCGCTTAATCAACTAAGAGGTCGTCAATCTCCTAGGCTCTGACTAGGCCAGATTCAGCTCGCAATATGTGCCTACTAGATTTTGGGGCTTTTGAATGAGTTAAACCAATTGAATAAAGCGTAAGACAGAGATTAGACAAATAATCATAGAACAAAACAAGAGCTAAATTATTATTAAAGGCGAAGATAAATGTCACAAGATACAATAAGCTAAGTTCGGCAACTGTATCAAAGAGTACAAACAAGGAAAGATAAAAGGAGATACAAAAATCCCTTTCAGGGAACCTGTTTACTCTGCAGCCGGTGACCTAATCTTAAGGACGAACCTTGATAATTCCTCGAGAAAAGCTTTGAAGGAGCTTCAATGGAGGTTTGAAGAAGATGGGGGAGATGGAGAGGAATTACAAGGGGAAAGCTAAGATAATTTACAAAAATGAAAGATACTAATTTACATTGGAAAACTCTATTTATAGGCGTGGCTCGGCCCTCTTTTTGACCTATTTTCATGTCCTTATGCAGGTAGGAAGTCGTGGGGTCCGTCGTGGCATCGTGGGGGCGGAATTGGTCTTTTTGACCAATTCCCGCAGGTCTGCTCGCCGAGCAGGGCGAGCTGCTCGGCGAGCAGGCGCTACTCGCGACGAGCTGCGCCCTGCTCGGCGAGCAGGCCTCCAAGGGCCTGCTCGGCGAGCAGGCATGGCCTATGGAGGCCCGCTCGTCGAGCATTCTTGCCCGGTATGCCCCCGTGTGCTTGCCGACTGCCGTCGATGCCTTTTTCGTCCGAACTTATACCTGCGCATGTACAGAAACTCCAGATAACATTAGTCCAAAGGCTAAATTGACCCGCCAATCGCTTATTTTGAGCAAACGCTTCGTTTGGTGCGACTTTTGACGGACCAATTAGCTTCAAAAGATAACGGAATTATACTATGCATGCTATTTTGGCCGTAATTGCCTAAATTGGTCATAAAACGAGCCTAAACAACGAAAAATAAATAAAACGTTTCCAATTCCTAACTAACTCACACAAAAGCATTTAAATGCGAGAAATGCTCGCTTATTAACTAAATAATGCTAAAACCCGTCCTAAAACCGTACCCAAAGATAGGGGTTTTTGACCCCTATCAGTCAGCATAGAACTAAAACTGTCTGACTAATCAATCAGCCGTGCTGACCAACACGTTGAGTTAACAAACTCTTAAAATAACATTAAGTCAGCATAATCAAAAGTGAAAAAAGTTATATTAGTTCCTATCCCCCCCTTGGAACTAATTACTAGGGACCAACAAGTGGTATCAGAGCCAAAAGCTCACTACTCAAAGATCTAACAATCTTGAGCTGATCCCGATAAATGGCTGAAAACAGCACTCGTTTCCTTCCAGGGAACCAAACAACACAGATACTCCCTGAGGGATTATCGATCAGTCGGCCTCCCCTATTCTTTGGATCTAATTATACATTCTGGAAGAATAGGATGAAGAACTTTATTCAAGCCACAAACATGAGTGCATGGCTTGCAATAGTTCAAGGTCCACATATACCTTACAAAATTGTTGATAATGAGAAAGTTGTCAAGAGTGAAACTGAGTGGACAGAAGATGACCTCAAAAAATTGCAAAATAATGCTTCGGCTATCAATATGCTTCACTGTGCTCTAGATGCTGCAGAATACAATAAGATTTCAGGTTGTGAGTCAGCGCATGAGATCTGGAAGAAGCTGGAAGTGACTTATGAAGGCACAAGCAATGTCAAGGAGTCCAAAGTAAACCAGCACATGCGATTGTATGAACTGTTTGAGATGACTGACAATGAGGACATCTCAGCAATGAATGCCAGGTTTACCAACATAATAAATGAGCTCAAAAGACTCGGGAAGAACTTCACTGAAGAAGAACAAGTGAAGAAAATCTTACGAAGTCTTCCCAAAAGCTGGCAAGCTAAGAAGACAGCTGTAGAGGAAGCTCAGGACCTGACCACATACAAATATGATGAGCTAATCGGTTCCTTGCTGACCCATGAAATCTCCATGAAAAACTTTGAAGCTAAAGAAATATGTGAGGATAAGAAACAGAAATCACTAGTGATGAAAGCTGACTCCACAGAAGCTGAGTCAACTGGTGATGAGGAAATGGCCATGTTTACTGGAAAAATGAAAAAGCTGTTCAGAAGAAATGAAAGAAATAGTAAGCGGCCATACAAGAGAGGAGACAGATATAAAGCTGAGTCCGGTGACACCAGATACAAAAAGGACAGCTCCAAGCCTGTCACATGTTATGAGTGCCATCAAACTGGGCATATTAAGTCAAGTTGTCCTAATCTGAAGAAAGATAAGAATGGAAGCAAAAAGGCAATGGTGGCCATGTGGAGTGACAGTGATGAGTCAACATCATCTGAAGCTGAGCAAAATGAAACAGCCAACATATGTTTCATGGCAGATGATGGAGCTGACCAATCTCAATCTGAGCAAGCTGACCTCTCTGGAGATTCTGAGCAGGAGGAAAACAACAATGAGGTAACATCCTTACTTTTGCTTAGAAACGAAATGGTAAATGCCCTGAGTGACTTATATACACTAACTAAGAAGTGTAACAAAAAGATTAAGGCACTCAGCAGGCGCTGCGATGAGATTGAGGAGGTCAAATTAAGTGATCTTTGATATCTCCTCCAAGACAACTCAACATTGCATAGCAACATGGAAGTTATGCACAAGTTTGTCTTGGAAGTCCAATCAGATTCAAAGAAACTGAAAAAGGACGTCACCACCTTACAGAACCAAATAAAAGGTTCAACTAAGAATAAACCCCATGCTGAGTACTCAGGTATTGGTCAGTATAAACAGTTTACTCAATGTAGCTGTTGTAGGAAGAAAGGACACACAAAAGCTGTGTGCTGGCATAACAAACAGACTGTCCAATGTGACTTCTGTGGTAAGAAAGGTCATACTACCAAGGTATGCTGGCATGCTCAGCACAACAATGCTGACCACACTCAACATCACCCTCAAAGGGTAACTCAGTGTGGCTTTTATGGTAAAAGTGGCCATACTACAAAAGTATGCCGTCACAAACTAAAATATGACTTTGCATCTGTTTATACTAACAAGAAAGGACCCAAAAGGAATTGGGTACCTAAAGATGAATAGTTTAAAATGCAGGTCAGCTTGACATGCGCGGAGAAGTCAAAACTTTGGTACATAGACAGCGCATGCTCAAGACACATGACAGGTGATGAAACTCAGTTCATCACACTAGAGCTTAAACGAGGACGTAGTGTAAGCTTTGGAGACAACAAGAAGGGTAAGATAGTTGGCTCAGGAACTATCGGAGGTAACCCCAGAATTGAGTCAGTCTCCTTAGTAAAGGGTCTCAAATATAATCTTCTAAGTGTAGCTCAGCTTTGCATGAGTGGAAGAAAGGTTATATTTGATGATACTCAATGTCAAATACTCGAGGGAAAAACAAACGATTTGATTTTAACATCCCCTCGTGTAGAAAACGTTTATATGTTGAGTTTAGAAAAACAATTTTCAAATAATATATGCTTAGTATCTAAAGAGGACAACTCCTGGCTATGGCATAGGAGACTTGGGCATGTCAGCATGGACCTCCTTGCCAAACTAGCTAGAAAGCAATTAGTTGAGGGATTACCCAAATTAAAGTATGAAAAAGATCAACTTTGTAATGCTTGTCAGCAAGGTAAACAAATCAAAAAGTCATTTCATAGCAAAAATGTTGTCTCAACCAAAAGACCATTGGAATTACTACATTTGGATCTTTTCGGACCTATCCAGCCACTCAGCTTGGGAGGTAAGAAATTTTCCTTAGTTATTGTAGATGATTTCTCTAGGTATACTTGGATCATCTTGCTGAGTAGCAAAGATGAAACATTTGAGATGTTTACTACATTAATCAAAAAGCTTGAAAATGACAAAGACCTAAGAGTAGCTCACATTAGAAGTGATAATGGTGGAGAATTCAAAAACCAAATGTTTGATGAATTCTGTGAAACCAATGGTATTGACCACAATTTCTCTGCCCCTAGAACTCCTCAACAGAATGGAGTTGTTGAAAGGAAAAATAGGATAATAGTAGAAATTGCCAGGACAATGCTGAGTGAAAATAGGCTTCCGAAGTATTTTTGGGGAGAAGCTGTCAACACAGCATGTTATATATTGAATAGGGCTTTAGTTAGACCCATATTAAAGAAAACTCCCTATGAACTTTGAAAAGGACGAAAGCCCAACATTGGCTACTTTCGTGCCTTTGGGTGCAAATGTTTCATACTCAATACAAAAGACAATTTGGCAAAATTTGATGCCAAAGCTGACGAAGCAATCTTTTTAGGGTACTCAACAAACAGTAGAGCATATAGAATTTATAATAAAAGAACTCAAGTTGTAGAAGAGTCAGTCTATGTAGATTTCGATGAAACTGACCTTGCAGGTAAGACAACTCAACCCATGGAGGATGAGCCGAACTCAGCTCACACTGACCTAATTGGAGGTGCTGAGCCATCAGCACAAGAGCTGACCAAAGGTAAAATTGAAACTGAAATTACCTTTGCTGACCAATCTGTCCCTGCAGAGATTGTAGAAACACCTGCAACGTTGCTTTCGTATCAGTTCATGAACCAAAGAACTTTGCTGATGCTGAGCATGATGAGTATTGGATCAATGCTATGCAAGAAGAGCTTGACCAATTCACGAGAAATGAGAGTTTAGCAAACAGATGCAGACTGAGTTCGAAATGTCTATGATGGGAGAACTCAGCTTCTTCCTTGGACTTCAGATCAAGCAAGGTAAGAACGGCATCTTCATTAGTCAGTCCAAGTACACCAAGGAGATGTTAAAGAAATTCGATATGGAAGATTGTAAGCCCATATCAACCCCTATGGGTACTGATACTGTCCTATGCAAAGATGAGAAAAGTAAGTCAATAGATAGTAAACTTTATCGAGGTATGATAGGCTCTTTACTTTATCTCACTGCTAGTAGACCTGATATACAGTACTCAGTATGTTATTGTGCAAGATATCTGTTGGTCCCTTATAACGTTACAAGTATAGTTCCAAGGGGGGGGGGGGTTAGGAACTATTTAAAAATTTTAAGCTAGGGCAGACTTCTTTTTCGTGAGAAAAAGGTTTGGACAGCGGCGCTGAGTGAATAGCAAGATACTGGCTTAGTCAACTAGTGACTAGGTCAGTTTCTTTACTTGAGTCAGGAGATAGCACTTAGAGTCTATTCCTGAGCTCAGATATTCAATGCGCACAACTCAGCTTGACCTCTTTACTTGGTCAGTTTTTGTTTAAGCAAGCAATAAATATATAAAGGAGTTAAAGGTTAGAAATATGTTACTCAGCAGATTTATCCAGGTTCGGCCTCCAAGCCTACGTCCTGTCCCCAGAACACGTTCCGAGATTTCGAATTCTCTACTGAGCTCTTTAACGGTAGAGCATCAAACCTTTTACAATCTTAGCAACTGAGTATAACAAGAGTACCTTCCTCTATACCTCTACTCAATCCTAATCTCTCGCTGAGTACTATAACCGAGTACTCAGCGTCTCATTTCTAATCTCTAGAAATGATAGGTGTTTGTCCTAAACAATGATTGCTAAGACACCTTAGATGATCGAATAATCACTCTAGACTTTTACACAAAAGATATGAAATTTAGTGTAAGATTGCTTTGCTTTTTCTTGCAGAACTTTGCGTAGAAATTTGGTCAGCGTAATGGCTTGATCAAGTTCTGTTTTAAATGAAGCAACTGAAGGGCTCTATTTATAGAGACGTCTGAGGTGTCGGTCATTTCGAATTTCGAAATAACCGTTGGAGGGAAACGGCTTCCTGTCGTTGTCATCCTGTCTTGCTCAGAGCTCTCGGCCAAACAGATTTGAGTATCTTCTGTCCTCGGTCAGCTTTTGGTCAGCTCGGCAGATTGTCTTTCCATTTATGGTAAGGTCAACTGGACAACATTCTGTGTCTTCTGAACTTTACCCAAAGTGGAAACACTTTGTCTGGAAGTTGTTCTTAGCCAGCTGCTGTCTTGTACTCTTTGTCGAATCAACTCAGCAGCTTCGTCCCGAAGTTGTTCCTCGAAGGTCTTCTAGATCCTTCTTCCGCTGAGTTGCGTTTTGCACATAACGACAGCGTTTTGACATACGCGGGCCGAGTTGCCTTAAATTGTTTGACTTGGGCTTTTGACTTCCGTATTGGGCTTTGGGCCTTTTAATCTTTGTGTCTTATAAACAATTTAACTCAACATTGAACAAACACATTAGTAGAATAAATCAAAGCATTTAAACTTAGTGTGTTTAGAATATTTTTAATTATACTTAAACAATTTTGTCAAATCAAAATTATGTGGAAAGGTGTTTCAACAAAACCCCCCATTTTGATGTTGGCAAAACTATTCAGCGAAGAACTCAGTATTGAGCTCCCCCATGATAGTTGACCTAATATAACTTAGCACACTCCCCCGTAAGGGTTGAGCTACTGACTTAGTTTTACTCAAGACATTTAAAGGTTTAATCGAGTAAGTCTAAGGTCAGTTTTCAGATATAGGTCAGCTCATGAAACATATTCTATTTACTCAGTGTTTAAGCGGAAGTTTTAGCATTCAGAGGGTGCTGAGTAATTTGTTGTTCAATGAGTTTTATAAGACAATGTTTTATAAACATACAAGTCAATGTCAAACATGTTATCAGCATTGGGTACAATCAATAAGTTTTATAAGCATTAAACATAGTTGATGTACTTGAAGATACATACTAACTTAATACACAGCATTGTATATAATAACTCATAACTCAGTTTGGACAAAAAGATGCAAGTATTGATATTAATAGAAGTAGTCAGCGTATACAACAAAAGATAAACATACACATAGAGACTACAAACTTAGCATAACTAAGCTAGCCTAATTTCTATTTCTTTTTCTTTTGTTTGGACTGACTATGCTCATGCTGTGTTCTAGCTTGTTCTTTCTCCCCCGTTTTGTCAGCATCGGGAGGAGGAATCCTAAAGGCGTCGGTTAAGACGGCTCTGGTCAGTTCCGTGGACAGCGCCTTAAGTCTATCGGCGCTTTCATTGACACCGTCAAAGATAGCAACTCCATCATCTGATACCTCGGCGGGTATATTGAGTTCAGCAGCGCTGATCATGCTTACTATGAAAGCTTGAGATTTACCTATCCAGGTAAGTGCATCGGTCAGACCAGCAACGACTTGATGAAAAGTCTTCAATAAGGATGTGTCGTAGTATTGATGCTGAATGTTGCTATGACGTACATGGTTCAAAGTTTGTCTGGTGACAGACAGTATTTCATTTTGCTTAATGGCGTCAGTGTCCATCTCTTGTTTGTTCAAGTTTAACAGTCGAACAGCCTCACCAATTTGCTCCACTGAGCATTGAGAATAGGAGACCATTTGCTCGTTGGTCTTGATTTGCTCGGTGTGAAGCTGAGCAAAGAGCATTTTAACTTCATCAGAAGTGGCATATCGCGTGTTCGCAGCTGACAGGGTCTGAACTTGACCTTGAAGAGAATTGAGATGTTGAACACTTGTCAGCTGGAGCTCAGCCAGCTTTGTGATGGAATCCTGCTTAGGTTGCTGTGCTTGAAAGGAGACTATGACACTCAGCAAATCCTTGAATCCCTTAACTTCATTGAGAAGCTGAGTTACGTGGGAGAGCTGAGTTGTCTCAACAGTAGAAGACCCAGCAGCAGGTGGAGTGGTTTGATGAAGGTTGATAGGGGTCAAAAACCCCTATCTTTGGGTACGGTTTTAGGACGGTTTTTAGGTTTATTTGGCTAATAAGCGAGCAATTCTCGCATTTAAATGCTTTTGTGTGAGTTAGTTAGAAATTGGAAACATTCTATTTACTTTTCGTCGTTTAGGCTCGTTTTGTGATCAATTTAGGCAAACACGGCCGAAATAGCATGCATATTAGAATTCCGTTATCTTTTGAAGCTAATTGGTCCGTCAAAAGTCGCACCAAACGAAGCGTTTGCTAAAAATAAGCGATTGACGGATCAATTTGGCTTTTGGACTAATGTTTTCTGGAGTTTTTATGCATGTGCAGGTGTAAGTTCGGACGAAAAAGGGTATAGAAGTCACTCGGCACGGACCGAGCATGCTTCGGGCGAATTGAGCATCGACGCGCAGCCCGGGCGCTGCTCGGCGAGTAGCCCAGGCACTGCCCAGGCACTGTGCCTGCTCGCCGAGCAGGCTGTGCCTGCTCGCCGAGCAGGCCACCAGGCGCCTGCTCGGCGAGCAGGGGCTGCTCGTCGCAATCCTGCTCGGCGAGCAGCCTTTCCTGCTCGGCGAGCAGACCTGCGGGAATTGGTCAAAAAGACTAATTCCGCCCCCACGAAGCCACGTTCGGCCCCACATCTTCCTACACCAACAAGGACACGAAATTAGGTCAAAACGAGACCCGAGACGCGGCTATAAATAGGAATTTCCAATTGTAAATTAGATATCTTTTGTTTTTGTAATTTTCTTATCTTCCACCTCGAGAAATCCTCTCCACCTCCTCCAAAAACCTTCAAACCTCCATTGAAGACGCCTCCGAAGCTCCATTCACCGAGGATTGCTCGAGCTCCATCCTTAAGTCCTAGGAAGACGCCTGCATTGGTTGACAGGTTCCCTGAAAGGGATTTTTCTTCTTTTATAACTTGTTTATCCTATGATACATGCTATGAATCTTAGGCTTATTGTAACTTCGTGACAATGTTCTCCATCTTTGATTAATATAATAGTTTTGTTTCTTCAATTGTTTTAATGCTTTGAATCTTTGTCTTATGCTTTGTTTGATTGGTTTAACTCATTCGATAATCCCAAAATCAAGTTGGCACATATTGCGAGCTGAATCTGACCTAGTCAGTGCCTATAGGATTGACGACCCTATAGAAGATTAAGCCCAAATTACCAAGCCTTAGAGCTAGTTTCGGCCTTACAAGGGAATCACGAACTAGGAACTTTAGGAGGATAGGTCGGGTTAATCGCCTCGAACACAAGTGACTTAGGTTTTAATTCAATTGTTTAAACAATCTATTTCCATTATCATCGTATCCCTCCATGATCCTTTAGATGATTGCATTGACAAAAGATCACTCATGAGTAGTTTAACTTAATTAGGGGTAGAGTAATTTAGTTAGGGTTAGAATAACTTAGTCAGAATTAGATAATCTAGTTAGGACTAGTGCAAACCAACCTAGGAGTAGATTAATTAAACAAAACCAACTCAAACCCCTTAAGCCTAGATAACATCCGAGACTTAGTAATTCGGTACTTGCAGAAATAAATCCTGTGGACGATAACCTGGACTTAAACCCAGAAATTTATTACTTGATAACGACGGGGTACACTTATCCCTCAGATCGGGTTCTTCACGGAATCCGCATCAAGTTTTTGGCGCCGTTGCCGGGGATTTATTTCTTCTGCAATATCGAACCAAAGGTTGATTTGTTAGTTTAGGCATTCATTGTGAATATCTTTGTTTATATCGTTTATACTTGTTGATATATGATTTCTTTATACGTTTCTATACTTGTTCATATCTGTATACTGTTACTTATCAACTTTTGTGCTAGAACTTCACTTTTTCTCAGCATTCTCTGATCAATGAATTGGCAAGAAAAAGTCGAGTGGCAAGCTCAAAAGTTTACTATCCCATCAAGACAATACATTCATACCCTGGAGAATGAGGCTCCCAATCCCTCCATGGCCGACTTAAATGAGAAAATGGATATCTTGATGGCAAATATGAGCCTCAACACCAATGAAAGTGTAAGTTTTGTGGGTAATCACCAAAGGTATAATTCTAACCCCAATTCTTACAGCTTTTATGGTAGTGATTGGAGGAGACCTCAACACTCAAATCTGTCCTACGGGAACCCTAACATATTGAGGCCTCCAAATAGGTTTGTTAATGAGCACAGGGAAAACGAATTGGGAATGTTCCCTTACGAACAAGCAAGCCAAGTTCCTCCACAACCCTCTAGCTCACGAGATGAGGTGCTGTCCCTTTTGAAAGGAATATCAGCCCGACTTACAATCAACGAGGAGGTTTGCAAAGACTTGAGCAACCAACTGGCTCAAATAAACCAAGAGATGCAAAAGCAACCCCGAGATGCTCTCCCATGCATAAAGGAAAACATAGAAATCCCACAAAGGGAATCAGTTCAAGCCATCTCCTTGAGGAATGACAAAAAGGTAGAACCAAGTCCACTATCACATGCATCACTCGAGGTAAGTGAAGAACCGGAAGCGGTAAGCAACCCCGGTTCAAAATCTGAAATTCTAAATCATGTGGTAGAGATAAAAGATCAAATCAAAACTTGTGTATCTCAATTACCTTTTCCTCAAAAATTAGAAAAGTTTAGGTTTGTTTCATGCTCAGAAGTTTTCATTCTCTTCGACCTGCCAAGAGAATCCAAAAGGGAGCAAACCAAACTTTTTCATAATATGTTTAAATTCGGCCTCCTGCTTTCATTAAACTTATTAGAGGCTCTTAATCCGTTTTGTAGGTACGGATTATTTATTCAGGAATTTGAATTCCTAACGCGAGTAGAAGCATACACCTAGGCGGGAATTCTATGTCGAGCTCACCGACTATAACGTAGCGCTTCTTGGGAGGCAACCCAAGTTTTAATAAAACTTTTCAGGTTTGTTTTATTTAGATTATACATTGATCTCTTAGTTTAGTCTTTTTAGTTTTCTTTTACGTTTTTTTTAAGTGTTCGTTTAAAAAAATAATAATAATAATAAATAAATATTTTTTTTAGTTGTTTAGTTTTCTTTTATTTTATTTTATTTTATTTTTATTTTTTTTTTAAGTTTTCAGGTTAAAAAAAAAAAAAAAAATTTGGCCCCAAGAGGCCCAGCTCGCCGAGCTGGGCACTGCCGCCCAGCTCGGCGAGCAGGGCCCTGCTCGCCGCGCGCTGGGCGCTGGCGCCCAGCACGCCGCTGGGCACTGTGCCCAGCCTGCCGCTGGGCGCTGGCGCCCAGCCTGCCGCTGGGCACTGCGCCCAGCCCGCCGCTGGGCACTGGCGCCCAGCCCGCCGCTGGGCACTACGCCCAGCCCGCCGCTGGGCACTGCGCCAGCCTGCCGCTGGCCGCTGGGCACTGCTGCCCAGCGGCGGTGCTCGGCCGCGATAAGGAATTTTTTTCGAGATTTTTTTTAAAATCCCGAACGAAGCTGAAATAAATAAATAAATAAATAAATAAAAAAAATTGCCACCGCAAATCGTCAAACTTTTGCGATTGCGATAAAATCCGTAAGTTTTCTTCTCCACCCTAACTTTTTACACCGTACTTCATGATTTATGATGCAATGTTGGAACTTATTGCATAATTTTAGTGTGAGGAGGAGGGGTAGACAAACTTACAAAAATTGTATAAATTTTTAATTTTCGTTGCGTCGTGTCTAGTTTAGGTTTGTGTTTTGGTGTTTTATTTTTGCTTTATTTATGTTTTTGCATGTTTAGGACCTAAAACCGTGAACCTCCTTCGAATCTAAACTTCGTTATTTATCTTTGAGGGCTGAGAACCGAATCTAAAATTGCATGATAACTAGTTTAGGCGTAGGACACAACTCTTGTATCTGTAAAAGCATGAGCTACAGTTTGCATTTAGACCCTACTTTTGAAGAAATGCTAAAATCATTACTTAGGTAGATAACTTAAGAATTGAAGGCATGTGATATTAAACTTGAGTTTGGGGAAAACTAGTAAACACAAAATTGAAACCCAAAGAATTGTGAGTTGAATTTGAGCCTAAGAGCGAACATCAAAAATCTCTTTTTCTTGACATTTTTGTGTGAATGCTTTGACTTGTGGAAGATTACAGATTTTGCACCTAATACTGTGTTGAACCTACATGCAATGATTTGAGATGATAAACGATGAATCAGCCTCATTAGAATTAACCCTTTTCTTTACCTTGTTTTTCTTTTTCATCCACTCTAGGAAGCCCCTTTGAGCCGACATTTTTGTAGTTTATAGATTTTTCTGTCGTTCTAACCCGTTTTTGCGAACCACAATTTGGTTTGCTACTTAACCTTTGTTTTTGCAAAGCTCGAACTGAGCCTTTGTTTTCTTCTAGCGTTTTATCGTTGTTTATGGCATTATAGTAGCAAGCCAAAAGGCTAAGAAGTGAATGAGCATCACTATCCCAGTTCCTAAAAATTTAAACGTCTCAAAAAGAAATCCAAAATAAGGGATGAATAAAAAGCTCAGTCACTTCATATTTGCTAAAGCCATTTAAACTCTGTTTTTATAACGCTAGAACGTTTTAACCATTGTTGTACCTTTAACCCTCTAACCACATTACAACCCCAATTAGAGGCTGTTTTTGATATCATCAGAGTCATATAGCATAGTAGAGGAACTCGGATGAACGTGCAAAATCAACGTAGTCCTAAGCAAGAATATAAGCCGAGAGTAAACACCTTAGCCATCAAAAATTGTGTGAATGAGTGAACTACCTATGGTGAGGTGTTTTACTTAGCGATCCCCTCAAGCTCGTTTAATTGAACATGTGTCCCTTTACTTAAAACTATGACCTATTGTAATTGAAATGCGGCTTTTGGATATCGTGTCTCTACTTTGTATTTCCGAATGCATGTAATTACAGATGCTCGAAATTGTGTCAAGCACCTAGTCAAACTGGGAAGTTTTCTAGCTTGCTTGTGATGGCGGGTTTAGTTTTTTAGTTTACTTGGGGACAAGTAAAGTTTTAAGTGGGAGGAGGTTTGATAGGGGTCAAAAACCCTTGGGTACGGTTTTAGGACGGTTTTTAGGTTTATTTGGCTAATAAGCGAGCAATTCTCGCATTCAAATGCTTTTGTGTGAGTTAGTTAGAAATTGGAAACATTCTATTTACTTTTTGTCATTTAGGCTCGTTTTGTGATCAATTTAGGCAAACACGGCCGAAATAGCATGCATATTAGAATTCCGTTATCTTTTGAAGCTAATTGGTCCGTCAAAAGTCGCACCAAACGAAGCGTTTGCTAAAAATAAGCGATTGACGGATCAATTTGGCTTTTGGACTAATGTTTTATGGAGTTTTTATGCGTGTGCAGGTGTAAGTTCGGACGAAAAAGGGTATAGAAGTCACTCGGCACGGATCGAGCATGCTTTGGGCGAATTGAGCATCGACGCGCAGCCCGGGCGCTGCTCGGCGAGCAGCCCAGGCACTGCCCAGGCACTGCCCAGGCACCGCCCAGGCACCGCCCAGGCACCGCCCAGGCACTGTGCCTGCTCGCCGAGCATGCCCCTGGAGGCCTGCTCGGCGAGCAGGAGCCTGCTCGGCGAGCAGGCCGCCAGGCGCCTGCTCGGCGAGCAGCCTTTCCTGCTCGGCGAGCAGACCTGCGGGAATTGGTCAAAAAGACCAATTCCGCCCCCACGAAGCCACGTTCGGCCCCACATCTTCCTACACCAACAAGGATACGAAATTAGGTCAAAACGAGACCCGAGACGCGGCTATAAATAGGAATTTCCAATTGTAAATTAGATATCTTTTGTTTTTGTAATTTTCTTATCTTCCACCTCGAGAAATCCTCTCCACCTCCTCCAAAAACCTTCAAACCTCCATTGAAGACGCCTCCGAAGCTCCATTCATCGAGGATTGCTCGAGCTCCATCCTTAAGTCCTAGGAAGACGCCTGCATTGGTTGACAGGTTCCCTGAAAGGGATTTTTCTTCTTTTATAACTTGTTTATCCTATGATACATGCTATGAATCTTAGGCTTATTGTAACTTCGTGACAATGTTCTCCATCTTTGATTAATATAATAGTTTTGTTTCTTCAATTGTTTTAATGCTTTGAATCTTTGTCTTACGCTTTGTTTGATTGGTTTAACTCATTCGATAATCCCAAAATCAAGTTGGCACATATTGCGAGCTGAATCTGACCTAGTCAGTGCCTATAGGATTGACGACCCTATAGAAGATTAAGCCCAAATTACTGAGCCTTAGAGCTAGTTTCGGCCTTACAAGGGAATCACGAACTAGGAACTTTAGGAGGATAGGTCGGGTTAATCGCCTCGAACACAAGTGACTTAGGTTTTAATTCAATTGTTTAAACAATCTATTTCCATTATCATCGTATCCCTCCATGATCCTTTAGATGATTGCATTGACAAAAGATCACTTAGGAGTAGTTTAACTTAATTAGGGGTAGAGTAATTTAGTTAGGGTTAGAATAACTTAGTCAGAATTAGATAATCTAGTTAGGATTAGTGCAAACCAACCTAGGAGTAGATTAATTAAACAAAACCAACTCAAACCCCTTAAGCCTAGATAACATCCGAGACTTAGTAATTCGATACTTGCAGAAATAAATCCTGTGGACGATAACCTGGACTTAAACCCAGAAATTTATTACTTGATAACGACGGGGTACACTTATCCCTCAGATCGGGTTCTTCACGGAATCCGCATCAAAGGTCTTTGATTAAAGTTTGCACCGAGTCGATGATTCTTTTACCAGACTCGGTGGCATGCAAGTAGCTGAGAGAGCCTTCATGAACTTGCCTGGTTTCCTCAGTTTGACCGGTTGGAAGAGGAGTCAGTGGAATAACATGGTCAGTGACTGGAAGTGTGTTTCCAATCTACACTTGAGTCTCAGGTAAAACTGATTGATCGGCAGAAGTGTTGATTGGAGAACAAGTAATCCGAATGCTGTCTGTGCTGACTGAAGTAGGAATGTCCTGAGTCAGCATAATGCTTATTGTAACAGCATTAATGGGAATTGGCTCCACTTGGCTTGTAGAGTTAGCAGAAGCATTCAAGTCGGCGTGTTCCTTTGGTGAAGAAATAGAGGCTTGCTTTTCAAGGGAAGCCGATGGAGTAGAAGATGGTTGTTTTCTGAAAAATTTCAGCTTGAGTTTAGAAGGGTCTTGGGTCGGCTTCTGGATAACAAAGTCAGGGACAGTTGGTTTCTGAACAGGAGGGTCAATGACAGACTTCTGACTTGTCTTGATTAATCTTCTTCTTGGAGGAGGAGCGTCAGCTTGTATAGATTCTCTTGAGTGAGAGGGAGAACTTTCCTCTTAATCAGCATTAAGCTGGTCAGCTTGTTCTTGTTCATCTCCAGCAGCCAGCTCAGTATTGATTGGCTCAGCTTCAACCTCACTAGCTGTCTCCTCGGTGTCCTCAGCGTCATCCTGACCGCCTTCTTCTTCTTGTTCTTCATCTTCTTCACTATCGCCATCTAACTCTTCCTCAACTTGTGCAATGAACTGATCATCCAGATGCACATCATCTTCTTGATGCTCAGCTACAGTTCCTAGACACTGTGTGTAGTGAGAATCACCAGGAACAACGACGTCAGTAGGAATAGCATCAATAGGAGTCAGTGTAGAAGACTTCTGCTTCTTTTGAGGTTGCTCATCAGCATTTGTTCGTTCCTCAATTTCAGGCTCATCTTGCCTGCTCCTTTTCTCAGCTGACTTAGGTCTCTCCTGACCTGGTTCAGCAGCTGACTTAGACTTCTTGGCCTGAGGCTCAGCCTTCTTTGAAGGAGTCCCAACAGCTTTCCTCTTGCGGGCAGCTGGAGCCTTTGTCCTTTGGCATTGCTTTGGAGCTGTTTCCTCAGCTTGTTGTTCAGCAGCAGCTTTTCCTTTCTTTAGTGGCTGATTGAACTTCAAAGCCCTCAGCAAAGCCGCAGTTATCTCAGATCCTCTAGCCTTAGTTTCTTCAGATAGATCAATTTGATGATCTAAGAGGATTCTGGTGATGAGTGATCCCAGCCTGAGAGTTCCAGTGCTCCTTTGGAAGCCAGCAATCAAGAATACTGGCAGGTTGATCGGCTTGTATGTCAGCATATGCCATATGAAGCATTGCTCAAAATTCGTTGCTGAGGTAGTGCAATTGATCTTGGGATAAATGAAGAAGGTCAGTAGATAGTGAGCCATCTTTTGGTGCTGACCCATTGAGGTGCTTGAGACTTCTCCAGAGTGGCCAGCGGGCTTACAGAAGGTGGTATCGTACCCAGTTCCTTCGTGATCCTTAGATCTCCTCAGTTTTGTTCCCTTATTCTTTAACTTCAGCAAGTTAGCGAGATAAGTAGGGTTTATGAAAATGGTCCTTTCCTTTACCACAGTTACCAGATAGTCCTGGTTATCATCAGCAACTCGGAGATTGTAGTAGAACTCCCTTACTAGGTCAGGATATGTGTGATCTCTAATGGAGAACAGCTCGGTCCAGCCATTTTACGATAACCATTCGCAGAAGGGTTGCTCGGATGTCACGAAGGCCTCAGAAACCCATCATGAGAAGTCTACTTTCCATTCGCTAATGTCTTCAAATACCTTGGTATAGGTTCTGGCCTTGGTCGGCTTACCCTTAGTTGAGGTAGCTTGGCCAGCTTTGCCTTTGCTCGGCGTAGTGACCTTGGTGGTTTTAGGCACAGTGGTTTGCCTAGAGGGTTCATCGGAGCTGGTCTTAGGGTGACCGGCACCGGAGATGTTGACAGAAACTCTAGTCATTGTTTCAGAAAGAAGATTGGGAGGCTTTGAGAGTCTTAGAGAGAGAATGCTTTTCCAGAAAATTCGGTAAGTGTAAAGAAAATAAAAAATGGGGATTTACCCATTATTTATAGCGGTGAAGAGTGGACCTTATCGAATCCATGTGTCAGTTTTGCCTTGGGATTGTCAACCGACAAAGATCCTGGCTTTTATGACACATTCGGCGCATACATCATCCTAGGTGGCTATTCACGTGCTTTTCCATTTAATGCAACGGATCTAACACTCAGCGTTTAGAATACTAAGCGTTTTGTATTCTGAGTGGTCAATAGTATATGAAAGGATGATTTCTCCGTTTGAGATTACTACTCGGTGTGCACATTTACTCAATATTGATATATATTGCTTTAAGTACTCAGCATAATAATCACTCAGCATGCATTTGCATAAATCATTCAACGTAGTAATTCACTCAGCATAAATTTACATTTTAGAACAGGAATTTACTGAAGAGGATTAAACATACCAATGGCTTCTCTCAGTATGCTGAACTGTTCACGAGCCAGTGGCTTTGTGAAGATATCCGCAAGCTGCTCATCCGTTGGGACATAGGTCAGCTTTATCTCACCCTTGAGTACATGGTCTCTAATGAAGTGATGTCTTATGCTGACATGCTTCATCCTGCTGTGTTGAATTGGGTTCTTTGATAGATCAATTGCACTTTTGTTGTCGCATTTGACCTCAATTGTCTTTGTTTGAACACCATAGTCTTCAAGCTGTTGCTTAATCCATAGGACTTGAGCAACATAGTGACCAGCACCAATGTACTCAACTTCAGTGGTAGACAAGGCTACTAACGCCTGCTTCTTGTTGAACCAGGATACAAGACAACTTCCTAAGAAATGACATCCTCCAGAGGTGCTTTTCCGTTCTAGCTTGTCTCGACCATAGTCAGCGTCAGTGTATCCAATGAGTGTAAAGCCATGAGTGTTGGGATACCATAAACCTGCATTCACTGAGCTTTGCAAATATCTAAGGATTCTTTTTACAGCTATGTAATGAGATTCCTTAGGGTTAGATTGATATCTAGCACAGTAGCATACTGAGAACTGAATGTCCGGTCTACTTGCTGTTAAGTAAAGTAGAGAGCCTATCATACCTCGATAAAATTTGCTGTCTACCGACTTACCATTCTCGTCAGTGCAGAGGACAGTGTCAGTGCCCATAGGAGTGGATATTGGCTTGTAATTTTCAAGATCATATTTCTTCAATATCTCCTTGGCATATTTAGCTTGACTGATGAAGATGCCATTCTTTCCTTGTTTGATTTGAAGTCCAAGGAAGAAGTTGAGTTCTCCCATCATCGACATTTCAAACTCAGTCTGCATTTGCTTGCTAAATTCCTTGCACATTGACTCATTAGTAGCACCGAAAATAATATCATCAACGTATATTTGAGCCAGCAGGGTATCTTTACCCTTTCTCTTAATGAATAAGGTTGTATCAGCTTTGCCCCTGACATAGTTTCTAGTCAGCAGGAAACTGGTCAGCCTCTCATACCAAGCACGTGGTGCTTGCTTGAGGCCGTACAGAGCCTTTTTGAGTTTATAAATGTGGTTTGGGAATTTAGGATCCTCAAACCCTGGAGGTTGATTAACATAAACTTCCTCGTTTATAACTCCATTAAGGAATGCACTCTTAACATCCATTTGAAACAGTTTAAAGTTCATGTAAGATGCATATGCACATAAAATCCTAATAGCCTCTAGCCTTGCCACTGGGGCAAAGGTCTCACCGTAGTCAATACCTTCTTGCTGACTATAGCCCTGAGCTACAAGCCTTGATTTGTTCCTGACTACGTTTCCTTGCTCATCCAGCTTGTTGCGGAAGACCCATCTTGTTCCAATGGTCTTCTGACTCCTTGGATGTGGCACTAGCTCCCATACATCGTTTCTTCTGAATTGGTCAAGTTCCTCTTGCATTGCGCTCATCCAGAATTCATCTTCCTCAGCATCAGCGAAGTTCTTAGGTTCCTGAACTGAGACGAAGGCTACATTGCTGAGGTACCTCCTGAGTTGGTTTCTTGTCATCAGGGTATTTTCAGCGGCATTAAGGATTGCACTCTCTGAGTGCCTCTTGGAATCCTTATCTCCTTGGGTAGATTGATGTCTTATGCTGTCTGTGTTTCAATAATCTCTACAGGTGAAGACTGGTCAGTGAAAACAATATTTGGTTCACTTTTACCTTTGGTCAGCCCTTAAGGGAATGACTCAGCGACTGTATCTTGATCAGCGGGTGCTGAGTGTGGATCATCCTCGGTCAGCGGCAGATATCTTCCTGCAGGGTTAGTTTCATCGAACTCAACATGTACTGACTCTTCTAAAACTTGAGTTCGTTTATTGAAAACTCTGTATGCTTTGTTGTTTGTTGAGTAGCCTAAAAAGATAGCTTCATCAGCTTTTGAGTCAAACTTAGCTAGGCTATCCTTAGTGTTTAAAATAAAACATTTACAGCCAAAGGCACGAAAGTATCCAATGTTGGGCTTTCGTCCTTTCCAAAGCTCATAGGGGGTTTTCTTTAGTATAGGTCTAACAAGAGCCCTATTAAGAATGTAGCACGTTGTGTTAACAGTTTCTCCCCAAAAGTACTTTGGAAGCCTATGCTCACTCAGCATTGTCCTGGCTATTTCAACCAGTGTTCTGTTTTTCCTTTCAACAACCCCATTTTGTTGAGGCGTTCTAGGAGCAGAAAAGTTATGGTCAATGCCGCTGGCTTCACAGAATTCAACAAACTGTTGGTTTTTGAATTCTCCACCATTATCACTTCAGATGTGAGCCAGTTTTAGGTCTTTATCATTTTCAAGTTTTCTAACCAAATTTGAAAATGTCATAAAGGTCTCATCCTTGCTACTTAGCAAGATGACCCAAGTGTACCGAGAGAAGTCATCTACAATGACCAAGGAAAATCTTCTTCCACCCAGACTCAGCGGCTGGACTGGACCGAAGAGATCCAAGTGTAGTAATACTAACAGACGCTTAGTTGAGACAATGTTTTTGCTATGAAAAGATTGTTTGGTTTGTTTTCCAGCTTGGCAAGCGTGGCATAATTGATCTTTTTCAAATCTAAGTTCAGGCAGTCCCTCAACCAATTGCTTTCTTGCTAATTTGGCCAGGAGGTCCATGCTTACATGACCAAGTCTCCTGTGCCATAGCCAGGAATTTTCTTCCTTTGAAACTAAGCATACAGTTTTTGAAAACTTTTTCTCTAAGTCTAGCATAAAGACATTATCAATCCGAGGGGCAGTTAAAATTAACTAATTTGTTTTTCCCTCGTATATTTTACATCCAGTAGCATCAAATATAACTTTCTCCCATTGTCACATAGCTGAGCTACGCTAAGTAAGTTATATTTGAGTCCGCTGACTAGGGAGACTGACTCAATAGTAGGATTACCTCCGATGGTTCTTTACCCTACTATCTTACCCTTTTTGTTGTCTCCAAAACTTACGCTTTCTCCTCGTTTACGCTCAAACGTGATGAACTGAGTTTCATCACCAGTCATGTGCCTCGAGCATGCGCTGTCAATATACCACATCTTTGACTTCTCAGCACACCTCAGGCTTACCTGCATTATAACTAGTTACTTTTAGGTACTGATAGGGGTCAAAAACCCCTATCTTTGGGTACGGTTTTAGGACGGGTTTTTAAATTATTTAGTTAATAAGCGAGCATTTCTCGCATTTAAATGCTTTTGTGTGAGTTAGTTAGGAATTGGAAATGTTTTATTTATTTTTCGTTGTTTAGGCTCGTTTTATGACCAATTTAGGCAATTACGGCCAAAATAGCATGCATAGTATAATTCCGTTATCTTTTGAAGCTAATTGGTCCGTCAAAAGTCGCACCAAACGAAGCGTTTGCTCAAAATAAGCGATTGGCGGGTCAATTTAGCCTTTGGACTAATGTTATCTGGAGTTTCTGTACATGCGCAGGTATAAGTTCGGACGAAAAAGGCATCGACGGCAGTCGGCAAGCACACGGGGGCATACCGGGCAAGAATGCTCGACGAGCGGGCCTCCGTAGGCCATGCCTGCTCACCGAGCAGGGCGCTACTCGTCGCGAGTAGCGCCTACTCGCCGAGAAGCTCGCCCTGCTCGGCGAGCAGACCTGCGGGAATTGGTCAAAAAGACCAATTCTGCCCCACGATGCCACGACGGACCCCACGACTTCCTACCTGCATAAGGACACGAAAATAGGTCAAAAAGAGGGCCGAGCCACGCCTATAAATAGAGTTTTTCCAATGTAAATTAGTATCTTTCATTTTTGTAAATTATCTTAGCTTTCCCCTTGTAATTCCTCTCCATCTCCCCCATCTTCTTCAAACCTCCATTGAAGCTCCTTCAAAGCTTTTCTCGAGGAATTATCAAGGTTCGTCCTTAAGATTAGGTCGCCGGCTGCAGAGTAAACAGGTTCCCTGAAAGGGATTTTTGTATCTCCTTTTATCTTTCCTTGTTTGTACTCTTTGATACAGTTGCCGAACTTAGCTTATTGTATCCTGTGACATTTATCTTCGCCTTTAATAATAATTTAGCTCTTGTTTTGTTCTATGATTATTTGTCTAATCTCTGTCTTACGCTTTATTTAATTGGTTTAACTCATTCAAAAGCCCCAAAATCTAGTAGGCACATATTGCGAGCTGAATCTGACCTAGTCAGAGCCTAGGAGATTGACGACCTCTTAGTTGATTAAACGCCAATTTACTGAGCCTTAGACCTAGTTTCGGCCTTAGGGAATCACGCGCTAGGAACTTCAGGAGGGTAAGTAGGGTTAATCGCCTTGAATACAAGTGACTCAGATTAGGTTTTTAATCAATAGACCTAATAATCTATCTTCATTATTATCGTTCATACCATGTTCCTTCGGATAATTGCATTAGTGAAAGATCAATTAGGAGTAGTTTAACTTAATTAGGGGTAGAGTAACTTAATTAGGCATAGAATAACTTAGTTAGAATCAGATAACTTAGCTAGGATTAGTATAATTCAACTTAGGAGTAGATTAACTTAAACAAACAAACTCAAAACCCCCTAAGCCTAGATAACACCTGAAACCGAGTAGCTCGATACTTGCAGAAATAAATCCTGTGGACGATAACCTGGACTTAACCAGAAATTTATTACTTGATAACGACGGGGTACACTTATCCCTTAGTGAGTCTTCATCCCAACTTAGGTGAGGGCGCGTCAAGTTTTTGGCGCCGTTGCCGGGGATAGTAGATTAATTCTATAAATACCCGACAACCGCCAATAATCAAGTTTTTGGCGCCGTTGCCGGGGATTTATTTCTTCTGCAATATCGAACCAAAGGTCGATTTGTTAGTTTAGGCATTCCTTTGTGAATATCTCTGTGAATATCATCTATACTTGTTTATCTATACTTGTTTATAACCGTTAATACTTGTTTATATTTATACTTGTTCATATTTATACCTGTTTATACATATACTTGCTTATACATACACTTGTTTATATACGATTCTTTTTGTGAATATCCTTGTTTATATCGTTTATACTTGTTTATACATAATTCTTTATACTTATTCTCTATACTTGTTGATATATAATTTCTTTATACTTTTCTATACTTGTTCATATCTGTATACTGTTACTTATCAACTTTTGTGCTAAAACTTCACTTTTTCTCAGCATTCTCTGATCAATGAATTGGCAAGAAAAAGTCGAGTGGCAAGCTCAAAAGTTTACTATCCCATCAAGACAATACATTCATGCCCTGGAGAATGAGGCTCCCAATCCCTCCATGGCCGACTTAAATGAGAAAATGGATATCTTGATGGCGAAACTGAGCCTCAACACCAATGAAAGTGTAAGTTTTGTGGGTAATCACCAAAGGTATAATTCTAACCCCAATTCTTACAGCTTTTATGGTAGTGATTGGAGGAGACCTCAACACTCAAATCTGTCCTACGGGAACCCTAACATGTTGAGGCCTCCAAATAGGTTTGTTGATGAGCACAGGGAAAACAAATTGGGAATGTTCCCTTACGAACAAGCAAGCCAAGTTCCTCCACAACCCTCTAGCTCACGAGATGAGGTGCTATCCCTTTTGAAAGGAATATCAACCCGACTTACAATCAACGGGGAGGTTTGCACAGACTTGAGCAACCAATTGGCTCAAATAAACCATGAGATGCAAGAGCAATCCCGAGATGCTCTCCCAGGCATAAAGGAAAACATAGAAATCCCACAAAGGGAATCAGCTCAAGCCATCTCCTTGAGGAATGACAAAAAGGTAGAACCAAGTCCACTATCACATGCATCACTCGAGGTAAGTGAAGAACCGGAAGCGGTAAGCAACCCCGGTTCAAAATCTGAAATTCTAAATCATGTGATAGAAATAAATGATCAAATCGAAGCTTGTGTATATCAACTACCTTTTCCTCAAAAGTTCGAAAAGTTTGGATTTACTCCTTGTTCAGAAGTTTTCATTCTCTTCGACCTACCAAGAGAATCCAAAAGGGAGCAAACCAAACTTTTTCATAATATGTTTAAATTCGGCCTCCTACTTTCATTAAACTTATTTGAGGCTCTTAATCCGTTTTGTAGGTACGGGTTATTTGTTAAGGAGTTCGAATTCCTAACGCGAGTAGAAGCATACACCTAGGCGGGAATTCTATGTCGAGCTCACCGACTATAACGTAGCGCTTCTTGGGAGGCAACCCAACTTTTAATAAAACTTTTCACGTTTATTTTATTTAGATTATACATTGATCTTTTAGTTTAGTCTTTTTAGTTTTCTTTTACGTTTTTTTAAAGTGTTCGTTTAAAAAAAAATAAAAATAAAAAAAATAAATAAATAAATAAATATTTTTTTAGTTGTTTAGTTTTCTTTGATTTGATTTTATTTGATTTTATTTTATTTTAAGTGTTCAGGTTTAAAAAAAAAATAAAAAAAATAAATAAATAATAAATAAATAAATAAATATTTTTTTAAATTTTTTTTAGTTGTTTAGTTTTCTTTTCTTTTATTTTATTTTATTTTATTTTTATTTTTTTAAGTGTCCAGGTTTAAAACAAAATTTAAAAAAAAAAAAAATTGGCCCCACTGCCGCCCAGCTCGGCGAGCTGGGCACTGCGCCCAGCCCGCCGCTGGGCACTGCCGCCCAGCCCGCTGCTCGGCCGCGATAAGCAAACTGTTCGGGATTTTTAAATCCCGAACGGAGCTGAAATAAATAAATAAATAAATAAATAAAAACAAAAAAAAAAATTGGCACCGCAAATCATCAAGTTTTTGGCGATTGCGATAAAATCAGTAAGTTGTCTTCTCCACCCTAACTTTTTGCACTTGTACTTTATGGTTTGTGATGCAATGTTGGAACTTATTGCATATTTTTAGTGTGAGGAGGAGGGGTAGACAAACTTACAAAAATTGTATAATTTTTAAATTTTTGTTACGTCGTGTCTAGTTTGGTTTAGCGTTTTCGGGTTTTATTTATGTTTTTGCATGTTTAGGACCTGAAACCGTGAACCTCCTTCGAATCTAAACTTCGTTATTTATCCTCGAGGACTGAGAACCGAATCTAATATTGCATGACAACTAGTTTAGGTGTAGGACACAATCCTTGTATCTGTAAGAGCATGAGCTAAAGTTTGCATTTAGACCCTACTTTTGAAGAAATGCTTAAATCATTACTTAGGTAGATAACTTAAGAATTGAAGGCATGTGATGTTGAACTTGAGTTTGGGGAAAACTAGTAAACACAAAATTGAAACCCAAAGAATTGTGAGTTGAATTTGAGCCTAAGAGCGAACATCAAAAAGCTCTTTTTCTTGACATTTTTGTGTGAATGCTTTGACTTGTGGAAAGATTACAGATTTTGCACCTAATACTGTGTTGAACCTACATGCAATGATTTGAGATGATAAACGATGAATCAGCCTCATTAGAATTAACCCTTTTCTTTACCTTATTTTCTCTTTTTCATCCACTATAGGAAGCCCCTTTGAGCCTATATTTTTGTAGTTTATAGATTTTTCTTTCGTTCTAACCCAATTTTTGCAAGCCATCACTTGGTTTGTTACTTAACCCAAAGTTTTTGCAAAGCTCACATCGAGTCTTTGTCGTTTCTAGTGCTTTATCTTTGTTTATGGCATCAAAGTAGCAAGCCAAAAGGCTAAGAAGTGAATGAGCATTACTATCCAAAAGGAAAAGAAAAACAGAAAAAGAAAAGAAAAGAAAAGAGATGAACAAAAAGGGGAGAACTTCGTTCCCCAGTTCTTAAAATCAAAACGTCTCAAAGAAAAAGAAAAAAATTTTATGAATAAAAAGCTCAGTGACTTCATATTTGCTAAAGCCATTTGAACTTTGTTTTTCTAGCGCTAGAACTATTAACCCTTGTTGTACCTTTAACCCTCTAACCACATTACAACCCAAATTCGAGGCTGTTTTTGATATCATCGGAGTCATATAGCATAGTAGAGGAACTCGGATGAACGAGCAAAATCAACGTAATCCTAAGCAAGAACATAAGCCGAGAGTAAACACTTTAGCCACCAAAATTGTGTGAATTGAGTGAACTACCTATGGTGAGGTGTTTTACTTAGCGATCCCCTCAAGCTCGTTTAATTGAACATGTGTCCTTTTACTTAAAACTATGACCTATGATAATTGAAATGCGGCTTTTGGATATCATGTCTCTACTTTGTATTTCTGAATGCATGTAATTACAGATGCTCTAAATTGTGTCAAGCACCTAGTCAAACCGGGAGGTTTTCTAGCTTGCTTGTGATTGCGGGTTTAGTTTTTTTTTTAGTTTACTTGGGGACAAGTAAAGTTTTAAGTGCGAGGAGGTTGATAGGGGTCAAAAACCCCTATCTTTGGGTACGGTTTTAGGACGGGTTTTAGCATTATTTAGTTAATAAGCGAGCATTTCTCGCATTTAAATGCTTTTGTGTGAGTTAGTTAGGAATTGGAAACGTTTTATTTATTTTTTGTTGTTTAGGCTCGTTTTATGACCAATTTAGGCAATTACGGCCAAAATAGCATGCATAGTATAATTCCGTTATCTTTTGAAGCTAATTGGTCCGTCAAAAGTCGCACCAAACGAAGCGTTTGCTCAAAATAAGCGATTGGCGGGTCAATTTAGCCTTTGGACTAATGTTATCTGGAGTTTCTGTACATGCGCAGGTATAAGTTCGGACGAAAAAGGTATCGACGGCAGTCGGCAAGCACACGGGGGCATCCCGGGCAAGAATGCTCGACGAGCGGGCCTCCGTAGGCCATGCCTGCTCGCCGAGCAGGCCCCTGGAGGCTTGCTCGGGCGAGCAGGATGCCTGCTCGCCGAGCAGGGCGCTGCTCGTCGCGAGTAGCGCCTGCTCGCCAAGCAGCTCGCCCTGCTCGGCGAGCAGACTTGCGGGAATTGGTCAAAAAGACCAATTCCGCCCCCACGATGCCACGACGGACCCCACGACTTCCTACCTGCATAAGGACATGAAAATAGGTCAAAAAGAGGGCCGAGCCACGCCTATAAATAGAGTTTTCCAATGTAAATTAGTATCTTTCATTTTTGTAAATTATCTTAGCTTTCCCCTTGTAATTCCTCTCCATCTCCCCCATCTTCTTCAAACCTCCATTGAAGCTCCTTCAAAGCTTTTCTCGAGGAATTATCAAGGTTCGTCCTTAAGATTAGGTCGCCGGCTGCAGAGTAAACAGGTTCCCTGAAAGGGATTTTTGTATCTCCTTTTATCTTTCCTTGTTTGTACTCTTTGATACAGTTGCCGAACTTAGCTTATTGTATCTTGTGACATTTATCTTCGCCTTTAATAATAATTTAGCTCTTGTTTTGTTCTATGATTATTTGTCTAATCTCTGTCTTACGCTTTATTCAATTGGTTTAACTCATTCAAAAGCCCCAAAATCTGGTAGGCACATATTGCGAGCTGAATCTGACCTAGTCAGAGCCTAGGAGATTGACGACCTCTTAGTTGATTAAGCGCCAATTTACTGAGCCTTAGACCTAGTTTCGGCCTTAGGGAATCACGCGCTAGGAACTTCAGGAGGGTAAGTAGGGTTAATCGCCTTGAATACAAGTGACTCAGATTAGGTTTTTAATCAATAGACCTAATAATCTATCTTCATTATTATCGTTCATACCATGTTCCTTCGGATAATTGCATTAGTGAAAGATCAATTAGGAGTAGTTTAACTTAATTAGGGTAGAGTAACTTAATTAGGCATAGAATAACTTAGTTAGAATCAGATAACTTAGCTAGGATTAGTATAATTCAACTTAGGAGTAGATTAACTTAAACAAACAAACTCAAAACCCCCTAAGCCTAGATAACACCTGAAACCGAGTAGCTCGATACTTGCAGAAATAAATCCTGTGGACGATAACCTGGACTTAACCAGAAATTTATTACTTGATAACGACGGGGTACACTTATCCCTTAGTGAGTCTTCATCCCAACTTAGGTGAGGGCGCTGATAGGGGTAAAAAACTCCTATCTTTGGGTACGGTTTTAGGACGGTTTTTAGGTTTATTTGGCTAATAAGCGAGCAATTCTCGCATTTAAATGCTTTTGTGTGAGTTAGTTAGAAATTGGAAACATTCTATTTACTTTTCGTCGTTTAGGCTCGTTTTGTGATCAATTTAGGCAAATACGGCCGAAATAACATGCATATTAGAATTCCGTTATCTTTTGAAGCTAATTGGTCCGTCAAAAGTCGCACCAAACGAAGCGTTTGCTCAAAATAAGCGATTGACGGATCAATTTGGCTTTTGGACTAATGTTCTCTGGAGTTTTTATGCGTGTGCAGGTGTAAGTTCGGACGAAAAAGGGTTTGGAAGTCATCCGGCACGGATCGAGCGCGCTTCGGGCGAAAACGCTCGGCGAGCAGGGCCCCCCGGGCCATTTCTGCTCGCCGAGCAGGCCCCTGGTGGCTTGCTCGCCGAGCAGGGCGCCAGGCGCCTGCTCAGCGAGCAGGAGCTGCTCGTCGCAATCCTGCTCGGCGAGCAGCCTTTCCTGCTCGACGAGCAGACCTGCGGGAATTGGTCAAAAAGACCAATTCCACCCCCACGAAGCCATGTTCGGCCCCACATCTTCCTACACCAACAAGGAAACGAAATTAGGTCAAAACGAGACCCGAGACGCGGCTATAAATAGGAATTTCCAATTGTAAATTAGATATCTTTTGTTTTTGTAATTTTCTTATCTTCCACCTCGAGAAATCCTCTCCACCTCCTCCAAAAACCTTCAAACCTCCATTGAAGACGCCTCCGAAGCTCCATTCACCGAGGATTGCTCGAGCTCCATCCTTAAGTCCTAGGAAGACGCATGCATTGGTTGACAGGTTCCCTAAAAGGCATTTTTCTTCTTTTATAACTTGTTTATCCTATGATACATGCTATGAATCTTAGGCTTATTGTAACTCTGTGACAATGTTCTCCATCTTTGATTAATATAATAGTTTTGTTTCTTCAATTGTTTTAATGCTTTGAATCTTTGTCTTACGCTTTGTTTGATTGGTTTAACTCATTCGATAATCCCAAAATCAAGTTGGCACATATTGCGAGCTGAATCTGACCTAGTCAGTGCCTATAGGATTGACGACCCTATAGAAGATTAAGCCCAAATTACTGAGCCTTAGAGCTAGTTTCGGCCTTACAAGGGAATCACGAACTAGGAACTTTAGGAGGATAGGTCGGGTTAATCGCCTCGAACACAAGTGACTTAGGTTTTAATTCAATTGTTTAAACAATCTATTTCCATTATCATCGTATCCCTCCATGATCCTTTAGATAATTGCATTGACAAAAGATCACTTAGGAGTAGTTTAATTTAATTAGGGGTAGAGTAATTTAGTTAGGGTTAGAATAACTTAGCTAGAATTAGATAACTTAGTCAGAATCAGATAATCTAGTTAGGATTAGTGCAATTCAACCTAGGAGTAGATTAATTAAACAAAACCAACTCAAACCCCTTAAGCCTAGATAACATCCGAGACTTAGTAATTCGGTACTTGTAGAAATAAATCCTGTGGACGATAACCTGGACTTAAACCCAGAAATTTATTACTTGATAACGACGGGGTACACTTATCCCTTAGTGAGGGTTCGCAAGAATCCGCATCAAGTTTTTGGCGCCGTTGCCGGGGATTTATTTCTTCTGCAATATCGAACCAAAGCTCAACTTGTTAGTTTAGGCATTCTTTGTGAATACTTTCCTTGTTAATATCATTCATATTTGTATAGATATATATACTTGTTGATATACTATTACTTAAATTGGATCGTTCTTCCAGCAATTATGGACAACAGAGCATCAAACCCGTCCATGAACGATCTCAACACAAAAATGGACTTCCTGGTGGCTTCATACAACCAAAATAACCAACCAAGGATACCATTCTGCGAGAGATGCGGCTAGAATCACCCCGGTAGGGTATGCCACATCAACTATTACGCACCTAGAGGTGAGAATGTAAGTTATTTGGGTAATCATCAAAGGTATAATTCTGAACCCTCAACTTACAACTACTACGATCAGGAGCATACACGATATCCACCGGCGCCCTACGTGGCACCTATGGATACCCTTCCATGTCCTCATTCTAACTCTGATTTTTATGGCAGGCAAACAGGGTACTCAGAAGGAATAATGACTCTCCTAAAAGAGATATCCGTCCGACTGGCAGCCAACGAGGAGGCATGCAGGACCCTGAGTGACCAACTCGCCATAATCAGATAAGAAGAAAGGGAATGCCACGAGGCGTTCCTCTTGCAAGAAGAGGCGGCTCAAACCATCGCCCTAAGGAGCGGCAAGGAAGTGGATACACTCGTGGCATCTCCATCGCAAATACCTCTGTCACCTCAGGTAAGTAGGGAACCGGAAGTGGTAAGCAACCCCGGTCCCGCATCTGAAACTTCAGCCTCTGAAAAAGCTGTAGAAAGAAGTGGTTAGGCCTTATACACCAAAACTGCCATTCCCTCAGAAGCAGAAAAAGGCCAACCTAGATAAGAAATTTGCCCGGTTCTCGGAAATCCTTAGTAGATTAGAAATAAACATTCCATTAATGGAAGCACTAGAGGAGATGCCGAACTATGCAAAATTTCTTAAAGACATGTTGTCGAAAAAGAAAAAGTTTGGGGAAAACGAGATAGTGGCTTTAACAGAACAATGCTCGGCCATAATCACCCATAAATTACCCCCCAAGCTTAAAGATCAAGGGAGCTTTACCATCCCGTGTAGGATAGGCAACATGCACATAGATAGGGCATTATGTGATTTAGGAGCAAGTATTAATCTTATGCCTCTATCAATTTTCAGGAAATTGGGGCTCGGAGAACCTAAACCAACAAACATGACACTGCAACTAGCGGATCGGTCAATTGCACGGCCTAGAGGCATAGTTGAAGATGTGCTTGTAAAGGTGGACAAACTGATCTTCCCGGTCGATTTTGTGGTCCTCGACATGGAAGAAGATGACTCCGTCCCCATTCTCCTCGGGAGACCGTTTCTTGCAACCGGTAGGACACTAATAGACGTCCATGGAGGTAAATTGGTCCTAAGGGTGCAGGACGAAGAGGTAACATTTAACGTTTATGAATCTATGAAATTTCCTCAAGAACGCTCCAAAAGTTGTAACTTTATCGATGCACTTATAGATGAATGTGTTGAGGAAGTTGATCTCGATATAAGAAATGCCTCTTTAGAACTCGGTCTAGGTGGTGAGACATGTGAAAACTCAAGTGAGCCATTTGAAGATCTCCCACCTGAAAAATGTTATTGGGTTAAGGGTAGAAAAGAGGACCTTGATCGTGAGATCAAACCTAAACCTAAGACCTCGTTGGAGGAACCTCCAAAATTGGAGCTTAAACCCTTGCCCAACAACCTGAAATATGTTTTTCTTCAACCTCCCACAGATTTACCCGTTATTATTTCTTCTTTGGTGACAGTTGAACAGGAAGAAAAATTGGTGGAGGTGCTGATGGAACATAAAGGAGCCTTTGGATGGTCAATCCACGACATCAAAGGTATCGACCCCAAAATCTGCACACATAGAATTTTTCTTGAGGAGGAGATCAAGCCATCTGCCCAACCTCAACGACGGCTCAACCCTAACATGAAAGAGGTGGTAAAAGTTGATGTTATAAAACTCCTCGACGCAGGTATCATCTTTCCAATTTCTGATAGTCAATGGGTAAGCCCGGTTCAATGTGTGCCCAAAAAAGGGGGAACAACGGTAATGGAAAATGAAAAAGGAGAATTAATCCCAACTAGAAAGGTTACGGGTTGGCGTGTATGCATAGATTATAGGAAATTAAACGAGGCCACCCGTAAAGACCACTTTCCCTTACCATTTATTGATCAAATGTTGGAACGATTGGCAGAACATGAATTTTTCTGCACTTTAGATGGGCTATCTGGCTATATGCAAATCCATGTGGACCCTTTGGATCAAGAGAAAACAACATTCACTTGCCCCTATGGGACTTTTGCATATAGACGGATGCCTTTCGGATTATGTAATGCCCCTGCCACGTTCCAACGTTGTATGATGGCTATGTTTTCTGACATGCTCGAGGAGTTCCTAGAAATTTTCATGGATGATTTTAATGTTGTAGGACCTACTTTCGACCAATGTCTTGAAAACTTGGACCGAGTCTTAGAACGTTGTGAAGATAAGAACTTGGCACTTAATTGGGAAAAGTGCCAGTTCATGGTCCAAAACTGCATAGTATTAGGACACAAGGTGTCGGGGAAGGGGATCGAGGTCGATCCGGCAAAAATTGAGGTGATTGAAAAACTGCCACCTCCTACTAATGTGAAATTAGTTAGGAGCTTTTTAGGACACGCGGGGTTTTATAGACGATTTATAAAAGACTTTTCAAAAATCACTAAACCCCTCACTCAATTATTGCTAAACGATGCTGATTTTAATTTCAATGAAGAATGTATGCTTGCATTTAAATTGCTGAAAAAGAAATTAATTGAAGCACCCATTATGGTAAGCCCGGATTGGTCCCTTCCCTTTGAGTTAATGTGCGATGCTAGTGATCTGGCTGTAGGAGCCTGTCTTGGGCAGAGGGTGGATAAACTTTTTCGCCCAATTTTCTATGCTAGCAAAACCTTAAATGATGCACAACAGAATTATTCAATAACTGAAAAGGAATTGCTAGCCGTAGTATTTGCCTTTGACAAATTCAGATCTTATTTGGTGTTATCTAAGGTAATTGTTTTTACTGACCATGCAGCCCTGAGATATCTGATGAGCAAATAGGATGCAAAACCTAGGCTGATCTGTTGGATCTTACTACTCCAAGAATTTGACATCGAGATCAGAGACAAGAAAGGGGTAGAAAACGTGATAGCGGACCATCTATCCAGGTTAGAGTCAGATCAGCAATCCTTAGAGCATGGGGCAATAAAGGAAGTATTCCCGGATGAAACACTATATTCGGTAAAAACTCTCCCCTGGTTTGCAGACATCGCGAACTACAAAGTCGGTAACATTCTTCCTATTGATTTAGATGCAAACAAAAGAAGTAAGTTTTTGTTTGAAAGCAAACAATATTTTTGGGAAGAGCCCTATTTATTTCGATTCTGCACTGATGGCATGATTAGGAGATGTATACCTGAGGAAGAGGTAGAGTCAGTGATTAACATGTGCCACTCTAGGGAACCAGGCGGCCACTTCGGGCCAGATAGGACAGTGGCTAAAATTCTCCAAAGTGGACTTTGGTGGCCACAAATGCATAGTGATGTCAATAATTATATTAAATATTGTGATGCATGTCAGAGAGTAGGGAATATTTCTAGGAGAAATGAAATGCTTCAACAAGGCATACTCGTCTGTGAGCTATTTGACGTTTGGGGCATAGACTTTATGGGACCTTTCCCTATGTCACACACCAACCAATACATTCTTGTTGCGGTTGATTATGTCTCTAAATGGGTAGAGGCCGAAGCCCTACCCACAAACGATGCTCGAGTAGTGATAAAATTCCTGAAAAAGAATATCTTTACCAGATTTGGTACACCCCGGACTATCATTAGCGATGGGGGATCCCATTTCTGCAATAATCAGTTTGACACATTGCTCCAAAAGTATGGCGTAGCCCATAGGGTCGCAACACCTTACCACCCTCAGACAAGTGGTCAGGTAGAAGTGTCAAACAGAGAGCTAAAACGCATTCTTGAGAAAACGGTAGGGAATGCTAGAAAAGATTGGAGTCTTAAACTGGACGATGCTCTCTGGGCATACCGGACAGCATTCAAAACTCCCATAGGAATGTCCCCCTACCGTCTGGTTTTTGGGAAATCTTGCCACTTGCCTGTTGAATTAGAGCACAAAGCTTATTGGGCGCTAAAATTTCTAAACTTTGACCCTAAACTTTTAGGTGATCTACGGTTAACACAACTGCACGAACTGGATGAGCTCCGATATAACTCTTACGAGAATGCCAAATTGTACAAAGAACGAACCAAGCGGGTGCACGATAAAAAGGTACAGCGGAAAACCTTCCAAAAAGGCGACCAAGTGCTACTCTATAACTCCCGATTGAGATTCTTCCCAGGCAAGCTCAAGAGTAGATGGTATGGACCATTTTCAGTTCTTGACGCACATCCCTCCGGTATGGTTGAGATCATGTTGAAAGATGGAACCACCCAAAAAGTTAATGGACACCGACTTAAACTTTATCTCGGTAAAGACACTTCGGGTGTCCAAATCCTCCGGCTTCAAGATGATCAGTAAGTTGTCTTCTCCACCCTAACTTTTTACACTCCTATTTCATGATCTGTGATGCAATGTTGGAACTTATTGTATATTTTAAGTGTGAGGAGGAGGGGTAGACAAACTTACAAAAATTGTACAAATTTTTAAATTTTTGTTGCGTCGTGTCTAGTTTAGGTTTGCGTTTTGGTGTTTTATTTCTGCTTTACTTATGTTTTTGCATGTTTAGGACCTAAAACCGTGAACCTCCTTCAAATCTAAACTTCGTTATTTGTCTTTGAGGGATGAAAACCGAATCTAAAATTGCATGACAACTAGTTTAGGCGTAGGACACAACTCTTGTATCTGTAAAAGCATGAGCTACAGTTTGCATTTAGACCCTACTTTTGAAGAAATGCTAAAATCATTACTTAGGTAGATAACTTAAGAATTGAAGGCATGTGATATTAAACTTGAGTTTGGGGAAAACTAGTAAACACAAAATTGAAACCCAAAGAATTGTGAGTTGAATTTGAGCCTAAGAGTGAACATCAAAAAGCTATTTTTCTTGACATTTTTGTGAATGCTTTGACTTGTGGAAGATTACAGATTTTGCACCTAATACTGTGTTGAACCTACATGCAATGATTTGAGATGATAAACGATGAATCAGCCTCATCAGAATTAACCCTTTTCTTTACCTTGTTTTTCTTTTTCATCCACTCTAGGAAGCCCCTTTGAGCCGACATTTTTGTAGTTTATAGATTTTTCTTTCGTTCTAACCCGTTTTTGCGAACCACAATTTGGTTCGCTACTTAACCTTTGTTTTTGCAAAGCTCGAACTGAGCCTTTGTTTTCTTCTAGCGTTTTATCGTTGTTTATGGCATTATAGTAGCAAGCCAAAAGGCTAAGGAGTGAATGAGCATCACTATCCCAAAAGAAAAAAAAAGAGAAAGGAAAAACAGAAAAAGAAAAAAAAAGGGGGAGAAAAGAAAAGAAAAGAGACGAACAAAAGGGAAGAACTTCATTCCCCAGTTCCTGAAAATAAAAACATCTCAAAAAGAAATCCAAAATAAGGGATGAATAAAAAGCTCAGTCACTTCATATTTGCTAAAGCCATTTAAACTCTGTTTTTATAACGCTAGAACGTTTTAACCCTTGTTGTACCTTTAACCCTCTAACCACATTACAACCCCAATTAGAGGCTGTTTTTGATATCATCGGAGTCATATAGCATAGTAGAGGAACTCGGATGAACGTGCAAAATCAACGTAGTCCTAAGCAAGAATATAAGCCGAGAGTAAACACCTTAGCCACCAAAAATTGTGTGAATGAGTGAACTACCTATGGTGAGGTGTTTTACTTAGCGATCCCCTCAAGCTCGTTTAATTGAACATGTGTCCCTTTACTTAAAACTATGACCTATTGTAATTGAAATGTGGCTTTTGGATATCGTGTCTCTACTTTGTATTTCCGAATGCATGTAATTACATATGCTCGAAATTGTGTCAAGCACCTAGTCAAACTGGGAAGTTTTCTAGCTTGCTTGTGATGGCGGGTTTAGTTTTTTAGTTTACTTGGGGAAAAGTAAAGTTTTAAGTGCGAGGAGGTTTGATAGGGGTCAAAAACCCCTATCTTTGGGTACGGTTTTAGGACGGTTTTTAGGTTTATTTGGCTAATAAGCGAGCAATTCTCGCATTTAAATGCTTTTGTGTGAGTTAGTTAGAAATTGGCAACATTCTATTTACTTTTCGTCGTTTAGGCTCGTTTTGTGATCAATTTAGGCAAATACGGCCGAAATAACATGCATATTAGAATTCCGTTATCTTTTGAAGCTAATTGGTCCATCAAAAGTCGCACCAAACGAAGCGTTTGCTCAAAATAAGCGATTGACGGATCAATTTGGCTTTTTGACTAATGTTCTCTGGAGTTATTATGCGTGTGCAGGTGTAAGTTCGGACGAAAAAGGGTTTGGAAGTCATCCGGCACGGATCGAGCGCGCTTCGGGCGAAAACGCTCGGCGAGCAGGGCCCCTCGGGCCATTTCTGCTCGCCGAGCAGGCCCTGCCTGCTCGTCGAGCAGGAGCCTGCTCGCCGAGCAGGGCGCCAGGCGCCTGCTCGGCGAGCAGGGGCTGCTCGTCGCAATCTTGCTCGGCGAGCAGCCTTTCCTGCTCGGCGAGCAGACCTGCGGGAATTGGTCAAAAAGACCAATTCCGCCCCCACGAAGCCACGTTCGGCCCCACATCTTCCTACACCAACAAGGACACGAAATTAGGTCAAAACGAGACCCGAGATGCGGCTATAAATAGGAATTTCCAATTGTAAATTAGATATCTTTTGTTTTTGTAATTTTCTTATCTTCCACCTCGAGAAATCCTCTCCACCTCCTCCAAAAACCTTCAAACCTCCATTGAAGACGCCTCCGAAGCTCCATTCACCGAGGATTGCTCGAGCTCCATCCTTAAGTCCTAGGAAGACGCCTGCATTGGTTGACAGGTTCCCTGAAAGGGATTTTTCTTCTTTTATAACTTGTTTATCCTATGATACATGCTATGAATCTTAGGCTTATTGTAACTCCGTGACAATGTTCTCCATCTTTGATTAATATAATAGTTTTGTTTCTTCAATTGTTTTAATGCTTTGAATCTTTGTCTTACGCTTTGTTTGATTGGTTTAACTCATTCGATAATCCCAAAATCATGTTGGCACATATTGCGAGCTGAATCTGACCTAGTCAGTGCCTATAGGATTGATGACCCTATAGAAGATTAAGCCCAAATTACTGAGCCTTAGAGCTAGTTTCGGCCTTACAAGGGAATCACGAACTAGGAACTTTAGGAGGATAGGTCGGGTTAATCGCCTCGAACACAAGTGACTTAGGTTTTAATTCAATTGTTTAAACAATCTATTTCCATTATCATCGTATCCCTCCATGATCCTTTAGATAATTGCATTGACAAAAGATCACTTAGGAGTAGTTTAATTTAATTAGGGGTAGAGTAATTTAGTTAGGGTTAGAATAACTTAGCTAGAATTAGATAACTTAGTCAGAATCAGATAATCTAGTTAGGATTAGTGCAATTCAACCTAGGAGTAGATTAATTAAACAAAACCAACTCAAACCCCTTAAGCCTAGATAACATCCGAGACTTAGTAATTCGGTAGTTGCAGAAATAAATCCTGTGGACGATAACCTGGACTTAAACCCAGAAATTTATTACTTGATAACGACGGGGTACACTTATCCCTTAGTGAGGGTTCGCAAGAATCCGCATCAGGCGCGTCAGGTACCCAATTCTTTTTGGGTCCTTGCTTGTTAGGTTCAACAGGTAAAGCATCATATTTTATTTTATGGCGGCATACTTGGATCGTATGGCCATTCTTTCCACAGAAGTCACAGCTGACCTTCCATTTAGGATTTCTCACTGACTGGTCAGCACCCCAGTACTGAGCGTGCCAGCACACCTTTGTGGTGTGTCCTTTCTTCCCACAGAAGTCACACTGGACATTCTGCTGGGGATTCCATCTTTGCTGACCAGTACTTCGGTACTGAGCATTCAGAGGAATATTTCTTTTGTTTTGAACCTTTAGTTGGTTCTGGATATTTGTGACGTCCTTTCTCAGTTTCTTTGAATCTGATTGGACTTCAGAGACAGACTTATGTATGATCTCCATATTATCATGCAAAGTTGAGTTGTCCTGAAGAAGGAATCTGAGGTCACTTAGCTTGACCTCTTCAACCTCGTCACAGCGCCTGCTGAGTGCTCTAATTTTCTTATTACACTTTTTGACAAGTGTATAGAGGTCACTCAGGGCATTACCCATTTCGTTTCTGAGCTGGGAAAGTGATATTACCTCATTTGATTGCTCCTCATCATCAGATGCAATGGAGGGGTCAACATGCTCAGAGACGCACGGCTCAGCAAGTTCGTCAGCCATGAAGCATATCTTCGCTGACTCGGTGGCCTCAGCTTCTGTTGATGAAGACTCATCACTGTCGCTCCATTGCCACCATTGCCTTTTTGCCGTTCTTCTTTTCTTTCCTCAGCGTGGGGCAGCTTGACTTGATATGGCCAGTTTGATGACATTCAAAGCATGTAATGGGCTTTGAGTTGTCCTTCTTGTATTTGCTGTCGCTGGACTCAGCTTTATACTGATCAAACTTTCTGTAAGGCTTCTTAGAATATTTGTCATTCTTTCTGAACAGCCTTTTCATCTTCCTTGTGAACATAGCCATCTCTTCATCATCTGTTGAGCTCCCATCAGTGGAGTCAGTTTTCATGACAAGAGATTTTTGCTTCTTGTCTTCAGACTTTTCCTTCACCTCGAAATTCTTCATCGAGATTTCATGAGTCAGCAGTGAGCCGATGAGCTCATCATATTTGTAGGTGGTTAAGTCCTGAGCTTCCTCAACAACGGTCTTCTTTGCTTGCCAGTCTTTGGGAAGGCTCCTGAGTATCTTCTTGACTTGTTCTTCTTCAGTGAAGATCTTCCCAAGTCTCTTGAGCTCATTGATGATGTTGGTAAACCTTGCATTCATGTCAGATATTCCCTCATCATTGTTCATTTCGAACAGCTCGTACAGTCTCATCTGCTGGTTCACCTTGGACTCTTTTACTTTATTGGTTCCTTCGTAGGTGACCTCCAGCTTCTTCCAGATCTCTTGCGCCGACTCACAACCTGAGATTTTATTATATTCTGTAGCATCGAGCGCACAGTGAAGCATGTTTATAGCCGAAGCATGATTTTGTAGCTTCTTGAGATCATCCTCTGTCCATTTGGCCTCAGCTTTAACAACTGTTTGGCCAGCCACAACTTCGACAGGTACAAATGGACCTTGGACTATGGATAGCCAGGCACTCATATTTGTAGCCTGAATGAAATTTTTCATCCTATTCTTCCAGAAGGTGTAGTTAGACCCGAAGAATAGGGGAGGCCGAGTAATGGATAGCTCCTCAGGTAAGATCTGAGTTGTTTGGTTTCCTGGAAGAAACCGAGTGCTGTTTTCGCCCATAGTGGGGATCAGCTCAAGGTGGTTAAACCTTTTACAGTGAGCTTTTAACCTGGCTCTGATACCACTTGTTGGTCCCTTATAACGTTACAAGTATAGTTCCAATGGGGGGTTAGGAACTATTTAAAAATTTTAAGCTAGGGCAGACTTCTTTTTCGTGAGAAAAAGGTTTGGACAGCGGCGCTGAGTGAATAGCAAGATACTGGCTTAGTCAACTAGTGACTAGGTCAGTTTCTTTACTTGAGTCAGGAGATAGCACTTAGAGTCTATTCCTGAGCTCAGATATTCAATGCGCACAACTCAGCTTGACCTCTTTACTTGGTCAGTTTTTGTTTAAGCAAGCAATAAATATATAAAGGAGTTAAAGGTTAGAAATATGTTACTCAGCAGATTTATCCAGGTTCGGCCTCCAAGCCTACGTCCTGTCCCCGGAACACGTTCCGATATTTCGAATTCTCTACTGAGCTCTTTAACGGTAGAGCATCAAACTTTTTACAATCTTAGCAACTGAGTATAACAAGAGTACCTTCCTCTATACCTCTACTCAATCCTAATCTCTCACTGAGTACTCAGCCTCTCATTTCTAATCTCTAGAAATGATAGGTGTTTGTCCTAAACAATGATTGCTAAGACACCTTAGATGATCGAATAATCACTCTAGACTTTTACACAAAAGATATGAAATTTAGTGTAAGATTGCTTTGCTTTTTCTTGCAGAACTTTGCGTAGAAATTTGGTCAGCGTAATGGCTTGATCAAGTTCTGTTTTAAATGAAGCAACTGAAGGGCTCTATTTATAGAGACGTCTGAGGTGTCGGTCATTTCGAATTTCGAAATAACCGTTGGAGGGAAATGGCTTCCTGTCGTTGTCATCCTGTCTTGCTCAGAGCTCTCGACCAATCAGATTTGAGTATCTTCTGTCCTCGGTCAACTTTTGGTCAGCTCGGCAGATTGTCTCTCCATTTATGGGAAGGTCAACTGGACATCATTCTGTGTCTTCTGAACTTTACCCAAAGTGGAAACACTTTGTCTGGAAGTTGTTCTTAGCCAGCTGCTATCTTGTACTCTTTGTCGAATCAACTCAGCAGCTTCGTCCCGAAGTTGTTCCTCGAAGTTCTTCTAGATCCTTCTTCCGCTGAGCTGCGTTTTGTACATAACGACAGCGTTTTGACATACGTGGGCCGAGTTGCCTTAAACTGTTTGACTTGGGCTTTTGACTTCCGTATTGGGCTTTGGGCCTTTTAATCTTTGTGTCTTATAAACAATTTAACTCAACATTGAACAAACACATTAGTAGAATAAATCAAAGCATTTAAACTTAGTGTGTTTAGAATATTTTTAATTATACTTAAACAATTTTGTCAAATCAAAATTATGTGGAAAGGTGTTTCAACAATATCAAGCTGACCCAAGGGAATCTCACTTAATTGCTGTAAAAAGAATTTTTAGATATTTGCAGAGCTCAGTTGATGCAGGTTTGTGGTATCCAGCTTCAAATGACTTCACACTCATAGGATACACTGATGCTGACTATGGACGGGATAAGCTAGAACGTAAGAGTACTTCAGGAGGGTGTCATTTCCTTGGAAGCTGTCTAGTATCCTGGTTCAGCAAGAAGCAGTCCTCAGTTGCTCTGTCTACAACTAAAGCTGAGTACGTTGCTGCTGGAAGCTGTGTAGCTCAAGTCCTATGGATAAAGCAACAGCTTGAGGATTATGGAGTAAGAACTAAGACAATAGAGATCAAATGTGACAACAAGAGTGCCATTGATCTATCCAAGAATCCTATCCAACACAGCAGGATGAAGCATGTCAGCATAAGGCATCACTTCATCAGAGATCACGTACTAAAGGGTGAGATCAAGCTGACCTATGTGCCAACAAATGAACAGCTTGCAGATATCTTCACCAAGCCTTTGGCTCGTGAGCAATTTAACATACTAAGGGAAGCTATCGGTATGTCTAATCCTCTTCAATAATTCTAAATATTTGAATGAATGTTGAGTGATTGTCATGCTGACTGATATCAATCTAGTAACTACTGCACATTGAGCTTAATAGTCTATGCTGAGTAGATACAAATGTTAAGTAAATATTCTGTGTTGAGTAGATAAACATATTGAGTAATCACCTTAGACTGAGTAAATGTACATGTTGAGTGATTAACGTATGTTGAGTTACTAAGAGATAGAAAATCCATCTACGTAGAATTAAATACTCAGTATCATAAACGATTCATACTCCGGCAAACTGAGTAAAATCCCACTTGTACCAATGAACAATGACACGTGTAATAAATCATACCTAGAAAAACGCAAGTAATAATGAATACCCATGCACCGAACCTGTCATAAATGGCAGAATATTTGTCGATTAAAATCCCAAGAAGAAAACGACTAGTTCATTAATTAGGCTCTATAAGTAGTGGAAGAATCCCCACTCATTACTCTTTACACTTAAAATCTTCTGAAATCGAATCCTTCTCTCTCCCTAAACCTTAAAACCTTCATCTGTAACAATGGCTTCCGGCAAAAACGAAATCCCTAACTTCACCACTCAGCTTGGCCAAACCTCTGGCAAACCCACTCAAGCTGACTCCGCCGGTTCATCAAAACCAGTAGAAAGGAACATGATCAAGGTCCATAAGAAGGTCAACAACTTGGAGGTTCTAAAATGCAGATGGTTCTCTCCAGGATTCATCACTTCTGAGAAACCGTTCTATGACTGGATCGAGAAGAACAAATGGACCGGCCTCTTCTCACTCACCGGAAAAACATACCCTAGGTTGGTCAGAGAGTTCTATTCCAACATGTTTGTTGATGAAGAAGATGCTGACTATTTGGAGACCACGGTCAAAGGACAGAAAATCACCATAACCCCTGCCTATCTAGCTGCTCTACTAAACTTACCAGATGAAGGAATGGAGTTTAGGACAACAAAAGAAAAGGTTCCAAAGGAAAAGCTTGACCAGATCAAGGGGTTCTGCAAACCCAAGAATCATAAAGGTGAAATACCCAGCACCTGTATGGAGCAAGACCAGAAGATGGCACACTACATATTGACCAACTTCATCTTCCCCAAGCTAAGCTCAGCCTCCTCAGCCTCCAATTTTGAACAGTGCTTCATATGGCACATGTTGACCTACACTCCACTTAACATGCCCGTCTTTCTGGTTGGGGCTCTTCAACGCAGTGGAAAGAAGCTCAGGTTAGGTTCTTTAATCACTAAGATCCTCGAGGATAAACAGATTGAGACCATAAATGAGACTGATTCCTTGGGAAGTGAGATCACAGCAGCTCTGCTGGTTGGATTATTATACAATCAACCATTGAAAGGATATGAAGACGTTGAAGATATTGAGGCAAATGATGAAGCTGAACAGGAATTTGTGCCTGAGCATGAGCCTGAGAAAGAAGTAGAGGCTCCTGCTGAGTCCCCTAAGGACAAGAAGAAGAGAAAAGCACTGGCAACATGTGCAAAAGATGTTGACGCAGTGCCCAGGAAGAAGAGGGCTATGACTAGAGCTAAGAATGTTGATACTGACCAGGCTAAGGAGAAAGCTGAGTCGGCAGGGAAAAGAAAGAGGCCAGAAGAGGTTGTGGATGAAGAAGAGGAAACTCCGGAATCCCCCTTGATGAAAAGGAAGAAGGATCATACCTCAAAGATAGTTGAAGCTAATCCCTTGGATTAGGTTGTACCTCCAAAAGAACATGGAATTAACCTAGACCAAACTCATGCTGAGCCGGTCAAGGATGCTGAGCAAGAAACTCATGTTGAGGAAGAAGTCAATACCGAGCAGGAACTATCTACTGATGTTGAGCAACATCAGGATGATGCTGAGCGGAGAATTGAGGAAGAAGAAAATGTTGCTGTGGAGGATCACGTTGAGCAACACGAGAATCCAACTGTGGAAGAAGAGACAGTTGATACTGATGAGGAGGATATTCATACTGACCCATCTCCTCCTAAAGAAACAAGGTTCAAGCGGCTCAAGAAGAAAGCCCATAAGACTCCAGCTCTTGACCTCCTTGCAGACTCTCCTCCTCAAGATATTGATGCTGAACTCTCCAAAATTCAGTTCAAATATTTCTCCCATGATAATGAGCCTGAGTCTCCTCCAACGGATCTTGTGCAAAAACAAGCCTCTGTTACTCAGGATGAGGAACAAGCCAAAACCTTTGAAAATCCAAATCCAACTGCTCAGGATGGAACAAATCCTGCTTCAACTTCACCCACTCAAGTTGAGCAGGTCAACATGACTAACCAAACTCCACCTCTAACACAGCATGTTGATGAATCAGCTCCTGAAGCCAATATGCATCAAAGTCCTGTCACCAATCAAGCTGATCAATCTGGCAAACAGCCAACTCCACCACTATTAAGCTCAATTCCAGCCTCTGAGACAAATGCTGCTCAATTCACATACTTGAATGCTACTGAGTCAGGCCGACGCATCATTGCCTCTGCTCAGTCCTTGCTTCAAGACTTGAACCCTCCTCAAGCTGATGCTACTAGATCTTCTCATGCCGAGTCCTCCCAATTGTCTGGTATCACTCAGCTTCTCAATGAACTAAGAGGACTCAAGGATCTTGTAAGTGTTATAACCACCGTTCAAACTCAGCAACCCAGGCAAGACCAAATAGCAAAGCTGACTGAATTGGTACTCACAATGGTGAACTGATGCGGATTCTTGCGAAACCTCACTAAGGGATAAGTGTACCCCGTCGTTATCAAGTAATAAATTTCTGGGTTTAAGTCCAGGTTATCGTCCACAGGATTTATTTCTACAAGTATCGAATTACTAAGTCTCGGATGTTATCTAGGCTTAAGGGGTTTGAGTTGGTTTTGTTTAATTAATCTACTCCTAGGTTGGTTTGCACTAATCCTAACTAGATTATCTAATTCTGACTAAGTTATTCTAACCCTAACTAAATTACTCTACCCCTAATTAAGTTAAACTACTCCTAAGTGATCTTTTGTCAATGCAATCATCTAAAGGATCATGGAGGGGTACGATGATAATGGAAATAGATTGTTTAAACAATTGAATTAAAACCTAAGTCACTTGTGTTCGAGGCGATTAACCCGACCTATCCTCCTAAGGTTCCTAGTTCGTGATTCCCTTGTAAGGCCGAAACTAGCTCTAAGGCTCAGTAATTTGGGCTTAATCTTCTATAGGGTCGTCAATCCTATAGGCACTGACTAGGTCAGATTCAGCTCGCAATATGTGCCAACTTGATTTTGGGATTATCGGATGAGTTAAACCAACATACAAAGCGTAAGACAAAGATTCAAAGCATTAAAACAATTGAAGAAACAAAACTATTATATTAATCAAAGATGGAGAACATTGTCACGAAGTTACAATAAGCCTAAGATTCATAGCATGTATCATAGGATAAACAAGTTATAAAAGAAGAAAAATCCCTTTCAGGGAACCTGTCAACCAATGCAGGCGTCTTCCTAGGACTTAAGGATGGAGCTCGAGCAATCCTCGGTGAATGGAGCTTCGGAGGCGTCTTCAATGGAGGTTTGAAGGTTTTTGGAGGAGGTGGAGAGGATTTCTCGAGGTGGAAGATAAGAAAATTACATAAACAAAAGATATCTAATTTACAATTGGAAATTCCTATTTATAGCCGCGTCTCGGGTCTCGTTTTGACCTAATTTCGTGTCCTTGTTGGTGTAGGAAGATGTGGGGCCGAACGTGGCTTCGTGGGGGCGGAATTGGTCTTTTTGACCAATTCCCGCGGGTCTGCTCGCCCGGCAGGAAAGGCTGCTCGCCGAGGAGGATTGCGACGAGCAGCCCCTGCTCGCCGAGCAGGCGCCTGGTGGCCTACTCGGCGAGCAGGCTCCTGCTCGCCGAGCAGGCGCCTGGCGCCCTGCTCGCCGAGCAGGCTCCTGCTCACCGAGCAGGCGCCTGGCGCCCTGCTCGCCGAGCAGGCTCCTGCTCACCGAGCAGGCCTCTGGCGGCCTGCTCGGGGAGCAGGCCTCCAGAGGCCTACTCGGCGAGTAGAAATGGCCCGGGGGGCCCTGCTCGCCGAGCGTTTTCGCCCGAAGCGCGCTCGATCCGTGCCGGATGACTTCCAAACCCTTTTTCATCCGAACTTACACCTGCACACGCATAAAAACTCCAGAAGACATTAGTCCAAAAGCCAAATTGATCCGTCAATCGCTTATTTTGAGCAAACGCTTCGTTTGGTGCGACTTTTGACGGACCAAATAGCTTCAAAAGATAACGGAATTCTAATATGCATGTTATTTCGGCCGTATTTGCCTAAATTGATCACAAAACGAGCCTAAACGACGAAAAGTAAATAGAATGTTTCCAATTTCTAACTAACTCACACAAAAGCATTTAAATGCGAGAATTGCTCGCTTATTAGCCAAATAAACCTAAAAACCGTCCTAAAACCGTACCCAAAGATAGGGGTTTTTGACCCCTATCAAACCTCCTCGCACTTAAAACTTTACTTGTCCCCAAATAAACTAAAAAACTAAACCCGCCATCACAAGCAAGCTAGAAAACTTCCCAGTTTGACTAGGTGCTTGACACAATTTCGTGTTGGGGTTTAGTGTCCTAAAGACAATGGTTGTAGGATGCAAACCTATTGTAAATGAATTGTTCTTTATATCATTTGTTTTAATAAGATATATGTTTTATAACTATATAAAGGCAATCCCTTTTACAGCACTAAATAAAGTCTAATAAAAGGAAATCCGTAAGTTTGTTTAAAGTGTTTATAAAGTGTTCATACAAGCATGAAGTGAGACAAGACTTTATAATAAACTAATAAACTTAAAACCACCCCAAGTCAAGTGAGATGTTTAGGATTGACATATCACTGTTGAGACTTGTATGTAACAATGTCTTCTGTCCGACAGAAAGCTGATCTCACAAGCTTCACATATATAGATATCTGGACAGTTACATAGATCCGATGAAACGTCGTTCATTAGGATTGGGGATCCGATTTGAGATAACAGGATGGGTAGATTCGTCCTTGTCACCTGTTCATCTCATTGGTATTAATAGGTATAAATAATCCTCAGACTCAAAGGAATGTTAATTGGTCATCCTGAATTACTGAATGTGAGACTTTGATCGCGTGGTCCCACGATCCTTAACAGAGATGACTCTGGGGTGTGAACTGCAAAGGTTGGGTGTCACAGGAGGTAATGTCAGGGTAGTTATACATTGGATTGAGCATTTATCACTCCCGACGAATGGGAGATACGTCCAAGGATCGCTTGTGGAAGACTCGACTCTAAATCCTTGCAAGGTGATAGCTTAAGAGTAGAAATACAGATTTCACTTAACCTATCTATTTGAGTTGACTCGGCCTGTACAAGTAAAACGAACGTCTCGCTATATATGACTTGACATCATCCATAGTCATAAGATTCAGTTCAAGGATGTAGTTGATAAAGGATCGAATTATACTGTAACTAATACGGAAGGGTTAACGGCAGAATCAACCTGTCTTCTTAACGGACTCTGGGGGAATGATTACGGACATACCGATAACATGCTCTGTTCATCATTCCGTTATGCAAGGATTAAATATAATTCTTAGAGAAATTAATTTAATAGTTGCATACGGCCAGAAGTAGTAAGGACCTAATGGATCACACATAAGAATTGGAAACAAAAGAGAGATGGATCTGATTAATAGATGGAAGCCCAGTTGAGCCTAGTAAGGCCCATGGATAAATGGGGTCGAAATTATATGTATTAAAGGAAGGGAATTAATTTATTCCACTCTTCCTAATTGGATTAGGATTGTGAAATTAAATTAATTAAGAGATAATCAAGTTAGGAGTTATTAATTGGATTAATGTCCTCCTATTATTATCTAACTAGGTTACTTATTATTATCCTAATTATATTAGATATATAGTAAGATAATAATTAGAAATCCTATTCCGAATTGGATTGCTATTAAGTAACCTAATCCTATCTAACTAGGGTTTAGAGACAAGATAATATATATACCCCTTACCTAGTGAATTTCGAGAGACACTCTAGCCCCACCCCTTGTGATTTTCGAAATCTACTAGCTAGAGAGAGAAAGTGAATTTCATCCCCAAGTTCGTGGACAAGAATTCATTCGGCATTCCATCGATTGATTAATCTAATTCATCCCTCTTTCTCCTTGATCTTGTGTTGGTTAATTAGAGGTAATCTATTTTGGTTACATCTCATAAGGGTTGATTCTAATTTAACCTCACCGTGTTCACGAAAGAAGAAAAACAATCAAAAGGGAGAAATTCGTTTTTCTTCGCCTACATCAGGTCAGTTCACTATTTCGAGGATTCCCGGAGATTGAACCGTCGGATCGTCGCGATTTTTGGACAGTAGCTTCTAGACACATTCTTCCACGTTTCCACCGAAGGGATCGTCATTCGGAGGTCTGGAAGGTCTATTTCGAATAGGGGCAGATTGGTAAACAGTTTACATCTCCTTTGAAGTTGTGGGCACTTCGTTTGCAACGGTAGATTGATCATCGAAAGGTATATCTTCTTATCCCTCTTTATATGAAATAACGATTAACGGATCCTATGGTTAAAAGGAAGTAGGCTAAAATTTTTATATTTCCGCTGCTATACCTTAGCCCTATTTCCAACAGTGGTATCAGAGCCATCGTTAAATCCGTTATTTCATATATGAAATTTAGAAGCTTTCAATAGGATTGAATGAATATTTATGGTTAGGATTAATTAACAAATTGTTTGGTTAATTAATTCTAAAGATAAATAAGTGAAATAGATTATGCGTATGTTCCTAATTATTTCGGTTGATAATCATTATAACAAAATCTATTAGTTTTATGGTTAGATTAATAAAATTAGTTTTATTGATTCTAAAGATAAAATGGAAAGCTATTGTAGTTTTTCCTATTTCTGAAAATCGCTTTTCAACCGTATTGAAAATCTGATATATATATGAAATTTAAAATTAGTTTTGAATATAAAATATATATATACATGTTTCGGAAATTAATAGTTTTCTGTTTTGATTATCGAATGAAAATTCGTTTAAAAGTTTGTTTTTACCAAGTTGTAAATCAAAGCGTTAAATGAATTGAAATCAAAATAATTGGGACATGCATAATTGAAGTTTTGTATGGTTATATTAATCTAAGAATTAATATAAAGATGCAAAACGGTTAGAAGTAAAATTAGATGAGAATTAATTTGATGAGTTAATTTGATTAACATAAATATTACATAAATAAGTTATGTAATCAACCAATTAAATTTATTTAATTGAGTTTTTGCATGTTTGGAGTTATGGACATATTTGGACCCTCTTTTATTCTTTTGGTATTTTTGAAATAGGGCCTGCGCGTCCTGCCTTTCTACTATCTATTGTAATTTCTCTTCTCATCTATTCCCTTCAATTTTCAATTGAAGTTTTCTTTAGTAGTATAGAAAATTAATGTGTAATTTTCAAGGCGCCATGGAGAAGACGGAGGACCTAAAGAGAAATATGTAATAGTTAGTATTTCCTTAGGTTTGCCCTTTTATTCCGTCTCTGGCTCGACGGAATAATTTAGATGATATGTCCATAACGTCAATGTATGTGTGAATGTATGTCTGATGTATGCTAAAGCAAATCAAGACTAAGTTAGATTATGAGACTTAAATAAAAATCCCTCATTAAAAAGTTAAGTAAATAAATAAGTTATTAAAATCGGTTGCCCCTCCCTAATATTATAATTCAGCCGGCAGTACTGGGGGCCTTTGGGTTGTTGGCAAAAGTCAAGCTCGGGGTCTTATGGTAACACCTGGATTATCGAAAATAGTTCTTTCATGAATATGGGGTAATACTTAAATTAGAGTATGACAATTGGTTGGCAAAAGTCATGTTGTTCATACACTAATGGGCAAAATGGTTGGGATTAATATGAATGACATATTAGTTACTAATGTGGTTAGTAACCCAATAACCTAGGAGTCACATTCGAGATGTGATTGATTGAATGAATCTACCTAATGAATGAGACTAGTTTGTTGGCTAAAGTTAAGGCGAAATCTCAGGAGTTAGGATCCTAGCTCACTAAAGGATTTGTGAAATTCTTCGAATTAATATGGAGGGTTATTAATTTGGCAAAATAGTGGGAGCAATCTGAAATAAATTAAAAGGCCTATAATTTTAGATTGTTATACTTTAAAGCAAATGAATAACGTACGTTTACTCGTTCTCACTCTCAGTTTAATTAAACACTCTTAAAATCATGACTAACACCAATCTGCAAAATACATTTACCGATAACAAGTTGAATAGTTCAAACTTCACCGACTGATATCGCAACCTCAAAATTGTTTTGAAGTTCGATAAAATAGGGTATGTATTTGATACATCGATACCCCCTATCCCTGAGGATGATGCTCCCATCGAGGAAATCGATGCTTACAAGAAGCACAAGGCTGATGACGATCATGCCGGATGCATCATACTTGCATCGATGACATCGGAATTACAAAGGCAACTATGCCTGTTCCATCATCATGCGCCTAAAGAAATTGTTTGGGAAACAAACCAGGTGCAAACGCTACGAGATATCCAAATGGTTATATCGTTTCAGGATGCAAGAGGGCACATCAATCATGACACATTGTGTCAAGATGATTGGCTATATTACCAAACTTTCTAGTATTGGATTCGCGATGGATAACGAACTAAGTGTAGACTTAATTCTTCAATCCCTCCCAAAGAGTTATTCATAGTTCATCATGAACTATCAGATGAATGACTTGCAAACCTCTCTTGAAGAGCTTGCAAATATGCTCAAGTCAGTTGAGCCCAATATTTAGAAAGACAAGGCAATACCGGCTATTGTTATAGAGGGATCATAGAAAAGGAAAGGGGATTTTCCCAATCCTAAACATCCCAAGAAAGGTAAGAAAGCTGTGTCCAAGGGAAAGGAAGTGAAGAAGCCCAAAGGAGAGTGCCACTTCTGTGGTAAAGATGGGCATTGGAAGAGAAACTGCAAGGAGTATCTAGCCACCCTCAAGAAGGGAAAGGGCGATGCTTCTACATCTGGTATGTTCTATATTGAAATAAATACAGTTTCATTGTCTGAATCTTGGGTACTTGATACCGAATGTGGATCTCATATTTGTACAAATATGCAGGAGCTAAAACAGACTAGGGAACTTAAAAAAGGAAGCATAAACTTGCGAGTGGGAAATGGAGCAAGAGTTGCCGCCATCGCAATTGGAGATTATGTTTTACTTTTGCCCTCTGGGCTTGTAATAGAATTAAGGAATTGTTTATACGTTCCTGAGATGTCTCGTAACATTATTTCTATTAGCCGTCTTGTTGACGACGGTTTTCATATTTCAATAAAGAACAATAGTTGCAATTTTTATAAAGATTCAATCTTTTATTTTTCAGGAATATCACAAAATGGGATTTATGTGTTAGATGATAAAACTCCTGTTTTTGCAATTGATACCAAAAGACATAAACTAGATAATTCAACTTACTTGTGGCATTGTCGTTTAGGCCATATAAACAAGAGACGCATGCTAAAGCTTCATTCAGATGGGCTTATAGATTCAATTGATTCGGAATCATTGGAAACATGCGAATCATGTTTAAAAGGTAAAATGACAAAGACACCCTTTAGCAATAAAGGTGAGCGTGTATCAGACACTCTAGGACTCATTCATTCGGATGTATGTGGTCCTATGTCAGTCCAAGCAAGAGGAGGATTCAGATACTTCATTAGCTTCATAGATGACCATACTCGATATGGTTATGTCTACTTGATGAAGCACAAGTCAGAAGCTTTTGACAAGTTCAAATGCTTCAAGAATGAAGTAGAAAATCAATTAGGAAAGAAAATAAAGACGCTTCGATCCGATCGAGGTGGCGAATATCTTTCTGATAATTTTCTGAATTATCTAACTGAATGTGGGATATGCTCGCAATGGACACCTCCCTATACACCACAACACAATGGTGTATCCGAGAGGAGAAACCGTACCCTATTAGATATGGTACGGTCCATGATGAGCATGGCCTTACTTCCAAAGATGTTCTGGGGCTATGCCTTAGAAACTACCCTCTTCACCCTAAATCGAGTACCAACTAAATCCGCTAGTTCCACACCGTATGAATTGTTCGTTGGTAGGAAACCTGTGTTCTCATTTATGAGAGTATGGGGTTGTTCGGCATATGTCAAACGCATTGCGTCCGACAAATTAGATTCTAAATCTGATAAATGTTTCTTCATTGGATATCCCAAAGAAACCGTAGGGTATTACTTCTATCATCCAGATGATCAGAAAGTAATAGTATCCAGATACGCAACCTTCTTAGAGAAAGAGTTTCTCGAAGAAACACAAAAGGGAAGCGTGATTGAACTCGACGAAGTTCAAGAGGAAGAGACGCCGGCTGAAACAACAAAAGCGGTTGAAGTACCCGAAGAAGTCCCATTAGATGAGACTCCAGTGGCACCTATTCGTAGATCACGAAGAGTTCGTGAACTCCCAGTTAGATATGGTTTTCTAGTGGGAGATGATGACGAGGTTCCCGTGCTAGACGACAAACCCGAAAACTACGAAGAGGCTCTTACTAGTCCAGATTCTAAAGCATGGCTTGAGGCTATGGATTCTGAAATGGATTCCATGTATACTAACCAAGTGTGGACTTTGGTTGATCCACCCGAAGGAATAAAACCCATCGGGTGCAGGTGGATCTTCAAAAGGAAGACTGACATGGATGGAAAGGTTAGCACCTACAAAGCTAGGTTGGTAGCGAAAGGATATCGTCAAAAACTAGGCGTTGATTATGACGAAACCTTCTCTCCCGTTGCTATGTCCAAATCAATCAGAATCATGCTTGCAATTGCCGCTCATTTTGATTATGAGATTTGGCAAATGGATGTGAAAACAGCTTTCCTAAACGGAAACCTGCTTGAGGATGTATACATGATGCAACCTGAAGGTTTCATATCAAAGGATGCAAATAAAGTTTGCAAACTTAAGAGATCCATTTATGGACTCAAGCAAGCATCTAGAAGCTGGAATAAGCGTTTTGACGAAACCATAAAACAATTTGGTTTCGAACAAAATTGCGAGGAAGCTTGCATTTACAAGAAAGCAAGTGGGAGCTCTATAGCATTTCTCATACTATATGTGGATGATATACTATTAATGGGAAATGACATTGCTCTATTACAATCGGTAAAAGTATGGTTATCCGGTAACTTCTCAATGAAAGACCTTGGTGAAGCAGCCTATATACTTGGTATAAAGATCTATAGAGATAGATCGCGTAGACTGCTTGGTCTTTCACAGGCTACATACATTGAAAAGGTGCTAAATCGGTTTAGCATGCTTGAATCGAAACGAGGTAACTTACCCATGGTACATGGAGTGAAGTTAAACAATCATCAATGTCCTAAAACTGATGATGACAAACGACGCATGGCTGTAGTCCCGTATACCAGCGCGATCGGTTCGATTATGTATGCTATGCTATGCACTAGACCTAACGTAGCGTTCGCATTATCAGTAACAAGTCGTTACCAAGGGAATCCGGGAGACGAGCATTGGATTGCCGTTAAGAACATTCTTAAGTACTTGAGAAGGACTAAAGATATGTTCCTAGTGTACGGAGAAGGAGATCTGAAAATTGAAGGATTTTCAGACGCTAGTCATCTCACAGATGAGAATGATTTTAAATCCCAATCAGGATACATGTTTATCTTGAATGGGGGCGCGGTCAGTTGGAAGAGTTCCAAGCAGGGAAGCGTGGCTTTCTCTACGACCGAGTTAGAGTACATCGCTGCTGCGGAAGCGGCAAAGGAAGCGGTTTGGATTAGAAAGTTCATTACAGAACTAGGAGTGGTGCCTGACATTGTCAATCCCATTACTCTGTGATAACAATGGAGCCATTGCGCAAGCAAAGGAACCACGGTCTCATAATGCATCCAAACACTACCTAAAGCGATACCACATCATCAGAGAGATTGTGGCTAGAGAAGATGTGAGAATAGAAAGAGTACCTACCGAGGACAACGTTGCAGATCCGTTGACAAAGCCGTTAGCCCATAAAGTACATGATCGTCATTTGACTTCTACTGGGATAAGTTTTAGAAACAATTGGCTTTAGTCCAAGTGGGAGTATGTTGGGGTTTAGTGTCCTAAAGACAATGGTTATAGGATGCAAACCTATTGTAAATGAATTGTTCTTTATATCATTTGTTTTAATAAGATATATGTTTTATAACTATATAAAGGCAATCCCTTTTACAGCACTAAATAAAGTCTAATAAAAGGAAATCCGTAAGTTTGTTTAAAGTGTTTATAAAGTGTTCATACAAGCATGAAGTGAGACAAGACTTTATAATAAACTAATAAACTTAAAACCACCCCAAGTCAAGTGATATGTTTAGGATTGACATATCACTGTTGAGACTTGTATGTAACAATGTCTTCTGTCCGACAGAAAGCTGATCTCACAAGCTTCACATATATAGATATCTGGACAGTTACATAGATCCGATGAAACATCGTTCATTAGGATTGGGGATCCGATTTGAGATAACAGGATGGGTAGCTTCGTCCTTGTCACCTGTTCATCTCATTGGTATTAATAGGTATAAATAATCCTCAGACTCAAAGGAATGTTAATTGGTCATCCTGAATTACTGAATGTGAGACTTTGATCGCGTGGTCCCACGATCCTTAACAGAGATGACTCTGGGGTGTGAACTGCAAAGGTTGGGTGTCACAGGAGGTAATGTCAGGGTAGTTATACATTGGATTGAGCATTTATCACTCCCGACGAATGGGAGATACGTCCAAGGATCGCTTGTGGAAGACTCGACTCTAAATCCTTGCAAGGTGATAGCTTAAGAGTAGAAATACAGATTTCACTTAACCTATCTATTTGAGTTGACTCGGCCTGTACAAGTAAAACGAACGTCTCGCTATATATGACTTGACATCATCCATAGTAATAAGATTCAGTTCAAGGATGTAGTTGATAAAGGATCGAATTATACTGTAACTAATACGGAAGGGTTAACGGCAGAATCAACCTGTCTTCTTAACGGACTCTGGGGGAATGATTACGGACATGCCGATAACATGCTCTGTTCATCATTCCGTTATGCAAGGATTAAATATAATTCTTGGAGAAATTAATTTAATAGTTGCATACGGCCAGAAGTAGTAAGGACCTAATGGATCACACATAAGACTTGGAAACAAAAGAGAGATGGATCTGATTAATAGATGGAAGCCCAGTTGAGCCCAGTAAGGCCCATGGATAAGGGGGGTCGAAATTATATGTATTAAAGGAAGGGAATTAATTTATTCCACTCTTCCTAATTGGATTAGGATTGTGAAATTAAATTAATTAAGAGATAATCAAGTTAGGAGTTATTAATTGGATTAATGTCCTCCTATTATTATCTAACTAGGTTACTTATTATTATCCTAATTATATTAGATATATAGTAAGATAATAATTAGAAATCCTATTCCGAATTGGATTGCTATTAAGTAACCTAATCCTATCTAACTAGGGTTTAGAGACAAGATAATATATATACCCCTTACCTAGTGAATTTCGAGAGACACTCTAGCCCCACCCCTTGTGATTTTCGAAATCTACTAGCTAGAGAGAGAAAGTGAATTCCATCCCCAAGTTCGTGGATAAGAATTCATTCGGCATTCCATCGATTGATTAATCTAATTCATCCCTCTTTCTCCTTGATCTTGTGTTGGTTAATTAGAGGTAATCTATTTTGGTTACATCTCATAAGGGTTGATTCTAATTTAACCTCACCGTGTTCACGAAAGAAGAAAAACAATCAAAAGGGAGAAATTCGTTTTTCTTCGCCTACATCAGGTCAGTTCACTATTTCGAGGATTCCCAGAGATTGAATCGTCGGATCGTCGCGATTTTTGGACAGTAGCTTCTAGACACATTCTTCCACGTTTCCACCGAAGGGATCGTCATTCGGAGGTCTGGAAGGTCTATTTCGAATAGGGGCAGATTGGTAAACAGTTTACATCTCCTTTGAAGTTGTGGGCACTTCGTTTGCAACGGTAGATTGATCATCGAAAGGTATATCTTCTTATCCCTCTTTATATGAAATAACGATTAACGGATCCTATGGTTAAAAGGAAGTAGGCTAAAATTTTTATATTTCCGCTGCTATACCTTAGCCCTATTTCCAACATTTCGAGCATCTGTAATTACATGCATTCGGAAATACAAAGTAGAGACACGATATCCAAAAGCCGCATTTCAATTACAATAGGTCATAGTTTTAAGCAAAGGGACACATGTTCAATTAAACGAGCTTGAGGGGATCGCTAAGTAAAACACCTCACCATAGGTAGTTCACTCATTCACACAATTTTTGGTGGCTAAGGTGTTTACTCTCGGCTTATATTCTTGCTTAGGACTACGTTGATTTTGCACGTTCATCCGAGTTCCTCTACTATGCTATATGACTCCGATGATATCAAAAACAGCCTCTAATTGGGGTTGTAATATGGTTAGAGGGTTAAAGGTACAACAATGGTTAAAACGTTCTAGCGTTATAAAAACAGAGTTTAAATGGCTTTAGCAAATATGAAGTGACTGAGCTTTTTATTCATCCCTTATTTTGGATTTCTTTTTGAGACGTTTAAATTTTTAGGAACTGGGGAATGAAGTTCTTCCCTTTTGTTCGTCTCTTTTCTTTTCATTTCTCCCTTTTTTTTCTCTTTTTCTGTTTTTCCTTTCTTTTCTTTTTTTTCTTTTGGGATAGTGATGCTCATTCACTTCTTAGCCTTTTGGCTTGCTACTATAATGCCATAAACAACGATAAAACGCTAGAAGAAAACAAAGGCTCAGTTCGAGCTTTGCAAAAACAAAGGTTAAGTAGCGAACCAAATTGTGGTTCGCAAAAACGGGTTAGAACGACAGAAAAATCTACAAACTACAAAAAAATATCGGCTCAAAGGGGCTTCCTAGAGTGGATGAAAAAGAAAAACAAGGTAAAGAAAAGGGTTAATTCTGATGAGGTTGATTCATCGTTTATCATCTCAAATCATTACATGTAGGTTCAACACAGTATTAGGTGCAAAATCTGTAATCTTCCACAAGTCAAAGCATTCACAAAAATGTCAAGAAAAAGAGCTTTTTGATGTTCGCTCTTAGGCTCAAATTCAACTCACAATTCTTTGGGTTTCAATTTTGTGTTTACTAGTTTTCCCCAAACTCAAGTTTAATATCATATGCCTTCAATTCTTAAGTTATCTACCTAAGTAATGATTTTAGCATTTCTTCAAAAGTAGGGTCTAAATGCAAACTGTAGCTCATGCTTTTACAGATACAAGAGTTGTGTCCTACGCCTAAACTAGTTGTCATGCAATTTTAGATTCGGTTTTCAGCCCTCAAAGACAAATAACGAAGTTTAGATTCGAAGGAGGTTCACGGTTTTAGGTCCTAAACATGCAAAAACATAAGTAAAGCAGAAATAAAACACCAAAACGCAAACCTAAACTAGACACGACGCAAAAAAAATTAAAAAATTTGTACAATTTTTGTAAGTTTGTCTACCCCTCATCCTCACACTTAAAATATGCAATAAGTTCCAACATTGCATCACAGATCATGAAATACGAGTGTAAAAAGTTAGGGTGGAGAAGACAACTTACTGGTCGGCCGGGGTGCCAGGATCTCACTCATCAGACGAGTGTCGCTCTCTGGTCCGGTGTTCTCATTGTTCCGTTCATTGTCAGTCATCTTGACGGGCTCGATAGGCTCGATGATCTCGTCTTGCTTCAGCTTTCCGATCTGTTTGCTCCTGCGAAGAGTACGTTCAAGTTCAGGGTTAAGAGGGACAATCGGTATTTTTGCTGATCTCGTAGGCATACGCTGAGAAAAGATAAATACAGAAATAAATGAAAGCTGAAAGAAAATCATACAAATCATACAGTTTTGTACAAGTATAAGAATGGTACAGATAAACATATACAGACACGTATAGGTGAAGTTGATAGCTACATATTCGTACAAACAAATATACACAAGAGTAAGTATAAATAAGGATGGCTATCATAAATGAATATATATAAATAAGTGTATACAAACAAATATAATCGGTATAGGTATGTAGTACAAAGAATCATGATTATAAACAAGTATATATGATATTAACAAGGAAAGTATTCACAAAGAATGCCTAAACTAACAAGTTGACCTTTGGTTCGATATTGCAGAAGAAATAAATCCCCGGCAACGGCGCCAAAAACTTGATGCGGATTCTTGCGAAACCTCACTAAGGGATAAGTGTACCCCGTCGTTATCAAGTAATAAATTTCTGGGTTTAAGTCCAGGTTATCGTCCACAGGATTTATTTCTGCAAGTACCGAATTACTAAGTCTCGGATGTTATCTAGGCTTAAGGGGTTTGAGTTGGTTTTGTTTAATTAATCTACTCCTAGGTTGGTTTGCACTAATCCTAACTAGATTATCTAATTCTGACTAAGTTATTCTAACCCTAACTAAATTACTCTACCCCTAATTAAGTTAAACTACTCCTAAGTGATCTTTTGTCAATGCAATCATCTAAAGGATCATGGAGGGATACGATGATAATGGAAATAGATTGTTTAAACAATTGAATTAAAACCTAAGTCACTTGTGTTCGAGGCGATTAACCCGACCTATCCTCCTAAGGTTCCTAGTTCGTGATTCCCTTGTAAGGCCGAAACAAGCTCTAAGGCTCAGTAATTTGGGCTTAATCTTCTATAGGGTCGTCAATCCTATAGGCACTGACTAGGTCAGATTCAGCTCGCAATATGTGCCAACTTGATTTTGGGATTATCGAATGAGTTAAACCAATCAAACAAAGCGTAAGACAAAGATTCAAAGCATTAAAACAATTGAAGAAACAAAACTATTATATTAATCAAAGATGGAGAACATTGTCACGAAGTTACAATAAGCCTAAGATTCATAGCATGTATCATAGGATAAACAAGTTATAAAAGAAGAAAAATCCCTTTCAGGGAACCTGTCAACCAATGCAGGCGTCTTCCTAGGACTTAAGGATGGAGCTCGAGCAATCCTCGGTGAATGGAGCTTCGGAGGCGTCTTCAATGGAGGTTTGAAGGTTTTTGGAGGAGGTGGAGAGGATTTCTCGAGGTGGAAGATAAGAAAATTACAAAAACAAAAGATATCTAATTTACAATTGGAAATTCCTATTTATAGCCGCGTCTCGGGTCTCGTTTTGACCTAATTTCGTGTCCTTGTTGGTGTAGGAAGATGTGGGGCCGAACGTGGCTTCGTGGGGGCGGAATTGGTCTTTTTGACCAATTCCCGGGGGTCTGCTCGCCGAGCAGGATTGCGACGAGCAGCCCCTGCTCGGCGAGCAGGCCACCAAGGGCCTGCTCGGCGAGCAGAAATGGCCCGGGGGGCCCTGCTCGCCGAGCGTTTTCGCCCGAAGCGCGCTCGATCCGTGCCGGATGACTTCCAAACCCTTTTTCATCCGAACTTACACCTGCACACGCATAAAAACTCCAGAAGACATTAGTCCAAAAGCCAAATTGATCCGTCAATCGCTTATTTTGAGCAAACGCTTCGTTTGGTGCGACTTTTGACGGACCAATTAGCTTCAAAAGATAACGGAATTCTAATATGCATGTTATTTTGGCCGTATTTGCCTAAATTGATCACAAAACGAGCCTAAACGACGAAAAGTAAATAGAATGTTTCCAATTTCTAACTAACTCACACAAAAGCATTTAAATGCGAGAATTGCTCGTTTATTAGCCAAATAAACCTAAAAACCGTCCTAAAACCGTACCCAAAGATAGGGGTTTTTGACCCCTATCATGAACCATCTGAACTCGCTTGAAGGCAAAATCCAACAACTGCCGGAAGTTAATCCAGGGTATACAACTTCCACTGAACTTCAAGGCTATTTTGCTAAGTTAACTGCAGAACTTACCAAATCAAGCGCAACTGGCAATCCTGAGTATGCTACCTCTGCTGAGTTACAAGACTGCTTTGCCAAGCTAACTGCTGAACTGACCAGTACGCGTGAATTAGTATCTTCTACCTCTCAGTCCAGCATTGACCAACTGAGTGAAGCGGTAAGTCTACTTAACGTCAACAAGGCTCAGATGGATGTTGACCCAGTCTCCAATGGTCAACTCTTGAGCTTTTCTCAAGCAATTATGAAGGCAATGCGTATCAACAATGCTCAGCGCATGTTTTATGACTCTGCCCTGCTGAAGATGTACCACCAATCTTTTGCTCAGATCACCAGCTCGCTCACCTAGCTTAGCAAATCACATGAATGCCTACTCAGCATGATTAGCAGCTCTCTCCGGGTTCCTCGCCATATCCAAGATGATAGTGTACCTGTAATTGATGGCTTATGTGAAAGCACAAAGAGGCTCCAACGTTACTCCAATGTCCTCTCCACGCATGCTCGCAATGATACTTTCCTTTATAAACCCGATGATGGCAAAACGAGGGAGAAGAGCCAAGAAGGAACTCCGAGCCTAGAAGGAACTCAGCTTGCAGGTAATGCCTCAGGAAGTAAAGATAAAGGCAAAGGAGTATATCGAGCTTAGGTCAATATGATGGAAAAGAAGAAGAACTAGATATGCTTAGTCAATGTTTAGAACTTAGCATAGAATCTTTCCTCATATGTTTTTTGCTTAATCTATGACAAATACCATTTTCTCAACCTGGCTGATAAAATTGAACAAACAAATTAAGAAGTAAAACATACTCAGTATACATTAACACTAAAACACTTATGTAATAAACTGAGTAACAACATACTTCTAATACTTTTGAAAACTGACTTAAATCCAATTAGCTCAGATCTTGAAAAAAATCTAACATTAAACTAAGTCAGTATACACAAATGCCTTAAGGTTAATTCAATTAAATCTTGGAAGGTTTAGAATTAAGTTAAGACAATATGTGCAACCCTTATGGGGGAGTTATTTCAGAAATATATCAATTATGGGGTAACTTATAACTGAGTTCCATAATTATGTATTTTGCCAACATCAAAATGGGGGAGTTTGTTGAAACACCTTTCCACAAGATTTTGATTTGACAAAATCATCCATGATTAAGAGGCAATTAAATTTAAATGCTTTGATTTAATTGTACTAATGTGTTTGTTCAATATTGAGTGCAAATATATATATATAAAGTTAGACAGGACAAAAGTCAGCATAAGCCAAGCTGAGTTGAACGGAACTCAGCATGAAAGAATAGAAGCTGAGTGGAGTAGAACTCAGTACCAGAAGTCTCCTTCAAAGTTGCCAGAACGAAGTTGACTAAATTAGAAAACTCTTTCAGAATTGTATAAACAGAACGGAGCTAACTAAGAAGGAACTCAGAATGGAAGTTGAACATTCGAAGATAACGAATGGAGCTGAGTGACAGTCAGGATAGCATGAAGGATCCGTTCACTAAAAGACAAAGTCTGCAAATCTTCTGCACCAATAATTGAAGTCTCGAAAATACACAGAAGATTAATTCCAAGAAACATGGGACAATGGATTATTGGTAAAAGACAACTGCCACAAAAAGACAAGTCTGTAGGAAGAAGACAAGGCTGACACCTGAAGAAAACAGATGACAGGATTGGCCTGCAAAACTGAAGCTGACCAGAAGCTGTCTACTAAAAGAGCCATTTTGGAATCAACGGACACACCAAATTCAAACGGTATAATCTCCAGAATTCATCTATAAAATGGATAAGGATTTCACTTGGACATTTGCCGAATTACAAAGAAGAAAAATCCAAGAGAGAAATCTTCAAAGCACTCAAATACAAAGATCTTACACCAAATCTTCTATTCTTTGTGTAAATGCTAGAGTGATTATGTGTAATCTTCTAAAGTGTTCTTTACTGAAAAGAGAACAAGTGTTTATCAATTGTAATATTGAGAGTGTATGCTGAGTGCTTGCTTGTAAGCATTCAGTGGTAGAAAAATCTAAGTGATGGGTTATAGTACTTAGTAGGAGCTGAGTAGACGAATAGATGACGTACTCTTGCATACTCACTGCCTTGTAAAGGGTTTGTGCTCTACCTTGAAAGAGCTCAGTATTGGATTGAAAATCCCAGGAGGAACTGGGGACTGGACGTAGGCACAGAGGCCGAACCAGGATAAGTCGTGCTGAGTAACTTCTAAACTCTTTCTCTCAATATATATATATATATATATATATATATATATATATGTGCATGTGTTGCTTGTGACATTTACTCAGCATATAAATTGTTAAAACTGAAACTGAGTAAATCTGAGTGCTAAGTTGGAAGCTGACCTCTCAAGAGTCAATTCCCAACTCTCAAGTCAATCAGTCTTAGTCAGCATAGAACTAAAACTGTCTGACTAATCAATCAGCCATGCTGACCAACACGTTGAGTTAACAAACTCTTAAAATAACATTAAGTCAACATAATCAAAAGTGAAAAAAGTTATATTAGTTCCTATCCCCCCCCCCCTTGGAACTAATTACTAGGGACCAACAGAAACCCCACTATTGAGTCAGTCTCCTTAGTTAAAGGTCTCAAATATAACCTATTGAGCGTAGCTCAACTCTGTGACAGCGGTAGACAGGTTGTATTTGACTCCACTCAGTGTCGGATACTCAAGGGTAAAACAAATAATTTGATTTTAACTGCCCCTCTAGTTGACAATGTGTACATGTTGAGTTTGGAAAAACAATTTTCAAAAAATATATGCTTAGTGTTAAAGGAGGATAACTCCTGGCTATGGCATAGGAGACTTGGTCATGTAAGCATGGACCTCTTAGCCAAGTTAGCAAGAAATCAATTAGTTGAGGGATTGCCCAAGTTAAAATTTGAAAAAGATCAATTATGTAATGCTTGTCAGCAAGGTAAACAAACTAGAAAGTCATTTCAAAGTAAAAATATTGTCTCAACCAAGAGACCACTGGAATTACTACACTTGGATCTTTTCGGACCTGTCCAGCCACTCAGCTTGGGCGGTAAGAAATTCTCCTTAGTGATTGTAGATGATTTCTCTCGGTACACTTGGATCATCTTGCTAAGTAGCAAGGATGAAACATTTGAGATGTTCACCACATTGATTAAAAAGCTTGAAAATGACAAAGACCTAAGAGTAGCTCATATTAGAAGTGACAATGGTGGAGAATTCAAAAACCAACAGTTTGATGAATTCTGTGAAGCCAGTGGTATTGACCACAATTTCTCTGCTCCTAGAACACCTCAACAAAATGGGGTTGTTGAAAGGAAGAACAGAACAATTGTCGAAATAGTTAGGACAATGCTGAGTGAAAATAGGCTTCCAAAGTATTTCTGGGGTGAAGCTGTCCACACAGCATGCTACATTCTCAATAGGGCTTTAGTTAGACCTATTCTTAAGAAAACCCCATATGAACTTTGGAAAGGACGAAAGCCCAACATTGGCTACTTTCGTGCCTTTGGGTGTAAATGTTTTATACTCAATATAAAGGATAACCTTGCCAAATTTGATGCTAAAGCTGACGAAGCGATCTTTTTAGGGTACTCAACTAACAGTAAAGCATATAGAGTGTATAATAAACGAACTCAAGCTGTAGAAGAGTCTGTCCATATTGAGTTCGATGAAGCTGACCCTGCAGGAAAGTCAACTCAGCCCGATGAAGATGAACCAAGCTCAGCTTCCGCTGATCAAAATGGAGCCTCTGAGTCATCAATACAAGGGTTGACCAAAGGTAAGCAAGAAATTGAAATAACCTTTGCTGACAAATCTATTCCTGCAGAGATTGTAGAAACACATGTTCCAAACAACTCAACATTGACCAAAGAAATAAAAATCCCAAGAGGACATTCGGAGAAGTCCATTCTTGATGCTGCTGACAACAAGCTTATGACAAGAGATCATCTTAGGAAGTATCTCAGTAATGTTGCCTTCGTCTCAATGCATGAGCCAAAGAATTTCGCTGATGCTGAGCACGATGAATATTGGATCAACGCTATGCAAGAAGAGCTTGATCAATTCACAAGAAATGAGGTATGGGATTTAGTACCTAAACCTAGGAATCAAAAGACCATAGGAACTAAGTGGGTCTTTAGAAATAAATTAGATGAGCAAGGCAACGTAGTCAGAAATAAAGCCCGACTTGTAGCCCAAGGCTATAGTCAGTAAGAGGGCATTGACTACGGTGAAACCTTTGCACCCGTTGCTAGGTTAGAAACTATACGTATACTGTGTGCCTATGCTAGTTTTATGAACTTTAAATTATATCAAATGGATGTTAAGAGTGCATTTCTTAATGGCTTTATAAACGAAGAGGTATATGTTAGTCAGCCTCTTGGGTTTGAAGATCCAAAATTTCCAAACCACGTTTATAAACTCAAAAAGGCCCTATATGGCCTAAAGCAAGCTCCAAAAGCTTGGTATGAGAGGTTGACCAACTTCCTGCTGACCAGGAATTATGTCAGAGGCAAAGCTGACACAACCTTGTTCATTAAGAAAAAGGGTAAAAATACCATACTTGCACAAATTTATGTAGATGACATAATTTTTGGTGCTACTGACGATTCTATGTGCAAAGAGTTCAGTAAACAGATGCAAACTGAGTTCGAAATGTCTATGATAGGCGAACTCAACTTCTTCCTTGGACTTCAAATCAAGCAAGGTAAGAATGACATCTTCATTAGTCAGTCTAAGTACGCCAAAGAAATGCTAAAGAAGTTTGATATGGAAGAATGTAAACCCATATCAACCCCAATGGGTACTGACACTGTCCTTTATGCTGACGAAAAAGGTAAGTCTGTAGATAGCAAATTATATCGAGGTATGATAGGCTCTCTACTCTATCTTACTGCTAGTAGACCTGACATTCAGTACTCAGTATGTTATTATGCAAGATATCAAGCTGACCCCAGGGAATCTCACTTAATAGCTGTAAAAAGAATTTTCAGATATTTGCAGAGCTCAGTTAATGTAGGTTTATGGTATCCAAATACAAGTGACTTCACACTGATTGGATATACTGATGCTGACTATGGGCGAGATAAGCTAGAACGAAAAAGCACTTCAGGAGGATGTCATTTCCTAGGAAGTTGTTTGGTTTCGTGGTTTAGTAAGAAGCAGTCATCAGTGGCCTTGTCAACAATTGAAGCTGAGTACATTGCTACTGGAAGCTGTGTGGCCCAAGTCCTATGGATTAAGCAACAGCTTGAGGATTATGGTGTCAAAACAGAAACAATAGAGGTTAAATGTGACAACAAGAGTGCCATTGACTTATCTAAAAATCCTATCCAACACAGCAGGATGAAGCATGTCAGCATAAGACATCACTTCATCAGAGATCATGTACTCATGGGTGAGATTAAGCTGACCTACGTATCAACAAATGAACAGCTTGCGGATATCTTTACGAAGCCCTTAGCTCGTGAGCAATTTAACATATTAAGGGAAGCTATCGGTATGTCTAATCCTCTTCAATAATTCTATGTGCTTAATTGAATGTTGAGTGATTACCATGCTGAGTGATTTGTGATAAATTAGTAACTGTTGCATGCTGAGTTAAAAATAACATGAAATTACCCTATGCTGAGTAGACATACATGCTGAGTGATTATCCTAAGCTAAGTTACTAGTCCCACAAACAACTATCCTACGTAAAACTGACTACTCAGAATCTCAAACGTTTGATATTCTCAATGCTGAGTAAAACCCATTTAAAACATTAAATGCTAGCACACGTATTAAATAGCCACCTAGGATAACGTAAGCAATAATTAGAAAACCCATACGCCGAACGTGTCATAAACGCCAGAATCTCTGTTGGTTGATCATCTCGAGGTAAAACGGCTAGTTCAACGAATAAGATCAATCTGAACCTCTATAAATAGTGGAAGAATTCCCACTTAGAACTCCTTACACTCAAAATTCTTGGCATTCAAACTTCTCTCTCTCAAAAACCCAAAATCCTCTCAAAGAATTCGTAATCATGACGGATTCCCAAAATCTCTCCGGTGGTGGTTACAACGACAACCACATCGACGAAAACCCTAAGTCTCCTCCTCAGCATGACCAAACTCCAAACAAGAACCCTAAAACTGACCTCGCAACCTCTTCAAAGAAGAAGAAGAAAAAGAAGGACAAGCAGCCGAATGAAAAATTCTTTGTTAAAGTGTACCCAAGCGTAAAGAAACATGAGGTTCTTCGATGTCGATGGTTCTCTCCAAGCTTCATAACGGATGAGCAACCGTTCTGTGAATGGATTGAGAAAAATGAATGGGCTGGACTCTTTTCACTTCCTGGTAGAACCTACCCTAGGCTAGTACGGGAATTTTACTCCAACCTCTGTGTTGATGGAAATGATGCTGACCATCTGGTAACCCATGTTAAAGGTAAGAAGCTAACGATTACCCCATCCTTTCTCGCAACCTTACTAAATCTGCCAAACACCAGAACGGAATTCAGGACTACTAAAGAAAAGCTTGACCATGTTGCAACGTTCTGTAAACCAGCGAAACACAAAGGAGAAATACCCAGTACATGCATGGGTCAAAATCAAAAGATGGCTCACTATCTCCTGACTAACTTTATCTTCCCAAAAATCAACTCAGCATCATCAGCTTCAAACTTCGAGCAGTGCTTCATTTGGCACATGCTGACCTACAGCCCTCTCAACATGCCCATATTTCTGATAGGAGCACTTCAACGGAGTACTATCAAGCTCAGGTTGGGTTCTCTTATTACCAGAATCCTCGAAGATCATCAAATCGACTTGATTAATGAAACAGAAACCTGGGGAACTGAAATCACGGCTGCCTTGTTGTTTGGGTTAGTATATGACCAACCCATCAAGCCCAAGAAGGGAAAAGGGGTCGTCGAGGAAATCGAGAAGGAAGTTGATGATGAGCAACCTCAGGAAGAAAACATCGCCATAGCTGAACCTGCTGATCAAACCAAGCGAGAGAAGAAACGGAAAGTAATCCAAACCAGCTCAAAAGATGTTGATGTTGTTCCAAAGAAAATCCAGATTGTCTCAAAGGGGAAGAAAATTGATGCTGAGCAGGGTAAGTCAGCAGAGAAAAGAAAGAGGCAAGATGAGCCTGAGGAACTAGAAAGTGAGGAAACCCATCTGAAGAAGAAGAAGAAAACTTCTGATTTGAGTCCAGTTGATGCTGTCCCTCTTGGTTTTGCAGTTCCTGATGATTCCCACTTTATAAGAAGCCAAGAGATTGACCTTGAGCAAATCCCTGCTGATCAAGAAGCAGAAGAACTAAGAAACAATGCAGGTCAGCATGATAATGATGAGAATGTTGAGCAACATCAAGAAGCTCATGCTGAGCAAGAACAAACAGGGAATATTGAGCAAGTTGAAAATCCAGCTGTACAGAGTAAGACAGTTGATGCTGAGCTCACAGAGCAAGAAATAGTCATGGAAGGTCTCAACACTGATCTCGGGGTAGAGTCATCTCTTGATTCCATTCCTGCTGACCCTTCTCCTCCAAAGACCAAAAAGTTGAAAAGGCTTAAGAAGAAGGCCTACAAATCTCCAGTCATTGACCTCCTGGATGATTCGCCTCTGAGGGATCAAATCACTAACCTCACGGATCTACAATTTAAGTTCTTCTCAAGGCATACTGAGTCCTCTACACAGGAAAAATAAGCCTCTGTTACTCATACTGAGCAACACGCCAAGACTCCAGAAAATCCAAACCAAGCCGAGCAAGAGCTCGAAGTCCTAGCTGCTCAAGGATACAAGCAAGCTAAGGAAAATCCTGCTCAACCTGAGGTGCCTCTTCCTGCACCAACTCAAGTCCATGTTGAGCAGGTAAATATCTCTGCAGATCCACCTCCTTCCCATCACATTTTGCAGAATATTGAGCAGTCAGTTCCTGCTGCTAATCAAAATCAAAGTCCAGTTGCTGACCATACTGGCACTTCCACTCAAGGACTGCACCAAACCCCTCCTCCATTTGGTGCTACTAGAATCCCGGCCACTGAGCTAAATCCTGAGGCACAATATGCCTATCTTCATGTAACTGAGTCTGGACGTCGCATCATTGACTCGGCTCAGAATCTTCTCCAGGATTTAAACACTTCTCATGCCGATGCTGCTGGGTCTGCCAATGCTGAGTCACACGAATTCTCGTCTGTCACTCAGCTTCTCAATGAGATCAAAAATCTCAAAGATCTAGTAAGTGTCATGACCACGGTCCAAGCACAGCAACCCAAGCAAGAATCATTTGTCAAGTTGGCCGAACTGCAATTGATGATGGTGAATCATATGAATTCACTTCAGGGACAAATCAATGCTCTACTTACAGTCAACATGTGCTATGCTACATCTGCTGAGTTAAGTCACTATTTTACCAAGCTGACTTCTGAGCTGACTGGCACTCGTGAACTTCTCTCCTCAACTTCCCAATGTTTGATGGATGAAATTAGCGAAGCTGTCCGTCTTCTAAACCTGAGTAAAGAGGAAATGGAAACTGACTTGGTCAAAACCAATACTATCCTACAAACTACTCAAAGCTTATTTAGACATGTGCGTCACACAAACGCTCAGCGTGACATTTACGACAAGGCTGTACTTCGAATGTACCATCAATCTTATGCCCAGCTAACTGACGCAATATCATGGCTAAGTAAATCACAGGAATACATACTCAGCATGATCAGCGCATCTGTTCGCGTCCCCGGTTCAGTTCTGGATGATGGAGTCCCAGTGTTAGATGGGTTATTTGACAGCACGAAATGTCTCAAGGCGTATTCGGTCAAGCTGACTCGTGCTGCTCTCAATGAAACCTTCATCCCTCCTCCGCCTGATGGTGGCAAAACGGGGGAGAAAGCACAAGCTGATGGAACTCAGCCAAAGGCAGGAGAAACTTCAGGCAGCCAGCAAAAGAGGAAAGACAAAGGCAAAGGGATAGCTCAAGTCAATAGCAAATAGATTAGCTTTAAGAAACTGACTTGTGTATTTTATATGCTGACCATTTATATCATCTTAAGCATCTTTTCATTCACATTGTTTTTCATAAGTGATGCTTACTATTATACTATATGTTGACCTGTCTAAAATTGAACAAACAAATAAATTCAAATTAAAAATATACTCAGTACACATTAACTCTGATACATCCACACATAACCTCTGATACCAAAACTATTCATGTATCAAACTGAGTAAACATTAAACTCTTCTGAAAATTGACCTAGGCTCATCTGAATTAGATCTTAGGAGGTCTAGAATTGAACTAAGTCAGTATAAATATGTCTTCCCTTATTACTCAATTAAATCTTAGAAGGTTTAGAGTTAAGTTAAGACAATATATGCAACCCTTACGGGGGAGTAATTTCAGAAGAATAAAAAATTCAATCATGGGAATTTCAATACTGAGTTCCATAAATTAAATATTTTGCCAACATCAAAATGGGGGAGTTTGTTGAAACACCTTTCCACAAGATTTTGATTTGACAAAATCATTTAAGTTTAATCCATGATTAAGAGACAATTAAATTTAAGTGCTTTGATTTAATTGTACTAATTCGTTTGTTCAATATTGAGTATAAACATAAATGCAAAAGGAAATAAAAATTAAGACAGGACAAAGTCAGCATGAGAACACAACGCAAGCTGAGTGAAGAGCAACTCAGCATAAGAGAAGATAAGTCATCTTCAAAACAACAGCTTAAGAATGAAGCTGATCAAAGAAGCTGAGTGGAACGAAGCTCAGCATAAAAGAAGTTTGCTTCAGAACTAGATCTTGCAGAATGAAGCTGACCATAGAAGCTGAGTGAAAAAGAACTCAGTATGAGATTTGGTGACAATCCAAGACAATGACTATCGAAGTGAAGCTGAGTGATCTTCAGGACAACATGAATGATCCGTTAGCTAAAAGACAAATCCGACAACTGTCTGCACCAATAATTGAAGCCTTGGAATTACGCAAAAGCCAAATTTCGAGATACATGGGTCAACTGTTCGTTGCTATAAGACAAACTGCCGCAAGAAGACAAAGCCTGTAGGAAGAAGACAAGCCTGCCATCTGAAGAAATCAGAAAACAAGATTGGCCTGCACATCTGAAGCTGACCAGAAGTTTGTCCCCCAAAAGAGCCGTTTTGGACTCAACGGACAAATCAAATTCAAATCATTTGATCCTCAAAATACAACTATAAAAGGACAAGCAATCCTCTTGGATCATTGCCGATTGATACAAAAAATACAAGTGAGAAAGATACAAATTCAAAGCACTCAAAAACAAGAAAGAGATCTTACACCAACTTTCTATTCCTTGTGTAAATGCTAGATTGATTGTTTGTAATCATCTAAAGTGTTCTTTATCTGAAAAAAAACAAGTTTGTTTTCAATTGTAATATTGAGAGTGTTGTGCTGAGTACTCGGTATTAAGTACTCAGTGGTAGAGAAATCTAGGTGCTGGGTTGTAGCACTTAGTAGGAGTTGAGTAGACGAATAGAGGAAGGAACTCTTGCATATTCAACTGCCTTGTAACCGGTTTGTGCTCTACCTTTAAAGAGCTCAGTATTGGATTCTAAAAGCCCGGAGGAGTCTGGGGACTGGACGTAGGCGGAGAGGCCGAACCAGGATAAGTCATACTGAGTAATTTCTAACTCTCTTAATATATATATATATATATATATATGTGCATGTGTTGTTTGTTATACTTACTCAGCATATAAACTGTTTAAAGCTAACACTGAGTAAAATTAGAGTGCTGAGTTGGAAGCTGACCACAAAAGTGTCAATTCCCAACTCACAAGTGAAACAATCTTAGTCAACATCTGACTAAAGCTGTCTCACACTAAGATCAGCCAAGCTGACCAAAGCTGAGTTAATAAACTCACTAAAATTATCAAGTCAGCAAGATTAATTAGCGAAAAAGTTACATTAGTTCCTAACCCCCCCCTTGGAACTAATCACACGGGACCAACAACAACTTCAAAGTCACTATCTTCACTATCCTCCCTATCATCACCTCCAGCCACACCTACATTCACATCCTCAACTTGGTGATCTCCATCCACACCTACATTCACATCCTCAACTGGTTCGTCTCCATCCACACCTACATTCACATCCTCAACTGGTTCGTCTCCATCCACACCTACTTCCTCAGCTAGTTGTACTCCAACCCTATCATCAACTAGAGTTAAATCCTCTATCTCCCCTACCATCACCAACTCAAGACCACCAACTCTAGAGCATAGGCTATTATCTGAGTTGGATGCATTAGACTCAGCTGGTGAATGTTCATCACCATCAACCAGATTGACAAAAACATCATCCCTAATCATTGACACGGGTTTAGGTAGAGCTTCAAATTATACATCCCAAGTATCCCAATTGCTATTAGCATCTGCCACACTAAGACATGATTTATCATCTACGATCTCCCAATAACTCCATTCACCTCTAAGTCCTATAACATGCATCCACATCCTACACCCTCCTGTATACTTTAACTGCCTATAATATTCCAACAATCTATAATAGCCTAAATAATCTTTGTCTAATGTAATCTCAGCTTCATCTCCCCCTAAATACTTCATGGAGTCATCAAATGAGGACCATTTGCCTCCATGGTGAAATACCAGGGTCACATATCCAGCCATCTGCACCCCTTCATTCAACATACCAGCAAAAAAACAAACAAAACAATAATAAATAGCTATTTAATGACCAACAAAACCATAACTCGACTTATATATCAAACCAACAAAAACCAAAAGACAACACTAATCGATAACTAGAAACAGAGAGATGTATAAAATGACAAAGACGATAATATACACGACTCGATTGAACTAAAACACGATTACATGCAATATAATTGTTGATGATTAATATACCCAACAAAAAAACCACAAATCCGATTATTAATCGTAAAAACAGAAAACCCTAACTTATTCAAACAAAACCCGAAACCAAGAACAAATGTAACATAAGAAAAAATCGATTCTTCCATGGATATGGTGAACTTACCTTGGCTGACACGTAACCCCTTGGAAAGCCTTGAAATATGGTTGCTCTACCCACTTCGAACAAGCGATTCTAACGTCTATCTAACTTCGTTGCTTCAGAAATCACACACCTTCAGTAGCAGAAACGATGATCGAAGTGGTTAGGAATGAGTTCTTCGTTAGCTGCCACTTCGTATTCCGATTTAGGAAAGCGATCAATGCAACTGAAATATGAAAAGTCACTGAAGATAAACTCTGTTAGAACAAGTTCTGGAGCTTATATAGGTCTCCCAATAATTTCGTACAAATCTACCATTTGCCACGTCACTAAGTTAAATGGTGTTTTCTCCAATTCCGTAATTCTTGTGACGGCGTAAAATACAGTCCTTTTTTTGTAATTACAAACCACAAGGGTTTTTTTGGAACTACATAAAACCACAGGGTTTTTTTTTGGAATTTACCCTTAAATTAATTATAGGATAAATAAGTTAGGAGGTTTAATTAGATTAAATTGCTTCTAATTATTATCCTATTAATAAGTTATTATTATCTTTAAATATAATTATAGATAATAACAATAAGAGTTTTATTCCAAATTAAATTCTTATTCAGTAACCTAATTCTATCTGACTAGGGTTTAGATGGAAGAGGCTATATAAACCCCCCCTAATGGTAAATTTCGGCCAACACGAGCAACCCCGGGAGAGAGAAAAATCGACCCCTACCGTAGTGGATCAATTCTTCACCGCTTGCTTCCGATCAATTGATTTTTCATCTCTTTCCTTTACTCCTTGATCTTGTGTTGATTAATTAGAGGCAATCTACTTTGATTGCTATTATACGGTTGAGTTCTAACTTTGTCTGAATTGTGTTTTGTTTTGTGCTCGTGAACTCGGTGTAAGAGTTGAGGGCACTTAGATTGCAACAGTAGATAGTTCATCAAAAGGTATTTCCTTCTATCCCTCTTTATATGAAATAACGATTAACGGATCTTGGTTAAAGGAAATAGGTTAAAAAATTTATATTTCCGCTGCCAAACGTTTGCCTATTTTCCTTCAGGATATCCCCTTGGCTTATTTATAAGCCCTTGCTATGGGCTTGGGGCCTTCGATGGGCCGTAGGTCATTTGCCGAATCACAAGCTATCAAGCGAGATCAAACTTTTTCAAAAGAGCTAGAGCAATATTCAAATATACAATGATTGTTCATACTTGTGTTTACTCTAAAATATTATTTAGATTTTCATTGTGTTCTTGAAAAGAACTTTCTTTGTTCATAATAATCTTTTTTAGAAGTTCTGTTGTTTGCTTCGGTTATAGGCAAGCAATAGGAATATAGATAGTTGAGAGATTGTAAAAGAATGTACTTTACAGAGGCTATGTCTATTTGTATAAAGGTTTATGCTTTACCCGTGAAAGAGTGCTTTAGTGGATTAAAGCTCAGAAGAAGGTATTCTGAGAACTGGACGTAGGCTAGAGACCGAACCGGGATAAATCTGCTGAGTAACTATTTTCTAAATTCTAACCTACTGCTTCTGATTATTTATGCTCTATATCCGATCTCTTATAAATGCTAAATTGCTTCTATTGCATTATCATTTGTTAAAATACTTGCATCTTAAACAGAGGCTCTACCAAACTAAAAAGGCACCCATAAATCATAATAGTTAGTATCAGAACTGCTCAATCGATAGTCTCTTCTGATTATCGTATTTCAGCCTATGATATTAATTATCTTACGTCTGTGTTAGACAGAGTTGTGCTGAAGTCATGTGAGTAAACTAAAAAGATTTTAAATTCGCCAAATAGTTCCATTCACCTCCCATTTGGAACTAATATTATCTCACAAGGGACCAACATTTTGATTTTTAGTATGAAGGCCAACAAATGTTTGTTCTAGCATGGATATAGAGCTACAGTCTTCGCCAGAGTATTTGCGGATGAAGTAGTAGACTGCGAAAACACATTTAAGTTCACTTGTTTGGTTCTAGCAGGAACTTTTGTAGGGGTTTGAATAGTTACAGAGGTGGAAGCTTTTTTGGATTTGGAAGAGGTAGCTTTTTGTGGGTTGGGAGCCATAATTCGAAATAAAAGCAAAATCTTTTAAAAACCTTCACAAGTTAACAAGGAATGTAGAAAATTAGAAAAAGGAAGCAAAAGAACTTACAAAAATCGCAGGGAAGAAGATGAAGCAAAATGTGTGCACATAAATCTTTGCCTTTACAATCTATAAAGGTAAGCTGGATGTATCCCAAAGGGCGGTAGACTTCGTGATTTATTACTTATTCTTTAGGTCTTCTCAAGAAACGAGTGATAGGTAATAAGTGCACCTACCGAAATGATAGAAGCTAGACAATTCCTAGGAAAAGGAAACATTTGTAGAAAAGAGAAAATGAGTTTCTAAAAATAATAAAATTGGGCACATCCTTTCAAAGAATGATTAACCATAAAAAGCTTCGTCACAAGTCAGAGGGGGACATCTAATATCGTATTAAATAAAGGTATGGACACATGGACCAATAAAGAGCTTTAGACATAAAACGCAAACACCAGTAGGGTCAATCACAAAGCCTGATTCCAAAGGTAGATTTCTAATTTCTAAGTTTTGTTGTGATTTACGGTAAAGGGATATAAACACAAAAGTGCATAGAGTATTAAACTAATCAACTGTCAACACGTAGAAAGCTATTCAACAATAGGTACCTTTCATTTATCTATAAATAATGATTCCTAAAAGAGCACAAATACGTAATCACATCTATAATCACTCTTCTTTTAATTGCACTTACTCTCTTTTTAATAACATACCAACTTAAACATCGAAGGAAAGACGTCGTATATCGAACTCCTTTTTTGACATTGTGTTCATCGTGTTAAGGTCACTCAATATTATGCAGATTTACGGACATCATTATTTAAAAGAAAAAAAAAAACAAGTTAAAATACTACTTAAAATTTTTAAAGTACGCTAAAGTGAGTAGCTTCACCAAAAGTTTACATTACGATTTGCGAATGCATTGTCCGGTGGTGCCTTTAAAAACAAAAAAAAAAAAATAAACAAAACATAGAGTTTCGCTGCTTGTAATAGAAATCCTAATTTGCCGGAGAAGGAAGAGACAAATTGAGAGAGCAAAAAATGCAGCAGCTGAACTTGCTATCTCCTCAACTCACTTCTCAGAACCCTAAACTTCTATGTTCTCACTGCTTCCTCTTCTCCCCTCAATCTTCGCTAACCACTACGTTTAACCTCAGAACCCCTACACTCTCTTTAACCAAAAAATTCACCAACTCTAAGCTCGCCGTCAAATGCCGTCAATCGGAGTTTTACGACCAACAGAGGCTTAATTCTCCTCCACGTCCTCCTTCACCCAGTCCTTATTATGCTGTTCCGTCGTCTGCTTCAGGTACTTCAATTTTGCTTTTGTATTCTTTGGGAGAGGGAAATGATAAGGAGAAAAGATGTAGCGTGTTTTTTTCTTTTTGGTGCTGAACAATCCCTTCGCTTGCGTTTAATTTCTTATTTTTGGGCCTGGAAATGTTGTCACTGAGTTCACTGAGTTCTTTTCAACTGTACAGTCGGAGAGTTGCCGCCTAAGGTCTTTGTTGGTCACTCAATATACAAAGGGAAGGCTGCTCTTACTGTGGAACCTCGGGCTCCTGAGTTTGCGGCATTAGAAGTAAGTTCGATTAGGTTCCTTATTAGGGCATGGTTCTCCAATTCGTGCAAGCTTTATGCAAGCGAGTTTTCAACTCAGAATTTGGTTATTTTTGCAGTCAGGGGCATTTAAAATAGCTAGAGAGGGTTTTATACTGTTACAATTCGCTCCTTCAGCAGGTGTACGCCAATATGACTGGAGCAGGAAGCAGGTAAAGAATTTATATTTAGTTTCAGGGGAAAGCCAAGCAGCATCAGGCTGACTCCATTGCCTTCTGAATCTATATTTCTGTTCCAACCTCTTCTTTTAATTTCTGAGTTCTTTAGTTATGTTTTTTGGATTGTACTTTTTCTTTCTTCTCCTGTAGATGATTTTAGTTTTCAAGATCTTATAGCTCTTAAGTTACCATTACCCATTTTTATTTGTTCAGAATACTGTTTTAAGGTCTTTTAAGTTGGTGGGAACCAATACTTTCTCATACCTTAATTAATGATAGTTGAAATTAATTTGGGTGCATATTTAGAGTTCCAGCTTATCATTTTATAACTGAAAAATAAAAGCATAGATGGTGATATATAGGATGCTTTCAAGAAATTGTTTTGGAGCCTTTGATTTGGTAATTGTTTTTTTTTTCTTAATGTCAACTAGATTCTCTTCAAATATGTTTCAATTTGTGCATTTTTAGATTAGTTGCCTTTCAAATTTTTGGTGACTTTCAAGTTTCAATATTTCACCCCTCAATTGAAATGAGTATTCGCTTTGAAATTCAGGATTCAGTCAATATAAAAAAACTAAGTTGCTTTTAAAAACCTTTCAACAGAAAGATATGACATAATAGTATTCTTGCCTCTGGCATTCAAACATTTTCCTCCAATTTGATTGCAATTAACTGGGTATTTAATTTCACATCGCTCTAGGTGTTCTCATTATCAGTGACTGAAATTGGAACTCTGCTCAGCCTTGGTGCTAAAGATTCGTGTGAGTTTTTCCATGATCCCAATAAGGGAAAAAGGTACCATCTAATACCTTGATGTAGCAAAATTCATTTTTCTTCCCTTGTGTTCCTTGGTTGTGAGTGCTTAACTGATTGGATTATATAACATGAAATAGTTGGCCTACCTCGTATACATGCTTTTCCATTCATTTCTTAGGTAATTATATTTAGCAATCCTCTTGACATTATGTCTTTTTGGTCCTGAATGAAAACTCTAAGAAGTTTGGCTTCCTTTGTAATGACAGACTAGTAAATATATTTTTCTTTATCTGTGTAAAAAAAATTCATGGATTTCTGAAGGTGTATTGCTGCTTTCCTGTACACAATTCCATTTCTACTCATTAATAGTTGTCAAAACAGGAAGTTGATTTTTTTGTCGCCTGTTTCTTATTTTTTACAGAATTTTGAAGCCTAAACATATTGCTTGAACTTTGCAGTGATGAAGGCAAGGTCAGAAAGGTGTTGAAAGTAGAGCCACTTCCAGATGGTTCTGGCCATTTCTTTAACCTCAGTAATCATCTTTCCCCATAAATCCTTGAAAATGAATGCCAAATGTGTGTGTTTTGCTTGCCATATGGAAATGTGATGCAGCAGTTTTTGATCATTGGCTTAAGATATTGAAATTTTGGAATGTTAAATTATTGAATCCTATATTAGAGTGAAGCTGAATCATTATTCAGAATTTGTCTTTTACATCTATTGGTCTTTAGAGTGTCTCAATCGTTTCTCACATTTGCTGTGCATGAGAAGTGTAAAGATCAGTTGAGATTAGAACTGCAAATTCTGGTTTCTCCTTATAGATTATTGGTATAAAAGGATCTTGAGAATCTCATGGACTGGTTAAACAGATCTTTTTTTCTTTTTGATGACAATACAATCAGTACAGACGAAAATGCTTAGTGTTACAGAAGGTCATATTCATATAGATTCATTTGTGTGCATACTAACTGGATGAAATTAGGATGATGCATTTTGAATGCAACTACTTGATTTTGAAGGAAATTTATTTTGGGAGGATGATCTAACAGTGGTCTGTTGAATCTATGAATATGAAGGTGTCCAAAACAAACTTCTGAATATGGATGAAAGCATTTATATTCCCGTTACCAAGGCGGAATTTGCCATTCTCACGTCAGCTTTCAATGTACGTTCTACTCCTCTCTCTCTCTCTCACTCTCTCCCATATTTCTTCGTTTAATGTCTGACTTGTGATTTCTGCAGTATATCTTGCCATACCTGCTGGGTTGGCATGCTTTTGCAAATGCTATAAAACCAGATGAGAATCTTCGTTCAAACTTTGCCAATTCAAGGTATGGGGGAGACTATGAATGGAACAAGTAGAATCTTCACAAGACACACCATACCCAGTTACAATGTTTGTATCAGATATATTGGTAGGAAATTTTTGATGAGATTGTTTTGTAATGAAAATTTGTGATATAGCTTGTGAATTTTGAACGATTAATGACAGGATCAGTGACTCTATTCTATGCCCATTTGGGCTCCTTTTCATGGCATTTGTCATACAGTGAATGAAGAGATGCTCGTTTTAATGGACACCTTCCTTAAAAGAGTGAACCACAGTCTACTGTTCATGTGGCGCATGGATCTTAGATTCATGGTAACCAAAACCAATTAAGAAGAGAAGATGCATTATGGGGTAAAAAGGGAAAAAAGAAAATAAGCGTTCAGGAGTTATTACTATGTATTCAAAATGTTGATTTTTTGATTTATTATTTGTTAACATTTCGGCTTTTGTGTACGAAAATTGGTGAAATCAGCCGGTGTTATTGTAAATTACTTTTGAGATTTTTTCAAAATGTTTGAGATTTTTTTTTTGGTTACAAAGGAATTGAAAAACAAAACACAGCAGACAGGAAAGAAAAGAAGGCTACATCAGGTAGCGATTAAACGGGGGAGGCTGGCTCCCATAGCGTCATCTTGAAGCAGCTTCGACAGCTCGGGGGGAGCACGGTGGAGAGTGGTGCAACCAATAGGAGCCTCAAAAGCCTTAGACGCAAGAAAGTCGGCACATCTATTCTTCTCCCCGTAGATATGGTTAATAGAAATGTGATCAAATTTTGTCATGAGAATTTGTATAGTCCGAATCAGGGAGCGAGAAGGATGGTGTAACGGGCACGGATTCTTGAGGAAGTTCACCACTTCGGCACAATCAGACTCGACTTCCACATTCCTCGCCCCTAGATCAACAGCTATACGAAGCCCTGAGATTAAGCCCCATAACTTCGCTTCGAAGGAGTTTCCCTTCCCGATATTATGCAGGAACCCACCTATCCATTGGCCGTTGAGGTCTCTGAGAATACCCCCAGCTGCAATCAAATTAGAATGTTCTCGGTGGGAACCATCAGTGTTAAGCTTCCAGACATTCTCAGGAGGCTTGGCCCAGCTGAGCCACTTTTCTTCTCGATGCACAGCAATATAATTAGGCGAAAGATTAGACCAGCAACGTTTGTTTTCACCCACTCGTCGTCTGATGAAATCACCTTTGTTGTAAGGGATCACAAAATCAGGTTGGAAGAGAGACTTGTTACGCCATTCCCATAAAATAGAGGCCGTAATAACAAACCAATCCCGCCAATTATCCAAGCCAAAGGAATCATTAGGTTTAGAGAGCATCTGCTCAAACCAATTCTCATCCGCCGGCGCAAAAAACTCCGACCAGCACCTGACCGGGATCACCTCCTTCCAAGCGTCTTTGCTGTCTTGGCAGTCTCTAAGAGCATGACTGATATTTTCACTGCTCTCCCGGCATCTAAGACACCTATCATCATCTGTAATGTGCCGCCTTCTACGTTCAGCTTCGGTAAGGATACGATTATGCAAACAAAGAAGGGAAAAAAACCTAGTATGATTGGGAACCTTCATCCGCCAAAGGCGGGTGAAGATGGGCCTTACGAGACTCCCCCTCTCATTCTCAGTTAACAAAGTATATGCAGCTTCGCAAGAAAAGATACCATTCTTGGCCGTTCTCCAACGAGGCATATCTCCTATATCGGTGTCACGAGTAGAAATAATGGCATGGAGTCTCAAGAGTATATCCTCCTCGAAGTAGTGCTCAAGAATGTCCCACCTCCAACCATTCAACTCATCGAAGAGGTCAGCTACCTTGAGGTGTGAATGCGCATCCGCAATAGGATGAACGGTTTCCTCCCGCAAGACAAGATCATCCAGCCACCGATCGTCCCAGAAAGACGTTAATTTACCATTGCCGATACTCCATGAAAGCCCAGAGAGCACATCGTCAAAAATGGCGTGGATGCTACGCCAAAGATGTGAGCGGTTTCTAGCAATTTTAGACGGACCACCAAAGATGATATCTTTTTTGTAGTTCGAAGCTAACAACGAGACCCAATAAGACTCGGGCTCCTTCCAGACTCTCCAGTGGAGTTTCATCAAGAAAATTCGATTAGAATCGTACGCTTTGCGAATACCCATACCTCCATATTTCTTTGGTAAGCAAACTGCATCCCAATGCATAAGATGGACTTTGTTATCAGCGTCACCGCTGCCTAGAGGAAGTGTCTATTCAGCTTATCAATCTTATCAAGGTTTCCACTTAGTAAGAGGTTTGTTTGCATGACGTGGTTGGGAACAGCAGAGGTCACAGACTGAATGAGAGTGACTCGGCCCGCAATAGAGAGATTATTGGCCTTCCAGGAACTAAGTTTAGATTGGATCTGATTCACTGTATCGGCAAAGGTGGCAAGGTTGACTCTATCATGAAGGAGAGGAACACCCAGATATTTGCCCAAGCATTTAGTGAGAGGAACTTGACACGCAAGGCTCAGCCGGCGGGCTAGGCTGTCACTCACATTCTGAGAGACACAAAGTTTAGACTTCTGCAGATTAATTTTTTGCCTAGAGAAACTGCAGAACTTATTCATAACTGACATAAAATTATGAATTTGTTGAATATCAGCTTCCAAAAAGACAAACAAGTCATCTGCAAAAAAAGAGGTGGCTAATACCAGGCCCCCCGGAGGCAAGGTGAATAGGTTTGATACTCCCTTCAGCAATGGCCTCTCTAATTAGATGGTCCAATCTTCCCATACAAAGGACAAAAAGATATGGAGAAATAGGGTCACATTGACGGATGCCCCTTGTGGGGGTAAAGGAATCAGAAGCCTCACCATTAATAAGGACTTGCATAGAGCTCGAAGAGAGGCAGCTATCAATAACCTTCCCCCATTTATTTGGCACCCCTGCTTTAGTTAAAGTATCAGTGATGAACCTCCAATCAAGCCTATCATATGCCTTTTCCATATCTATCTTCAAAGCAACAAGCCCTTTCCCCCTCTTCTTGATGCGCATAGAGTGGATAACTTCCTGGGCCACAACAATATTGTCAATGATCTGGCGGCCGGGAACAAAGCTCACCTGAGCTGGAGAGACAATGTCCGGTAATAGGTTCTAGAGCCGATTAGCAATAATTTTGGTTATCACATTGTACACCACGTTACATAAGCTAATGAGCCAAAATTGCATAAGAGAAGTAGGGTTCGGGAGTTTGGGAATGAGGACAAGCAAAGTTTGATTGACTGCAGCTACCGACTCCAGACCTTCAAACACCCTTAAAGCAAAATTACATATGCTTGAATGTACTGAACCCCAATGATTTTGAAAGAAAAAGGCAGGTAAGCCATCAATACCAGGAGCTTTACTTGGGGCCATATCAAACAAAGACGATTTGATGTCAACCACGGTCACTGGCCTGAAAATATTTGCTAACTTCTCATCTGCGACATGAGGAAAGGACATCGTCGATTCCAGCAGGCCACAATGCAAGTCAAGATCACACTCATAGAGGTTGGAGTAATACTCCATGGCATGCTGCCGAATTGAATTGAGGTCGTAAATCCAATTTCCGTCAGCGCCTTGAATAGCCTCAATTTTACTCTTTTTTCTCCTAATAACAGTAGATAGATGGTAATATCTAGTGTTATGGTCTCCTTGGGACAACCAACGATTTCTGGACTTTTGGAACCAAAGCAATTCTTCTTGCCGGAGGACAGCCGTGAGCTCATTTAACAAAGATCTCTCTAATTGCACCAACTGAAGATCCCGCTGGGTAATTAAGAGTTTTTGGAGGCCCGCCAAACGAAGCATAATGCGTTGTTTTCTAGCAAAGATATTTCCAAAAACCTTTTTATTCCAAGTAAGGGCGCTGGTCTTGAAATCCGAAGCTACTGTAGCAGGGTGAACATTCCCTTTCCACGACCTTACCACGATGTTTTTAAAGTCCTCGTGTTCCTCCCAAGCCATAAGATACCGAAATGGTCTCCTTTCTCTACATCCCCCTAAGCCTTTAACCTTCAGCAAGACGGGAGCATGATCTGAGTGTCGAAAAGGAAGATTAAGAACTGTAGCTTCTGGGAAGGCTAGCTTGCACTCGGAATTCCCATACACCTTATCGAGACGAACAGATAGGAGCTGTCTCCTCCAGGTAAACCTAGTCCCCGAAAAACCAAAATCAATTAGGCCACAAACATCCATCTGTGCTTTATGATTGATAGCCCGAGACACGTACAAAGAGCTATGATAGGGGCGTTTCGTCCCTATCTTTTAGCGTGGTTTACGGTTTAATTTAAGACTAAATAAACAAGTTTAATTACAAAAATAAGGGTTTTTAATAAAATAACGAGATAAAAATAAAATCCGCACTTTCGGTTAATTGTCTTTATTTTTTATTAAATTTAGATACTAAAATGTCAAGCTAACTCGACTCTCGAGAATTGTATTTCAGATACGAGTAAGGAGAAAAATCCCACCGACATACGCGGGGCGTATAAACCTCCACGCGGGGCGTGATATCTAGTCAGAACTGATTGCCCAGTCCACAGGCACCACGTGGGACTCACCCACTGATACACGAGGCGTATGAACCACCACGCGGGGCGTAGAAGAAATAATAGTCTCAATCATGAAGGTCAGACTGCATGGTCTCCCAAGTCAACAGGTTCTACGCGGGGCGTCATACCTTACACGCGGGGCGTATATGGAAATTCTTCAATCAAAAGATCCAGGGACTCATATACACGGGGCGTTCTCCAGGTTATGCGTGGCGTAAAAGACATAATTCAAGCCATTAAATCTCAGGAGCTCAACCACGCGGGGCGTACCCCAGTCTACGCGGGGCGTGGTTGAGACAACAAGATCTGAATTTGGCCCACATGCAAGAGATTATTGACGAAATGGGTCAATACGCGGAGCGTCCTCAACCCTACGCGTGGCGTATTATGGTGCAACTGCAGAAATAATGTATCTCCATGCTTGTATCTTGTAGATTTATAATTTTATCCCTAGCTTGATGTGTATAAATAAGAGTGATTATCACTCATTTAGACATTCAGATTTTACATAGCAAAACTCTATCACCTTGAGAGCTTGTTCGTGTATTTCGTTACTCCGTGAAAGTTCCGTTCCATCCTCGTTCACCAAGCTCGAGAGTTCCACCTCCAAGACCTAAGAGACGGCCTTGAGTCCGGTTAGCTAGTTCCGAGGGCTGATTCTTCCCTTTTCACTTGCTAATTAGCTTGTACTCTTCCTATGTACTAGGCTTGGTTGTATTCCGCATTTACGTTTTCCATATTTATTTTATGATTTACAATCTCTATTTCTCTATACGTGTTGATGTTTGCTACTTGTTTTGATATTCGTAATTGATTACTGTGTAGGGGAACGCGATTTCCGACGCCATTCGGGCTATCTTTAGGGATTCATATAGGTGTTGCCTTACCGGAAGTGACGCACCGGAAACCGTAGGAATTGACAAGCCACAGAACTTACAGGCCCTAGTTTCTAATCCCCAGCTTTAGACACGTCTTGACTAGGAACCACATAGTCTAAGTACTTCACGGGTCGGTCACACTACACGTAGTCGTCATTGCAAGAGTAAATCATTAACCGTATATGTTTGGAGTCATCGCTTATCATACTTATAACTTATCACCATCCATATCACTTCGTAGAGTTTTCGTTATATAAATCTGTCTCACCCGTAGTTAGGAGTAGTTTGTAGTTGTTTCCCAAATCAACCCAAAGTATTCACCGCTTAGATAACGTATAAAACCGAGTCATTTAATACTTGTCGTTATAAATCCCGTGGATTCGATACCCGGTCTTAACCGGATTATTACTTGATACGACGGGGTACACTTGCCCCTAAGTAGTAGCGTCTAGTAGAGATAGAGCATTTAGGAAGATCACATCCATAGTCGTAACGTCCTTATCATAATATATATTTAGAGCTCTACCGGACACTCATCAAGTTTTTGGCGCCGTTGCCGGGGACTTATATTTTCTTGCAATATTAGACAGAAACGTTTTATTGTTAGTCTAAGCATTATCTTTGTATAAATTGTTTATATACACTTTTACTAACAATATTCTTTCTTGTTCATAATTTCTTTATTTCTTTATTTTATGCACACCCGATCTCGGAGTGATACTCCCGTTCCTATTGATCTTGAAATTGAACGTACTCTTTGTAGGATTCGGAGAGAGAAAATGGCCAACCCCAACAATGAAGTTAACCAACCCGAGCCCAACCAAAGGCCGCCTATTCAACCCGTGAACAACAACCGCAATGGAGGTGGAAATGACACCCGGACAATGATGGAGATTCTTGCTCCGCATCGCCCTCAAAATCGCAACGGAATCGTTGCTCCCACCATTCCGGCCAACACATATGAAATAAAGACTAGCATGATCCAACTAATCCAACAACTTGGTCAATTCGGAGGGGAATCCCATGAAAGCCCCAACGAACATCTCGATAAATTTCTTATGTGTGTCGAAACTTCTCGGTAGAACGGTGTTCCGGTTGAGGCCGTCCGACTAAAGTTGTTTCCTTTCTCTTTGACAGGACAAGCGTTAAAGTGGTTGCACTCGTTGGAGGCAGGATCGATTACATCATGGGAGGAGCTTGAGAAGGAGTTCCTTTCCTACTACTTTCCGTCGTCCAAAACGGTTAAGTTGAGGAACGACATCACGTCCTTTAGGCAACTTGAATGCGAGGCCTTTCATTCAGCTTGGGCTAGGTTCCGGAAGTTGCTCCAAAACTGCCCCCACCATGACATTCCTAAGCATGATTTGGTAAGTACCTTCTACCATGGTTTAACTCCCACTAATCATGCAACCGTTGATTCCGCTGCAGGTGGGGATTTGTTTCGAAAATCGGCAAGCGAGGCTTATGAGCTTATCCACGAACTAGCTCGGAAAAGTGTCCAATGGCAAGAAGATCGGCTTGCCGGACCCTCGCGACATCAAACATTTGCCGTAGAAGACGAGGCTCCCAAGATCTCCATGGTCGAGATGAATAAAAAGCTAGACGCCTTAATAGCACAATTGAGCCTCAAGAATACATCACAGGTCTTGATGTGCTCGCATTGCGGTGGTGACCACCATGGTAAAGATTGTCAAGCCAGAAGCCCTTTTGCCGGCGATGCCGAGAGCGTAAGTTATGTAGGGGGGCAACCAAGGTATAATTCTAATTATAACTCCTACCATAACTCGAATGCTTATCACCACCGTAATAATAATAATAATAATAACAATGGATGGAGGCCTCAACACCAACACCCGAATTTGTCTTATGGCAACAATCAGAATGTGTTGAAGCCCCCATCCGGATTCCATAATGAGTTCAATGAGCAAGTATTGGGCCAATCCCCCAACGCCCAAGGAGGACAAAGTTCTCAACCTCCTAGCAATGCGCAAGACTCTACGGTAATTAATCTTCTTAAGGAAATATCTTCCCGTCTTGCTGACAATGAGGCTTTTTGCAGGGATTTGGGACATCAAGTGGCCCAATTGAATCGCCAACAACAAGAGAGACAATATGGGTCTCTCCCGACTAACACCGAACAAAACCCGAGGCCCAAGAACCGGGAGACCGCACAAGCAATAACTCTCCGTAGTGGTAAGGGTTTGGAACCACCGATTCCAAAGGCGATTCCAACCGCTCCAAAGGTAAGTGACGAACCGGAAGTGGTAAGCAACCCCGGTTCGGATCCGAAACCCATGACTTCCTCGGATAAGAATGAGAATGTGTGTGATCCAATTGGGGCTTACGTACCGAAGCTCCCTTTTCCACAACGACTTAAAAGGGAAAAATTGGATCACCAATATGGCAAGTTTTTGGAAATTTTTAAGAAACTTCACATTAACATCCCATTTGCGGAGGCATTGGAACAAATGCCCACCTATGCAAAGTTTCTTAAAGAAATCCTCGCCAAAAAGAGGAAGTTAGAACATAATGAAATGGTAGCGCTTACGGAGGAATGCTCCGCGATTATAATGAATAAACTCCCACCTAAACTCAAAGATTTAGGAAGTTTTTATATCCCATGCACGATTGGTAATGTTGAGTTTAGTAGAGCTTTATGTGATTTAGGTGCTAGTATCAATCTAATGCCTTTGTCTGTTTTTAGGAAGCTCGGCTTGGGAGAGCCAAAGCCTACCAACATAACGCTTCAATTGGCCGATAGATCCATTACCCGGCCAAAAGGAGTTGTGGAGGATGTCTTAGTGAAAGTGGACAAGTTCATTTTTCCCGCCGATTTTATGGTGCTCGACATGGCGGAAGACGATTCGGTACCGATCCTCCTAGGATGACCATTTCTTGCAACGGGTAGGACTCTCATTGATGTCCACGAGGGTAAGCTTATTCTACGGTTGCAAGACGAAGAGGTAGTGTTTAACGTGTACAACTCCATGAAATTCCCGTCTCACACCATGGAGGATTGTAACTTTTTAAATTCCGTAGACTCTATTGATCTTTTTGTTGAGGATTTTTGTGATAGGTCTTCCGTGGAAACCTTTTCGGATACAAATGGTAATGAGCATTTGGATGAGGAGCCATTGAAAAAACCATTTGAATACTCCTCCGAGATAGAACAATGTCTGTTGGCAAGGAGCCAGTTCGAGGGTTTGGACCGGGATAGCAAAGTAAAACCGAAGTCATCTCTCGAAGAGCCTCCGACTTTGGAACTTAAACCCTTGCCTCCTAATTTGAAATATGTGTTTTTGCAACCTCCTAATTTCTTACCTATTGTTATATCTTCACTTTTGACAGAGGAAATGGAGGAAGCATTGATTGCGGTGTTACAAAAACACAAAGGCGCATTTGGATGGACCATTCACGACATTAAAAGGATTAGCCCCACCATTTGCACACACCGCATCTTTATGGAGGATGAAGTCAAACCCTCCGTGCAGCCGCAACGACGACTTAACCCCAACATGAAAGAGGTAGTGAAGGTCGAGGTAATCAAACTCCTCGACGCATGTATAATCTTTCCTATCTCTGATAGTCCATGGGTTAGTCCGGTCCAATGCGTTCCCAAAAAAGGGGGCACTACGGTAATGGAAAATGATCAAGGGGAATTAATCCCCACACGAAAAATAATGGGGTGGCGAGTATGCATTAATTATAGGAAACTTAATGAAGCCACCCGAAAAGATCATTTTCCCTTGCCGTTCATTGACCAAATGTTGGAAAGAATGGCGGGACATAAATTCTTTTGTACCCTCGATGGCCTATCCGGCTATATGCAAATCCCCGTTGATCCTTCGGATCAAGAAAAGACGACATTTACTTGTCCGTATGGGATATTTGCATATAGGCGGATGCCGTTTGGGATTTGTAACGCCCCCGCCACCTTTCAACGGTGCATGACGGCTATATTCTCTAAGATGATTGAGGATTTCATGGAAGTCTTCATGGACGATTTTTCTGTTTTTGGATCGTCCTTTGAAATTTGTTTAAGCAATCTTGATAAAGTCCTTCAACGTTGCGAGGACACTAATCTCACTTTTAGTTGGAAAAAGTGTCAGTTTATGGTTCAAGATTGTATCGTTTTGGGACACAAAGTGTCCGGGGAGGGAATCGCGGTCGATCCGGCCAAGATTGAGGTGACTGAGAAATTGCCTCCACCAATCAATGTTAAAGGGATCCGGAGTTTCTTAGGTCATGCGGGGTTCTATAGGCGATTCATTAAGGATTTATCTAAAATAGCAACCCCCTTGACTCAACTCCTCTTAAAGGATGCGGAATTTAGTTTTTCCTCCGAATGTTTACTTGCATTTAACACACTAAAGGAAAAACTAATTAACGCACCCATCATGGTGAAACCCGATTGGAATCTCCCCTTTGAACTGATGTGTGATGCGAGTGATTTGGCTGTAGGTGCTTGTTTGGGCCAACGGGTGGATAAACTTTTCCGCCCCATTTTTTATGCGAGCAAAACGCTCAATGAGGCCCAACAAAACTATTCCATTACGGAAAAAGAGATGCTTGCTGTAGTTTTTGCTTTCGATAAATTCAGATCATATCTTGTGTTATCCAAAATTATCGTATACACTGACCACGAAGCTCTCAAGTACTTAATGACTAAGCAGGATGCCAAACCACGGTTGATACGGTGGATTCTACTCCTACAAGAATTCGACATCGAAATCAGAGATAAAAAAGGAGTGGAGAATGTCGTGGCCAACCATCTTTCCCGATTACAAAGCGAGCAAGCCGTATCTCCGAAATTTGTGGAGATTAAGGAGACCTTTCCCGACGAAACACTCTATGCGGTAACACCTCTACCTTGGTATGCCGACATGGAAAACTACAAGGCCGGTAATATTCTTCCCTCGCACCTTACCTACGAGCAACGTAAGAAGTTCTTTCACGATGCTAAGAACTATTTTAAATCTTGTGCTGATAATATTATTCGTAGGTGCATACCGGAAGAGGAGGTCAATCATGTGCTACACATGTGTCACACCCAAGAGCCGGGGGGCCATTTCGGCCCAAGTCGGACTATGGCGAAGGTTTTGCAATGTGGCTTTTATTGGCCTACCATGTCCAAGGATTCCCAAGACTTCGTCAAATCATGTGACGCTTGTTAACGGAGCGGGAACATCTCCCGTAAACATGAAATGCTCCAACAAGGGATCCTAGTTTGCAAACTTTTTTATGTTTGGGGGATAGACTTTATGGGACCTTTCCCTAAGTCGCATAACAACGCCTACATTCTCGTGGCGGTTGACTATGTCTCCAAATGGGTGGAGGCCGTTGCCTTACCTTCAAACGACTCTAAGGTGGTAAGGAAATTTATAAAGAAAAACATCTTTACTCGGTTTGGAACCCCTCGAACTATCATTAGCGACGGGGGTTCCCACTTTTGCAACCGCCAATTCGATCAACTCTTACATAAATACGGGGTTGCACACAGAGTTTCCACGCCCTACCATCCGCAAACTAGTGGGCAAGTTGAGGTTTCTAACCGAGAACTAAAACGTATTTTTGGAAAAAACGGTTAACTCCTCTAGGAAAGACTGGAGCCTAAAGCTCGATGACGCTCTTTGGGCCTACCGCACGGCGTTTAAAACGCCTATCGGGATGTCACCTTATCGCTTAGTTTTCGGGAAATCGTGTCATTTACCGATGGAATTAGAGCATAAGGCATATTGGGCTCTGAAATTTTTGAATTTTGATGTGCAGGTTATAGGGGAACACCGTCTCCTCCAACTCAATGTCCTTGATGAACTTCGTTTAGGTTCGTACGAAAATGCCAAACTTTACAAGGAACGTACGAAGAAATGGCACGACAAGCACGTGCAAATCCGGGAGTTCAACAAGGGGGATCAAGTTCTCCTATACAATTCTCGCCTCCGTCTGTTCCCAGGAAAATTGAAAAGTCGGTGGTCAGGACCATACACCGTCATCAATGTACACTCCTTCGGAGCAATCGAAATCCAAGGTCCCAACAACGCAACCCTCCGAGTGAACGGCCACCGTCTGAAAATATACCAAGGCGGAGCTCTTCCACAACATGGCAAAACCACATTCCTCCAAACACCGTAAGCATGCACACATCAAGAGAAAGTCGAGCTACTCCGACTCTAAACGTAGCCCCGGTTTGCATTTTTCAAACCCTTTGTTTATATGTATCATATCCGTTTTTCACCTTATTTTTATTTTCTCTCTTTTTCTTCATATGCATTGTCTTTTTCTTTCCATTTCTATTTTTATTTGTCTTCCCTTCTATCTCGTTTCGTTTCTTTTAAATAAAAATCCACGAAAAAACAAATCCCATTAACATCCAAAGTCTTACGCGGAGCGTACGCACCAGTGCGCCCCGCGTAGCCAAGTTTCTGATCTTATTAGTGTACTCAAACGCATGGCTACGCGGAGCGCCGTACCCTTCATGCCTCGCGTCCTTGGTCTAGCCAATTCACAACCAAAAATAAAAGGCCACGCGTGGCGTGCCCCCCTTCTACGCCCCGCGTGTCCTCGGGGAGTTGCGGATTGTAACTCCCCATAACACCTTTTTCTCTTCCCCAAACATTTTTTTTCCACTTCCACAGTCCACCTCCTCTCACCTCCAATGACATCACTTCTTTTCAAATTCAAATATTATTAACCTTCCCTCCTACATTAATTTTGCTTTTTAACCTCCCTCTTAATCACCCTTAAAAACCATAATTAACCACCAATTAAAATCCATAAAAACTTAAAAACTCTTTGAAAAAACCGAAAAAAATGCTTCCACTTCCTTCTTCCACGCGGGGCGTACCCCCAGGCACTCCCCTCGTCCTCGCCATTCTCCCACGTATTTTGGCCAGGAGGTGCGATACGCGTGGCGTGCTTCCCTGCACGCCCCGCGTGCCTTGCCATTTTTTGCATCGAATAAGATCAGGAGGTGGGATACGCGTATCCCTCTGGGAATCCACATTTCACTTGGATTCCCACTCCTCCCCTATTTATACTCCTCCCCTTTTCCTACCTCCCTCCCTCACACTCACTCTAACCCCTCATATTCCTCCTACAATCTTCCTCACTCCTCCCAAATCATGACTCAAAGCAAGCGTGCAGCCGATATCCGCCCCCCATGGTCCACTCGTGCCCGCTCTTCTCATTCCCAACAACACCAATCACCACCACCACCCGAAAGAGAAGAAACACCAACACTCACCCACCAATACAACGCCCCATTTCACCTCCACACTGAAGCGGAGGTGGTCCAGTACCTCACCGTCTCCACTTCCACCGTCATGGCCCTCCCATTTATCGATCGCAGTATTCTCGACCACTACGACCTCGGTAGTGCGTTCGAAGATCGTCTACGCGCCCTTGGTTGGCACAACCATTTTTGTGCCCGCCATCTTGTGTACCCGTCGTTGGTTCAAGAATTCTACACTACCATTGTGTCTAATGGTGTCCCCGGTGCAACCATCTTCAACTTCCGCCTTCACAACCATCCCTACTCCATTGACACGGCCTGGATCCGCATGCATTTCACCAAGCAAACGGAACCCGACACCACCCATTGGCCCTCCGATGACACTGCCCGTGAATTCTGGGCCACCATCACCGGCTTGGATACCTATGATGTCTCCAACCTCCACCCGAGTAGCATCCGCGACCCCATCCTTTACCTCTTCCACCGCTTCATTAGCTATTATTTTACGGGGAAGTCCGAGTCCAACAAGGTTAACAAGCTCGAGCTTCTGGCTTTGTATTGTTCCGCGAACGGTCTCACATTCGACCTCTCCTTCTTTGTTGCTACTATGCTCCACCAAATGTCAACACGGAGGCGTGCCAAGCTTGGGCTCGGGCATCTAGTCACTGTTTTTTCCACCTCCGCCCTAGGTCCCGCCGCCCTTGACCGCCTTCGCCATATAGAACCCCGCCCCTTAGAGAAAAACGCCTTCAAATCCCTCAAACGTCGTGCTTCCGGCCTGGGTGAGAGTTTGGGGGCGGGCGACCAACAAGCGGAGGAAGGTTGGGACTCCGACCTCGGACTCAACTTTAGCCCACCCCTAACCACGACTTCAACTCCATTTATGCCCGGTTGGATCTTTTGGAGGAGAACCAACGACGTGATAGGGCCCACTTTGACTCACGCTTCGACGACCTCGATGCCCGCTTCGACGCCTCCGAGGCTCAACGGCAAGCGGATAGGGCCAACTTTGATGCCTTTACCCACTCCTTCTTCACCCATTTCAACATCCATGGGCATCCTCCTCCGCCTCCATGATAGGGGTCAAAAACCCCTATCTTTGGGTACGGTTTTAGGATGGTTTTTAGGTTTATTTGGCTAATAAGTGAGCAATTCTCGCATTTAAATGCTTTTGTGTGAGTTAGTTAGAAATTGGAAACATTCTATTTACTTTTCGTCGTTTAGGCTCGTTTTGTGATCAATTTAGGCAAATACGGCCGAAATAACATGCATATTAGAATTCCGTTATCTTTTGAAGCTAATTGGTCCGTCAAAAGTCGCACCAAACGAAGCGTTTGCTCAAAATAAGCGATTGACGGATCAATTTGGCTTTTGGACTAATGTTTTCTGGAGTTTTTATGCGTGTGCAGGTGTAAGTTCGGACGAAAAAGGGTTTGGAAGTCATCCGGCACGGATCGAGCGCGCTTCGGGCGAAAACGCTCGGTGAGCAGGGCCCCCCGGGCCATTTCTGCTCGCCGAGCAGGCCGCCAGAGGCCTGCTCGGCGAGCAGGGGCTGCTCGTCGCAATCCTGCTCGGCGAGCAGCCTTTCCTGCTCGGCGAGCAGACCTGCGGGAATTGGTCAAAAAGACCAATTTCGCCCCCACGAAGCCACGTTCGGCCCCACATCTTCCTACACCAACAAGGACACGAAATTAGGTCAAAACGAGACCCGAGACGCGGCTATAAATAGGAATTTCCAATTGTAAATTAGATATCTTTTGTTTTTGTAATTTTCTTATCTTCCACCTCGAGAAATCCTCTCCACCTCCTCTATAAACCTTCAAACCTCCATTGAAGACGCCTCCGAAGCTCCATTCACCGAGGATTGCTCGAGCTCCATCCTTAAGTCCTAGGAAGACGCCTGCATTGGTTGACAGGTTCCCTGAAAGGGATTTTTCTTCTTTTATAACTTGTTTACCCTATGATACATGCTATGAATCTTAGGCTTATTGTAACTCCGTGACAATGTTCTCCATCTTTGATTAATATAATAGTTTCGTTTCTTCAATTGTTTTAATGCTTTGAATCTTTGTCTTACGCTTTGTTTGATTGGTTTAACTCATTCGATAATCCCAAAATCAAGTTGGCACATATTGCGAGCTGAATCTGACCTAGTCAGTGCCTATAGGATTGACGACCCTATAGAAGATTAAGCCCAAATTACTGAGCCTTAGAGCTAGTTTCGGCCTTACAAGGGAATCACGAACTAGGAACTTTAGGAGGATAGGTCGGGTTAATCGCCTCGAACACAAGTGACTTAGGTTTTAATTCAATTGTTTAAACAATCTATTTCCATTATCATCGTATCCCTCTATGATCCTTTAGATAATTGCATTGACAAAAGATCACTTAGGAGTAGTTTAACTTAATTAGGGGTAGAGTAACTTAGTTAGGCTTAGAATAATTTAGTTAGAATTAGATAACTTAGGTGGTTTGGCCATGTGAGACGTAGAGCGCTTGATGCGCCGGTTAGGAGAACCGAAGAGTGGCAAAGGGATGTAGTGGTGAGGGGTAGGGGAAGACCTAAGCAAACTTGGAGGAGGGTGATCGAGAGTGATATGAGTTTATTGGGAATTGAGGAAAATATGGTAGTGGATAGGACGGAGTGGAGGGAGCGAATCTGTGTCGCTGACACGACTTGATTTTCACGGTTTTATATGATGGTTCATGTTAGCCGACCCCGAATCATTTCGGGACTAAGGCTTTGTTGTTGTTGTTGTTGTAGATAACTTAGCTAGGATTAGCATAATTCAACCTAGGAGTAGATTAATTAACAAACCAAACTCAAAACCCCCTAAGCCTAGATAACATCCGAGATCGAGTAGCTTGATACTTGCAGAAATAACATCCGAGATCGCTTCCTAATGTGCGCAGACACTGCAAGGACCAACGGGGTCCCCCAAGATGCTGCTAGGCTGAAACTTTTCCCATTCTCTCTGATGGGGCAAGCTTTGGAATGGCTGAGAACACTGGAGCCTGGTTCAATCACAACATGGGCAGGGTTGGAAAAGGAGTTCTTGTCCTACTACTTCCCTCCCTCAAAAACAGCAATGCTCAGGGGTGAGATCACATCCTTCCACCAACCTGAACATGAGGCGCTCCACACATCTTGGACTCGATTCAGGAAAATGCTACGCATGTGCCCTCATCATGACATACCCAAGCATCAATTAGTGAGCGTCTTCTATCACGGACTGACACCCACCAACAGAGCCATTGTTGACTCCGCAGCGGATGGAGATTTGTTTAGAAAGACAGCAGCAGAGGCATATGACATGATCAATGAGCTGGCCAGAAAGAGTGTGCAGTGGCAAGAACAGAAGCTCGCCGGCCCCACTAGGCAGCGGGTATTTGCTGTGGAAGAACAGGAGCAAAATCCAGTTGTTGCAGATTTGAGTAGGAAGATGGATGTACTGTTGGCTACGCTTAGCCGACCTCCCACCTGTGTGCACTGTGGTGGTGACCACAATGGTAAGGATTGTCAAGCAGGTAGCCCTTTCGCTGGAGATGGGGTGGAGATGGTAAATTATGTTGGGGGGCAACCAAGATACAATCAGAATTACAACAATGGTAACCCCAACAACTACAACTCCTACAACAACAATGGCAACTACAGGAGGCCTCAGCACCCGAACCTCTCTTACGGGAATTCAAATCAGAATGTGCTCCGACCTCCTAACGGATTTTTTCAAGAGCATAGAGAGCAAGGGCTTGGCATGCCCCCATACCAACAGCAAAATCAAGGGCCAATGCAACACCCTAAGGAATCTGACGAAGTGATCACTCTTCTGAAGGAGATCTCAGCTAGGCTTGCCAACAACGAAGCCTTCTGCAAGGACTTGAGCAATCAGGTGGCTCAGATTAATAGGGACAGGCAGGAAAGGCCACAGGGTTCTCTCCCGAGCACAACAGAGAAGAATCCAAAGATCCTGAGAAAGGATTGAGTAAGGGGGAGAAATCGGGTTCCCCTCGGTTTTAATCCAAAGTTTGAACAATTTGATTCTGCATTTTCTTTTCTCGTTTTTATCTTTTGCTCTTATTTCCTTTTATTATTTTTGGTTAATTGAATTTTGATCTCGTTTGTTTTTACTGTCAAACTTTGTTCCCCCGCACTCTATAAAAAAAAATAATAAAAAAAAATAAATGAAAGAAAGAAAAGAATAAGAAAAGAAAAAAAAAAGGGGGGGATGACTCATCATCCCCTTCCCCACCTTCTTTTTCCCTTCTTTCTTCTTTCTTTTCTTTTTATCACAATTTTTTTTTTCTTTTCATTCTTCTCTTCTCCTTCTCTTTTGCTTCTTCAAAACCTAACCCCCCAAATCCTTCATTCTAACCCGAATTCAAGATATAAGGTATGAATCTTTACCTATTTTTGATTTCTAACATGTTTATAGGCTTAGATTTTAGCTTAGGGTGATAATTTTTGAGATTTGAGAAAAACCTAAGTTTTGGTTTTTTCCTTTTCTCCAATTAATGTCTTGTTTGCTTCTAAATTCTTGATTTCCTTGCAATTTATGTTAACGTAATGATTAATCTATAGTTTGGGTGTGATTTCTATTCCCAATTTGTGAATATTTGGAGAAATTGCTCAATTTGGGCAAAATCCCCATTTTAGCTCAAAGTTCAACTATTCAATTTATAGTTAGACACTTGTCAAAAAGGTTGGGAATTACATTCTTTTTGTGTTTTAGTCATTGGGTATCTCTAATTTTGCATGAATTTTGTGAATTTCGGGTAAAACACTTAGGGACCAAATGCTTATGATTTAGTCCCTAAGTGCCTAAAGCTATGATTATGCCTATGAATGATTTATTGGGGGGGTTTATGTTGAAGCTTGTAAATATTTTCTAAATCTCCCGTTTTTGGTCTATTCCTCAGGAAACATGGGTCGGAAAGGAAAAGCTAAGATCGTCGTCGAGAACGAAGCCGAATCGGAGGTCGAGTTCGACGAGAGCCTCCAAGTTAAGTATGATCCACCCTTTGGCCTTATTGATGAGCGTGAGGGTCTTTTGTATGATAGGTTTTCCAAGCAAGACCTTGCTACACATATAATTGTCGATCAAACCTATTTATCGAGTCTAGGTTTAAAGAAGGATTTCAATGAAATCCTCAAATTCCACGGCTGGTATAGACTAGCCACAACCCAGACTCCGGTTTATCACAATTTTACCATAGAATTCTTGACAACTTGGAAAAAGGAGCTACCCTTGGGTGGTGGGAAGCATTCCTTTAGGCTAAACGGTAAACCTTACCGCATTGATGCTACCACACTAGCAGCCTTAATGGGGGTTTATAATCACCCAGAGGCAATCTCAGACTTTGAATTGCCTCTAACAAAAGATATAGCTTGGGAGCAACTCACAGGCATATCAAGCTTTAACTCCCAGACTGCTAGCCCAGGCGCTCTCCTGGACCCACTTCTCAATCTCGTCCACAAGTTTGTGGCCCATAACTTGTTGGGTAAAAACGAGAGCAATAAAGTCTCAAAGACGGAATTGCTCATATTATGGTGTGTGGCCAACCACAAACCCGTGGACACTGTCAAGGCCATATTTGAAGGCTTCTCAAGCCAAATAAGTAGAAAACGTGGTTCCTTAGGTCTTGGGCATCTAGTTACCAACCTACTTGAGAGCCAATTCAAGAACTTAGATAATCCCGAGATTGCTATTTATCCTACTCTGCTAAACTCCAAGTTTTTGGGGAAATCTACTTTTCAAGAAGTTTTAAACAGGAACCCAACTGGAGGAGCAAGCTCCAGCGGAGGAGGAAGAAAGAGAGCACGAGTTCCACAACAGAGAAGGGATGAAGAACCTGAGGAAGAAGAACCTGCAACGGTAGGAGACCAAAGGGAACACCAAGCGCCGGGGACGGAGGCCCAGTTCCAAGCCATCAACACCATGATGGCAGAAATGCAGGATCTTAACCTTCGGACCTTTAACACTGTTCAACAGATGGACCAACGGTTCACCAACTTTGAGCAGAATATGGACCGAAGGCTTTCGGGTCTTGAATACGTAGCGGCTGATTACTGCGAGCGCTACAACATGCCTTGGCCTTACCCCCCGGCCGACCAGTAAGTTGTCTTCTCCACCCTAACTTTTTACACTCGTATTTCATGATCTATGATGCAATGTTGGAACTTATTGCATATTTTAAGTGTGAAAAGGAGGGGTAGACAAACTTACAAAAATTGTACAAATTTTTAAATTTTTGTTGCGTCGTGTCTAGTTTAGGTTTGCGTTTTGGTGTTTTATTTTTGCTTTACTTATGTTTTTGCATGTTTAGGACCTAAAACCGTGAACCTCCTTCGAATCTAAACTTCGTTATTTGTCTTTGAGGGCTGAAAACCGAATCTAAAATTGCATGACAACTAGTTTAGGCGTAGGACACAACTCTTGTATCTGTAAAAGCATGACCTATAGTTTGCATTTAGACCCTACTTTTGAAGAAATGCTAAAATCATTACTTAGGTAGATAACTTAAGAATTGAAGGCATGTGATATTAAACTTGAGTTTGGGGAAAACTAGTAAACACAAAATTGAAACCCAAAGAATTGTGAGTTGAATTTGAGCCTAAGAGCGAACATCAAAAAGCTCTTTTTCTTGACATTTTTGTGTGAATGCTTTGACTTGTGGAAGATTACAGATTTTGCACCTAATACTGTGTTGAACCTACATGCAATGATTTGAGATGATAAACGATGAATCAGCCTCATTAGAATTAACCCTTTTCTTTACCTTGTTTTTCTTTTTCATCCACTATAGGAAGCCCCTTTGAGCCGACATTTTTGTAGTTTATAGATTTTTCTTTCGTTCTAACCCGTTTTTGCGAACCACAATTTGGTTCGCTACTTAACCTTTGTTTTTGCAAAGCTCGAACTGAGCCTTTGTTTTCTTCTGGCGTTTTATCGTTGTTTATGGCATTATAGTAGCAAGCCAAAAGGCTAAGAAGTGAATGAGCATCACTATCCCAAAAGAAAAAAAAGAGAAAGGAAAAACAGAAAAAGAAAAAAAAAAGGGGGAGAAAAGAAAAGAAAAGAGACGAACAAAAGGGAAGAACTTCATTCCCCAGTTCCTAAAAATAAAAACGTCTCAAAAAGAAATCCAAAATAAGGGATGCATAAAAAGCTCAGTCACTTCATATTTGCTAAAGCCATTTAAACTCTGTTTTTATAACGCTAGAACGTTTTAACCCTTGTTGTACCTTTAACCCTCTAACCACATTACAACCCCAATTAGAGGCTGTTTTTGATATCATCGGAGTCATATAGCATAGTAGAGGAACTCGGATGAACGTGCAAAATCAACGTAGTCCTAAGCAAGAATATAAGCCAAGAGTAAACACCTTAGCCACCAAAAATTGTGTGAATGAGTGAACTACCTATGGTGAGGTGTTTTATTTAGCGATCCCCTCAAGCTCGTTTAATTGAACATGTGTCCCTTTACTTAAAACTATGACCTATTGTAATTGAAATGCGGCTTTTGGATATCGTGTCTCTACTTTGTATTTCCGAATGCATGTAATTACAGATGCTCGAAATTGTGTCAAGCACCTAGTCAAACTGGGAAGTTTTCTAGCTTGCTTGTGATGGCGGGTTTAGTTTTTTAGTTTACTTGGGGACAAGTAAAGTTTTAAGTGCGAGGAGGTTTGATAGGGGTCAAAAACCCCTATCTTTGGGTACGGTTTTAGGACGGTTTTTAGGTTTATTTGGCTAATAAGCGAGCAATTCTCGCATTTAAATGCTTTTGTGTGAGTTAGTTAGAAATTGGAAACATTCTATTTACTTTTCGTCGTTTAGGCTCGTTTTGTGATCAATTTAGGCAAATACGGCCGAAATAACATGCATATTAGAATTTCGTTATCTTTTGAAGCTAATTGGTCCGTCAAAAGTCGCACCAAACGAAGCGTTTGCTCAAAATAAGCGATTGACGGATCAATTTGGCTTTTGGACTAATGTTTTCTGGAGTTTTTATGCGTGTGCAGGTGTAAGTTCGGACGAAAAAGGGTTTGGAAGTCATCCGGCACGGATCGAGCGCGCTTCGGGCGAAAACGCTCGGCGAGCAGGGCCCCCCGGGCCATTTCTGCTCGCCGAGCAGGCCACCAGGCGCCTGCTCGGCGAGCAGGGGCTGCTCGTCGCAATCCTGCTCGGTGAGCAGACCTGCGGGAATTGGTCAAAAAGACCAATTCCGCCCCCACGAAGCCACGTTCGGCCCCACATCTTCCTACACCAACAAGGACACGAAATTAGGTCAAAACGAGACCCGAGACGCGGCTATAAATAGGAATTTCCAATTGTAAATTAGATATCTTTTGTTTTTGTAATTTTCTTATCTTCCACCTCGAGAAATCCTCTCCACCTCCTCTATAAACCTTCAAACCTCCATTGAAGACGCCTCCGAAGCTCCATTCACCGAGGATTGCTCGAGCTCCATCCTTAAGTCCTAGGAAGACGCCTGCATTGGTTGACAGGTTCCCTGAAAGGGATTTTTCTTCTTTTATAACTTGTTTACCCTATGATACATGCTATGAATCTTAGGCTTATTGTAACTCCGTGACAATGTTCTCCATCTTTGATTAATATAATAGTTTCGTTTCTTCAATTGTTTTAATGCTTTGAATCTTTGTCTTACGCTTTGTTTGATTGGTTTAACTCATTCGATAATCCCAAAATCAAGTTGGCACATATTGCGAGCTGAATCTGACCTAGTCAGTGCCTATAGGATTGACGACCCTATAGAAGATTAAGCCCAAATTACTGAGCCTTAGAGCTAGTTTCGGCCTTACAAGGGAATCACGAACTAGGAACTTTAGGAGGATAGGTCGGGTTAATCGCCTCGAACACAAGTGACTTAGGTTTTAATTCAATTGTTTAAACAATCTATTTCCATTATCATCGTATCCCTCTATGATCCTTTAGATAATTGCATTGACAAAAGATCACTTAGGAGTAGTTTAACTTAATTAGGGGTAGAGTAACTTAGTTAGGCTTAGAATAATTTAGTTAGAATTAGATAACTTAGGTGGTTTGGCCATGTGAGACGTAGAGCGCTTGATGCGCCGGTTAGGAGAACCGAAGAGTGGCAAAGGGATGTAGTGGTGAGGGGTAGGGGAAGACCTAAGCAAACTTGGAGGAGGGTGATCGAGAGTGATATGAGTTTATTGGGAATTGAGGAAAATATGGTAGTGGATAGGACGGAGTGGAGGGAGCGAATCTGTGTCGCTGACACGACTTGATTTTCACGGTTTTATATGATGGTTCATGTTAGCCGACCCCGAATCATTTCGGGACTAAGGCTTTGTTGTTGTTGTTGTTGTAGATAACTTAGCTAGGATTAGCATAATTCAACCTAGGAGTAGATTAATTAACAAACCAAACTCAAAACCCCCTAAGCCTAGATAACATCCGAGATCGAGTAGCTTGATACTTGCAGAAATAAATCCTGTGGACGATAACCTGGACTTAAACCAGAAATTTATTACTTGATAACGATGGGGTACACTTATCCCTTAGTGAGTTCCCATCTCTAACCTTAGGTGAGGGCGCATCACTCCACCTTAGTTTCTCTTTGTTTTTAGTTTTTTCTGTTTTTATCATTTATGTGTGTTTTTCCTTTCCGTTTTTTCTGTTTTTCCTTTTATGTTTTGTTTGCCTTTTCTCTTTTCGTATTGTACTTTCTTTGATTTTACTATATATATCTATTTTCCCTTCTTATGCTTTGTGTTTGGTTTCGTTTATTTCTTCTTTCCGTGTTCGTTATTTCTGTTTTGCATGAGTTAATAATGTTCACGCGGGGCGTGCCCCTTATACGCCCCGCGTGCCCAACCTTCTGCCTTACAAACTGGCCTGGAGTTCGGAACACGCGGAGCGCCCCTTTATGTGCGCCCCGCGCATCCGTGTCTCTGGCCACAATATACTTAAAATGCATCTCTTACGCGGGGCGCCCCCCTGGGTATGCCACGCGTAGGACCTGACCTCCAGGGTCCTTTTTCAATTTAAATTCTATCTCTCCTTTTGTTTTTGTTTTCTTTTCTTTTGCGACGTCCTTGGAATATACGTCATTTTCATAACGCGGAGGGTCGTGCAACCCCGCACTCACTGTTTGTTTTGCACTAACAAAAACAAAAATAAAAATCAAATAAACAACAGAATAATTAAACTAGTTTATTGATTCTTAAATTTTTTCCGACACGCTACCTCCCTCAGAAATTAATTAAAAGTTCCGTTATTTGTTCTTAAATGTGAAAACGTCGGAACATAAAGGATCAGTTTAATTAAGAAATTTTAGTCTTGATTCTGAAGTTATAGAATTTATGCAAAGCCTAGGTTCGTACTAAACAAAATCATTGAGTCCTAACCCACAGGTTACCTCTGTAATGAAATATAAAAAGGCAATAAAAACAGAATGGTTGAAAGTTTGGCGAGAACGCGAAAGTACAAAATATAACCCGAAATTCTTGTGAGGTATTTTTGAGCCTAAAAGAGTTCGTACAAGAACTCTATTTTCTTTCACAACTTTTCGAGGGCTTTGACTTCACTCGACTCATAGAATTTGCATCTAATACCGGGTTAAGTACACTTATTTTGGTAAAAAGGGCAATAGATGATAAAACGAACCCACTTAGGCTAATTCTTTTCTTAAATTATTTTTCTCGTTTTCATTAACCTTTAGGAAACCCCCTCGAGCCTATTAACCGACTTCTTTGCTAATACCCTTTTCAACATTTAACCCTTTTTCCTCTTGTTCAAATGCCAACAAAATCAAATCGCACCAAAATTACCCAAAACAAGCCAAGGCCTTGACAAGTAAGCACCATAAGCTTTCGAAATCGTTTTTGTGCCGCTCTCGAAACAAAAAGAAAAAAGAAAGACACAATAAAGAGCAAAAAGGCATTCTCAAGCTCCACCTGAGCAATTTCGAATTATATTTTACGAACTCGCTAAGGCCAAAATGAAAATACGGTGCAATCATCAAAACGGTGTTTGAACTCGAGTTTCTATAAAAAAATTAACCACTAAAAAAGCCACCCACATTACAACCCCCCTCCGGGTTCATTTTTAATATTGCCTAGACCATAACATAGGAGGAAAAACTTGGATGAAAATGCAAACTCAAAGTGACTTCGAGTAAGTGCAAAGAAGAGTGCAAAAACACCGACCCACCAAGATTTGAGCGTAAGAGTGAAATCCCTTGGTGAGTTACTTTCGAGTTCTCAAAAGATAATCGACCCCCGTTGATATTGCCTATTAAATTTGATCATGGAGGTTCCAAACAAGTTTTGGTTACTCATTTGTTTGCGTAGGTACTTGCCGAAAACTTTGCATAAAACTTTAGCTTTGGAATCACGCACTTGGTAAAACCAACCGACGGTTTGTTTCTTAATCATCTCAATCCCTTGTCTTTCGATTTCTTTTACTTGAGGACAAGTAAAACTTTAAAGTCCGAGGAGGTTGATAGGGGCGTTTCGTCCCTATCTTTTAGCGTGGTTTACGATTTAATTTAAGACTAAATAAACAAGTTTAATTACAAAAATAAGGGTTTTTAATAAAATAACGAAATAAAAATAAAATCCGCACTTTCGGTTAATTGTCTTTATTTTTTATTAAATTTAGATACTAAAATGTCAAGCTAACTCGGCTCTCGAGAATTGTATTTCAGGTACGAGTAAGGAGCAAAATCCCACCGACATACGCGGGGCGTATAAACCTCCACGCGGGGCGTGATATCTAGTCAGAACTGATTGCCCAGTCCACAGGCACCACGTGGGACTCACCCACTGATACGCGAGGTGTATGAACCACCACGCGGGGCGTAGAAGCAATAATAGTCTCAATCATGAAGGTCAGACTGCATGGTCTCCCAAGTCAACAGGTTCTACGCGGGGCGTCATACCTTACACGCGGGGCGTATATGGAAATTCTTCAATCAAAAGATCCAGGGACTCATATACGCGGGGCGTTCTCCAGGCTTTACGTGGCGTAAAAGACATAATTCAAGCCATTAAATCTCAGGAGCTCAACCACGCGGGGCGTACCCCAGTCTACGCGGGGCGTGGTTGAGACAACAAGATCTGAATTTGGCCCACATGCAAGAGATTATTGACGAAATGGGTCAATACGCGGGGCGTCCTCAACCCTACGCGTGGCGTATCATGGTGCAACTGTAGAAATAATGTATCTCCATGCTTGTATCTTGTAGATTTACAATTTTATCCCTAGTTTGATGTGTATAAATAAGAGTGATTAGCACTCATTTAGACATTCAGATTTTACATAGCAAAACTCTATCACCTTGAGAGCTTGTTCGTGTATTTCGTTACTCCGTGAAAGTTCCGTTCCATCCTCGTTCACCAAGCTCGAGAGTTCCACCTCCAAGACCTAAGAGACGGCCTTGAGTCCGGTTAGCTAGTTTCGAGGGCTGATTCTTCCCTTTTCACTTGCTAATTAGCTTGTACTCTTCCTATGTACTAGGCTTGGTTGTATTCCACATTTACGTTTTCCATATTTATAATTTATGATTTACAATCTCTATTTTTCTATACGTGTTGATGTTTGCTACTTGTTTTGATATTCGTAATTGATTATTGTGTAGGGGAACGCGATTCCCGACGCCATTCGGGCTATCTTTAGGGATTCATATAGGTGTTGCCTTACCGGAAGTGACGCACCGGAAACCGTAGGAATTGACAAGCCACGGAACTTATGGGCCCTAGTTTCTAATCCCCAGCTTTAGACACGCCTTGACTAGGAACCACGTAGTCTAAGTACTTCACGGGTCGGTCACACTACACGTAGTCGTCATTGCAAGAGTAAATCATTAACCGTATATGTTTGGAGTCATCGCTTATCATACTTATAACTTATCACCATCCATATCACTTCGTAGAGTTTTCGTTATATAAATCTGTCTCACCCGTAGTTAGGAGTAGTTTGTAGTTATTTCCCAAATCAACCCAAAGCATTCACCGCTTAGATAACGTATAAAACCGAGTCGTTTAATACTTGTGGTTATAAATCCCGTGGATTCGATACCCGGTCTTAACTGGATTATTACTTGATACGACGGGGTACACTTGCCCCTAAGTAGTAGCGTCTAGTAGAGATAGAGCATTTAGGAAGATCACATCCATAGTCGTAACGTCCTTATCATAATATATATTTAGAGCTCTACCGGACACTCATCAAGCTACCTCCCCTTTGATCCTCCAAATCACTGATGTCATTAAAGTCTCCCAAAAGAAGCCAAGGCTCGGTGATCGATTGACTGATATGAGTCAAATTGCTCCATAATAAGTTTCTGTCAGTTAGGCAGGGAGAAGCATAAACAACTGAAAGGATACATATTACATGCCCACTCTGCCTAACCTCGCAATGGATGAATTGGTGATAGATCTCAAGGATCTTGATATCAAGAGTAGTTGCTTTCCAGAAGAGCCATATACCCCCCAGCGCGCCCCTGAGCCTATGATCGGACACAATTCCAACCCCTAAACTTTTTAACAACTTTATCTGCTATATTACCACTGCATTTGGTTTCCATAACAGCAAAAAGAGAAGGCTTGTAGAGCCTTAGCATATCCTTTAGGTGGAGGCGAGTATTCCTGTTCGCCGCACCACGCACATTCCAAAAAAGAAAATCCATAAAAGAGAAAGAAAAAGAGGTAACAGGCAACCTGGTTAGGAAGATTGTTTTGCCTTGGGGCCAGACTTGACTGAGTTGTCATGGTTGAGATGATTTTGCATTTTTTTGTCAAAGATTTTCTATTGATCTTTCACCAAATCCCCTTTTGGACTAGAACTAGTAGCTTTGTTCGACTCATCACTGCTTGTTTGTCTGGTCTGCTGTTTCAGAGGAGGATCCAGCTTAACCGCATTAGCTTGAGGCTCGTTGTCGCCTACTTTTGGCTCCCCTTGGGTTGCCATTTCCTTGGTAGCGTTGGCATGAGAAGCAGTGGTAGCCTTGGAGATCTCTCCCGGTTCACCATTTCCACTATTATTGGTGGCCATCGCATCAATATCCTTGGTCTCCATTTCGATCTCCTCGTCAGCTTCATCGAGAATTTCAAAACGGGAGCCACTACTTTCCTTCACACTCTGCTCTTTATTAACTCCCCCATTCGCTTTAGGGTCCATGATTCCACCCCCCTTTGGCAACATGGTTTGGGCTATGTTCATCGTTCTTTGAATAGCAGCTTGGTCCGCGGCTTTATTGTCTAGCTTAGATGTTGCCTTAGGGCGACGACGGGCGGGTTTCTTTGCAGTCATCCGGGGGCCGTAATCATTCTCCACCACATCCCTTAAAATGTTGTCAATAACGGAGTTAGACTCAGTGTGTTTCGTCATGGACTCTTGTTGATTCGCTTTAGCACTTGGACACTTATCAAAGAGGTGGCCATACAATCCGCACTCAAAGCAAATGGTATGAAGGCCTTCGTACTTAATACGTTGGACCCTGTTTATGAGCTTGTACTTCGAGAGAAGCAGTCTATTCAAATCCACTTCAATACATGCCCGAGCAAACTTGCCCCTTTCCGCTGTTACTGACTTGCTATCAATAAACTTGACTTCCCCCACCATTTCTGCAAGTTTTGTAAGGAACACGTAATTATAGTATTCAATTGGTAAGCCGGGAAAGCGAACCCAAGTAAGAATGCGGTTCACGTTGGCATCGTATGGATCAAAGTCCGGTTTCCATGGCTGGACCGACAGGACATGGTCTTCAACTAGATAGGGACCTCCCCGGATTGCATTCCAATAATCATTCTCATTGGAGAACTTTGCCACATAAAAATCATTTTCGAGATCAATTAAGCTAACGGTACCTTCTTTGACCCAAAAAGACATAATTTTTTGATTAAGAAATCTGAATCCCACCTTCTTCCCCAGGACCTTGATTATCAAAGCTTCACACCATGGCTGCCACATAGTCTTCTTTTCTGCTGCTGATAATCGAACGGAAGGGTAGCGGGGGTCTTCATCATCTTCTGCCTCACCATCAGACTCTAGTTCATATGGAAAGGATTTGGGAAAACAGCTCTGTTCCTAAATAGGCTCCATCTCAGCATCTTTATTCTCTCTTTGCCTTAGGAGGGAGCCTTTGTAACTTCTGAAACTATGTTTTCTTTTCTCCGGAGAAAGCACTTTTTCCGGCGGGTTGGACATTTCAGGATCTCCATTCACGCCTTTAGTTTTTTTCTTGCTTTGCTGTTGAGTAGAAGGGCTGTCCAGCGGCACCAGGGGCGGTGTAGTACCGGCAAGGGTACCCATCAGGACCGGCACACGGCACCAGCAAGGGCGGTGCTGGCCGGAGACCGCTGGAGAAGACGAAGGCAACGGCGCTATTGGAGAAAACTCGCAAGCGGTGCTACTGTTTGAAAAGAAATGCAAGTGGTGTTACTGTAGCAGACATAAAAAGAAAAATGAATAACTCCCAAAACTCCATGTTTGAGATTTTACTAAATGGACAAATGTTACCAAATACCCTTCTAAATTATGTTGGAGTAAAACATAATAAATTTGACTAAACTAATATTTTATATTATTTTAGAGAATCAAATAACTAGTTAGTGTTGAAGATGTTCTTATTTCGCTTTCTCTTTCTATCTCTTCCTCTAGTTTTTAGATTTTTTCTCCCTTGCGTTTCTTCTCATACAATATTTCTCTCAGACACATGTGCTCCACCAGAAGTCTTGGCATGTGTTCTGAATTGGCCGGCAGACAACCACTTCTTCCCCAATTGGAGCCGAAAAGAAATCCATGTCTCCATAAAACTAATAATCTATTTCAATAAAAGTAACAGACAGACCGATACAGAAATTCCATTTAGTTGTTGTGGGGATGTTTATGAATCTTTAGGACTCATATGATGCCTTTACAACTCTGGTACAACTCAAAAGTTAGAAGATATGTGTTCAGAGAGGAGATTTACGAGTGCAGATAATCTCAAAAGAGGTGTAATTTAATTTTATGTAGAAACCCTTCAAATTTTGTTTGACAGACCTCTCCTGTTTTGAGGATCCCAATCCAATCTTATATTACAGTACGTTTCTCATCATTTTCTCTCTTTCCAATTCAAAGAGAAAGCAAAAACAAGTTATCATCATTTTACCTTCTCAAAATTCAAAGAGAAAGCGAAAACAACGCCTCAGGTTACAGATTGGATGTTATTTTCAACCCACTTACTAATTTACCACCTCTCGATCCCAATCAAGGAAATTCTCCACCAATTTTTTTTTTTTTTTTTTAACTTTGATCAGTTGATGTATTAACTACAAAAATAAAATAAAATCCACACAAGACAACTTTATAGGGTACAACAAACATAGCAATAAAGAAGCCAAACATCCTTCATCATAAACCAAGGAAACATTATAGGCAGCTGGGATTTCTAGTTCAATGTTATTTAAAACAGCACAAGGGGACAGTTTTTCATATTCCACTGCCTTACTCAAGAGATACTAGTCAGCAGTCCAACTCTGCTCAACAATTTCACGTACTCTCCTATTGTATTCACGCTTGTTCTCACTAAACATTCGTGCTGCTTCTGAATTTGCCGGGGAATTTGGATTTGGATCACACAGCAGTGACTACACAAAATAAAAACAAGAAATAACTTCAAACTTCCCATGCATACCCACATATTTCCAAAGAATAAATTTCTGCAAAGCCAAATTGAAGAGAACAAAGACTCACAAAGTCACGGGCAAACAACTGAATCAAAACGAGTTTAAATTAAAATATGTAGGTTAATAATTACTATGATTTTTGCAAATGTGAAAAAGAGAACAACAAAGACTTGCACAATCTTCCTTCAATGTTTGGAGCGAAACAAGAAGAACCCCATCCTAAATCTTCCATAAAATTCAAACATATCATTTCAATTATAACTAAAGCTCATATAGCATATTAATATAGCCCTAAGAAAAGCATACAGAGAACAAACAATGCTGACTGACAAGTGTATAAGATTAGATGATATTTGTTTGTAATGGCAAGGTACATGTATCCTCAGGACCATTAAGCAGAAACTATAGAGAATTCATCACCACCTACCAGTTTTTTTTTCCAATGGGTTAGTAACACATCCAACATGAATTCTAAGTAATGAAGATATCTAAATTGTGACTTCAGATTGGAAGATAACACAGTAGTGTAGCAACAGAACCTTACTACTGGACAATCCTTTCATAATCTCTGGATCACTAAATTACACTACAAATAGAAGACAGGTATTAATTACCTGGATTGATGTGAGTATGGCGGCCACATCATAAATTGGACTCCATTGGTTCTGCAAGATATCCAAACATATGCTTCCATCCGCATAGACTGAAAAAAGTCGATTAAAAGTATGAAATTACAACCAAATTGCAGATACCTAGCGAAGCTGGGAAGAAGATACAAAAACATGAAGACTAATTATTGCCACTATGCCATTCTTTTTTTTTTTTAAAAAGGGTAGTACACAAGTAGAATAAACTTTTCACAATTTCAAGCCTTGATACAAACCTTCTTTGAACATGAAAAGTTAAATGACAAGGACAGTCAAGATTCTAAACACAAACATAGACACAAAACCACAAAAGCATTTGATAACTAGATCAAAAGGGAAATTGGAAAAATAAAGAAACATGTATACCCAGGAAATCCCACCTGTGCACAGGGATACAACAAGGCAAATGCAGGGACGGGCAAACTATATATTCAAACAAATAATTACAGGAAAATTTTAGACTTCATCTCACGAGTTCATATTTCTTGCCAAATAAATGAAAATTTCATTATGTGATAAACAATGCTCTCCTTTGTTGAAGTCAATCATAGAGGGTAAGCTGTTAAAAAATGGGCTTATGTCCCTCTCCCATTTTTGCATCAATTTCATAGTCCATCTGACTCATTTTGTAGTCATCTAATTCATCCAACTCTAAGTAATTAACTATGTAACTTTCGCATCCAACTCTAAGTATTTTAACTATGTATTTAAGCATCCATGTGACTCATTTTGTGGTCAACTATTTTCATAGTCCATCTCACTCATTTCATATCTCCCTTCTAATTGACTATTTAAGCTTTAACATATATCTCACACACAATAATCAAAGATACTGAACAGTACATCAAAAAATTACAATTTATTGTTTAAGCAATTACAAGGTTCATACCAGTAGGATTCATAGAGCAATTGCAAATTTACAAGGTTCTTCTTTAAGCAATTAATATTTTAATCAATTGCAAATTTACAATTACAAAGTCATTCTTTTAAAACCAAACTTTTTAATTAAACCATCTTCCATTCCATTAAAACTCTCCTTCCCAATTAAACCATCTCCCATGAAAACTCTCCTTCCTACACAGTCACTCACAAGAATTTCAATTAATGCAACCAAATCAATTAACACAGCACAAGAATTTCAATTAACACTTGCACAACTAAAATGGAACCATAATTAACAATTAAGAAAGAAAGAAAGAAGTTGAAGAAGGCCGACAAGTAAACCTCTGAAGAGAAATTACTTTTTGGGGAAGAAAAAGCAGAGAGCAAAATCGAACTTCGAAGGACGAACAAACGGAAACGCAAGGATGACCGGAGGTGAGTGATGTGCTGATCGCCGTTTTACTTCTAGGGATTTCAGAAATTTTAGGGAATTAAGATTTGGGAATAAGGAATTAGAAATTTGTCTGGGGAGGGAGAATGGAGAGATCGCATGGCTTATTGAAGTTGGGCTGGGCCCTTTCCTTCTATTAAGTAATTAGGATTTGTTTGTTTTTTTCTTAAATTTCTCCTTAACAAAACGAACGTCGTCATTTTGATAAGAAGAAATAATAAAAAAAAATCTATTCTAATTAATTAGTCATCTTCAACCTCAAAAGAGAACCAGAGAAGCTTTAACGCAGCAATGGAGAGGCAAACTTAAAATTTCAAAAAAATCATACTTGGGGTTTTAAAAATTTCTAGATCTCAGTGGGGGCAAGTGCCCCCACTGTAGATCGTCCCTGGGCACATGCATGAAATAAGCCTAGGAGAATTAATACAAAGACTCATTTTGCATTACAATATTTAGAAATTTGCAAGCAGAGATCATGCAATTTAGATAAATGATTCCTGGAAATTGAGAAGTTAGAAACAGATGAAAGAAAGTTTGAGCTTCCAACTTACTGTTTGGATGGAACATTCTAGAAACAAAACGCACTGTCGGAGGCTTATTTGGATAATCTTCTGTAAACTGAAGGGTCAACTTAAACGTACCTGTAACAACTCAATGAAAAACATGTATGATTAATCATCCCAAAAAACACATTTAAGCTGTAACACAATAACCATTTCATACAAGCATTCCGTAAGTTTCCATTGATGACAAACTCTCAGATTAATGTTGCTGACAGATAGTATTAGGTTAATTCAAAGAAGAGATTATCAAGCATCGCATTTACCATCCTGTATAACATTCACAAAAGTAGAACTCTATTCGCTCTGCTTTACACAGAAAAATCTAGATACTGGCTTAGAAAGACCACAGATCAAGTCTCTTATTCTCTTCAGTATGTAGTATATACCCACCATTGGCATATAATGAAAGTTACAAAGCAATCCAAATCCATAAGAAACTATATATTATGGGCATGAAATGAGATAGGACCTAGGTGGCTGGCTTAACCAGTATCATACCCATTCATGCACAAAAGAACGAAGGGGGACAAATTACTATCCCAACACTCGAAGATCAAATGTCATACATCTAGCAAAATCATTAATTGTGAAGTTGAAATTGAATTTAGAAGTATCAGAATGGTTTAATAGAAGACCAAGTAAGAACTAAGTTGGATACCATAGTTTTAAAAAGCGAAAGGCGAGTCAAGGCAACAAGGGCAAAATATCGCCTTGAGGCGAGGCGAGAGGCGATGGCCTCTTGCATGTGAGGCGACAAAAAATTAGAAAATCAAATAAAATAAAATTAACTCAATAAAAACTAGTAGTACTTAAGGATAGTTTAATTTCTAAACTTGTAAACCAAAATAACTTAAAGTCTAATAATAAAGTGCCAATTAAATCAAAATAACATAATATCAAGCATCTTCATCCCCCAAATCCAACTCCTCATCAAGATCTATATCCCCATCAAGATCTTCCACTCCATCATCCTTATATTTTTCTTCTTCTTCATCTTCAACTTAATACTCATCATCATCTTCATCATGGACCTCATCTCTAACAACTCGAGGAGGATTGGCTTTTGACCGGGAAGAGGAGGTGTTTCCTCTAACGTGTCTTTGTGACATTAGCACTTGGGGTAGGGGTAGCACTTTTGCCTTTTGCCCTAGTACGGTAGACATCTTCTACAGCTCCACTAGCTTTACCAACCATAGCCCAACCCAAATCGTCATCCTCAAATACAAGCTCATCATCATCATCACTATTATTCTCTCCCTCCATTCTACCCATCAACCACTCATTACAATCATCAATATCCTTCAAAGTAATGGTTTCCTTAACCCCTTTTCGATTCTTCAAAGCTCGATTATACTTCACATAAACTAAATATTAAGTGAGTTGGGTTTTGGGGGGTGTCTGTGTGTCTATTTGTTTAATTTTATCGGGTTGTCTGTCTGTTTGGTTTTAATATAAATTAGGTTTTAAACAAAAAAAAAAAATGCTGACTTAACGCCTTACCTGCAAGAGGTGATTGCCTCTCGCCTCATACGGCCTCTTGCCTGAGTCGGTGAGGCAATCGCCTCTTGCAGGTCAACCGCGGAAGGCGGTGGGGTGAACGCCTTTGTCGCCTGAGGCGACAGAGGCGATTACCTTTTAAAACTATGTTGGATACTATATCATAAGATAAAAACAACAACAAACAAAAATTCCATCAACATTTGCAAATATCTGAATGAAAGGGCTGCAGAAAAATCTTATAAACAGAAGTAGGGAAACAAAACACAGGTGTAGTTGAATTTACCTCCATCCCATGGAGTATCATCAGGTCTGCAATTCAACAAATTTACAGCATAAGTGCAACTATACATGCATTGGAACTAAATAATATGATACTATTAAATGGGGAAAGAAGAAAATAAATAAAGGATAGCTACTTTAGAGCATCTCCAAGAGACTCTTAGTGAGCTCTCTAAAAATAATATAAATAATTGACTCTTAGTGATTTAAGAGTGGCTAAGATATATGATCTCCAACAATGCTCTTTATATTCACTCCTTACTTATTATTTTATTATTAAGATTATTCTTTATTGTTACATTACCAATAGTGTGAGGAGAGAGACACATCAATAATAAATTATTAATAAAAAATGAAGTTAGGAGGCACTAAGAGGTGGAGAGAGACTCTCTATTAATAGAGAGGATGGAGAGGCTCTTAGTGATTTGAGGAGCCACTAAGAGGCTGTTGGAGATGAATTTTCATTCTCTCTCCTCAACTTTTAACTTAAGAGCCAATTTAAGAGGCTGTTGGAGATGCTCTTAGCATCATTGATATTTAACTCACCCAAATATAACAGCATTCCACAGCATAATGTTGTTGTCTTGAGGAGCACCACTAATTCCTGCAGGAGGATCTTGTTGCAACCTCTTAAAATCCCTCATCAATCTCTTCCTAGCAGGCGTTGACATCCTCACCGCCTGTAAAATCAAAAGATGAAAAATCAAATGGCGAAAACAAAAAGAGATTAACAAACAAATGGATAGTGATGTTCAATTCACAGAATATATATCAAGGAACCGTCAAACTAGACTTGTTTGAAGCAACAACAGTAATGAGAACCAGCAAAACTTCACGGTCATTCCCATAATGATTTGAATAACTGTCTTGATAACCTAAGTTTAAAGGAAACCAAACTTGAAAAATAGTAGGCTCATCTAATACATGTCTTTTACTGGATGGACTGAACGAGAAACCATACACAGTAAAGCCAATATATAGGAATAACCTCTATTTTGTTATAGAAAAACTCGGTCCCAACTTGGTAATATCCTCTGTGACCAAACTCTATTTAGTAATAACCTCCCAATTGTTATACAAATAGCCGGGTCCCAAGTGTATTCCTGTATAAAGGTTTTCCGGTAGATAAAAGATACTAATAATCAATTTACCAGCTCACATAATTTGCAGCAATATTGTTTCAACAAGGCAACTACGCCAAAGCACACATAATTAAGAACATATCCCCTAATTCCCACCGCGAAGAAAAAACCCTAGATCCTGAAACAGTAATTCTCAATAATCAAATCTCTAAAATCTTCAACGGATTAGAAATTGGGCGTTCCTCCGATCCGACATCCCTCATGAGCACATCAAACCACAAGTCACATCAAAATAAGGATCCAACAACGCAAAGAGACAAACGAAAGCAAAAACGGAAGAAAAACTCACTTGTAAGGAAACGCGGCGAGAAGCTGAGATTGTAGGAAATTGAAAACCCCTTTGCACCCTAATTATATAAGAATTATCGGTAAACAAACATTAAAATTTGATATCAGAAAATACCTTCCACAACGATTGACAAAATATAAAGAGGATAGAGAAAAATCTAAAGATAAAGATCTTTTTGATTAATATTATACGTAATAATTAGAGAAGGGAATCGCAGTTTGGGTGGCTCAGGTCAGCTATGCGTTCTCTCCTTTTTCTTTTCTCCTTATGCTATGCTGTGCTATGCTATATTCACATAATAATTTTACTCTTTTTTATCTTTATTTACAATTTACAAATTACAAATTACAAAATCTATCGTCTTTCTCTTCCTACTAGATGCCGTCTAAGTTACGCTAAGATTTGTCTTTAGCTCTAGAAAATTACTTGGATTTGTATGATATGTACGGTAAAAAAATTGGATTCTCCAAGTTGAAATTTTATTTGTTATTGTCATTTCAATCATTAATGGTTGACTTAAAATTCTAAAAGTTAGTCATTCATTTATTAAATTTAAATTATTAATTAATAATTAAATAAGGTTGAATGATCCTAATGATGAAATTGAGCTAATTTGGCCCAATTTTTCCAATTAAATCCCTTATTCTTTCTATTTATGATTAATTGGTGTCCTTTTGTATAATCCTCCTTGGCCGGAATATCTTCCATGTGAGGTACTATTGAGATCGGTGGAGACACTTCGATACCAAAATCAATATAGAATTGAAAGAGTAATAAAAGTAATCTCCATAGGCCATGGATTAAATATTGTCTTAATGGAGTATTGACAATCCCGGTATCTCCACGCCTAGAGAGAGAAGGTCTGCCTTCTCTCTAGGGCCCCTCCTCCTCTTGCCACCTACCTTCTCCCCTCTTCCTCCTGCTTCCTTCCTTCTTCTCTATTCTTTACTCCTTTTTCTCCCAGACATGATCGTTGAAGTTTTAGGCTTGAACAAAAGAGCCAGATCTAGTTGGAGGATGAAGGAGAAAGCTTGTCTTTCTTCTTCCTCTTCCCATCTATGGCTTTATTTCTGATTTTCTAGTTTTTTCAGTGTTTTCCTTTTGTCTTAGTTGAATCCATACCTTTCATTGGATTTCCTTCGTCTGATTCGCACATGTTAGCTATATCTCTGTCGTTTACGCTTTTTTCGGGTTTAGCAAGAGCGGAAACGTATTATTTTATACGTAGATCTACAGATCTACGGGGTTGCACCAGTAAAAGGACTCAGATCCGAGTAGCCGGAAGGGATTAAATGATGACGATTGGTTTGCAATTGTCTTCATACGGAGTTGGGTTCGTGAGAAGTATGAGTTTTGTCGTTTTATTGTTTTAGTTGTACCTTTTATGGTTATTTTTGCTCTTTGTAATTTTTTTTATTGCCTCTATGGACGTTGTATTAGACATTAGCCTGTACCTATGTAAGGGTTTTTTCCTTACTCTTTTCATGACGTACTTATACTTTTTTATCTAATGAAATAACTAAGCATTACTATTAAAAAAAAGTAATCTCAAAAGTGCTCTAGAGCCACGAAATGTATCGTTGATCCTAGGATGCTGGGGCATTTATATAGGTTTTCATAACTTTTAGCATTGATGATGAAGGAGATGAACGATTGTATCTTCATTGTTCATTTAATACCTTTTAATAACTGAGTAACTGTCTTTAAAAGGCGTTTATTCAATTACATCATTAAACTCTATCATAACTGATATAAGACATAATTGCGGATCCTAGATTATCCGTCTTGGCTTATAGTCATTTGGATATCTTTTCAAAAATTCCAATAATATTCATTAGTTTAATATCTTTTAATCAATAATTTTAATTCATATAATTTTGAATAGAAATATAATTTCCAAAACATAATAGTAAATTTAGATTTATTATGATAATGTTATTAGTTTTTTTTTTAAGGAACAAAATAATATTTGTTTAAGTAAAAGATAATAATTATAGATAAAAATGTCATTCAAAAGAGATTTGACTAGTTTAAGCCCAAAAACTTATAAAACTAAGTTTTTTAAAATTACAAGTTTAAGCCTAAAAAGTTTTTTTAAATCTCTCTTCACTAAACATCATAATTAAAGATTTGACTAGTCAAAACCTCTAAAATGGTCCGAACTTCTAATTTTACTCCAAACATCTTTTCACAAAAAAAAAGCCGAAGTTTTAAAAATAATAAGTATAAAAATTCGGCTTTCTGATAGACTAGGCATCAAGATGGCCTCGCTTCCCTTTAATTACCTAGGTGTTCCTTTGTTCCAGGGGGCACCTAGGGCCAGATTTCTCCAGCCGCTTGTTGACAAGTTCTTAAGCAAGTTCAGCATATGGCGGGGTAAAACTTTATCGTTTGCAGTGTTGGTCCCTTGTAGGGTTGCAAGTATAGTTCCAAGGGGGGGGTTAGGAACTATTTAAACTTTTTCGCAATTAGGGCAGACTTCTTTTTCTAAGGAAAAAGGTTTTAACAGCGGCGCTGAGTAAACAGCAAGATACTGGCTTAGTCAACTGGTGACTAGGTCAGTTTCTTAGCTTGAGTCAGGAGATAGCACTTAGAGTCTATTCCTGAGCTCAGACGTTCAGCGCGCACAACTCAACTTGACCTTCTTTACTTGGTCAGTTTTTGGTTATTTTAAGCAAGCAATATATATAAGGAGTTAAGGTAAGAAATACTTCACTCAGCAGATTTATCCAGGTTCGGCTTCTTCTAAGCCTACGTCCTGTCCCCGGAACACGTTCCGAGATTTCGAATCCTCTACTGAGCTCTTTAAAGGTAGAGCCTCAAACCTTTTACAATATCAACAACTGAGTATGACAAGAGTACCTTCCTCTATACCTCTACTCAATCCTAATCTCTCGCTGAGTACTAAAACCGAGTACTCAGCCTCTCCTTTCTATCTCTAGAAATGATAAGTGTTTTGTCCTATACAAAGATTTGCTAAGACACTTTAGACGATTGAATCAATCACTCTAGACTTTTACACAGATATAAGAATTGTAGTGTAAGATTTTGCTTTGCTTCTTTGCTTGCAGAACTTGTAGAAATTTGGTCAGCGTAATGGCTTGATCAAGTTCTGTGTTGAGTGAAGCTTCTGATGGAACTATTTATAGAGACGTCTGGGCATCGGTCATTTCGAATTTCGAAATAACCGTTGGAGGGAAACGGCTACATGTCGTTGTCATCCTGACTTGCTCAGAGCTCTCGGCCAATCAGAATTGTGTATCTTCTGTCCTCGGTCAGCTCAGCAGACTGTCTCTCCTTTTATGGTAAAGTCAACTGGACAGCATACTGTGTCGTCTGAACTTTGCCCAAAAGGGAAATACTTTGTCTGGAAGTTTTGCTTTGCCAGCTGCTGTCTTGTACGCTTTGTCGAGGCTACTCAGCAGCTTCATCTTGAAGTTGTTCCCGAAGGTCTTCTAGATCCTTCCGTTTGCTGAGTTGCGTTTTGTTCAAAACGGCAACATCTTGACATACGCGAGCCGAGTTGTACTGAGTTGTTTGACTTGGGCCTTGGCTTCCGTATTGGGCTTGGGCCTTTTAATCCTTATGTCTTATAACAGTTTTAACTCAACATTGAACAAACTCATTAGTAAAATAAATCAAAGCATTTAAACTTAGTGTGTTTAGAATATGTATTTTAAATTATACTTAAACAATTTTGTCAAATCAAAATTATGTGGAAAGGTGTTTCAACAAACTCCCCCATTTTGATGTTGGCAAAACTATTCAGTGAGGAACTCAGTATGAGCTCCCCCATGATAGTTGACCTAGTATAATTTAGCAAACTCCCCCGTAAGGGTTGAGCTACTGACTTAGTTTTACTCAAAACATTTAAAGGTTTAAATGAGTAAGTCTAAGGTCAGTTTTCAGATATAGGTCAGCTATATCAACATATTCTATTTACTCAGTATTAAGCGGAAGGTTTAGTCATATAGAGCGCGCTGAGTAATTTGTTGTTCAATGAGTTCTTATCAGAATGTTTTATAAACACATAGGTCAATGTCAAACATGTTATCAGCATATCATTTAGTCAATAAATGTTACAAGTATTAAACATAGCTGATTTAATTGAAGATACATAATGACTCAGTACTTAATAACATATATCATAACTCAGGATTTGAATAAGAGATGCAAATATGATATATAGATAGAAGTCAGTAATTACACAGCAACATATATATAGATAAGGCAAATAGATTACAACGGTCTTAACCTATACTGAATAAGAGATGCAAATATGATATATAGATAGAAGTCAGTTGATAGGGGTCAAAAACCCCTATCTTTGGGTACGGTTTTAGGACGGGTTTTAGCGTTATTTAGTTAATAAGCGAGCAATTCTCGCATTTAAATACTTTTGTGTGAGTTAGTTAGAAATTGGAAACGTTCTATTTACTTTTCATCGTTTAGGCTCGTTTTATGATCAATTTAGGCAAATACGGCCGAAATAGCATGCATAGTATAATTCTGTTATCTTTTGAAGCTAATTGGTCCGTCAAAAGTCGCACCAAACGAAGCGTTTGCTCAAAATAAGCGATTGACGGATCAATTTAGCTTTTGGACTAATGTTATCTGGAGTTTCTATACGTGCGCAGGTGTAAGTTCGGGCGAAAAAGGGCATCAAGGACATTCGGCAAGCATCGAGAGCATGCCGGGCGAAAACGCTCGACGAGCAGGGCCCCGTGGGCCATTTCTGCTCACCGAGCAGGCCCCTGGAGGCCTGCTCGGCGAGCAGGGGGCTACTCGTCGCGAGCAGCCCTGCTCGCCGAGCAGCTCGCCCTGCTCGGCGAGCAGACCTGCGGGAATTGGTCAAAAAGACCAATTCCGCCCCCACGAAGCCACGATTGACCCCACGTCTTCCTACACTAATAAGGACACGAAAATAGGTCAAAAAGAGGCCCGAGCCGCGTCTATAAATAGGATTTTTCCATTGTAATTTAGAGACCTTTTTCCTTTGTAATTTTCTTAGCTTTTCACCTTGAGAAATCCTCTCCACCTCCTCCATATCCTTCAAACCTCCATTGAAGACACCTCCGAAGCTCCATTCACCGAGGATTGTTCAAGCTTCATCCTTAAATCCTAGAAAGACGCCTGCATTGGTAGACAGGTTCCCTGAAAGGGATTTTTCTTCTTTTACATTCTGTCTAGCCTCTGATACATGCTATGAATTCTAGGTTTATTGTAACTTCGTGACAATGTTTCCATCTTTGATATATATTATAGTTCTTGTTTATTCAATTGTTTTGATGTTTTAATCTTTGTCTTACGCTTTGTCTGATTGGTTTAACTCATTCGATAATCCCAAAATTAGGTTGGCACATATTGCGAGCTGAATCTGACCTAGTCAGTGCCTATAGGATTGACGACCATATAGAAGATTAAGCCCAAATTACTGAGCCTTAGAGCTAGTTTCGGCCTTACAAGGGAATCACGAACTAGGGACTTTAGGAGGATAGGTCGGGTTAATCGCCTTGGACACAAGTGACTTAGGTTTCAATTCAATTGTTTAAACATTCTATTTTCATTATCATCGTATCCCTTCATGTTCCTTCGGTTAATTGCATTGGTAAAAGATCACTTAGGAGTAGTTTAACTTAATTAGGGGTAGAGTAACTTAGTTACAATCAGATAACTTAGCTAGGAATAGCGTAATTCAACCTAGGAGTAGATTAATTTAATCAAACAAACTCAAAACCCCCTAAGCCTAGATAACATCCGAGATCGAGTAGCTCGGTACTTGCAGAAATAAATCCTGTGGACGATAACCTGGACTTAAACCAGAAATTTATTACTTGATAACGACGGGGTACACTTATCCCTTAGTGAGTTCTCATCTAACCTTAGGTGAGGGCGCATCAAGTTTTTGGCGCCGTTGCCGGGGATTTATTTCTTCTGCAATATCGAACCAAGGGTCGACTTGTTAGTTTAGGCATTCTTTGTGAATATTTTCCTTGTTAATATCATTTATACTCTTTTATATCATACTTGCTAATATTCGACTATAACTTATACGTATATACATACTTATTGATTACTTAAATTCTGTAACATTATTTGTACTTATAAAATCGTTCTTACAGCAACTATGGACAACAGAGCGTCAAATCCGTCCATGAACGATCTCAACACAAAAATGGATTTCCTTATGGCTTCATACAACCATAATAACCAACCAAGGACACCATTTTGCGAGAGATGCGGCCAGAATCACCCCGGTAGGGTATGCCACATCAACTATTACGTACCTAGAGGTGAGAATGTAAGTTATTTGGGCAATCATCAAAGGTATAATTCTGAACCCTCAACTTACAACTACTACGATCAGGAGCATACACAATATCCACCGGCGCCCTACATGGCACCCGTGGATACCCTTCCATGTCCCCATTCTAACTCTGATTTTTATGGCAGGCAAACAGGAGGAATAATGACTCTCTTAAGAGAGATATCCGTCCGACTGGCAGCCAACGAGGAGGCATGCAGGACCCTGAGTAACCAGCTTGCCACAATCAGACAAGAAGAAAGGGAATGCCACGAGGCGTTCCTCTTACAAGAAGAGGCGATTCAAGCCATCGCCCTAAGGAGCGGCAAGGAAGTGGACACACTCGTGGCACCTCCATCGCAAACGTATCCGTCACCTCAGGTAAGTAGGGAACCGGAAGTGGTAAGCAACCCCGGTCCCGCATCTGAAACTCCAGCTCCTGAAATAGTTATAGAAAAAGTAGTTAGGCCTTATGCACCAAAACTGCCATTCCCTCAAAAGCAGAAAAAGGCCAACCTAGATAAGAAATTTGCTCGGTTCTCGGAAATCCTTAGTAGATTAGAAATAAACATTCCATTAATGGAAGCACTAGAGGAGATGCCGAACTATGCAAAATTTCTTAAAGACATATTGTCGAAAAAGAAAAAGTTTGGGGAAAATGAGATAGTGGCTTTAACAGAACAATGCTCGGCCATAATCACCCATAAATTACCCCCCAAGCTTAAAGATCAAGGGAGCTTTACCATCCCGTGTAGGATAGGCAACATGCACATAGATAGGGCATTATGCGATTTAGGAGCAAGTATTAATCTTATGCCTTTATCAATTTTCAGGAAATTGGGACTCGGAGAGCCTAAACCGACAAACATGACACTGCAGCTGGCGGATAGGTCGATCGCACGGCCTAGAGGCATAGTTGAAGATGTATTGGTGAAGGTGGACAAACTGATCTTCCCGGTCGACTTTGTGGTCCTCGACATGGAAGAAGATGACTATGTCCCCATTCTTCTTGGGAGACCATTTCTTGCAACCGGTAGGACACTGATAGACGTCCATGGAGGTAAATTGGTCCTAAGGGTGTAGGACGAAGAGGTAACATTTAACGTTTATGAGTCTATGAAATTTCCTCAAGAACGCTCCAAAAGTTGTAACTTTGTGGATGCGCTAATAGATGAATGTATTGAGGAAGTTGACCTTAACATAAGAAATGCCTCTTTAGAACTCGGTCTAGGTGGTGAGGAATGTGAAAACTCGAATGAACCATTTGAAGATCTCCCACCTGAAAAATGTTATTGGGTTAAGGGTAGAAAAGAGGACCTTGATCGTGAGATCAAACCTAAGCCTAAAACCTCGTTAGAGGAACCTCCAAAATTGGAGCTTAAGCCCTTACCCAACAATCTGAAATATGTTTTTCTTCAACCTCCCACAGATTTACCCGTTATTATTTCTTCTTTGTTGACAGTTGAACAGGAAGAAAAATTGGTGGAGGTGCTGATGCAACATAAAGGGGCCTTTGGATGGTCGATCCACGACATCAAAGGCATCGACCCCAAAATCTGCACGCATAGAATTTTCCTTGAGGAAGAGATCAAGCCATCCGCCCAACCTCAACGACGGTTCAACCCTAACATGAAAGAGGTGGTAAAAGTCGAGGTTATAAAACTCCTCGACGCAGGTATCATCTTTCCGATTTCTGATAGCCAATGGGTAAGCCCGGTTCAATGCGTGCCCAAAAAGGGGGGAACAACGGTAATGGAAAATGAAAAAGGGGAATTAATCCCAACTAGAAAGGTTACGGGATGACGTGTATGCATAGATTATAGGAAATTAAATGAGGCCACCCGTAAATACCACTTTCCCTTACCATTTATTGATCAAATGTTGGAACGGTTGGCAGGGCACGAATATTTCTGTACTTTAGATGGGCTATCCGGCTATATGCAAATTCCTGTGGACCCTTTGGATCAAGAGAAAACCATATTCACTTGCCTCTATGGGACCTTCACATATAGGTGGATGCCTTTCGGATTGTGTAATGCTCCTGCCACGTTCCAACGTTGTATGATGGCTATGTTTTCTGACATGGTCGAGGAATTCCTAGAAATTTTCATGGATGATTTTAATGTTGTAGGACCTACCTTCGACCAATGTCTTGAAAACTTGGACCGAGTCTTAGAACGTTGTGAAGACAAGAACTTGGCACTTAATTGGGAAAAGTGCCAGTTCATGGTCCAAAATTGTATAGTTTTAGGACACAAGGTGTCGGAAAAAGGGATCGAGGTCGATCCGGCAAAAATTGAGGTAATTGAAAAACTGCCACCTCCTACCAATGTGAAATTGGTTAGGAGCTTTTTAGGACATGCGGGGTTTTATAGACGGTTCATAAAAGACTTTTCAAAAATTACTAAACCCCTCACTCAATTATTATTGAAAGATACTGATTTTAATTTCAATGAAGAATGCATGCTTGCATTTAAATTACTGAAAAAGAAATTAATTGAAGCACCCGTTATGGTAAGTCCGGATTGGTCCCTTCCCTTTGAGTTAATGTGCGATGCCAGTGATCTGGCTGTAGGAGCCTGTCTTGGGCAGAGGGTAGATAAACTTTTTCGCCCAATCTTCTATGCTAGCAAAACCTTAAATGATGCACAACAGAATTATTCAATAACTGAAAAGGAATTGCTAGCCGTAGTGTTTGCCTTTGACAAATTTAGATCTTATTTGGTGCTGTCTAAGGTAATTGTTTTTACTGACCATGCAGCCTTGAGATATCTGATGAGCAAGCAGGATGCAAAACCTAGGTTGATCCGTTGGATCTTACTACTCCAAGAATTTGACATCGAGATCAGAGACAAGAAAGGGGTGGAAAACGTGATAGCAGACCACCTATCCAGGTTAGAGTCAGATCAGCAATCCTTAGAGCATGAGGCAATCAAGGAGGTATTCCCGGATGAAACGTTATATTCGGTAAAAACTCTCCCCTGGTTTGCAGACATCGCGAACTACAAAGTCGGTAACATTCTTCCTCTTGATTTAGATGCAAACAAAAGACGTAAGTTTTTGTTTGAAAGCAAACAATATTTTTGGGAAGAACCTTATTTATTTCGATTCTGCACCGATGGCATGATTAGAAGATGTATACCTGAGGAGGAGGTAGAGTCAGTGATTAACATGTGCCACTCTAGGGAACCAGGCGGCCACTTTGGGCCAGATAGGACAGTGGCAAAAATTCTCCAAAGTGGGCTTTGGTGGCCACAAATGCATAGTGATGTCAATAGTTTTATTAAATACTATGATGCATGTTAGAGAGTAGGGAATATTTCTAGGAGAAATGAGATGCTTCAACAAGGCATACTTGTCTGTGAGCTATTTGATGTTTGGGGCATAGACTTTATGGGACCTTTTCCTATGTCACACACCAACCAATACATTGTTGTCACGGTTGATTATGTCTCTAAATGGGTGGAGGCCGAAGCCTTACCCACAAACGATGCTCGAGTAGTGATAAAATTCCTGAAAAAGAATATCTTTACCAGATTTGGTACCCCCCCGGACTATCATTAGTGATGGGGGAACCCATTTCTGCAATAAGCAGTTTGACACGTTGCTCCAAAAGTATGGCGTAGCCCATAGGGTCGCAACACCTTACCATCCTCAGACAAGTGGTCAGGTAGAAGTGTCAAACAGAGAGCTAAAACGCATTCTTGAGAAAACGATGGGGAATGCTAGAAAAGATTGGAGTCTTAAACTGGACGATGCTCTTTGGGCATACCGGACAACATTTAAGACTCCCATAGGAATGTCCCCCTACCGTTTAGTTTTTGAGAAATCTTGTCACTTGCCTGTTGAATTAGAGCACAAAGCTTACTGGGCGCTGAAATTTCTAAACTTTGACCCTAAACTTTCAGGTGACCTACGGTTAACACAACTGCATGAACTGGATGAGCTCCGATATAACTCTTACGAGAATGCCAAACTGTACAAAGAACGAACCAAGAGGGTGCACGATAAAAAAGTACAGCGGAAAACCTTCCAAAAGGGCGACCAAGTGCTGCTTTATAACTCCCGATTGAGATTCTTCCCTGGCAAGCTCAAGAGTAGATGGTATGGACCATTCTCAGTTCTTGACGCACATCCCTCCGGTATGGTTGAGATTATGTTGAATGATGGAACCACCCAGAAAGTAAATGGACATCGACTTAAACTTTATCTCGGTAAAGACACTTCGGGTGTCCAAATCCTCCGTCTTCAAGATGATCAGTAAGTTGTCTTCTCCACCCTAACTCTTTACACTTGCTCTTTATGATTTGTGATGCAATGTTGGAACTTATTGCATATTTTTAGTGTGAGGAGGAGGGGTAGACAAACTTACAAAAATTGTATAATTTTTAAATTTTTGTTGCGTCGTGTCTAGTTTAGTTTTGCGTTTTTCGGGTTTTATTTATGTTTTGCATGATTAGGACCTAAAACCGTGAACCTCCTTCGAATTTAAACTTCGTTATTTATCTTTGAGGGCTGAGAACCGAATCTAAAATTGCATGACAACTAGTTTAGGCGTAGGACACAACTCTTGTATCTGTAAAAGCATGAGCTAAAGTTTGCATTTAGACCCTACTTTTGAAGAAATGCTAAAATCATTACTTAGGTAGATAACTTAAGAATTGAAGGCATGTGACATTAAACTTGAGTTTGGGGAAAACTAGTAAACACAAAATTGAAACCCAAAGAATTGTGAGTTGAATTTGAGCCTAAGAGCAAACAGCAAAAAGCTCTTTTTCTTGACATTTTTGTGTGAATGCTTTGACTTGTGGAAGATTACAGATTTTGCACCTAATACTGTGTTGAACCTACATGCAATGGTTTGAGATGATAAACGATGAATCAGCCTCATTAGAATTAACCCTTTTCCTTACCTTATTTTTTTCTTTTTCATCCACTCTAGGAAGCCCCTTTGAGCCTACGTTTTTGTAGTTTATAGATTTTTTTTCTTTCGTTCTAACCTGTTTTTGCAAACCATAACTTGGTTTGCTATTTAACCCAATTTCTTTTGCAAAGCTCAAATAGAGCCTTTGTTTTCTTCTAGCGCTTTATCTTTGTTCATGGCATTACAGTAGCAAGCCAAAAGGCTAAGAAGTGAATGAGCATCACTATCCCAAAAAGGAAAAAGGAGAAAAATAGAAAAAGAAAAAAGAAAAGAAAAGAGACGAACAAAAGGGAAGAACTTCATTCCCCAGTTCTTAAAAAAATAAAAAAATAAAAAAATAAAAAACGTCTCAAGGAAACATCCCAAAAAGAAAATAATAAGGGATGAATAAAAAGTTCAGTCACTTCATATTTGCTAAAGCCATTTAAACTTTGTTTTTGTAGCGCTAGAACTAATAACCCTTGTTGTACCTTTAACCCTCTAACCACATTACAACCCCGATTAGAGGCTATTTTTGATATCATCGGAATCATATAGCATAGTAGAGGAACGCGGATGAACGTGCAAAATCAACGTAATCCTAAGCAAGAACATAAGCCGAGAGTAAACACCTTAGCCACCAAAAATTGTGTGAAATGAGTGAACTACCTATGGTGAGGTGTTTTACTTAGCGATCCCCTCAAGCTCGTTTAATTGAACATGTGTCCATTTGCTTAAAACTATGACCCATGATAATTGAAATGCGGCTTTTGGATATCGTGTCTCTACTTTGTATTGCCGAATGCATGTAATTACAGATGCTCGAAATTGTGTCAAGCACCTAGTCAAACCGGGAGGTTTTCTAGCTTGCTTGTGATGGCGGGTTTAGTTTTTTTTAGTTTACTTGGGGACAAGTAAAGTTTTAAGTGCGAGGAGGTTGATAGGGGTCAAAAACCCCTATCTTTGGGTACGGTTTTAGGACGGGTTTTAGCGTTATTTAGTTAATAAGTGAGCAATTCTCGCATTTAAATGCTTTTGTGTGAGTTAGTTAGAAATTGGAAACGTTCTATTTACTTTTCGTCGTTTAGGCTCGTTTTATGATCAATTTAGGCAAATACGGCCGAAATAGCATGCATAGTATAATTCCGTTATCTTTTGAAGCTAATTGGTCCGTCAAAAGTCGCACCAAACGAATCGTTTGCTCAAAATAAGCGATTGACGAATCAATTTAGCTTTTGGACTAATGTTATCTGGAGTTTCTATACGTGCGCAGGTGTAAGTTCGGGCGAAAAAGGGCATCAAGGACATTCGGCAAGAATCGAGAGCATGCCGGGCGAAAACGCTCGACGAGCAGGGTCCCGTGGGCCATTTCTGCTCGCCGAGCAGGCCCCTGGAGGCCTGCTCGGCGAGCAGGCCGCCAGGCGCCTGCTCGGCGAGCAGGGGGCTGCTCGTCGCGAGCAACCCTGCTCGCCGAGCAGCTCGCCCTGCTCGGCGAGCAGACCTGCGGGAATTGGTCAAAAAGACCAATTCCGCCCCCACAAAGCCACGATTGACCCCACGTCTTCCTACACCAATAAGGACACGAAAATAGGTCAAAAAGAGGCCCGAGCCGCGTCTATAAATAGGATTTTTCCATTGTAATTTAGAGACCTTTTTCCTTTGTAATTTTCTTAGCTTTTCACCTTGAGAAATCCTCTCCACCTCCTCCATATCCTTCAAACCTCCATTGAAGACACCTCCGAAGCTCCATTCACCGAGGATTGCTCAAGCTTCATCCTTAAATCCTAGAAAGACGCCTGCATTGGTAGACAGGTTCCCTGAAAGGGATTTTTCTTCTTTTACATTCTGTCTAGCCTCTGATACATGCTATGAATTCTAGGTTTATTGTAACTTCGTGACAATGTTTCCATCTTTGATATATATTATAGTTCTTGTTTATTCAATTGTTTTGATGTTTTAATCTTTGTCTTACGCTTTGTCTGATTGGTTTAACTCATTCGATAATCCCAAAATTAGGTTGGCACATATTGCGAGCTGAATCTGACCTAGTCAGTGCCTATAGGATTGACAACCCTATAGAAGATTAAGCCCAAATTACTGAGCCTTAGAGCTAGTTTCGGCCTTACAAGGGAATCACGAACTAGGGACTTTAGGAGGATAGGTCGGGTTAATCGCCTTGGACACAAGTGACTTAGGTTTCAATTCAATTGTTTAAACATTCTATTTTCATTATCATCGTATCCCTTCATGTTCCTTCGGTTAATTGCATTGGTAAAAGATCACTTAGGAGTAGTTTAACTTAATTAGGGGTAGAGTAACTTAGTTAGAATCAGATAACTTAGCTAGGAATAGCGTAATTCAACCTAGGAGTAGATTAATTTAATCAAACAAACTCAAAACCCCCTAAGCCTAGATAACATCCGAGATCGAGTAGCTCGGTACTTGCAGAAATAAATCCTGTGGACGATAACCTGGACTTAAACCAGAAATTTATTACTTGATAACGACGGGGTACACTTATCCCTTAGTGAGTTCTCATCTAACCTTAGGTGAGGGCGCATCATCAGTAATTACACAGCAACATATATATAGATAAGGCAAATAGATTACAATGGTCTTAACCTATACTGAGCTAGCCTATCTATTTCTTTTTCTTATGTTGCGATGACTGACTTCGCTCATGCTGAGCTCTTGCTGCATGTTCTTTCTCCCCTGTTTTGTCAACTTCAGGGAGTCTGAAAGCATCAGTTAATACAACGCGAGTCAGTTCTTGGGATAGCTCCTTAAGCTTTTCAGCGCTTTCATTTACTCCATAAAAAATGGCAACTCCATCAGCTGAGACCTCTTCGGGTACTTTAAGATCAGCAGCACTGAGCATATTGACGCTGAATGTTTGAGCTTTGCCTTGCCAGATAAGAGCTTCAGTAAGGCCAACAAAGATTTGGTGGAAGGTTTTTAAGAGAGCTGTGTCGTAATACTGACGTTGGATGTTGTTATGACGAATGTGATTAAAGGTCTATTGTGCGAGAGTCATCATCTCGTTCTGCTTTATTGCGTCAGTATCCATCTCTTGCTTATTCAGATTAAGCAACCTTATAGCCTCACCAATTTGCTTTACTGAGCACTGACTGTATGACACCATTTGCTCGTTGGTCTTAAGTTGCTCAGTATGAAGCTCAGCAAAAAGCATTTTGAGTTCAGATGAAGTGGCATAGTCAGTGTTCACAGCTGACAATTTCTGGACTTGTTGATGGAGAGAGTTCAGGTGTTGCACGGTTGTCAGCTGGATCTCAGCCAACTTGGCAATTGAATCCTGCTTAGCTTGCTGTGCTTTGAAAGATAAGACGACGTTCAGCAGATCCTTGAGTCCCTTAACTTCGTTGAGAAGCTGAGTGACCTGGGAGAGCTGGGTGGTCTCAAGAAGGGAAGATCCAGCAGCAAGAGAAGTGGAATGTTGAAGGTCTCTAATTAATGCTTGCACTGAGTCAATGATCTTTTTGCCGGACTCAATGGCATTCAGATGGCTTTGTGAACCTTCAGGGACATCAGTATGACCGGAAGGAAGTGGAGTGAAGGGGGTAACCTGGTCAATGGCTGGAATAGTATGCTCAATCTGCACTTGAGTTGTAGGAATAGTTGATTGAGCGGCAGAGAGTTGAGTTGGAGAAGTTGTAATGCGAATACTGTCTGTGCTGACGGCAGAGGTGTGTGGAGTCAGCACCATGCTTGAGGAAATAGCATGAACAGTAGACGGCTCAACCTGACTGGTTGATGTTGCAGAAGCATTGGGGTCGGCATGTTCCTGTTGAGAAGAAACAGAGGCTTGTTTTTCTAATGCCGCCGATGTAGTGGAAGTGGATTGGCGTTTGAAAAACTTGAGTTTGACGCTAGAAGGGTCCTTAGTTGTCTTTGAGACGATAAAGTCAGGAAGAGTTGGTATTTGCACAAGAGGTTCACTGACTAGCTTCTCACTGGCCTTGACCAACTTTCGCCTTCTACGAGGTGGAGTGTCAGTATGATCAGGTTCTCCTGAGTGAGAAGGGGAAGATTCTTGTTGCTCAGTATGAGGCTGGTCAGCTTGCTCTTCAGCTGGATCAACAGTGTGTTGGTCGAGTACTTGCTCAACTCCAGCAGCTAACTCAGTATCGGCATGCTCAACCTCAATCTCACTGGCTGTTTCCTCAGAGTCCTCAGCGTCATCCTGACCGCTGGCTTCTTCTTCTTCTTCTTCAGTACTGTCACCATCAAGTTCTTCCTCAACTTGAGAGATGAAGTGATCATCTAGTTGAACCTCATGTTCATCATGCTCAGTTTCTGTACCTTGACACTGGGTGAAGTGAGAGTCACCCGGTACAATGAAGTCAGTAGGTATGGCGTTCAGTGGAGCCAGTGTTGAAGACTTCTGCTTCTTCTGAGGTTGCTCCACTGCTTCCTCAGTTCCAAGCTCACCTTGCCTGCTTCTTTTCTCAGCTGACTGACCAGCTGACTTCTGCCTCTTTGCTGGAGACTCAACATTTTTAGGAGTCTCAGCAGTTTTCCTCTTGCGGGAAGCTGGGGCCTTAGTCCTTCGCCCTTTCTTTGGCTCAGCAGTTTCCTCAGCTTGGCCAGCAGCAGCAGCAACTTTGCCTTTCTTCAAGGGCTGTCCAAACTTCAATGCCCTCAGCGAGGCAGCTGTTATCTCAGATCCTCGATTTTTCTCCTCACCTTCAAGATCAACCTTATGGTCAATGAGGATTCTGGTGATGAGTGATCCAAGCCGCATCGTGCCAGTGCTTCGAAGGAAACCAGCAACGAGGAAGACCGGCATGTTGATAGGAGTGTACGTCAGCATGTGCCATATGAAGCACTGCTCGAAATTTGTTGCTAATGTAGTGCAGTTGATCTTCGGGTAGATGAAGTAGGTCAGCAAGTAGTGAGCCATCTTCTGGTGATAACCCATTGATGAAGCTAACACTTCTCCTGAGTGACCCTCAGGTTTGCAAAAGTTGTGTGCATAGTTAGTTTTGTCCTGATCTCCCGATCTTCTCAGCCTGGCTCCTTCAGTTTTTAGCTTGAGAAGATTTCCTATGTAGAGAGGGTTGATGAAGATGGTTTTGCCTTTCACCTCAGTGCACAGGTAGTCAGTGTTGTCATTGGCAACTTTGAGGTTGTGGTAAAATTCCCTCACTAGGTCAGGATAGGTTTCATCCCTAACCGAAAACAGTTCAGTCCAGCCGTTTTGTGAAATCCATTCGCAGAAGGGTTGTTCGTTCTGTACGAAGTGTTCTGAGACCCATCTGGAGGGCTCAACTTTCCATTCTCATACGTTCTCAAAAACTTTGGAGTAGGTGCGAACTTTCACAGTCTTTCCTTGACCAGAGGTTTGGCCAGTTTTTCCCTTGCTCGGCGTAGGGGGATTTCCAGTAGGTTCATCAGAGCTAGTCTTTTGGTGGCCGGCACCGGAGGTATTGTAAGAAACCTTAGTCATTTTCGAGGATGGGGAAGGTTTAGAAGGATCTTGAGAGAGAAAGTTTCTTTGCCTTAGAATTTGATTAAGCGTAAAGAATAAAAAATGGGGAATTACCCATTATTTATAGATGGAATGAGCGGTGTGGATTTAATCAAATCCATGTGTCAGTTTTGCCTTGGGATTGTGTACCAACAAAGATCCTGGCATTTATGACACATACGGCGAATACGTCATCCTAGGGCTATACGCGTGCTTTTGCATTCATTCTAACGGATCTAACACTCAGCGTGTAGAATACTAAGCGTTTGATATTCTGAGTGGTCAGTATTGCATTTACGGATGATTTTAAAGTTTAAGTTTAAACTAATTTACTCAGTGTGCAAGTTTACTCAGTATTTGATGTTTAGTCAGTTTCGATGAGTTACTCAGCAAACAATCAATCATTCAGCATAGTAATTCACTCAGCATTCATATTCATTTAGCACAGGAATTTACTGAAGAGGATTAAACATACCAATTGCTTCTCTCAGTATGCTGAACTGTTCACGGGCCAGTGGCTTCGTGAAGATATCCGCAAGCTGTTCGTCCGTTGGGACAAAAGTCAGCTTAATCTCACCCTTGAGTGTATGGTCTCTAATGAAGTGATGTCTGATGCTGACATGCTTCATTCTGCTGTGTTGAATTGGGTTCTTTGAAAGATCAATTGCACTTTTGTTGTCACACTTGACTTCAATTGTCTTCGTTTGAACACCTTGTCTTCAAGCTGTTGCTTAATCCATAGGACTTGAGCAACACAATGACCAGCAGCAATGTACTCAGCTTCAGTGGTAGACAAGGCTACTGACGCCTGCTTTTTGCTGAACCAGGATACAAGACTTCCTAAGAAGTGACATCCTACAGAGGTGCTTTTACGTTCTAGCTTATCCCATCCATAGTCAGCGTCAGTGTATCCGATGAGTGTAAAATCATGAGTATTTGGATACCATAGACCTGCGTTCACTGAGCTTTGCAAATATCTAAAGATTCTTTTTACAGCAATGTAATGAGATTCCTTAGGGTTAGATTGATATCTAGCACAGTAGCATACTGAAAACTGAATGTCCGGTCTACTGGCTATTAAGTAAAGTAGAGAGCCTATCATACCTCGATATAATTTGCTGTCTACTGACTTACCATTCTCGTCAGCACAGAGGACAGTGTCGGTGCCCATAGGAGTGGATATTGGCTTGCAATTTTCCAAGTCATATTTCTTTAATATCTCCTTGGCATATTTGGCTTGACTGATGAAGATGCCATTCTTTCCTTGTTTAATTTGAAGGCCGAGGAAGAAGTTGAGTTCTCCCATCATGGACATTTCAAACTCAGTCTGCATTTGTTTACTAAACTCCTTGCACATTGATTCGTTAGTTGCACCAAATATTATATCATCAACATAAATTTGGGCCAGCAGGGTATCTTTACCCTTTCTCTTAATGAATAAGGTTGTATCAGCTTTGCCCTTGACGTAATTTCTAGTCAGCAGGAAACTGGTCAGCCTCTCATACCAAGCACGTGGTGCTTACTTGAGGCCGTACAGAGCCTTTTTGAGTTTGTAAACATGGTTTGGGAACTTAGGGTCCTCAAAACCTGGAGGTTGATTTACATAAACCTCCTCGTTTATAACTCCATTAAGAAATGCACTTTTGACATCCATTTGGAATAATTTAAAGTTCATGTAAGATGCATATGCACATAGAATTCTAATTGCCTCTAGCCTTGCCACTGGGGCAAAGGTCTCACCGTAGTCAATACCTTCTTGCTGACTGTAGCCCTGAGCTACAAGCCTTGCTTTGTTCCTGACTACGTTTCCTTGTTCATCCATCTTGTTCCTAAAGACCCATCTTGTTCCGATGGTCTTTTGACTCTTTGGATGAGGCACTAACTCCCATACATCGTTTCTTCTAAATTGATCGAGCTCCTCTTGCATTGCGATCATCCAGAATTCATCGTACTCAGTTTCAGCGAAATTCTTCGGTTCTTGTACTGAGACGAAAGCAACATTGCTGAGGTACTTCCTGAGTTGATTCCTCATCATCAGGGTATTCCCAGCAGAATCAAGGATTGCACTTTCTGAGTGCCCTCTTGGAATCCTTATCTCTTTAGGTAGATTTCTGTCTTGTGCTGTCTCTGTTTCAACAATCTCTGCAGAAGTAGATGGGTCAGTAAAAGTAATCTTAGGTTCACTCTTACTCTTGGTCAGCCTTTTTGTGAATGACTCAGTAGCTGGTTCTAGGTCAGCGGTGGTTACTGAGTGTGGATCATCTTCGGTCAGCGGCTGGTATCTACCTGCAGGGTCAGTTTCGTCGAACTCTACATGTACTGACTCTTCTAAAACTTGAGTTCGCTTATTAAAAACTCTGTATGCTTTGCTGTTTGTTGAGTAGCCCAAAAAGATAGCCTCATCAGCTTTTGAATCAAACTTTGCTAAGCTATCTTTGGTATTTAAAATAAAACATCTACATCCAAAGGCACGAAAGTATCCTATATTGGGCTTTCGTCCTTTCCAAAGTTCATAGGGGGTTTTCTTTAATATAGGTCTAACTAGAGCCCTATTAAGAATATAGCATAATGTGTTAACAGCCTCTCCCCAAAAATACTTTGGAAGCCTATGCTCATCCAGCATTGTCCTGGCTATTTCAACCAGAGTTCTGTTCTTCCTTTCTACAACCCCATTTTGCTGAGGTGTTCTAGGAGCAGAAAAATTGTGGTCAATGCCGCTGGCTTCACAGAATTCAACAAACTTTTGGTTTTTGAATTCTCCACCGTTATCACTACGGATGTGAGCTAATTTTAGGTCTTTTTCATTTTCAATTTTTCTAACCAAATTTGAAAATGTCTCAAAGGTTTCATCCTTGCTCGTCAGCAAGATGACCCACGTATACCGAGAGAAATCATCTACAATGACCAAGGAAAATCTTTTTCCACCCAGACTCAGCGGCTGGACTGGACCGAAGAGATCCAAGTGTAGTAACTCTAACGGACTTTTAGTTGAGACGATATTTTTGCTATGAAAAGATTGTTTGGTTTGTTTTCCAGCTTGGCAAGCGTGTCATAATTGATCTTTTTGAAATTTAAGTTCAGGCAGTCCCTCAACCAATTGCTTTCTTGCTAGTTTGGCTAGGAGGTCCATGCTTACATGACCAAGTCTCATGTGCCATAGCCAGGAATTTTCTTCCTTTGATACTAAGCACACAGTTTTTGAAAACTTTTTCTCTAAGTCTAGCATAAAGACATTATCTATCCGAGGGGCAGTTAAAATTAACTCATTTATTTTACCCTCGTATATTTTACATCCAGTAGCATCAAATATAACTTTTCTCCCATTGTCACATAGCTGAGCTACGCTGAGTAAGTTATATTTGAGTCCGCTGACTAGGGAGACAGATTCAATAGTAGGATTACCTCCGATGGTTCCTGACCCTACTATCTTACCCTTCTTGTTGTCTCCAACACTTACGCTCCCTCCTCGTTTACGCTCAAACGTGATGAACTGAGTTTCATCACCCGTCATATACCTTGAGCATGCGCTGTCAATATACCACATCTTTGACTTCTCGGCACATCTCAGGCCTACCTGCATTGTAACTAGTTACTTTTAGGTACCCAATTCTTTTTGGGTCCTTGCTTGTTAGGTGCAACAGGTAAAGCATCATATTTTATTTTATGGCGACATACATGGACAGTATGGCCATTCTTTCCACAGAAGTCACAACTGACCTTCTGTTTAGGATGTTTCACTGACTTGTCAGCACCCCAGTGCTGAGCGTGCCAGCACACCTTAGTGGTGTGTCCTAACTTCCCACAAAAGTCACACTGGACTTTTCGCTGGGGATTCCATCTCTGCTTAGTACCTTGGTACTGAGTTCTCAGAGGACTGTTTCTTTTATTTGGAACCTTTAGTTGGTTCTGGATAGTTGTGACGTCCTTACTCACTTTCTTTGAAACTGACTGGACTTCAGAGACAAACTCATGTATGATCTTCATGTTATCATGCAGAGTTGTATTGTCCTGAAGAAGGTATCTGAGGTCACTCAGTTTGACCTCTTCCACTTCGTCACAGCGCCTGTTGAGTGCTCTAACTTTCTTATTACACTTCTTGACAAGTGTATAGAGATCACTCAGGGCTTTAACCATATCGTTTCTGAGCTGGGGAAGTGAAATTACCTCATTTGATTGCTCCTCGTCTTCTGATAGGTCAGCATGCTCAGAGACGCATGGCTCAGCAAGTTCGTCAGCCATGAAGCATATCTTCGCTGACTCGGTGGCCTCAGTTTCTGTAGATGAAGACTCATCGCTGTCGCTCCAAGTAGCCACCATTGCTTTCTTCCCACTTTTCTTGTCTTTCCTCAGCGTGGGGCAGTTTGACTTAATATGGCCAGTTTGATGGCACTCAAAGCATGTAATGGGCTTTGAGCTGTCCTTTCTGTATTTGCGGTCACTTGAGTCAGCCTTATACTTATCAAACTTTCTGTAAGGCTTTTTAGAGTATTTGTCACTCTTCCTGAATAGCCTTTTCATCTTCCTTGTGAACATAGCCATCTCCTCATCGTCAGTTGAACTCCCGTCAGTGGAGTCAGCTTTCATGACAAGGGATTTCTGCTTCTTGTCTTCAGATTTTTCCTTCACCTCAAAGTTTTTCATGGATATCTCATGGGTCAGCAAGGAACCGATGAGTTTGTCATATTTGTAGGTGGTTAAATCCTGAGCTTCCTCAACTGCTGTCTTCTTTGTTTGCCAGTCTTTAGGAAGACTCCTGAGAATCTTTTTGACTTGTTCTTCCTCAGTGAAGATTTTCCCAAGTCTCTTGAGCTCATTAATGATGTTGGTAAACCTTGCATTCATGTCTGAAATGCCCTCATCATTGTTCATCTCGAACAGCTCGTACAGTCTCATCTGCTGATTTACCTTGGACTCCTTTACTTTATTGGTTCCCACGTAGGTGACTTCCAGCTTTCTCCAGATCTCTTGTGCCGACTCACAACCTGAGATTTTATTATATTCTGCAGCATCGAGCGCACAGTGAAGCATATTGATAGCCGAAGCATGGTTTTGGAGCTTCTTAAGATCATCCTCTGTCCATTTGGCCTCAGCTTTTACAACTGTTTGGCCAGCCACAACCTCGATAGGTACAAATGGGCCTTGGACTATAGATAGCCAGACACTCATGTTTGTAGCCTGAATGAAGTTTTTCATCCTATTCTTCCAGAAGGTATAGTTTGACCCGAAGAATAGGGGAGGCCTAGTAATGGACAACCCCTCAGGCAGTATTTGAGTTGTTTGGTTTCCAGGGAGAAACCGAGTGCTGTTTTCGCCCATGGTAGGGATCAGCTCAAGGTTGTTAGACCTTTTAGAGTGAGCTTTTAAGCTCTGATACCACTTGTTGGTCCCTTGTAGGGTTGCAAGTATAGTTCCAAGGGGGGGGTTAGGAACTATTTAAACTTTTTCGCAATTAGCGCAGACTTCTTTTTCTAAGGAAAAAGGTTTTAACAGCGGCGCTGAGTAAACATCAAGATACTAGCTTAGTCAACTGGTGACTAGGTCAGTTTCTTAGCTTGAGTCAGGAGATAGCACTTAGAGTCTATTCCCGAGCTCAGACGTTCAGCTCGCACAACTCAACTTGACCTTCTTTACTTGGTCAGTTTTTGGTTATTTTAAGCAAGCAATATATATAAGGAGTTAAGGTAAGAAATACTTCACTCAGCAGATTTATCTAGGTTCGGCTTCTTCTAAGCCTACGTCCTGTCCCTGGAACACGTTCCGAGATTTCGAATCCTCTACTGAGCTCTTTAAAGGTAGAGCCTCAAACCTTTTACAATATCAGCAACTGAGTATGACAAGAGTACCTTCCTCTATACTTCTACTTAATCCTAATCTCTCGCTGAGTACTAAAACCGAGTACTCAGCCTCTCCTTTCTATCTCTAGAAATGATAAGTGTTTTGTCCTATACAAAGATTTGCTAAGACACTTTAGACGATTGAATCAATCACTCTAGACTTTTACACAGATATAAGAATTGTAGTGTAAGATTTTGCTTTGCTTCTTTGCTTGCAGAACTTGTAGAAATTTGGTCAGCGTAATGGCTTGATCAAGTTCTGTGTTGAGTGAAGCTTCTGATGGCACTATTTATAGAGACGTCTGGGCATCGGTCATTTCGAATTTCGAAATAACCGTTGGAGGGAAACGGCTACATGTCATTGTCATCCTGACTTGCTCAGAGCTCTCGGCCAATCAGAATTGTGTATCTTTTGTCCTCGGTCAGCTCAGCAGACTGTCTCTCCTTTTATGGTAAAGTCAACTGGACAGCATACTGTGTCGTCTGAACTTTGCCCAAAAGGGAAATACTTTGTCTGGAAGTTTTGCTTTGCCAGCTGCTGTCTTGTACGCTTTGTCGAGGCTACTCAGCAGCTTCATCTTGAAGTTGTTCCCGAAGGTCTTCTAGATCCTTCCGTTTGCTGAGTTGCGTTTTGTTCAAAACGGCAACGTCTTGACATACGCGGGCCGAGTTGTACTGAGTTGTTTGACTTGGGCCTTGGCTTCCGTATTGGGCTTGGGCCTTTTAATCCTTATGTCTTATAACAGTTTTAACTCAACATTGAACAAACTCATTAGTAGAATAAATCAAAGCATTTAAACTTAGTGTGTTTAGAATATGTATTTTAAATTATACTTAAACAATTTTGTCAAATCAAAATTATGTGGAAAGGTGTTTCAACATGCAGGTCGGCTAATGCTGATCAATTCCTCTTTCACTGGTGCTCTTGTGCACTCATTCCTCTTGTACAAATAGCCAGCTGCCTTGCTTTCTCGGATCAACAAAGCTGTTCCTAACTTCCTTTGGACCGGAGATAGGGACAAAAGGAAGTTAACCACTGTCCCGTGGAGAATCTGCTGTCAGAAAACAGCCAATGGAGGTTTGGGAATCAAAAATTTTAAGCTCTTTAATCTAGCATTGATGCAAAATTCTGATGGGAACTTCTGCAGGGTAAGAGCTTTTGTGGCATCCCTGATTAGAATTTGTTTCCTTGATCCATCTGGCCTAGCAAAACGACTCATTTCCACCTCCACCATTTGGCCCTCTTTGAAAACTACGTATGATCAGGTCAGGTTAGAGTCTGTCTGGTGGTTTGGGGAGGGATCCGAGCTTAACTTCTGGACCGATAGATGGATTGTGCCTTGCGTTGCTGATCAGATTGGGATTCCTCGAAAAGAACAGGCTAAACTTCACACACCTCTGCATGAATGCAGATTGAATAGGGATTGGATTAACCTTCAGAATCTCCCTGATAATGTGCAGGATAATGTCAGACGCGTTGAGAGTACTGATGAGGCTGACGCTTGCATTTGGCAGCCGGCTGACTCTGGAAAGCTAACGGTGCAGGACTATTATCGTAAGCTCAGCCAAGGGGAGGCGGCCACTTGGTGCAAATTCCTTTGGAATCCTTTCGTTCCCCCTAGAAGAGCCATCACCTGCTAGATGATTCTGAACGGTAAATTGGCGGTTCAGGAACAGCTTCAATCCCGAGGAATGAATCTTGTGCAGAGGTGTGAGCTGTGCAAAGTCGAAGGTGAATCAATTAATCATCTGTTTGTTAATTGTCAGGTGGCTCAGGAGATGTGGAATGTGGTTTTTGGCAAGTTTGGCGTTAGCTGCTATTTTAATAGCGAGATTGACAGTTTCTTTAGCAGAATCCGAGAGATTCGAGTGAGGAAGAGATGGAGGAAAGGATGGATATTCTCTGTGGTTACCTGCGTATGGTTCATATGGTTCATTCGGAACCGAGCTATTTTTGACAATGATCTCCCTTTAATCCAAATTTTAAGATATCAGCTGCTGCACTACATTAGTAAGAATTCGGTTGCTGCTGTCCGCGAAAGAGCACCGCCTGAGCCGGATAGCGTAATTGTCAGATGGCTGGCACCGTTGTCGAGGTGGCTCAAGGTAAACATGGATGGTGTAGCTAGTAATTCTAGGAACGCCGGAGCAGGAGGAGTCTTCCGAAACAGCAGATGCTTCACGATAGGAAGCTTTGCGGTTCCGATTCAGGAAGCGACGGCACTTGTGGCTGAACTCTAGGCAATTATCTTTGCAGTTAATGTTGCTTGGGAGAGAAATTGGAGAAATCTTTGGATTGAATCCGACTTTAGCCATTCGATCCATCTTCTCCGTAATAAACGGACGGAGGTCCCGTGGAGAATTAAAAGAGAATATGTGATATGAGCTGGACAATCACACACATATTCAGAGAAGGCAACCAGATAGCGGATCGGCTTGCTAGCTTTGGTCAATCGGCAATTACTAATCACTGGTGGGATACGGCTCCACACTTTTGTCAATCTTTTCTGTTTGACAATTTATGTAATGTAGGTCACATTCGTTTTCTCTAGGCTTTCTTTCCTTTTTCTTTTGTTTTCTTTCTTCTTCCTATCTGTAACTCTTCTATTTTTTTTAATAATATTCGGGTTGTTGGCTGTGTCGGGGGTGCCAACCTAGTTGGGATGTCCGGCCTGCCTTCGCGTCCCAACCTTCACTCAAAAAAAAGTTTTAAAAAATGGAGTCTTAAAAAATAAGAAGTAAAAAAGGAATTGTGTTCATTTCATTGCCGCTTGAGCAACCAAAGATTTTGGCCCTGTTTGGTAAAGAGCGTTTTGGGATAAAAAGAGCGGTTTTGACCAACTTTAGAGGTTTGACCACTGAAACCGCTAATTGGAGTGTTTGGTGGAGAGAGGTTTGGGAGAAAGTTTTGGGATGAAAACGCTAATTTAGAAAAAGCTCCTAACGTTTTGCAATATTAAAATTAATGGACTTCTTTAACCCTAATAGATAGACTCCCTCTTCTCCTGCGCCAAAATTAATGCCCTTATTCGTCTTTTTGCACAAATCGCTATTATCAATCAGCTAATTTTTACCAAACAGGTCTACACAAACAGCTAATCAAATCAGCTAATGTAATCAACTAACAGCTAACAGCTAATGTAATCAGCTAACAGCTAACAGCTAATTCCCAAATAGGGCCTTTGTATGCAATTTAAATTATAAAAAACATGTACGTTAAAAGAATTAAGTTTTTTTTTAATATCAAATTTCCCCGTTGAAAAAGAAGCGACGGCAGTAAGTTTCACCACCATCCACCACTAATCAACTGCACTAGGTTAGGGATGGCAACCGATAGGTATCCATGGGCAGTGGCGAAATCAGGATCCCGGATAATCCGGGGTTCAAATATATCAGTAAAAAAAATTTCAAAACGTCAAAAAAAAAAAAATCGAAATTAACTGTGCAGTTGACGGTAAATTTTCAAAGTCCAACCCGTTAGAGCTGGGCAAAAATTTTTTAGCCTCCAACACATTAAAACTGTAAAAATGTTATCATTTTTTTTAGAAACTAGTATTGAACTAATAGAAAATTAAACATGTTTACTTTTTTTAATGGTAAAGACATAATAAAAATGAATATTAAATATGTTTATTTTTTATGGCGAATTGGAAGAGGCGACAGTATCTCAGTCTGGAAGGATCCTTGGGTTAACTCAGAAAATCACCGCTACATCAGGTCAAGTAGCAATGATGTCAACAGGGAGGCGGTTGTAGCAGAGCTTTTTATCCCAGGGACTCGGATTTGGAATAAACGTAAACTGGAAGAATGGTTTTCACGTGACGAGGTGGTGGAGATTGGGCAAATGGTGGTACCGTTCTCACTCAGAGATGATTGCGTTCTATGGCATTATACAAAGAATGGGGAGTACTCGGTTAAATCGGGATATCGTATGCTGGAGGATGATAGAATGGGTAATATTCTCAATCCAGGGTGGAAACGTATCTGGGATTTAAAGGTCCCTCCCAAGATCAGGATGTTTGTGTGGAGGCTCTGCTCGATAAGGATCAGATTAGCTCAGAGGCATGTTCAAACTCAAATAACTTGTGGGGTGTGTGGTGAGGATGTCGAACACGGTTGGCACCTGTTCGCGGGATGTGGGTTTGCGGTTGAATGATGGGCAAGAGTGAATTTGGTTCCGCCTGGAATTGAATGGGAATGGGTGGAAGAGTGGATGTTGGATATGCTTGGATCAACTGCGGTTGAAGAAGCAAGTGTTAGAGCTACGGTTATGTGGGCGATCTGGTCGTATAGAAATACGAGAGTTTGGTCTGGGGCTGTCGATAGTGCGGCGCGAGTGATGGGGAGAGCAGTAGCGTGGAGATCAGAATGGGAGAAAGAACAGGAAGTGAGGAAAAAACCGCAGCAGGAGGAAGTGGGTTCGAATTTGACCAGATGGATAAAACCGTTGCCTGGTACGTTTAAGTGCAATGTTGATGCTGCTTTATTTGCTGATACTGGAGAATTCGGTATAGGGGCAGTTACCCGAGGGGAAAATGGTTCATTTATCGCGTGTTTCAGCTCCCATCAGACGGGCAATCCATCGGTACTGCTGGCGGAAGGAATCGCGTTGCTGGAGGCGATCAGGTGGTGCATAAGGCTTGGGTTGCAGCAGATCAGATTTGAATCTGATTCCAAGGGGATTGTTGATCGTATTAGATTGGACAGAACTGAGATTTCGGAAGTCGGAGGAGTGGTTGCGGACGTTTGCAACATGTTAAAAGAACGCCAAGATTTTTCTGTGGCTTTCGTGCCAAGATTAGCGAACGGGGTGGCTCACAGTATGGCTCGTCATGCTCGTTCCAATGCTAATTTGTTTATTGATAGTTCGATTCCTAGTTTTTTAATTCCTGCAATTTGTAATGACTCTATTCTTGGTTAATTAATTTGGTTTTGCTCAAAAAAAAAAAAAATATGTTTATTTTTTTAATGGTAAAAACATATTAAAAATGAATTCAAAAGTGTTATCAAATTAAAAATAAAGAGTCCATTTAAATTAGTTAATAATGGTAACATGTTTTTATAATTATTGGAAAATAAAATTAAAATAAATAAAAACTTTTTAAAAGAAAATGAGGTTGAAGAAAATTGAACATAGGACCTCTCAAATAGAAGTAAGCATTCTTAACCATCTCATCTGTCTTTAAACATTGAAATAATACTACATAGAGTCAATATAATTCTCTCTAAAATATTATCAGACACCATTACTAAAAAAAAAATCTCAATTCTCCGGCAGCCTGCCGGGGCTCGAGCCCCCCAACTCCCTGGTTCCGCCCCTGCCCACGGGTAGTGCCAATCTCAAATCTTTACCCGTTTATTTTTTTAATTACCCGTACCCGTCTCATTATCCTAATGGCTATACTTTTTTGAATCCTATACCCGTCCCATTTAATTCGTGGGTACCCTTACCCGTTAAGAATCAATAAACAAAAAAAATATTACAAATTTAACAAAGTATAAATTTAATAAATCAACCATTTAAAAATTGAACCTTAATAATTAAGAATAAAGTAGTTCAGTGGTATTACTCAATGGTTGAAAAACAAAAGGTTGAGATTCAAATCTCACATATTACATTTAAAAGATAATAATACTATTTAATATATAAAAGAGTTATGACGGGTATCGGATACCCTGGGAATATTCTCATACCCGTACCATTACCCTAACGGGTAATGGTTTTGAGCTCATACCCGTCTCATACCCTTTTATACAGAGTACAGATAGTCCCATTAGAATTGGATAGTACCGGATACCCGCAAGTATAATACTCAGTGTCATCCCTACACATGATATCAGATACGCGGTATCTGACGAGTGTAACACACATGCCATGTGCAGCGCTAATGGCCCCTTGCATAGTTGACCCCCTCTCATTCTCTAGTGTTAATAATAATAAAGTCACTATTACTTTAATAGTTGGATATTAAAGAAAGTAAAAAGGTTGTAACACCAGCTAAAGTTGTTCTTATAATCTACTACAAATGGTTAATATTACTACGTCAACGTTTTAACTTTTATTTTTACTTCATAAAACATAAGATCTATTTGGTATAATATCTAGGTTGTGTTTTTATTTAAGGGTTAATTAAAAAAAAAAATATCATGTGGTTTGGCGGATTCGCGATGTGGTACCTGTGATATTTTTTTTTACAAACACAATCTCGAGGTTGTCACCGTTAGCAAAATCAAGGAGACAGCAGAATTTCTACTGTCTTCTTTATTTTGCTAATGGTGACAACCTCGAGGTTGTGTTTGCAAAAAAAAAAAAAAATACCACAGTTACCGCATCGCAAATCGGCCAAACCACAAGGTACTTTTTTGTTAACCCTTTATTTAATTGACTAGTAGATCCATCATATTATTATAAAATCTTTAGGTTGTCTTACCAAAAAAATAAAATCTTTAGGTTGTACCTTAATAAACTCTTTGATCCATTTATTTATTTTTATACATGAAAGTACAAAATTGTCCCTAATTATACAAAAAAAATAACTCATCTTCTAGGAGTAAATTACACCAATGGTACCTGAAATATAACTCAATTCACACTTTGGTACCTAAATTACATTTTGTCTCAAAAATATACCTCAAGTAAGGGTGACTGGACAATATAATATTTATGACCTGCTACAATAGGTTAATTATTAAAAATGATGATATGGCATATTTTGACCAGGTCTTGAGTTTAAATGTGGGGCCATATTCATTGTAAATACAATTTTACCCTTGGTTCCCTCCCTAACTCTCTTCCTAACGTTTCATTTCCATTGTTGTTCTATCCCTCTTCAACAATTCCAGAAACTCAAGAACACCTACAAATCTAAGAAACCCAACAAGTTTGATTTCTTAAGTTGTCCTCTCTCTATTTGCTTATGTTTCTGAGTTTGTTTTATATACAATTTCTGGGTTTATCCCAAAACTCCTCATATTCCAATCTGTCAAAAAAATTAATTCAGGAACTAACGGAGGAAATAACACCATGAACAAAAAAAATTGAAGCTTTAAACTCAATATCCAGGAAAAAATTGAAGGCGTTAAACTCAATCTCAGATCGAGAAAAAAACACATTCCCTCTTTGCGTTCTTGTTACTCCATTTTCTTCTTCGTAATAGTGTTTCTCTCTTTCTAAAATTTCAAAATCAACAATTACAAATCAATAACTCCATTGTAACTGAATCGAGCTAGAGGATAATGAAATTAGTATTTGAGTTTCTGAAGATGTATGTCCCCATTTTTCCTTTAGCAGAAACTGAAACCACCGTCATGCTAGTTCTCCTCGCCACGAATTCTCAGATCTATAGAAAAGGAAAGGGAGACAATAGCCATATTCCAAACTTTCGATACCTAAAAATAGAAAGGAAAAGGAAGATGAATGATGCAGATGGAGGAGGCCATGGGAGTGTGTCTTTGAATAGATAAGAGAGGAAGAGTCCAGACTTGTCTGGAGAAGAAAAAAATGCAAAGTGAAGAGTAGGAAGAAAGTAGAAATATTAAAAAAAGAAAATATTTTGGCTCTAGTTTATTAATTTTTAGCACTGTAAATTAAATTCATCTTTGACTAACAATTTAACTACAAGTGAGGAGAGATTGATAAAAAAAAAAAAAATTAATGGAGAGAGATAGAGAGCATGGTGGGTCCCAACTATTAATTAAAAATAGTCAAACTCGCGTTGACCCGCATTGACCCTGCGTTGACTGGTCAGTGACCGGTTAAATGCATTAAATTGTCCAGTCACCTTTACTTGAGGTATATTTTTGAGACAAAATGTAATTCAGGTACCAAAGTGTGAATTGAGGTATAATTCAGGTACCATTGGTGTAATTTACCCCATCTTCTAGTTTACAAATTTAATCAAAATAGTTTGTATAGTATATGTACACCAAAATTCTTATACTTATGTATATTAATTATTAAAAAAAAATTATATTTCTTATTCTATAAAAAATCACTTTTATAATTATATATAGTTTTACTCCAATTTTCATAATTTTTACAATATTTATCATTCATTTTTCTAATGAATAAGTTGTACATTACCAAATTAAAATTTATAATGATATGAAAATTAATAAAATAATTAACTAATGTCGAAGAGATTATTATTACTATGAAAGAAAAAAAACATAAAACACAAAAAATGAATATTTTATTATTAAAAAATATAGTAAAGAGTAATTTTAGTATTTTTAATTTTATTTAGTCTAATTTGATCAGTTACTCAAATATTCGGACTAAAAGACAGCTCGGTCGTACTACGCGTCCCCACTGAGCGAGGGTTCGGGGAGGGGTCCCACTACAAGGGTGTACTGGGGGCAAGCCTTCCCCTGCCAATTTATTTTGGCAAGAGGCCGCTCCTAAGACTCGAACCCGTGACCTCTTGGTCACACGACAACAACGTTTACCGTTGCGCCAAGGCTCGCCCTCTAAATATACGGACTAATGAGTTAACAAAAATAAAAACTGAGGGACTATATAATCATTTCTAAAACACACAGAGATTAACTAGTGTATTATATAAAAACATAAGGACCTTATAATTATTATTTTTAAAGAGACCTTATAATTATTTACCCTAATATCTAGAGCTAATTACTAATCTAGTCCATTTGAAGGAGTCCATTAACACATTTAATCCACTGTGCTTCCATCTCATCAAATTAGACACTTTCATCCACTTTGGACAAGAATACCCTTATTTCAATTCACTTCTTCCTTAGACTCCCAATGTCTTCTACACCATCCCAAACTGACGAAAAGACGGTGGTTTATAGAGAAAAAAAGATTTTGTTTCGTTCAATCTTTGAAGAATTAGGGTCTGCTTGGATTGGGGTTAGTGGAGGTTAATTAAAGGGAGGTTATTTTTCTAACCTTGCTTGGGTAGGAGTTTAAATGGAGGTTATTTTTCTAACCTTGCTTAACCTTGCTTGGGAAGGAGTTTAAGTTTAAATGAGGTTAAATGGAGGTTCAAAAACCTTCAATTTCAGTCTCACCAAATTGGTGGGATCTGGAGGTTCTCTAACCTCCCCTCTCTTTCCCTCCCTTCCCTTCCCCTCTCTTTAATTAACCTTGTGAAACCTTCATCCAAGCGGACCCTTAGTGTCTACGAAAAATGATTAGGATGGAAAGCTAAAAAAAAATGAGAAAAAAATCTAACAATTTAACTGCTGCGATGTCGCATTTGTGACGAAATGTGACAAATTTCATCACAAATGCGACAACAATGAAGAAAAATGTAGGAAAATAGAGGAAATTGAAACGATACCGTTATAGATGAAGAAAGAAGCAAGACCAGCAAAAAAAGCATGCATATAAGCTAAAAACATACAATTTCTATAGGAAATTGACATAATACTTCAATAATCTCAAAAATCACTATCAATTGGTATCAGAAATTGAAAAAGATGATCCGAAAAAAAAAAGTAGAAGAACCAAAAGAAGTGAGAACAGATGGATCGATCGAATAGAACTAAAGATAATTTTGTCCAAAATGAATAACATATCTAATTTAGTGAGATGGAAACAAAGAGCGTTAGATATATAAATAGACCCATTGAGTTGGGCTAAATTTGTAATTTGCCCTAATATCTATCCTTCATAAATTTAACTAACTTAATAATCCCGCTCACTCTCTCTCTCTATCTTAACTAAACCCCAACCCAACCGTCCCCCCTCCCCCTCTTCAGTTCTCTCTTCCTGTTCTTTTTCAAGTTTTTTTAGATTTTTCTTTTTTTTCTCCCCCACGCCCCTTATTCAGCTCTCTTCCTCTTCTTTTTGTCTCCCTACCCCCTTATTTACCTTTCTCTTTCTATCTCTTCCTCTTCTTTTTGTCTCCCTACCCCCTTATTTACCTTTCTCTTTCTATCTCTTCCTCTTCTTTTTCTAAGTTTTTAGATTTGTTTTCAGATTTTTTCTGTCTTGCTGGCTCCACCGGAAGCGTGGCATGTGTTCTAAATAGGCCGGCAGAACAACCACTTCTTCCCCAATTGGAGCCGAAAAGAAATCCATGTCTCCATAAAACTCAAGAGAGAATCTATTTTCAATATTAGTAACAGACAGACCGATACAGAAAAATTCCATTTAGTTGTTGTGGGGATGTTTATGAACCTTTAGGACTTGTAATGATGCCTTTCAACTCTGGTACAAATATGTGTTCAGAAAGGAGATTTACGAGTGCAGATACTCTCAAAATAGGTGTAATTTAATTTTATGTAACATAAAATCCACACAAGGCAGCAACTTTTGAGGGTACAACAAACATTGCAATAAAGAAGCCAAACATCCTTCCTCATAAGCCAAGGAAACACTATAGGCAGCTGGGTTTTCAAGTTCAATGTAATTCAAAACAGCACAAGGGGGCAGTTTTTCAAATTCCGCTGCCTTACTCGAGATACTAGTCAGCAGTCCAACTCTGCTCAACAATTTCACGTACTCTCCTATTGTATTCACGCTTGTTCTCACTAAACATTCGTGCTGCTTCTGAATTTGCTGGGGAATTTGGATTTGGATCACACAGCAGTGACTACACAAAATAAAAACAAGAAATAACTTTAAACTTCCCATGCATACCCACATATTTCCAAAGAATAAATTTCTGCAAAGCCAAATTGAAGAGAACAATGACTCGCACAAAGTCACAGTCAAACGACTGAATCAAAACAAGTTTAAATTAAAACATGTAGGTTGATAATTACTATGATTTTTGCAAATGTGAAAAAGAGAACAACAAAGACTTGCACAATCTTTCCTTCAATGTTTGGAGCGAAACAAGAAGAACCCCTAGTTTTTGTTTTCCAATGGGTTAGTAACACATCCAGCGTGGATTCTAAGTAATGAAGATATCTAAATTGTGACTTCAGATTGGAAGGTAGCACACTAGTGTAGCAACAGAACCTTACTACTGGACATTTCTTTCATAATCTCTGGATCATTAAATTACACTACAAATAGAAGACATGTATTAATTACCTGGATTGATGTGAGTATGGCAGCCACATCATAAATTGGACTCCATTGGTTCTGCAAGATATCCAAACATATGCTTCCATCCGCATAGACTGAAAAAAGTTGATCAAAAGTATGAATTACAGCCAAATTGCAGATACCTAGCCAAGCTGGGAAGAAGATACAAAAACATGAAGACTATTTATTATTACTATGCCGTTCTTTTTTTTTTTTTTTTTTTTTTTTACTTTTAGAAAAAGGGTAGTATATAAGTAGAATAAACTTTTCATAATTTCAAGCCTTGATACAAAGCCTTCTTTGAACATGAAAAGTTAAATGACAACGACAGTCAAGATTCTAAACACAAACATGGACACAAAACCACAAAAGTATTTGATAACTAGATCAAAAGGGAAATTGGAAAAATAAAGACCCAGGGAATCCCACCTGTGCACAGGGATACAGCAACAAGGCACATGCATGAAATAAGCCTAGGAGAATCAATAGAAAGCTATGTTGCCCGGACACGGATACGGGAAACGTCATTTCTATAAAACACAGGACACGGATACGTGGGGGACACGTGTAAATATTAAAAATATTGGGGCACATTTATAAATATTAGAAATTTGAGTAGGAAGAGGAACGCAAGAATAGAGAAAGAATGTGAATGAATTGTGAAAGATTGTTAGCAGCCCTATTTCTATAGATGGATGGAGAAGTTTGAGAGTTTTTGTATTAATTAGGAGTTTCTGGCATTAATTCCCCCTGTCCTTTGGAGTTTCTGGCTCTCCAAATCTATTTGGAATAACGACCATCGATGATTGAAGTGGAACGGCTGTTTTTTCACATTTGAAGAATCGCTTGTTTTTTTTTTTCTGGGACACGCGTATCCTTCACTGATACGCGTGTCCAACTTTCCGATATTACGGAAACGGCCCCGACACCGTGTCCCAGGCGTTTCCGTATCGGATACGTATCCGACACGCGATACGTTGGGTCTATGGCGTGTCCGTGCTTCAGAGATAGAAAGACTCATTCTGCATTACAATATTTAGTAATTTGCATGCAGAGATCATGCAATTTAGATAAATGATTCCTGGAAATTGAGGAGTTAGAAAAAGATGAAAGAAAGTTTGAGCTTCCAACTTACTGTTTGGATGGAACATTCTAGAAACAAAACGCACTGTCGGAGGCTTATTTGGATAATCTTCTGTAAACTGAAGGGTCAACTTAAACGTACCTGTAACAACTCAATGAAAAACATGTATGATTAATCATCCCAAAAAACACATTTAAGCTGTAACACAATAACCATTTCATACAAGCATTCCGTAAGTTTCCATTGATGACAAACTCTCAGATTAAAGTTGCTGACAGATAGTATTAGGTTAATTCAAAGAAGAGATTATCAAGCATCACATTTACCATCCTGTATAACATTCACAAAAGTAGAACTCTATTCGCTCTGCTTTACACAGAAAAATCACGATACTGGCTTAGAAAGACCACAGATCAAGTCTCTTATTCTCTTCAGTATGTAGTATATACCCACCATTGGCATATAATGAAAATTACAAAGCAGTCCAAATCCATAAGAAACTATATATTATGAGCATGAAATGAGATAGGTGGCTGGCTTAACCAGTATCATACCCATTCATGCACAAAAGAACAAAGGGGGACAAATTACTATCCCAACACTCATAGATCAAATGTCATGGTTATACATCTCGCAAAATCATTAATTGTGAAGTAGAAATTGAATTTAGAAGTATCAAAATGGTTTAATAGAAGACCAAGTAAGAACTAAGTTGGATACTATCATAGTTGTTAAAGGCGCAAGGAGGACTAAGGCTCCAATGGGTCTTGGAGCGTAGGCTCAAGGTGCAACGCGAGGCATGCGCCTTAGAAACACGTGGCGCATAAAATAAAATATATACTCTTTTACTAGCTAAGCATAAAGGGCGCCCCCGGTGCACTACGCGTCCCCGCTAAGCGAGGGTCCGGGGAGGGGTCCCACCACAAGAGTGTACCGGGGGCAAGCTGTCCCCTGCTAATTTTTTGGCAAGAGGCCGCTCCTAAGACTCGAACCCGTGACCTCTCGGTCACATGACAACAACTTTTACTAGCTATTTGCACCAAAAATAAATTTTTCCTAATACATATCATGGTGTACATTTGCATGGGAGAAACTTTTCCTTTTAGGGAACTTTTTCTTTTCGGGAAACTTTTCATATTTTCCTGGTACATCGTTCACTTAGAATTTCCAATAGTGAACCTCAATTTCCCTCAAGGGAAACATCTCAAGGGGAACCGAGGGAAACCAACTTCCTAGAGTGTACCTTAGGGAAACCATGTAGGTACATCGTTCACTTAGAATTTCCAATAGTGAACCTCAATTTCCCACAAGGGAAACATCTCAAGGGGAACCGAGGGAAACCAACTTCCTAGAGTGTACCTTAGGGAAACCATGTAGTGTACCTTAGAGGAAACCAACTTCCTATAGTGTACCTTAGGGGAAACCATATAATGTACCTCGTGGGAAACCAAGTCTTATAGTGTAACTCAGGAGAAACCAACTTCCTAGAGTGAATATCAAAGGATACTTGAGGTAAACCTAGGGGATCATGAGGTCATTTAAAAAACAGGAAAAATCAGAAAGTGTATGTATCAATTCATCGTGGAAGTTAAAGTGGAGCAATTACTCAATATGGAGAACGTGACTTGTGGCATAAAGCAGGAAGTTACCCCAACGTCTATAAAAGGAAGGAATCACGATGAAAACTCAACAACTCAACACACCCAAGTAAAACTCTAGCAAATTATCTCTAGACAGCATATTTAAATTTCTCAGTCATTCCCTTAGTTCTCATTTTAATTCAAGTTCAATTTCATGTACAATTTTATTTTATTTATTGTTCAATCATTTTCTGTAAGGTCGGTATCGTTTTGATAATTGAAAACCTTTAGGAATTTTCGGTCTCTTTAATTCTTACAATCGTTTGTTACGTAGAAGTCAGAAAGCCCACTCAATTTCACTCCATAGTTCGAGAATACTACAATTCTCTGGCACGCCCGCAATTTCCCACGAAAGAGCCAAACACTAGCTAAGCATAAAAAAAAAAAGAAACACTTATGACCACACAAACAAAACAAAACAACATAAAAACATAATACTAAATCATAAATGTCAAAAAGATCAAATTAAGTTCATACATACTTCATAGAGACACTAACATATACTTAACGTCTTAACCTAAAATACCTAACTATAACTAATGCTACTAAACTAATAACCATTCATTGTCAATAAAAAAGAACACACACAACAAAAACTAATAATCATCATCATCAAGATCATCACTCTTTTCTTCTTCAATGTGGAAGTTTGTTTTTGCCTGGAGTGGAGGATACTTCTTTCTTTACATGACTTCTTCTCCCAATCTTTCTCTATTTTTTATATATTTAATTATGACCGAGACTCTTGATATTCTTATTTAAATTAAGGGTTACGATTAATCTTATTTAAGTTAGATTTGTGGTTGAAATTAATCAAACAGTTATTATAGAGAAAAATGTAAATATAAAAATAAAAACCTAAGTAAAAGCCACCAGGCGCACCAGGCTCCCAGGTGCATAAGGCGAGAGCTTTTTGTACAGAGCCTCATTTTCTAGGTTCAAGGCTCAAGACAGTGAGCCTTGACTGAGGCATGCCTTTAACAACTATGGATACTATACCATGAGATAAAAACAACAACAAACAAAAATTCCACCAACATTTGCAAATATCTGAATGAAAGAGCTGCAGAAAAAATCTTATAAACAGCGGTAGGGAAACAAAACACAGGCATAGGCTGCTATTCAACTGCAAATAGTTAAGAAACCCCAAGTTGGTCATGTAGAATAGTTGAATTTACCTCCATCCCATGGAGTATCATCAGGTCTGCAATTCAACAAATTTAGAGCATAAGTGCAACTATACATGCACTGGAACTAAATAATATGATACTATTAAATAGGGAAAGAAGAAAGTAAATAAAGGATAGTTACTTTAGCATCATTGATATTTAACTCACCCAAATATAACAGCATTCCACAGCATAATGTTGTTGTCTTGAGGAGCACCACTAATTCCTGCAGGAGGATCTTGTTGCAACCTCTTAAAATCCCTCATCAATCTCTTCCTAGCAGGCGTCGACATCCTCACCGCCTATAAAATCAAAAGATGAAAAATCAAATGGCGAAAACAAAAAGAGAATAACAAACAAAAGGATAGTGATGTTCATTTCTCAGAATATATAACAAGGAACCGTCAAACTAGACTTGTTTGAAGCAGCAACAGTAATGAAAACCAGCAACACTTCGTGGTCATTCCCATAATGATTTGAATGGCTGACTTGATAACCTAAGCCCTTGTTTGGGAGGAAGTTAATGGAGGTAAACAAGAGTAATGGAAGGTTAAATATCACATTAACCTTGTTGGGAGTTGTTTTGGGAGAGTAAACGAAGGTTAATGGAAGTTAAACTTTTAGTTTCTTTATCCTCCAAACTCTAGCCTCCAAATTGGGGGGTTAATGGAAGTAAGGGAAAGTTCATTGCAGAGTAAATTTAACTTTCCTTCACATTCTATAAACTTCCAAATAAGGTTAATCGTTTACATCACTTCCATCTCTTTTCCATTACATCACTCTCACATCCGTTAACCTCCAAACTCCCAAACAAACAAAGGCTAAGTTTAGAGGAAACCAAGCTTGAAAAATAGTAGGCTCGTCTAATACATGTCTTTTACTCGATGGACCCAACGAGAAATCATATAGAGAAAATATACTAACAATCAATTTATCGGCTCACATAATTCGCAGCAATATTGTGTCAACAAGACAGCTACGCCAAAACACGCATAATTAAGAACATATCCCCTAAAACAAAACCCTAGATCCAGAAACAGTAATTCTCAATCAATCAAATCCTCAACGGATTAGAAATTAAGTGTTCCCCCGATCCGACATCCCTCATGAGCGCATCAAACCACAAGTTACATCAAAATAAAGAATCCAACAACGCAAAAACAAAAATGAAGAAGAAGAAAAACTCACTTGTAAGGAAACGCGGCGAGAAGCTGAGATTATAGGAAATTGAAAACCCCTTTGCACCCTATTTATATAAGAATTATCGGGAAACAAATAGCAAAATATGATATCAGAAAATACCTTCCATAACGATTGATAATATATAAAGAGGATAGAAAAAAATCTTCAGATAAAGATCTTTTTGGTTAATATGAATATTATATAATAATTAGAGAAGAGAATCGCAGTTTGGGTGGCTCAGGTCAGCTATTATGGGGTTTTATAGGCAACTTGGTATTTTATGTGCTATGCTGTGCTATATTCACATAATAATTTTACTCTTTTTTCTTTATTTACAAATTACAAAATCTATCGTCTTTCTTTCTCTTCCTAGATGCCGTCTAAGTTACGCTGAGATTTGTCTTTACCTCTAGATAAATTATTACTTGGAGTGTATGATATGTACGGTAAAGAAAATTGGATTCTGCAAGTTGAAACTTTATTTGTTCAATTTGAAATTTTAATCATCAATCCATTTTTATTATCATTATATCTAAATTTAATATTAATTATATATAAAAACATGAATGTAACTTAAAAAAATATCGAAAGTTGATAACAATAGCAAATACCGTATTTTTTAATCACCATTTCTCACCTAACAATAATAGCACAACTGAAAAATAACACCCGATTTTTAAAAGTATTTATTCTTTATTTATTTAAGGCATGGTGAGATGGATCAAAGATGAACTCGTGTTCAACAAGTTAGGTTTATTAATTCAAGAATAAAAGTCGAAGAGAAAATTTGAATTAGACAAACTAAACTTGAGAATAAGAGGTGAGACAACAAACTAATGTCAAAGCTTGCTTAACTAAACTAATAATGGAACGAAAATAGTAAGCTAAACTAAGGTAAAACGAAATATAAATCAAAGTATGTGAAAATGGAAAGTAAAACTAAGTTACAACTAAGCTAATCGAATAACTAATCTAATTAATCTCCTAATTACATTGTAAAAGCTACTATTTATAGTGAGTAAGTCATTCTCTGATTTCTAATAGGTCTTTTAGCATTCCTCTGGTCAGATTAGAGTTGTAAAAGTCAGGTAAGAATGAGTCCTTTCAATTAGAGTTCCGATTGGAGTAAAATGCTGATTTCTGTCGTAGTTCGTCGAGCTACTATGCCATGCTCGTTGAGCTACTTGTGATTTACGTGTTTTGCGACTTTTAGACTTCCTTAGTTGACTCAAAATCGTAGCTCGACGAGCTACCTACCGAACTGCCAATTTTCTCCATTTAAGGCCCAAAACTGCCTGAAATCGCTCAGAATTCTAAGCAAGACCAAAATAAGATAAAAGTCACTAATAATCAATGGAATATATACATTAAGATTTAAAAATAAAGATAAAACTATATTATAAACCCTACCTAAAATGGTGATAACAATTGGACGTCTCCGCAAGAGTAATGAACATCTCCTTAACAGGGTCACTGCTTGTAGATCATTCATTCTCAACGGAGTTTCGGACTGGGGTGAGAAACACTTACTCTCCACATTCACCGCATCAAATAGTGGAGATGTGGGGATTCGAGATGATATTCGGAGTCCTAGAGGTACTTGCGTGGGAAACGGTCATTGGGAACATTTCGACGTACAAGCGAGTAATGAATTAAGAGAAAGAGAGAGTTTTAATGTAGATAGAGAGAAAATAACCAAACCTTTCTATTGGCATTGAGAGTTCCTTTTATAGATTATGTTTGTGGGGTTGTGAGATGTTGAGTTTGTGAATGTTGAGTCATGGTCCATGGGTCCATAGAGTTGTGTGTAAAAATATTGGGGTTAAATTTGACCATTGTAACTTTTATTTTTAAAGCAAGGAATAAGAATCTTTTGTACATGGAAAAAAAAAACTAAAAAACTACAGAGTATAGAGGGTTGTAGAGAGACTCCTCCTTCTCTCTATACTTTTTTTCTTTTCATTCGTGCCTTCTTCTCAAGCTTTCCGTCGTTGCTGCCACCATCACCGTCACCTTCTCGGTTCTTACTTTCTATCAAGGTCCTTTTAGAGGAGGAAGCTTGTCTTTCTTCTTCCTCATCCCATTTATGTTTAAGTCTTTGTTCTTTTAGCTTCAGATTTATTTTTTCTTATTAGTTTGAAGTCTATATACTTTCTCGAATTTATTTTCCATCAGATCTACACCTGTTTGCTATACTTTTATCTTTTATTCTTTTTTCGATCTTAACATGAGCATTCCTATAGATATGCGTGGTTGAAAAAAAGAAAGGACTCAGATCCGAATGTCCGGAAGAGGCTAAATGATAAAGAATGGATTACAGCTGTTTTTCGATGGGATTCGACTTACGAGGAGTATATGATTTCTATTTTTATTGTATTTGTACATTTTATGGTTTTTTTTATTACTCTTTGTAGTCGTTTTATTGCTCTTTGTAGTACAGGGTGAGAGGTTTTAACTTGCTATATTTGTACTTTGTGATTTAACCATATATTCGGCATTTTTATAAAAAAATAAAAATAAAAATAAAATAAAATAAAATCTTTTGTACATGCTCTAACAAATTTCAAATCCAATAAATATAATTTACCCCAAATTTAATAGTAGCACTGTCAACTGTAGAATTTAATTTCTGGCGGACAACAAAAGTTTAACAGAGAAATGGTGGAGTGAAGCTACAATACAATAGCATGATATGAGTCAGAAAATAATAAAATTAGTAGCTGATGGCTTTTACAAAGAAGCTCTCTCTTTGCACTCTCATCTCCACTCTGCTTCGCCTCGTACCCATCACTTCGCTTTCGCTCCACTCCTCAAAGCATGTGCCAAGCTCAAGTCTTTTCGTCATGGCCGAATCATCCATGCCCATCTCATCAAGATTGGCTTTCAATCCGACGTACATTCAGCCACTGCCCTCACCCACATGTACATGAACCTTAATCTTTTACACGATGCACTCAATGTGTTCGATGAAATGCCTCACCCAAACTTAGCCTCCCTCAACGCTACTATTTCAGGGCTTTCACGAAATGGGTATCATGACAAGGCTTTTTTGTTGTTTAGAGAGGTAGGGTTTTGTGGGTTTAGGCCCAATTCAGTAACCGTAGCCAGCGCTTTGGCTGCTTGTGGTAGTGCTGCTGCCAATTGCTTGCAATTGCATTGCTGGGCTATAAAATTGGGAGTGGAAATGGATATCTATGTAGCAACATCATTGTTGACTACTTATTCAGATTGTGGGGAGATAAATTTGGCTACAAAAGTTTTTGGAGAGATACCCGGGTCTGATAGGACGGTGGTGAGCTATAACGCTATTGTTTCTGGATTTTTGCAGAATGGGATGATCAGTGAAACCTTACATTTGTTTAAGGACATGATTGAATGTTCAATTGTAAAACCCAATTCGGTTACATTAGTTTCTGTTATTTCTGCTTGTGCTACTCTTTTGTATCTTCGGTTTGGGAGGCAAGTTCATGGGTTCTTCATGAAGACTGAGGTGAATTATGATATAATGGTGGGAACTACATTTATAGATATGTATTCAAAGCTTGGACATTTGGAATCGGCATATGCGGTGTTCAATGAACTGGATGATGATAATAAGAATTTGGTAACATGGAACACAATGATACATGGGATGATGTTGAATCAACAGAGTGACAGAGCTGTTGAGTTATTTGAAAGTTTAGCATCTCAAGGACTGAAACCTGATTCAGCAACTTGGAATTCAATGATTAGAGGATTCGCAAAATCAGACAATGGGGTTAAAGCTTTTAACTTTTTCAAAAGAATGCAATCCGCAGGGTTAAGGCCGACTTTGAAGTGTATTACTAGTCTATTACCAGCTTGTGCGTCTTTGTCTGATATGCGACGCGGGAAGGAGATTCACGGGCATGCTGTTAGAATTTATATCAATAGCGATGAATTTATGGCTACTGCCCTCATTGACATGTACATGAAATGTGGGTGTTCCTCTTGGGCACGAAGAGTTTTTGATCAGTTTGAGATAAAGCCTAAAGACCCAGCATTATGGAATGCACTGATATCTGGGTATGGGAGAAATGGAGAGAATGAAGCTGTATTCGAGGTGTTTGACAAGATGTTGAAGGAGAAGGTGGAACCGAATTCAGCAACGTTTACTGGGGTTCTATCCGTGTGTAGTCATACGGGTGACGTTGACAAGGGATGGGAAACTCTGAAGATTATGATGAAATATGGTCAGAAACCAATGGCAGAACATTTTGGTTGCTTGGTTGACATCCTAGGTCGATCCGGTAGGCTGGATGAAGCTAGGAGACTAATAGCAGAGATGCCGGAGCATCCCCCTTCTGTTTTTGCTTCTTTGCTGGGTGCTTGTGGGCACCATTTGCATTCTGAGTTAGCAGAAGAAATGGCTATGAAGCTCTCAGAGCTAAAACCTGAGGATCCAGCTCCTTTAGTGATATTGTCAAACATTTATGCTGGACTTGGAAGATGGGGAGATGCAGAAAGAATCAGACAAATAATAAATGACAGAGGATTAAGAAAACTTCCTGGACATTGTTCAATTGGAGTTGCATAACAAGGAAAAATACATCCATATATTTAACTGATAAAGCAATTTCACTTCACTCTTTGCTCAATACTGATCAGGTCTTGTTTCATTTATGAATTCCTGAAAGTTATTATAGATAGGAGAAGTGTGAATTGTTCAACAAACTTTTGGTGGAAACCCAAAGTAGTCATCGGAATGGTTAGGGGGCTCATATATGAAGCAAGAGATGACATCTCTTAGCGTAATTACGCCAACAACCTCGTTTCCATCTCCAGCTACCACATAGATCCTGTGAATAGAGTTCGAAGCCAGGCGGTCAATCACGCCACCAAGAGTCACATCTGTCTTGCACGTTATAGGTGGTAAAACTCTGCCAACTTCCTTGTTTGAGCTTACAGTTATCATGAAATCCATAACTCTGAGCTGCCTGAAAAGGAATGCAAGATCCAGGACACAAATTTAGTCAAGGCTTCAAGATTATTTTCTTTCATGTGGTTCAGCACAAATAGTTGTCATATTATTCCGGTTTTCTCTTCCTAGATTAGCCATTTTCCTTTCTTAGCATTCAATGGTTACTCATATTTTTACCGAGTCTGGTATCGGTATTGTGGTAACTTCCGACACAAATTGTATTTTCAAGTTCAAATGAATAAATATATACCTGAAATTTTTGAAAAGTTGAGGTTCAAGCAGCAAGTGCCTGATATCCCTTATGCTTATGCTCCCAACAATTTTTTTCTGTGGACCTTCTACGGCTGGAAGACCACCGATATGGTGATCTCTCATTCTCTTGAAAGCTTCTAGAATCAATTCATCTTTCTGGATGCTAACAACCTAATGAGGAAGAAGATTAAAAGTTCAAATTAAGAGGCCATCATCTGGGAGAGAAGTAATCTGTTGTGAAGAATACTCACCTCATCAGAAGACATGAACGGAAGTCCGAAGTCTGAAATGGGACGTGATGCAATACAATCAAACCAATCCCTTCCCTTGCATTTTTCTAGACCCTGAACAACCGCAGTTTGGGTGATGAAGTTTTTTATGTCCGGGCTTCCTGGTTCCATCACTGGTACATTTCGCAGCCTATATTTTGAAAGTAGAAGTAAGACATTCAACATTGAACTCTCTGTTGCAACCGGAAAAAATGGAGCCCAGCGATATGATTTCAGTACTGTTCTCACCTATAAGGAGGAAGAAATGCAGTAAGAAACAAATATCAACCCTCTTTCTTTGTCAAAGCTAAAACAACAAATGTATTCTCAAAGACTCAATTCGAGCATTCAACTTGGAAGCTTGGCAATTTTATCAAAAAATGACATACACAGCATATTATTTTCAACGTTTCGGATGCATTCAGCAAAAATGTGGTACTAATTCTAAACATAAACATACAGTGGTTGACTTGAAGGGTTCTTCTTGAAGGATAACTTTGTAGAAATCCTCCCCCAAGTTATCAGCAGCAGCAGGAGCATTCTTCCCGACGCCCTTATCCGCAGCCATTCCACCAGCAACAGCCGCACCAACAGCAGCAGCAGTTAGGCCAACAATAGCAGCTGGACCCGTAGCACCCAATGCCGCTGCTCCAATAGCTCCAACAGCACCAGTACCCACACCAGCAACGGTTGCCGTGCTCGCTGCTAAAGCCACAGCTGCCAGTTCCGCGCTCTCAAGCACCCAGAGAACAATTGCTGAGTAATCTATGATTCCTAGGTACCTCTCTTTCCACTCCAAACTATTTTTGACATTTTGGTCTTTCACAGGAGCAGCCATAATCTTGTATTCGGACAAAATCTTCACAGTTTCAGCAACAGATGTTTCTGCCGGAATTTCAATGACTACATTCAAAGCCAAATTCAAATTAATCCCCATTCAATAATCCAATCCAGGATATATGAATCTGATGTAGTTCTAGAATTATAAGATGATACCTTTTCCGGTAGGCACCATTGGGAATGAAGAAACTGGAATCCTTGCAAAAGCAGTAGTTAAGGTCTCCTGCAATGATTGTGGCAATTTCTTTCTAGCCTGAACCTTATCAAAATAAGCGTCAAAGCTTGCAAGGTTTGAACCTTTCATCTTCTTTTCTTCTTCTGCCATATCTGTATACAACAAATCTCATTACTAATTATGAAACAAACTCTTTTGATATGGATGGATAAATTTAACTTCAATTTGTTTAAATTCATATCAAATCCTTATCAAGGAAAGGAAAGAATCTTAATTAATCACAACTGTGTTATTAGGTTCGAATTAGAATCTAATTCTCCTATTTCATCTAACATTATCTGCTCCTAAATTAACATTTCATCCGAATCGAACAAAGGGTAAAAACAATAACTTTCATTGATTGTAATTTAAAAAAAAGAAAAGAAAATTACAGAGACAACAGAATAACATACCTGTAAATGTTTTGTCTTGAGAGAGATTAGATTTGGTTTGGGAAAGATGTTACTTTCTTCTTCTTCTTGTTTCAGTTGTTTTCATTTGCATGGTTATCGTAGAATTGCCACGTTTTGTTTTGTTTTGTTATGTTTAGTGAATTGCTTGCTACGAGGAAGAGCTGGGGTCTGCCACCTATGGTTTTGTATTCGCCGAATAATTATAGCCATTCAGCTCGGCAGGCTTTCTTTTTGAAGCCCAATTGCTTTGTCTATAGCAAGTTTCCAAATTTTATAGCCCACCAAGACCATGATTTTCACATTGCAACATAATTTATGGTATTCTCACCTAAATTTTGTCATATTCTTTAATTTCATAAAGTTTGTGAATTATTAAATATCAATTTTATAATTAGATATATTTACTGATTTTAAAATACTAAGCTTGTATGTAATTAATTTCATTCAACAATATCTAGAACATAATAAAAGAAGTGGGAAAAAAACTAAGTATTCAATATTCTTAATTAAGAGTTTGTTTGGTTTGTTTAATGATGTTGTTAGTTATTGTTGCTGCTTATAGATGATAAATATTAATTGACTTTCCTAACACAAATTAGCTACGAAAAGTAGCTAGAAAATGTGTACTAAAGTTATGCACGTTTTTTCCATTCAAGTTTCCGGTTTTCTATGAGATTTTTTCATATAGAATTGCTTATATATATTAGAGTTGATAATTGTCTATACGATCTGTATAGAGAAATAGGAAAGAAGTGGCATTTCATTAGAGAAGAATATTAAATAGAAAATACACCCTAGAAGTGTGGAACTAAGAAAAGCTATAGTTAGTTAACAAAACTAATTACAACTATAATATATTAAGATAAATACATAGAAAGTCCTTAATCCTTATCACGTTCCCTCAAAATGGTCGGTCAAAACGAGAGACCAATTTTGCGAATTAATGGAGCAAATGTGGAGTGTGACAGAGGCTTTGTAAGAGCGTCTGCAAGATGATCATTAGTGGGAATATAAGCAACACAGAGAATGCCAGATTCAACATTTTCACGAATAAAGTGGTAGTCCAAGGCAATGTGCTTCATCTTCGAATGGAATACCGAATTGGCACAAACATAAGTAGCACCTGCATTGTTAAAAAATAACGGGAGCAATAGCAGACCTCAATCCTAATCTTGAAACAAATTACGTAACCACAGTACTTCAGTTGTTGCGCGGTATTCTGCTTTCGTAGAGGAACATGTTCTTGTACGTTATTTCTGAGATGTCCATGAGATGAGATTTTTGATATACAATGTAAGTGTTGGTCCCTAATAAAGCAGAATTAAAAGAGGCGGAATGGTGAATAGAACTACTGGATAATTTTAAGACTTCATTTTTTTCACTTAAGTCAATATAGTACAGAGAATAAGTCCAGATTCAGAAGCAATTTCAATCTACTAAACTGATTAGCAATTCAGTCTACTGAAGTTCTTTCAGCTTCTGAGAATTACATATTCAGAGGATGACTCTTATAAGAGGTTTTGAGGGTAAATTTCATCAATGGTGTACAACCTTTTACTCCATTTCATACTTTAGTGTACAATTTTTATTTTGTCTCAGTAATATGTACAACCTTATAGGTGACTTCCCACTTTGGTGTACAACAGGTAAAAATAACCGGTCAAACCTGCCTTTCCAACTCATTTTTTAAAAAATGTGACTCAAAAAAAAAAAAACTACCATCATACCCTCTTCTTCATCATACTCTCTAAATCTCTCTCTCTCTAAGTCTACAAATCCTCTTTTCTCTTTCTAAAACATCAGATTGCATAATTCATTTCATCTCACGTTCGAAAGTATTACTGCAAACCAAGAGTTTCAACAAAAAAATACCTATTTGCAACTATCGTCATAAGCTATCATATTCATAAAAAAATGGACACATTTTCAGCATGTTTAGCCGAACTCCTCGTTATTCTCAGATCCTTGAAAAACCAAATTGAATTCATTCTAGAAGCTGAATTATTGTCTGAAAATGATGGATTTAGTCCAATAAGATGACTATGAATTATAATTAAATATAGCTTTAGAGCATAGTGGATGTCAATAAAATTGAAAGAAAATAAGCTATTATCATTTCTCTCTCTTTCCTTTTCATTTGTAACAAAAGCTCATTTTTAAATTACAAAGTATCCTAATCCAAAACCAACAACACATGTATCTGTGAATCTCGACCTCATCTCCGACGGGGGTGGCTTCGCAAAATCTACTTGTAGAGGAACAAACTGGCGACGGAGATAGCATGAGGGATGATGGCCTTCAATAAGAAGTTAGGAACCAGTGACGGTTCATTTGAGAATAATTATTTTTTTAATTTTTTTTTAGAAAAAAATTCAGCTTCCAGAATGAGTTCTAGTAATAGTGGAAGAATTGAAGACGACGAGTACTCCATGGGAAGATCAAGGGACAATTTCATTCTCAAATATAAATACATTAGACTACAGTAGCTATCCACGAATGACTGTGTAATCTCCATTAACGACTGTATAATCAGATCCGAGGAGCTCTAAATCGATTTGGTTCTTCATTATTTTGAAAAACAAACCCAGTTGAAGAGAGAACGGATTTATAGAGAAATAGGGAAAGATGGGGGAGATGAAAGGGAAAGATGGAGAGAGGGATAAGAAAAAAGGGTATTTTAGACATTTTAATCTTAGGGGTCCCATGTTTTTAATGGGAGAGATGAAAAAAGGATGATGTGGTGCGTTGACTGGCGTTGACCGGTCATTTTAACCGGCCATACACCAAAGTGGGAAGTCACTTATAAGTTCATACATATTAGTGAGACAAATTGAACGTTGTACACCAAAGTGTGAAATAGGACAAATGTTGTACACCATCGATGAAATTTACCCGAGGTTTTGAAGTGATGTAAAACAAATGATAAATAATATGTTCACAAATTCAATAATGTTCAGAGTATTGAGATGTAATATAAATTCAAAGCACATAGGAGATAAATATATAGAGTTCAGTGGAAGTACAGTTAAACCTCGATAAATGAATGTTCGATAAAGTAATAACCTTGTTTATATAATAAAATCTTTCGGTCCCGACTTGGGCCAATGGACTAAAGTAATAACCTCGCTAAATGCATTAAGTAATAAAAATATTTAAATCCTTAAGGGCCCAATGAAAATATAAATTAATAATTATTGAATTACATACAATATATATAGAGAGACCAAAACCTTTCAGTCAATCAACTAAAAGTCATTTCTTCTGAAAAAATGCATTTATGGTTGATTGTTTTTTCTTTCCACCTAAACCAAAATGAACACCATCCTTAACTTTTTGTAGTGCAAACACAACTTCTGGTATATTTTGCTCATGTTGTAGCAAGTAGTTGTTTAAGATAACCATTGCTTGAAAGACCTCTTTTGACGATACATTTGCGACAACGCAACTATCATCTAGCCTTGGATCATACAGTCTTATGCATTTTACAATGAAAAATTATCTATAAAATAATAAATATTGATTTATCGATAAATGAATAATCTATTCATTTATCGATAAATAAATAATCTCGCTTAATGAATATTTTTTTCCAGTCCCAAGGATATGCATTTATCGAGGTTTTACTGTAAAATGAAACATCAAGGAAAGAAATACTCAGCAGATTTATCCTGGTTCAGCCTCTTGCATACGTCCAATCCTCAAGATACCTTCTCTCGAGCTTTAATCCAGTATTGATCTCTTTCATAGGCAGAGAACAAGCCTTTTACAAAAATATCTAAGCTTGATTGAAGTACCCTCCTTCACTCAACACTTACTCTATTTCTCACTTTGCTACTTAAAACCGAAGTAACAAAACTACTAAAAACGATAGAAAGATTACATGGTTTTTTAGATAGAAAATGGTATGGACTAATCTCTCTCTCAAATTGATTACACAAGTATGAAATTTTATTGTGTTTTGCAATTGCTCTGTTTTTCTCGTATATCTCGTACATGTCTCATTTTGCTTATTTTCCACTATTTGAATTTGAGCTAGAGCTTGCATTCTATATGCAATTCTTTAAACTAGCCTTTTGACTTCAGAAGATATTCGTTGATAAATTTTATCTTTAATTCTTCTCTTGGATTCTAGCCTGACTAGTGAATTGTCGTTTTTAGAAACTAGTCATTTGACTTAGAAGACCATTGAGAAGTTTTATCCTCAAATCTTCTCTTGGATTCTGGTCTGGCTAGAGAGTTCCCGTATTTGTGTATAGAGATAGATGGGTGTTGCAGAGATGTCAGTTTTTGTGCAGAACCAGAAGTGGTAAGTTTGGGGAAGACAACACTATTGTCTCTTCTAGTGCATTGTATTAGGCTTCTGGTTCTAGACTTGGGCCTTGCTTTTGTCAGGGCCTTTATTTGGTGAAGGCCTTTTGCTTGTTTATGGGACAGAGGCGGCCTAATTGCCTTGAATAATATTTCACACTTATAAAAAATTGTTAGTTCATAAGGCAATATTTAATTCTGAATTTTTTTAATATATTAAGGGATATTATTCCTTGAGGTTGTTTTTGTCATAATCAAAACTTAATCAAAATTGAGTTTCAATAGTAAGCAGTAGTCGAAATATAATCATTATTATCACAAGCCCAATCCGTGCTAGAGAAAGCATGTATTTGGAGTGGAGAATTGATATAAAGAACTAATCCTGTAGATAATGTGCCACTTAAGTAGCGAAGTAGACACTTCAAGGCTAGTAAATGATCTTCGATTGGACGATGCATGTATTGGGCTTGTTTATTTATAGTGAAGGTAACACCAGGGCGAGTTAGGCTTAGGTACTGTAAATTTCCAATTAAGGCACAATACTCAGTAGGATCTGGAAGACTTTTCTAGTTAAAGACAACGGAAGATGAGTCGTTTTGGGGGTTGCAACATGCGTAGAACCATCTATGTTAGCCCGATTTAAAATATCAGAAATATATTTTCTCTAACTTAAGAACAATCCAGTAGGATGAGGAAGAACTTCAACTCCAAGAAAGTAGGCGAGTGTGCCCAAATCTTTAAGAGAGATCCGAGAGGAATTTTTTTTTTTTATGAATGCTTCAAGGACATGCGAATCATTACTTGTAACTATAATATCATCAACACAGACTAATAATTAGATAATCTAACCATTGGAGTGGATTTTAAACAGAGAAAAATCTGAAACAAATTTTGAAGTCCACTTGAAGCAAAAAAATTAGATAACTCGTTATACCAAGCCAGTGGCGCTTGTTTAAGGCCATGCCTATGAAGCACCGATACTTCCTGAAGGTCACCGTACGCGTATCCGATACTCCGAGTATGGGGATACGCCGGGATACGTATGGGACACGCCTGGGAAGTGTCCCCTTTTTTCTTTTTTTTTAAATGAGGGGATACATGACGACACTTTGGGGACACTTTGGGGACACGTCGGGGATACTTTAGGGTTTTTTTTAAAACACTTTGAAAGTATAAGGGTTCTTTTTTTAAAACTCAGAAAGTATAAGGATTAAAATTAAATAATCCCACCCACTAGTATATATAGGCACAACATTTGGATTGAACCCTAAAAACTAAAATTGAAGGTGCGATGCGATTGAACCCTAAAAAATTGAAGTTCCTAAATCATTTTCTTCATCTGGTCGAGTTCTTCTGTTCAATTAGTTAATATTATAGATGTTATTTGTGGTTTTATAATGACTTGTGAGTATTATTTGTGTTTTTATAATGACTTTATGACTATGATTTGTGATTTATATATTTATGTATCTTTTGAATTTTTATTATAAATGATATATATATATTATTAATTATATACAAATTTGTCGTATCCCCGCCGTACCCGTATCTCATATTTTTTAGAAATGCCGTTTGCCATACCCGTACGCGTACCCGTATGCGTACCCATATCGGTGCTTCATAGGGCCATACAATGCCTTATTCAAATTGCACACATAATTTAGATGTATTAAATCACTTTAACCCGACGATTAAGAGATGTAAACTTCATCTGTGACTATACCCTATAAAAAAGCATTGCTAATGTCAAGTTGGCATAAGGGCCAACCTCGACTCACAACAAGAGACAAAATCAAATGGACGGTAGCTGGTTAACAATGGGACTAAAGGTCTTATTATTATCAAGACCCGTGCATTGATGGAAACCCTTTGCCACAAGTCGGGCTTTGTACTGAATAATTTTACCATTGGGATCTTTTTTTTATGTGAAAAATCCATTTACAACCAACAACATTTTGAGATATAGAGGGCTTCAAGTTTTATTTCGAATAAGGGCATCAAATTCAACATCCATGGCTTTTCTCCGCACTGGTCTTTTTAGAGCCTGTGCAATTGCTTTTGGAAGAGACTCAAAGTCAGTCACCTGAGCATGAAGATTAAGTTTAGTTATGGGTTTACTGACACTATGGGATAGGTTGAATTGGACTCATTTGAGGAGGAAAAAAAGCTGATATTAGGAGCATCAAAACTCCATAGTCCATTAAAGATGAAGAAATATCTTTCTCCTAACAAAGGCAACAAAGAGAGATTAATCAGAAACTAAATTCAAACATAAAAAATCAAAACTCACCTTTTGAGGCCGAGTGTAAACTAGAGAAGAATACCAGACAAGAGCATGGGTAGAATCAAGGGAGGAATTGACAAGTTCCCTTTCAAAGAGCCTGATTATCTTAGATGGTGAAAAACTGGATGGTTGATCATCACTGAAGATGCGACTTGGTTCTTAGCCTGCACATCCAACACATTCCTTTAAACTGCAAAATGATCACACATTTGTTCAGTCTCTATAAAAGGGTAAAGAAGATGAATTAAAACTACAATATAAGATAACCAAGAAGATACTTGAGAGGGTTTTAAGGAAATAAACAAAATGTGGATGATCCGACCTATCATCCCAAGAGACCAAGTATCGCATATGTTGTGCGGAATTAATGAAAGATAAATAAGTAAATAATTGAAACACAGATTTACGTGGTTCACCAACGTTGTGTTGGTTAGTCCATGGGCAGAAGGAGAATAGTATTTATTAGGAGGCAGAAAAACAGATTAAAAATTAGGTTTACATAATGGGGTATTTATAATACCCAATCTAACCTAATCCAACTAGGAACCCATGATCCTAATCCAACTAGGAACCCATGATCCCAATCCAACTAGGAACCCATGATCCTAATCCAACTAGGAACCCATGATCCCACAATGTCCCCATGATTCCAAATCCAAGTAGAAATCCGAAACACAATACTACTCCGAATAGGAAATAGGATATACTGATTCAAAGCATTACGACAAATCTCCACCTTGACTTGAATCCTCCTGAAAACATAACAGATGCACCCATGACAGTGCCAGATGAACAGACTTCTCCTTCTGCCTCAGATTTGCCCATAGGCAACTAGTAATCTATGATGTTTAGTAAGTCCTAACAGTGTTGAAACTTGCTCTATGGAACGGGCTTGGTAAACATGTCAGTAGGATTGTCGGCAGTGCCAACCTTCTTCACCTTTACCCTCTTCTCACTTCTCAGAAAATGATACCTCACATCTTTATGCTTTGTCCTCGCATGATGAACATGATCCTTGGCTAAACAGATTGCACTCAAACTGTCACAATACACTGTAGCCTGATCATGATGTAGACCAAGATCACTAACCAGTCCTTTAAGCCAAATCCCCTCCTTAGCAGGTTCAGTTACTGCCATATGCTCTGCTTCCATAGTAGACAAAGTCACTGTAGGCTGTAAAGTAGCTTTCCAACTGACAACTGAACCTCCAAGAGTGAAAACATAACCAGTTGTAGACACCGAGTCGGAGGACCTGTGACGAAAACCCATAACAAGACGGTTGAAACGGTTGGTTCCGATAAGTTAAAAAAATAATAATAAAAAATAAAAATCACGAGGGGGGTCTGTAGGGGTTGCGAGTGCTCAGCGACGTTGGGCGAGCGCCTAGCGGCAGCCGACGCGCGTCCGACGGCAGTTGGACGCGTGCCCAGCAACGCGGGGCGCACGCCCCGCGGCAGCTAGGCGCGCGCGCCCAACATCCATTGGGCGGACGCCCAACGGCGCTGGGCGAATGCCCAACGCCTGTTGGGCGGGCGCCCAACAGAGGTTGGGCGTAGCCCGAAATTTTTTGGGCGTAGCCCGACGCCCGTCGGGCTACGCCCAAAATATTTTGGGATCCGTGCCTATAAAAGGCACGGATCCCCATGCAAGAATGGAGGAGGATTTTTGGGAGCTTCTCACTCTAAAACATTTTTTAGAGAGAGAAAGTTATTTTTTTGGGAAAAAACATTTTTTTCTTAAAAAATCCGAATTTCCTAAAAGTTAAAATTTTACTAAAAACACCGAAAAACACAAAAATCGTAACTCGTGGAATCAACCGACTTCAGCTGTCAATACCGATCTTGAGGTATTATCCGAGGACTAGACTCGTTTTATTTATTTCCTTTATTTATTCATTTTATTTGTTTTATTTATTTAAGGTGATAGTTTTATTTATTTAACTAGTTATTTATTTATCACGTTTTATTTAACATTCCGTATTTATTTAATTTTTCGTCTCGTATTAAATAGACGCTTGGATTTGTTTTGAAATAAAAACCTCGTTTAACATCCCAATATGAACCGTGATCCGATCCAAAGGTAGTTCGGGATTAAAAAAAACGTTGTAATTATAAGTTTTGGAAAACATTTCTAAATAACGTTTTAAAAGAAAACATCGTTTTAGGAGTCTCCGTTATAGACTATGATCCAATTTGGGTAGTTCGGAGGTCCAAAACGATAGAATAGATCTAATGTAAAGTGTTTGAACAAATCTGGAAAGTATAGGGACTGCTGTTGATATTCTGCCTTTTCTGTCACTAACATCAGATTACCGACGGATTTTCTGTCGGTAATCTGCTGGAATCCGAAAATCCCTCTTTTAACCCTCTTTTCTCAACTTTTTGATATTTCTACTTGTATATATATGTATATAACTATGTAATATATTTTTAAAAATTACTTTTGAGTCCTATAACTATTAATTACGTATTATGTATCTATATATTTCATATTTGGAACTTTTTTTTTTTGAATCAAAGAATAAGCTTTTATTAAATTGAATCAGAAACAAGAATAGAAACAATAAAGGGGGGGCATTTTGCCATTCCCCGCGAACAGACACTGAACTGACCGCTCTAGCTAAGCTATGGGCTGCGCAGTTCGCTGAACGCTTGACGAAGGAGATAGATACATTATCTAACTCATGTAATAGAGAAACACAAATGGAAACAATATCAGATAAATAGGACAAGGTCTGCACATTGTTGTTGATAGCTTGGATTAGCGATAGGCAATCAGACCAAACATCAACGTTACCATAGCCGTTGTCTTTCAGCCACGAAAGTGCTTCCTTCACTGCCATTGCTTCGGCTATGATTGGTTCAAAATAGCCGTCCAGAGCACCATGTTGAGCAAATTTGCAAATCCCGTTTTGATCTCGAATTAGGAAACCAAATGAACAGTATCCGTCCTCTTTAAACACTCCGGCATCCACATTGCAGGCTACTTTGTTAATTGGTGGAGCTTACCAGCGGCTAGGTTGTAAACAGATTGGAGGTCTTGTTGTCTGCCGAAGATCCCTAGCAATTACCCATTCCAAATATTCACGGCTTGCTGCAGTAACTACCTCCTCGGCTGCTAAATGTTTTTTGTTCCAGACTTCACTATTCCGATTTTTCCAGATCCCCCAGATTAACCACACTAACTCCTTCTCCGCCTCACTACCTCTATCTGTTATCTTACCAGCTAGCCAACTTATGAATTCCGACATTGAAGCCATACGATCGTCACGGAAGAAGGCTTTCCATATCTGTTGCGTGAAGGGGCAATGCACGAATGCATGATCGTCGTCTTCAACAGCTAATTTACACAGCGGGCACAGGGGGGATAAGGTGCTATGGCGAATTTGCAGGTTACTCATCACAGGTAAGCACCCCGATATCAGTCTCCATATAAAATTTTTAACTTTTGGTGCCATTTTTAACTGCCATAGAAGATTCCAGCTTATAATTTCATTCTCCTGTCTGTCATACTTCTTGGTCAAGCTTCGATATCCCGATTTAACCTTATATTCCCCCGATCTGTCAAATCCCCAGAACCATGAGTCTTCTGATTGATTATTAACTCTGGGAATGGATAGAATTAGGCGCTGGTCTCTTTGGTTGAAAGCCGTCTGAATTAAGTCTCGATTCCATGTGCCGTCTTCCTTCATCAAGTCACTCACAGACCTGATGGTCATTCCTTCCTCTAAAACACTGGTAACTGAAGGGTTTATCAAGTCAGGAAGCCAAGGCTCCTCCCGAATCAGTGTGAGCCTTCCGTTGCCAATCTTCCGTCTTAACCCGTTTTTTAGCAAGTCTCGGCTTAATAGAATACTGCGCCATACGTACGATGGATTATGGCCAATGGTAGAATTTAGGAAATCCGTTGACGGGAAATACCTAGCTTTTAATAGCTGTGCCACTAATGAATAGGGCTGTTTAATGAGGCACCAGGCCTGTTTTGCAAGCAAAGCCATATTGAAGTCCTGTAATCTTCTAAATCCAATTCCACCAGCATTCTTAGGCTTGCACAAGCGCTCATATCGCATCCAATGAATTCCAGTACCAGAATTGGAGTCACCTTTCCACCAAAAATGGTTCAACATGCGTTCTACATCCTCACAAAATTGATTTGGTAATAAAAAGATGCTCATTATATAAGTAGGGATTGATTGGAGCACCGCTTTTATTAACACTTCTTTTCCAGCTCTTGAGAGGAATTTTTCCTTCCAATTGTAGATTCTGGCTTGTATTCTGTCTTTGAGGAAACCAAAGGTTTTCATCTTACTCCTTCCCACCACTGCCGGTGCTCCTAAGTAGAAGCCTAGCTCATGTACCTCCTGAATCGCTAGCTCTGAGCTGATCAAATTCCTGTCAGAGGATCTAGTGTTAGTACTGAAAACCAAGGCGGATTTCTCAGTATTGATACACTAACCAGAAGCTTTCTCATATTCCTGGAGACACTGTTTAATCATTCTAGCTTCGTCAATTGAGGCGCGAAAAAAGAGGTAGCTATCATCTGTAAAAAACAGATGAGAGATGCATGGTGCAGATCGTGCAATCTGGCAGCCATGTATCAGCCCAGCTCGTTCCTTGGCCTGCAAAAGCGTCGATAGACCTTCTGCACAGATTAGAAAAAGAAACGGACTAAGCGGACCCCCCTGTCTCAATCCACGGGTAGGTTGAATTGGTCCAATTTCTCTGCCTCCCTGACTGATTTTGTAACTGACAGATTCAACACACAATTTCATCCATTCAATCTATCTCTCCCCAAATCCCATCTTGGCAAGCATGTCCCAAAGGAACTTCCATTCTACCCTATCATACGCTTTGCTCATATCCAGTTTGAGTGCTGTGATTCCGTATCAGCCCTGCCTTTTATTCTTAAGATGATGGATAACCTCGTAAGCTGCGATGACATTATCTGAGATGAGCCGTTCCTTGAGAAAAGCGCTTTGATTGATTGAAATGACATCTGGGAGGATTTCTTTAAATCTGGTTGTCAGCATTTTAGAGATTATCTTATATAGAACGTTGCATAAGGCTATCGGACGAAGATCGGTCACTTTCTCCACATTTTCCTTCTTCGGAATGAGAGCAATAAGTGTGTCGTTCAAGTGTGGAGGGAACTGGATGTTACGAAGAGCATCCAGGCAGATAGTAGCAATTTCATTACCGATTATATTCCAAAAGCGCTGAAAGAAGGCAGGATTGAGTCCGTCTGGACCCGGACTTTTATCTGGGTGCATGGAAAAGCACGCATTCTTTACATCTTCCACTTCAAAAGGTTGAACTAGAAACTGGTTCTGCTCTGTTGTTACTCTCTGCTGCACTGAAGCTAGAATGCTTCCTACTTCACACCCTTTGCTAGTAAATATATCCTTGAAATAGTCCTGCAAAACATCTTCCAGACCGCAGCCCCAACCACATAAAACTCCGCTGCTGTTCTGAAGTTCATTGAAACTGTTAAAATGCTTACGCGATGAGGCATAAGCATGAAAATATCGCGAATTACTATCCCCGTCTTGGAGCCAGTGCTGTTTAGCCCTTTGTTTCCAGAATTCTTCCTGCATTTGTAAGGCTTTAACATAGTTAGTTCTGACAGTCCGAAAAAGCTCCACTCCCAGTTGATCTGTTCTATAGCGAAGCGTTTCTGTCTGCCTTCTAGCCTCTTCGACCCATCTCTGCAAATTATTGTCTAAATTTTTACTCCAGATCTGGAGCGCTTCGGTACATGCCAATAATTTTTCTGATATGGATTTCCCCACATTCGCCTCCCAAATCGTCTGAATTAGAGTCGCGCAGCTGCTGTCCTTAAGCCACATGTTTTCAAATCGGAACCTTTTCACCTTAGGAACCGCAACCCATGCTTTAAATTGCAATAGAAGAGCCGAGTGGTCAGAACAAGCCGCAGCTAAGTTGTGAACAACGGAACTGCCAAAGTTCTCTCTCTAAGCCGTGTTAGCCACTACTCGATCCAACCTCTCTTCAATTCAGCGGCTGGATCCTCTACCGACCTCCCAAGTAAATTGATAGCCCTTCATCGGAATGCTGGTTAGATCACAATCTCCCAGAGCCATTTGAAAACCTTCCAACATCCAATACGGTCTTGCTAAGCCCCCACGTTTTTCATCCGCCGATACAATACCGTTGAAGTCTCCTACGCAAACCCACGGACTCTGATTAGATGAAACCAGAGACTTTAAAATTTGCCAAGATTCCTTCCGTCTGCTTCTCTCCGGTAATCCATAGAAACCTGTCAATCTCCACGACTGAATGTTGGGAACTGAAACCATACCATTTATGAAGTTTGGTGAGGCATCAATTATATTCACTGCAATACTACTTCGCCAAAATAGGGCAAGACCTCTACCATGGCCCTTACCGTCAACGATAAAATGGTTCTCAAACCCCAGCTTTTTACAAACTAATATAACTTTTGCCTCCTTAATCATCGTTTCCATTAGGAAGATAATTAGAGGCTTGTGGGCTCGCACCAAGTCCCACAGGACATTAACTGTGCGAGGGTTGCCCAACCCCCGACAGTTCCAGCTGAGGAGACTCATAACCTTGGGCGGACCTGTCCACCAGGTCTCGCCTCTCCTTTGTTTTGTGTTTGCTGGCTGTTCTGCACTTCCAGGTCCATTAGCTCTGTGTCGGTTCTCTGCCTCTTAGGGTCAATTTTAATACCCCCATCACTTATGTTACCTTTTTGTACTGTAGCGCCAACATTATTTGCTAGTGGTGTACCTCTTGTTTTACCCTTTTGCTCTGCTTCTGTGCCTGCTCCGCTGCTATTGCGCACGTATAGGTGTGCTCGACTGTTTGGAGTCATCTTCTCGAATTTCTCATTATCGGCCTCTGCAGAAGGATCCCGTAACCATTCTTTACCCCTCTGTATACCAGTTTTCCGGATACTAGCCCTCAACCAGCTGCCGTACTTCCTTTCTGTTGTAATCTCTCCACTATCGAACAATAGGGGACAGAACTTGTCTGCGTGGCCTATAATTCCACAAAAGAAACAAAATTGAGGTAGCCGTTCGTACCTGATGTTTACCCAAATCCAGTCTCCTCCACTCCTTTTAATTTTCTGGCCCGTTTTGAGAGTTTTCCTGACATCAATTGTGACTTTTATACGTAGATAGCTGCGTCGGAGCCCTGAGAAATTTTTTGGATCAGATTCCACGTACTTGCCTATCTGATTCCCGATAGCCTCACAGACAGCCTCAGTCTGAAACGCAATTGTCATATTTGGAACTTAATTCATTTTGATTTGGTTTTGTAAAATATTATATTTGTATATATATATATATAGCTTTTTGGCTCATTTAAAGTTATATTAGCTATTATTTAGGGTGGAAGTTATTTTCCATATGTTTATTACTTAAAACCATTTGGAATTAAACGTTATTCTTCATATTTATGAACTTTGTTCATTTTTTTACATGTCTTGAATTAGAATAAAAATGTATTATATTTAGTAGTTTTCACTTTCTTTATTATATCGTATAGTATCTTTTACTTGTTTTTATATATGGATATATCCTTATTTTTAGATAAAAATATATATCTATATGTATTTTCACTCTATTTTCGTATATGTGTATATATTTCAAATATATTTGGTTGGGTGAATTTGGCCTTGATTTGTTAATTGTGGTGATTATGAAAATTAAAGAGAGTGAAATTGGGGAAAATAAGCTACAAAAGGACTTCAATTTAATTGTGTAAATTAAAGGCATTTGGAGACTTTCAAAATGTAAATAAGAGTTTTTGACTTCTTTTTGGTTCCGAGTGGTTTTCCAAAACGTCACGTTTTAAAACCTTAATCCGTTCCAACGGCGGATTAAGCGAACCTTGTAATTAAAATCGTTTTCTATTTGTAAATAATAGAGTTTTGAATCGTTTTCTTGTCTAAATGGTTTTGTACAAAAATAAATGAACTTGTATGTTTAATCACGTTTTTTGTTAAAGCTTCTTATCTCACGTTTTCAAGCGCTCGAGTCGTTCCAACGGCGATTCGAGTCGATGTCATATAAATTAACGGGGTTTTGAAACCTACCTAAATCGTTCCAACGGTGATTAAGGTACGAACCATGTAAATAAACTCGTTTTTGGGAATGAGATTAGCTTAGAGTTAGTGTATAGCCTAAAGCATAACATCATACTGTGAATAAATCAATTCTTTCTTCTCCCCTCTCTCTCCTGTATACTTTAAAATTATGCAAAATGGGTGATTCTTTACTAAAGTGGCTTTCAAATAACATGCTCAAACGGTTTTCAAAGCGAGAAAGAAAAGGTTTCAAATGAATTTTAAACTTAAAGAAATATGCGATTAGTCCGTTATCGCCTAACACGCCAAGTAGGAGGCCGGTGGTTCATAACCGGGCGATGTCGGGGTGCCTAGTAGCCTTTCTCCGGAAAGGAGCTAGCCTTCTCGGCTCGTACCTAAGTTTCCCGAACCCACACCGGTCTCCCGCAAGGGATCGATGTTCATTTTCCCATTCGTGGGTGGCGACTCTTCCATACTCCAGGCTCCGGTCCTGCCGAGCAGCTTGATTCCGCGATTGGTTGCTTTCGGCGCCAATCACAGCATCTGTCGTCAACGGTGTCCACCCCCCGGTCCGCCCGGGCGAGGCCGCGGCACCTACAAGTGGCGACTCTGCTGGGGAAGCGAGAAATTTGATTTCGGAAGGCGTGTATTAAGCCCTTAACGGGGACAGATCGTATTATTTCTTTTCGTATGCATTCATAAGCATTATTGCAAACCTTTTGGGTAATTTCCGCGAAACCTCTAGCGAGAGTCCATTCGTCGCTCGAAAGAGGCTAGTGTAAGTTCCCCCTTACAGTAAGGCGCCAAAGGGTCCCCATCCATTCGTTAGGGGCGAATTTGTGCGGTCCTGTGAGGTCCCGCGATCAGCCGTGTCATCATATAGTAGCCTTAGAAGTTGCCATAGGATTACCCGTTACTATTTTTTATGTGATAAATGAATCAGTTCATGTTTTCAAATTGCCATGATACGTGTCTAATCCTAAAATATGTAAAGGAAATGAAGCGATGCGTTAATATATACTCTTAAATCGATATACAAACTACCTCAAAACGTCGAAACAATGCGAACTGAAGACGACTTAGTCATCTTGTATGAATGGACTTGTGCGACCCGCCTGGTCCCTTTCCGTGTCCCGAAGAAGGCACATGTTCAGGAAATACGTTATGACGTAAGCACGTATTAGTACAAATCGTTTTGATATTAAGGATAGTTATATCTCGGTTCAAAAGATTATATTAACGATAGCCGTTATTCACATTCTTTAAATACGTTGGGATAAAGCGAAATTATGACAAAACGAAAACAAAGAACATTTCTGTTTTGAACGACCTCGTTGTAATGTAAAGAGTTTTGCAAACGTGGCCCGTCCCTTCCGAATAAAAAAAAAGAACTCTTACGTTACGCCTTGCGTTGTTCTTAAGAGAAATGGATATATCCGCAAAAGTGACTAAGAAAATAAAAAGATAAAAATGACCAAAATCATTCTGTATCTACGATATATATCCATCCCGAGAGTAGTTAAAGAAAATGAACCAATGTCGTTAAATACGTGCCTCAAGCCGGTATGTACGCCGTTTAAAATCATAAAGCCGAACTAAGCTAAACCGCATAATTGCGCCATATGGACGAGACTGTGGGTTTGACTAATGGCTCGATCATTTCGACCGTTACCAAAACTACAAGAAGTATGGCCCGATCTGCGTGTTTGCTTGACTCATGCCTAAATGAAAAAAGAACGGTAATATCCCTGCTTCGAATAAGCATGCGATTCAACGAAACGTTGATTTTCTATAACCACGCTAGGGTTATATATCCCGTAGATTGGAAGAAATGAAAACTTGTTGCTAGCCGAAAGATTACCATGCACTCAAATAAGACTCGCCGTCTTCTCACATAGCCAAAACGAGCAAACGGATTCTTGACGCTAAAAACAAACACGTTACGCGATGAGTCCGTTCCCTAAAATAAAAAGTGATTTCATCACTAAATAAACACGTGGTTACGTCTCTCGATAGATCCAAAAGATCCCGTCGTAATCCAAAAATCGAGACACGAACCCTCGCGAATAAAAGGGAACGAGTTATTGTCAACAACGAACGATTAAATTGAAAAATAACTCGTACCACGTCTAAAATCCGAGATGCGTTCAAAAGGTGTCAAAACCCGAACTAATGCGTCTCGCGAAATAACAAAAGACGAGTTATTGGAAAGGACAATCCATTTGGTTGATATCTTAGTCACTGAATATTGATACGTCAAAACGAACTGTATTGTCTGATGGATGATTTACTTTTCCGCAATAATCGTCGACATCACGCGTCCCCTAGACTGCAATGTGTGCCCCAAACCAAAATCCTAGGAAAGAGACTTGGACCATCGAGTGTGTGGAGGAATAAGGGTGGAAGAGAGATGTTGTGATACGTGTAATTAGACTGACGTTTGTTCTTCTTATCTTATATATTCGTAAATAAATAAACGCACACACCACGAATCATGCATATAAAATCATGCATACATACTAATGGATATCGCTCGCGCAGACGTCATCATTAAGCGGTTGTGGTTTCACGAGAGTAATCGGCTTGTCAGGGGTTGTGGTTCCGCAAAAGTAGTCGGCTAATCAGGCAGTTTGACCAGCTACAGTTTGTCAATTCCGAATCGAGAGTAGTGGCTTCTGAATCATCTTCATTCAAGTCAGCTCGGTATTCTGTCAGTATGTCTAGACCAGATGAGAGGATTGCTGGGTTAGAAAGAGTCGTAAACAATATCAGCGATCAGTTGACTACAATTTTAGACCAGCTAACCGGGCTGACACTGAAGGATAGCAAGAGTGAGAGTAAGCGTACTCAGAATGACATGAACACTGGTCCCCGCTTCGGGAACGAGGATGACTGTCAGGATTACATCCAGAAACATCTTGAGAAGGAGAAAGTTAAAGAAGAGGAATGGAAGCAGCACCTCACTCAGGAGGTGCAGGATTTGCATGGAGGAAGCTCCGGGAGTCAGGATTTTTATAATTTGAAGAACTGTTTATCGGCAACTACTTTGCCTTTGAAATTCCGGATCCCGGACATGAAGAAGTTCGATGGAACCGGGGATCCTACCGCTCACATGAATCGGTATGTTGCTATGATGAAGCACACGATCTTGACTGAGGAGCAAGTCTTGGGGCTGTTTAATGCTTATCTAGAAAGAGCTGCCCTCATGTGGTTTCATGCATTGCCGTTGGTAACAAAGAGAAATTGGAAGGAACTAGCAAAGGCATTCATTACCCGATATAGCTTCAACACTATGTTGGAGGTTACTTTGAAGGAGCTAGAGAGCACCAAGCAGCAGGCGGGGGAGTCCTTGTTTGACTTTGTGGGCAGGTGGAGAGCCAAGGCGGCAGTTATGAAACAAAAACCACTGGAGCAGGATCAGATCCGAATGGTAATTGGCAACACGTTGCCGTATATTAAGGAGGAGCTGCGGTATGTGCCTTTCACCAATTTCAATCAAATGTACAGCTACACCTTGACAGTTGATAAAGAGCCGAAAATATCTCAAACTAAGCGGAGGAAGTTGGTGGACGGTGCCGGAGGGCCAAGTGCTCACATAGAACCCGTCATAGTAGGAGTGCTTGAACTCAATGCCATCAAGAAAACTAGCCATGGGATGAGCGCAGTCAGATCTGGGCTGGAGGAAAATTTTGTAGTGGGGTCATTCTGTGAATTTAAGGAGGAGTTGTTAGACTCCGATGAGAAGAGGAACGTGGAAAATGGTTTGTACGTGTCTGTTTTGGAGGAAGAGCCAACGGAAGAAGTGATGGATGATATAACTAAAACTGACGAAACCGAGGGGGTATCATCTCGGAGGATCATGCCTATCTTGAAATTGTTCAGTGGGATAAAAGACCCCGAAGCTCATTTGTATGAATACGTGTGTGCTATGTTTGGGGAGCCATACCAAGTAGAAGAAGCCGCTCCATGGTTCTATCTTTCGCTGGTGAGCGAACCTTTGAAGTGGTTTCAATCGCTACCTAACTCGACTAAGCATGATTGGTCACTAATGTCAAGCTTGTTTTTGATGAAGTATCGAAAAGCCAAAACACAGGCAGGGGAACATAGCGCGATGCAAATTGGGCCTATCAAACGTCCGTTTCCGACTGTCAGCAAGTATAATGAAGGGAAGGACCCCATGGAGCACCTGCATTTTTATCTGTCCGCCATGTGTCCTCTGGGCTTCAAAGAGGACGAAATCACGAGTTTGTTTTGCAACTCGTTGGAAGGAGAGTCTCTAGTGTGGTATATGTCTCTTCTGATGAACGTTAAAGTGAATTGGGCTGAAGTGACTAAGAGATTCATCAAGAAATACACCGCGTGGGAATGTCCAGAGGAAGTGCATGTGTTACCCGAAGAGGAGACTCCTGAGGCGGTAGTAACCATGTCCAAATACAAGGGAGATGAGAACCCCATTGATCACATAAACCGTTTCCGTGCCTACATGTTTGACGCGGGGCTCTACCGAAGTGAGTTGGTCCAGCATTTTCCGAAGACACTCATAGGAGAAGCTTTGATGTGGCACCGAATGCTCTTGGTAAAGACAAAAGGGGACTGGGGATCCCTCATGGAGGCCTTTGTGCAGAGGTATGAGATGTACATTCCGTGGACAGGGTCGTTGGAAGATTTAAAAAGGATCAAGCAATTTCCCGAGGAAGCATTCGTGTATTATGCTAGAAGATGGAGGTTCAAGTATGCCTCATGTCGGGTCACTTTGAGCGATCAGGAGCAACTCTTGTGCATCCGAAAGGGGGCTATTCCACTCGTGGCTAGAAGAATGAATGGAGTGTTCCTCAAGGACTATGAAGAACTGATAGGCTGGGCTCGGTATGGATCGTCGGACCCTTCCTACATAAATCCGAACGTCCCTCACATAATGGATCTGATGGTCGTGGACATTTGGGGAAGTTCCTCCGACGAGGAAGGTATCAATCAGAGAGTTCCGATCAACATCTGGGATGAGTCTGATGATGAGTTGGAAATGGCTGTAGGCACCGAAGGAAAGATTCTGCCAGGCTTTGAGATCTTCAATGATGTTACCAACTGGGGCACATGAGAGGCAAGCTGCTTCGTCGAGGAGATCATAATGTTAGATCTGAATGCCGAGGAACAGGTCATCACTATTGAGGAAACTGTGGGAGCGGTGGATGAGCCCGGTACCTCCAAGGCCTATGAGAAACCCGAGAACCCCGATGATGATAATTGTATTACTGCTTTATTCGAATCTGATGATGTACTCGCCAATACTATCAATGAAATGAAATGTGATTTTGCTTACTTGCTTGATGTTGATTCTGATCATTCCATGCATTCTCATTCATATAACATGCCTACATTTGAAATCAATACAATAGAAATGTCAACTTTCAATCTTGGCACGGATGAAAATCCTAAACTTATACAAATTACTCAAGAATTAACTACTGAAGAGAGGAAAGAATTTGAGAGAATAATTAAAAAATACGAAATAGTGTTTGCTTGGACATACGAAGACATGCCGGGAATCGACCAATCAATCGTAACTCATCGTATTCCGACATACCCCGGTGCTAAGCCTGTGAAACAGAAACTCCGACGCATGAGGCCGGAATGGGCAGATAAGATCAGAGAAGAAGTGAAGAAACAGTTAGAAGCGGGTTTCATCGAAGTAATCGACTATCCCCCTTGGGTCGCAAATTTAGTGCCAATCGCAAAGAAGGACGGTAAAGTGAGAATGTGCGTCGATTATAGAGATCTCAACAAGGCTTGCCCTAAAGATGAGTTTGCTTTGCCTCACATCGATGTATTGATTGACAGTGCGGCATCCAATGTCTTACACACGAATATGGACGGTTTCATGGGCTACATGCAAGTTCAGATGGCCGAAAAGCACAAAGCAAAGACCTCGTTCACAACTGAGTAGGGAACGTACTGCTATAGAGTGATGCCGTTTGGATTGAAAAATGCCGGGGCAACTTATCAGCGAATGGCTACGGCACTGTTCCACGATATGATACATAAGGAAGTGGAAGTCTATGTGGACGACATGATGGTCAAGTCGGAGACAAGAGAGGGGCATTTCGCCGCACTTGAGAAGTTTTTGGCCCGAATCGCAGAATTCAAGCTAAGGTTGAACCCGAAGAAGTGCTTCTTTGGCGTTTCATCGGGGAAGATCTTAGGCTATGTGATCAGTAACAAGGGGATTGAGGTGGATCCCGACAAGGTAAAGGCCATACAGGAAATGCTAGCACCCAAAAATGAGAAAGAAGTGAGAGGATTTCTGGGGCATGTTCAGTATATCAGTCGGTTCATAGCACGACTCACAGCGATCTGCGAGCCGATCTTTAAGCTGCTACGGAAAGATCAACCCACGGTTTGGAATGATAAGTGCCAACAAGCATTGGAGAGTGTCCGAAACTATTTGTCTAATCCACCGGTTCTAAGACCGCCTAAACTCGAAAAACCGCTTCTCCTCTATATAGCAATCGAGGAGCGATCTATTGGGGCAATGCTGGCCCAAGAAGGGGACACCGGTGTGGAGCACGCGGTGTATTATCTGAGTAAGAAGTTCCTGGAATACGAGCTTAAGTATAACATGATCGAAAAGACATGTGTGGAAGTAGTATGGCTAACAAAGAAACTGCGGCACTATTTTCAATCTTACAAAGTGATCATTATTTCCCAGATGGATCCCGTGAAGTATCTGTACCGAACTCCGTCTCTAACAGGGAAGCTAGCCCGATGGTTGTTGCTCTTGTCCGAATTTGACATCGAATATGTAACGAAAAAGGTTATTAAGGGGAGAGCCGTAGCGGAATTTCTGGCCAATCAGCCTCTAAATGCGGAAGAGGAAGAGATAAACTATGATTTCCCCGATGAGCACTTGAACGCAATAGAAGTTATACCATGGAAAATGTTCTTCGATGGAGCGGTTAACTCAAATGGAGCTGGGGTAGGAGTGCTGCTTATCTCACCAGAAGGAGAAAGGGTCCCAATGGTAAAGAAGTTATCCTTCCCTCTCACCAATAATATGGCCGAGTATAAAGCGTGCATCTACGGGTTGGAGTCATTAGCAGCGTTGGGAGCATCATATGTTGAAATTTGGGGCGACTCAAAACTGATTATCGAACAAGCACAGGGAAACTGGGAAGTAAGGGAAGAAAGGTTGCGTCCATACCTAGACCAGTTGGAGGGATTGGCGCAGAGATTCATCGAGTGTCGTTTTTATCACATTCCTCGAGCACAGAACCAAGCAGCGGATGCTTTGGCCACTTTGGTGTCAGTATGGGATAACCCTCGGAATCTTGCCTCGAAGCCTTTGGTACTGAGGAGGTCCCACAAACCATGCTATGAAGACGTACTACTGTTGGGAGCAGATGAAAAGCCTTGGTATTTCGATATCATAAACTTCATGAAAAGTGGAACATACCCGGCAGAATCAGAACTTAGGGATCAGGCTGTGATCAGAAGGTTAGCTCAGCAATTTGTCATTCACAATGACTTGCTTTACAAAAGACACGCCGATGGTTTACAATTAAGGTGCTTGGATGAGGGAGAAGCAATATTGGCAAAGAAAATCGTAAGGCAAGGCTTCTATTGGCTCACCATGGAAAGAGATTGTAACGAATATGCGAAGAAATGCCATGATTGTCAAATCCACAGAGATTATAATCACTTGCCAGCTGTGGAACTGCACGTGTTAGCACCCATTTGGCCGTTTGCGGCTTGGGGCATTGATATCATCGGGGAGGTGAGGCATAATGCGTCGAACGGACACAAATTCATCGCAGTCGCCATTGATTACTTCACCAAGTGGGTAGAGGCAGAGTCATTTAGCAAGTTGGGGTCTAAGCAGATGAGGAAGTTCATTGAAAAGCACTTGATCACCAGGTTCGGAGTGCCTCATCACATGATCACGGATAATGGGGTCCAGTTTCAAGGGGAAATGAAAAGTCTCTTCCAAGAGTACGGTATTGAGCATCATAGATCTTCTCCATATCGCCCGCAAGCTAACGGTGCAGTGGAGGCTGCAAAGAAAAACCTTAAGAGGATTCTCGTAAAGACGGTGGAATCGCATCGGAATTGGCACGAGCAGCTTCCGCTCGCTTTATGGGCCTATCGCACGACGGTTAGAACGTCAACTGGGGCAATGATAGGGGTCAAAAACCCCTATCTTTGGGTACGGTTTTAGGACGGTTTTTAGGTTTATTTAGCTAATAAGCGAGCAATTCTCGCATTTAAATGCTTTTGTGTGAGTTAGTTAGAAATTGGAAGCATTCTATTTACTTTTCATCGTTTAGGCTCGTTTTGTGATCAATTTAGGCAAATACGGCCGAAATAACACGCATAATAGAATTCCGTTATCTTTTGAAGCTAATTGGTCCGTCAAAAGTCGCACCAAACGAAGCGTTTGCTCAAAATAAGCGATTGACGGATCAATTCGGCTTTTGGACTAATGTTTTCTGGAGTTTTTATGCGTGTGCAGGTGTAAGTTCGGACGAAAAAGGGTTTGGAAGTCATCCGGTACGGATCGAGCGCGCTTCGGGCGAAAACGCTCGGCAAGCAGGGCCCAACGGGCCATTTCTGCTCGCCGAGCAGGCCTCTGGAGTCCTGCTCGCCGAGCAGGGTGCCAGGAGCCTGCTCGCCGAGCAGGCCACCAGCCGCCTGCTCGGCGAGCAGGGGCTGCTCGTCGCAATCCTGCTCGGCGAGCAGACCTGCGGGAATTGGTCAAAAAGACCAATTCCGCGCCCACGAAGCCACGTTAGGCCCCACGTCTTCCTACACCAACAAGGACACGAAATTAGGTCAAAACGAGGCCCGAGACGCGTCTATAAATAGGAATTTTCAATTGTAAATTAGATATCTTTTGTTTTTATAATTTTCTTATCTTCCACCTCGAGAAATCCTCTCCACCTCCTCCAAAACCTTCAAACCTCCATTGAAGACGCCTCCGAAGCTCCATTCACCGAGGATTGCTCGAGCTCCATCCTTAAGTCCTAGGAAGACGCCTGCATTGGTTGACAGGTTCCCTGAAAGGGATTTTTCTTCTGTTATAACTTGTTTATCCTATGATACATGCTATGAATCTTAGGCTTATTGTAACTTCGTGACAATGTTCTCCATCTTTGATTAATATAATAGTTTTGTTTCTTCAATTGTTTTAATGCTTTGAATCTTTGTCTTACGCTTTGTTTGATTGGTTTAACTCATTCGATAATCCCAAAATCAAGTTGGCACATATTGCGAGCTGAATCTGACCTAGTCAGTGCCTATAGGATTGACGACCCTATAGAAGATTAAGCCCAAATTACTGAGCCTTAGAGCTAGTTTCGGCCTTACAAGGGAATCACGAACTAGGAACTTTAGGAGGATAGGTCGGGTTAATCGCCTCGAACACAAGTGACTTAGATTTTAATCCAATTGTTTAAACAATCTATTTCCATTATCATCGTATCCCTCCATGATCCTTTAGATGATTGCATTGACAAAAGATCACTTAGGAGTAGTTTAACTTAATTAGGGGTAGAGTAATTTAGTTAGGGTTAGAATAACTTAGTCAGAATTAGATAATCTAGTTAGGATTAGTGCAAACCAACCTAGGAGTAGATTAATTAAACAAAACCAACTCAAACCCCTTAAGCCTAGATAACATCCGAGACTTAGTAATTCGGTACTTGCAGAAATAAATCCTGTGGACGATAACCTGGACTTAAACCCAGAAATTTATTACTTGATAACGACGGGGTACACTTATCCCTCAGATCGGGTTCTTCACGGAATCCGCATCAAGTTTTTGGCGCCGTTGCCGGGGATTTATTTCTTCTGCAATATCGAACCAAAGGTCAACTTGTTAGTTTAGGCATTCTTTGTGAATACTTTCCTTGTTAATATCATATATACTTGTTTATAATCATGATTCTTTGTACTACATACCTATACCGATTATATTTGTTTGTATACACTTATTTATATATACTCATTTATGATAGCCATCCTTATTTATACTTACGCTTGTGTATATTCGTTTGTACGAATATGTAGCTATCAACTTCACCTATACGTGTCTGTATATGTTTATCTGCACCATTCTTATACTTGTACAAAACTGTATGATTTGTATGATCTTCTTTCAGCTTTCATTTATTTCTGTATTTATCTTTTCTCAGCGTATGCCTACGAGATCAGCAAAAATACCGGTTGTCCCTCTTAACCCTGAACTTGAACATACTCTTCGCAGGAGCAAACAGATCGGAAAGCTGAAGCAAGACGAGATCATCGAGCCTATTGAGCCCGTCAAGATGACTGACAATGAATGGAACAATGAGAACACCGGACCAGAGAGCGACACTCGTCTGATGAGTGAGATCCTGGCACCCCACCGACATCAGCATCTGTCAGGCATTGCTGCTCCAAACATTCCGGCAAACACATACGAAATCAAGTCTAGTATAATTCACTTGATCCAACAGACTGGATTGTTTGGAGGAGAAGCACATGAAAGCCCGAATGATCATCTGGATCGCTTCCTAATGTGCGCAGACACTGCAAGGACCAACGGGGTCCCCAAGATGCTGCTAGACTGAAACTTTTCCCATTCTCTCTAACGGGGCAAGCTTTGGAATGGCTGAGAACACTGGAGTCTGGTTCAATCACAACATGGGCAGGGTTGGAGAAGGAATTCTTGTCCTACTACTTCCCTCCCTAAAAAACAGCAATGCTCAGGGGTGAGATCACATCCTTCCACCAACCTGAACATGAGGCGCTCCACACATCTTGGACTCGATTCAAGAAAATGCTACGCATGTGCCCTCATCATGACATACCCAAGCATCAATTAGTGAGCGTCTTCTATCACGGACTGACACCCACCAACAGAGCCATTGTTGACTCCGCAGCGGGTGGAGATTTGTTTAGAAAGACAGCAGCAGAGGCATATGACATGATCAATGAGCTGGCCAGAAAGAGTGTGCAGTGGCAAGAACAGAAGCTCGCCGGCCCCACTAGGCAGCGGGTATTTGCTGTGGAAGAATAGGAGCAAAATCCAGTTGTTGCAGATTTGAGTAGGAAGATGGATGTACTGTTGGCTACGCTTAGCCGACCTCCCACCTGTGTGCACTGTGGCGGTGACCACAATGGTAAGGATTGTCAAGCAGGTAGCCCTTTCGCTGGAGATGGGGTGGAGATGGTAAATTATGTTGGGGGGCAACCAAGATACAATCAGAATTACAACAACGGTAACCCCAACAACTACAACTCCTACAACAACAATGGCAACTACAGGAGGCCTCAGCACCCGAACCTCTCTTACGGGAATTCAAATCAGAATGTGCTCCGACCTCCTAACGGATTTGTTCAAGAGCATAGAGAGCAAGGGCTTGGCATGCCCCCATACCAACAGCAAAATCAAGGGCCAATGCAACACCCTAAGGAATCTGACGAAGTGATCACTCTTCTGAAGGAGATCTCAGCTAGGCTTGCCAACAACGAAGCCTTCTGCAAGGACTTGAGCAATCAGGTGGCTCAGATTAATAGGGACAGGCAGGAAAGGCCACAGGGTTCTCTCCCGAGCACAACGGAGAAGAATCCAAAGATCCTGAGAAAGGATTGAGTAAGGGGGAGAAATCGGGTTCTCCTCGGTTTTAATCCAAAGTTTGAACAATTTGATTCTGCAATTTTCTTTTCTCTTCTTTTATTTTTTGCTCTTATTTCCTGTTGTTATTTTGAATAATTGAATTTTGATCTTGTTAACTGTCAAACTTTGTTTCCCCCGTACTCTATATATATATAAAAAAAAAAAAAAAATTCGCCCAGCCTAGGCTAGTTGGGCACTGCCCAACTCACCGGGTTGGTCGGCCGAGCCAGCCAGCTCGGACGACAAGGGCTGTTCGGGATTTTAAAAAATCCCGAGCCAAAAAAAAAGAGGGACAAAGGAATTGGAAAAAGGAAAAGAATAAGAAAAGAAAAAAAAGGGGGGGGGGGGATGACTCATCATCCCTTTCCCCAACTTCTTCTTTCCTTCTCTCTTCTTTCTTTTCTTTTATCCCACCATTTTTCTTCTCCTTCCCTTTCTTTTCTTCAAAACCTAACCCCCCCAAATCCTTCATTCTAACCCGAATTCAAGATATAAGGTATGAATCTTTACCTATTTTTGATTTCTAACATGTTTGTAGACTTAGATTTTAGCTTAGGGTGATAATTTTTGAGATTTAAGGAAAACCTAAGTTTTGGTTTTTTTTTCTCAAATTAATGTCTTGTTTGCTTCTAAATTCTTGATTTCCTTGCAATTTATGTTAACATGATGATTAATCTATAGTTTGGGTATGATTCCTATTATTAATTTGTGAATATTTGGAGAAATTGCTCAATTTGGGCAAAATCCCCATTTTAGCTCAAAGTTCAACTATTCAATTAGTTAGAAACTTGTCAAAAAGGTTGGGAATTGCATTCTTCTTGTGTTTTAGTCATTGGGTATCTCCAATTTTGCATGAATTTTGTGAATTTCGGGTAAAACATTTAGGGACCAAATGCTTGATTTAGTCCCTAAATGCCTAAAGCTATGATTGTGCCTATGAATATGAATGATTTATTGAGGGTTTATGTTGAAGCTTGTAAATATTTTCTAACTCTCCCATTTTTGGTCTATTCCTCAGGAGATATGGGTCGGAAAGGAAAAGCTAAGATCGTCTTCGAGAACGAAGCCGAATCGGAGGTCGAGTTCGATGAGAACCTCCAAGCTAAGTATGATCCACCCTTTGGCCTTGTTGATGAACGTAAGGGTCTTTTGTATGATAGGTTTTCCAAACAAGACCTTGCTACACATATAATTGTCGATCAAACCTATTTGTCGAGTCTAGGTTTAAAGAAGGATTTCAATGAACTCCTCAGATTCCACGGCTGGTATAGACTAGCCACAACCCAGACTCCAGTTTATCACAATTTTACTATTGAATTCTTGACAACTTGGAAAAAGGAGCTGCCCTTGAGCGGTGGGAAGCATTCCTTTAGGCTAAACGGTAAACCTTACCGCATTGATGCCACCACACTAGCAGCCTTAATGGGGGTTTATAATCACCCAGAGGCAATCTCAGACTTTGAATTGCCTCTAACAAAAGATATAGCTTGGGAGCAACTCACAGGCATATCCAGCTTTAACTCCCAGACTGCTAGCCCGGGCGCTCTCCGAGACCCGCTTCTCAATCTCGTCCACAAGTTTGTGGCCCATAACTTGTTGGGCAAAAACGAGAGTAATAAAGTCTCAAAGACGGAATTGCTCATATTATGGTGTGTGGCCAACCACAAACCCGTGGACACTGTCAAGGCCGTATTTGAAGGCTTCTCGAGCCAAACAAGTAGAAAACGTGGTTCCCTAGGTCTTGGGCATCTAGTTACCAACCTGCTCGAGAGCCAATTCAAGAACTTAGATAATCCCGAAATTGCTATTTATCCTACTCTGCTAAACTCCAAGTTTTTGGAGAAATCTACTTTTCAAGGAGTTTTTAACAGGAACACAATTGGAGGAGCAAGCTCCAGCGGAGGAGGAAGAAAAAGGGCACGAGTTCCACAACAGAGAAGGGATGAAGAACCTGAGGAAGAAGAACCTGCAACGGCAGGAGACCAAAGGGAACACCAAGCGTCGGGGACGGAGGCCCAGTTCCAAGCCATCAACACCATGATGGCAGAAATGCGGGATCTTAACCTTCGGACTTTTAACACTGTTCAACAGATGGACCAACGGTTCACCAACTTTGAGCAGAATATGGACCGAAGGCTTTCGGGTCTTGAATACGTAGCGGCTGATTACTGCGAGCGCTACAACATGCCTTGGCCTTATCCCCCGGCCGATCAGTAAGTTGTCTTCTCCACCCTAACTTTTTACACTCGTATTTCATGATTTATAATGCAATGTTGGAACTTATTGCATATTTTAAGTGTGAGGAGGAGGGGTAGACAAACTTACAAAAATTGTATAAATTTTTAAATTTTTGTTGCGTCGTGTCTAGTTTAGGTTTGCGTTTTGGCGTTTTATTATGTTTTTGCATGTTTAGGACCTAAAACCGTGAACCTCCTTCGAATCTAAACTTCGTTATTTGTCTTTGAGGGCTGAGAACCGAATCTAAAATTGCATGACAACTAGTTTAGGTGTGGGACACAACTCTTGTATCTGTAAAAGCATGAGCTACAGTTTGCATTTAGACCCTACTTTTGAAGAAATGCTAAAATCATTACTTAGGTAGATAACTTAAGAATTGAAGGCATGTAATATTAAACTTGAGTTTGGGGAAAACTAGTAAACACAAAATTGAAACCCAAAGAATTGTGAGTTGAATTTGAGCCTAAGAGCGAACATCAAAAAGCTCTTTTTCTTGACATTTTTGTGTGAATGCTTTGACTTGTGGAAGATTACAGATTTTGCACCTAATACTGTGTTGAACCTACATGCAATGATTTGAGATGATAAACGATGAATCAGCCTCATTAGAATTAACCTTTTCTTTACCTTGTTTTTCTTTTTCATCCACTCTAGGAAGCCCCTTTGAGCCGACATTTTTGTAGTTTGTAGATTTTTCTTTCGTTCTAACCCGTTTTTGCGAACCACAACTTGGTTCGCTACTTAACCTTTGTTTTTGCAAAGCTCAAATTGAGCCTTTGTTTTTCTCTAGCGCTTTATCGTTGTTTATGGCATTATAGTAGCAAGCCAAAAGGCTAAGAAGTGAATGAGCATCACTATCCCAAAAGAAAAAAAAGAGAGAAGAAGAAAAACAGAAAAAGAAAAAGAAAAGAAAAGAGACGAACAAAAGGGAAGAACTCCATTCCCTAGTTCTTAGAAAAATAAAAAATGTCTCAAAGAAAACATCCCAAAAAGAAAACAATAAGGGACGAATAAAAAGCTCAATCACTTCATATTTGCTAAAGCCATTTAAACTTTGTTGTTGTAGCGCTAGAACACTTAACCTTTGTTGTACCTTTAACCCTCTAACCACATTACAACCCCAATTAGAGGCTGTTTTTGATATCATCGGAGTCATATAGCATAGTAGAGGAACTCGGATGAACGTTCAAAATCAACGTAATCCTAAGCAAGAATATAAGCCGAGAGTAAACACTTTAGCCACCAAAATTGTGTGAATGAGTGAACTACCTATGGTGAGGTGTTTTACTTAGCGATCCCCTCAAGCTCGTTCAATTGAACATGTGTTCCTTTACTTAAAACTATGACCTATTGTAATTGAAATACGGCTTTTGGATATCGTGTCTCTACTTTGTATTTTCGAATGCATGTAATTACAGATGCTCGAAATTGTGTCAAGCACCTAGTCAAACTGGGAAGTTTTCTAGCTTGCTTGTGATGGCGGGTTTAGTTTTTTTTTAGTTTACTTGGGGACAAGTAAAGTTTTAAGCGCGAGGAGGTTTGATAGGGGTCAAAAACACCTATCTTTGGGTACAGTTTTAGGACGGTTTTTAGGTTTATTTAGCTAATAAGCGAGCAATTCTCGCATTTAAATGCTTTTGTGTGAGTTAGTTAGAAATTGGAAGCATTCTATTTACTTTTCGTCGTTTAGGCTCGTTTTGTGATCAATTTAGGCAAATACGGCCGAAATAACACGCATAATAGAATTCCGTTATCTTTTGAAGCTAATTGGTCCGTCAAAAGTCGCACCAAACGAAGCGTTTGCTCAAAATAAGCGATTGACGGATCAATTCGGCTTTTGGACTAATGTTTTCTGGAGTTTTTATGCATGTGCAGGTGTAAGTTCGGACGAAAAAGGGTTTGGAAGTCATCCGGTACGGATCGAGCGCGCTTCGGGCGAAAACGCTCGGCGAGCAGGGCCCCCCGGGCCATTTCTGCTCGTCGAGCAGGCCTCTGGAGTCCTGCTCGCCGAGCAGGGTGCCAGGAGCCTGCTCGCCGAGCAGGCCACCAGGCGCCTGCTCGGCGAGCAGGGGCTGCTCGTCGCAATCCTGCTCGGCGAGCAGCCTTTCCTGCTCGGCGAGCAGACCTGCGGGAATTGGTCAAAAAGACCAATTCCGCCCCCACGAAGCCACGTTAGGCCCCACGTCTTCCTACACCAACAAGGACACGAAATTAGGTCAAAACGAGGCCCGAGACGCGTCTATAAATAGGAATTTTCAATTGTAAATTAGATATCTTTTGTTTTTATAATTTTCTTATCTTCCACCTCGAGAAATCCTCTCCACCTCCTCCAAAACCTTCAAACCTCCATTAAAGACGCCTCCGAAGCTCCATTCACCGAGGATTGCTCGAGCTCCATCCTTAAGTCCTAGGAAGACGCCTGCATTGGTTGACAGGTTCCCTGAAAGGGATTTTTCTTCTTTTATAACTTGTTTATCCTATGATACATGCTATGAATCTTAGGCTTATTGTAACTTCGTGACAATGTTCTCCATCTTTGATTAATATAATAGTTTTGTTTCTTCAATTGTTTTAATGCTTTGAATCTTTGTCTTACGCTTTGTTTGATTGGTTTAACTCATTCGATAATCCCAAAATCAAGTTGGCACATATTGCGAGCTGAATCTGACCTAGTCAGTGCCTATAGGATTGACGACCCTATAGAAGATTAAGCCCAAATTACTGAGCCTTAGAGCTAGTTTCGGCCTTACAAGGGAATCACGAACTAGGAACTTTAGGAGGATAGGTCGGGTTAATCGCCTCGAACACAAGTGACTTAGATTTTAATCCAATTGTTTAAACAATCTATTTCCATTATCATCGTATCCCTCCATGATCCTTTAGATGATTGCATTGACAAAAGATCACTTAGGAGTAGTTTAACTTAATTAGGGGTAGAGTAATTTAGTTAGGGTTAGAATAACTTAGTCAGAATTAGATAATCTAGTTAGGATTAGTGCAAACCAACCTAGGAGTAGATTAATTAAACAAAACCAACTCAAACCCCTTAAGCCTAGATAACATCCGAGACTTAGTAATTCGGTACTTGCAGAAATAAATCCTGTGGACGATAACCTGGACTTAAACCCAGAAATTTATTACTTGATAACGACGGGGTACACTTATCCCTCAGATCGGGTTCTTCACGGAATCCGCATCAGGCAACGCCGTTCTCCTTGGTATATGGGGCCGAAGCCGTTCTCCCGATTGAGATTGAAAAGCGATTGTTGAGAATCGCAGTAGAAGTAGAGATTCCCGAGACGGAATGGGTGAAGAAGCGATATGAGCAGTTAGCATTGGTGGACGAGAAAAGGATGGAGGCTCTTTACCATGTGCAGTTATATCAGAGAAGAATGGCCCGAGCCTTCAACAAAAAGATCAAGGCCAGCCCTATCAAAGAAGGGGACATTGTGCTGAAACAGATCGAAATGACGCACACCGACCCTAGGGGAAAGTTCAGGCCAAACTGGGAAGGACCATTCCTCGTGAAGAAGATCCTAAGCAAAGGGGCGGTGAAGCTAACTACTATGGACGGCATGGAGTTCTCCGAACCTACTAATCTGGATAGGCTTAAGAAATACTTTTCGTAAAAAAAAGAGAAAGAAATGAAAATTCCCGATAGGTTGAAAACCCGCAAAGGGCGACCTATGCAACAATAAGGGACATCCCAATGGGTGAAAACCCGAAAGGACACTCATTTGAAAATTCCGGGATAATAAAAGGAGAGTTGAAAAATCGCTGGGATCTGAAAACCAAAAAGGGCGGGTCCTGGTAACAGTGGTTATATCTTGAGCAATTATGAAAATAATGTATAAGCGGCTAAGTATTTCTGTTGGTTGTAAATAAATAAAGGCATGAATATATTTGAAGAGGATGATTGGAATCATTATAATCTACTGAATGCATTGTATTATGAATCATGAGTTATACATTTCCTACCTCTTTCACATAAAAAGCCTACGTCCTATCCACCCCTCTCCCTATATACAAGCTATACATCGGGGTAATACTAATGAGAGAACTACAAATAATGAGCCTAATAAGGAGGAAAATCCCAGAAGTCCTCAAAGTCCCTCAGATGAGAAGCTCGCTCCGCAGATAAGGCCTCCTCAGTAACCCGACGACCCTCCTCGGCAGCAAGGCGCCCCGCGGTCTCCACTCGCGGCATCTCCTCTGGGGCAATACGCCCCTCGGTCTCCACTTGCATCATCTCCGACTAGTGAGCATTTCTCTCTCGATAGACATGCCCGACCCTAGCATCGACATCCCTCTGTGACTCACTGAACCGCTGCTCGTTCGCATGAAGAGCGCTCTGCAAAAAAAAAGAAGAAAAAAAAACATCAAAACAGACAACAACAGAAGTCATACATACATATGTGCATCACACGCATACATTTCACTACACTAAAACAGAATAAGAATGCTCACCAGGTGGCCGGCACAGCGCAGGTTGAGCTGCTCTCTGAAATAACCAGACAATCCCATGTAATCGGTACACGTCTCCCTCGAAGTATGCAAGGCATCAGGAGGATCGAACGGCATCCTCGAGGTAAAAACGGAAGGGGCTGTCTCAACGCTGGAGTAAGCTACGCCCGCCTCGCCATAATGAACCGTCGAGAAATCTCTCTCTGGGATCGGGAAGGGTGTGCCAAGGCGGAGCTGCTCTGGTCGGGCAGCACCAGAGGACTCACCCGCATAATAAGAAGCCTCACTCACGGATGTCCGGGCTCGGGTGCCATCGAAAAAGTCCGATGTCCAAGCACTCCTCAAGGAACCCTCCTGCAAATAAAGGCAAAATGAATACAACTAACTATCTCATAAACAAAGAATAAATAAGTCAGGCACTCACCGGAACCTCCTCTAATCTAAAGACTCCAGCAACGGCCGCCGCCGAGAACACGTCATCCGCAGGGTCCATGTCCATCGCAACCTCGGGGGGATCCAACAGAGTCAACAATGTCGATAAATAATGGGCACGACGCCCCGCGTGGTCCCACACGTCCCGAGCCACAAATCGACGAGTCAGCTCGCTGCGTATCTCCTGCAGGGACATGATCCTCACCGTAAACATGGACACAAGAATCTCACCAGGTGTCCAATGTGTGGCGCTAACCCCGGTAAAGCTCTGGTTGCCCAAATACCATGCTCGCACGCACGGGCCAGTGAGCACACACTGCTGCCCCTGAATACGGGTGACATAAGCATAATCGGGACCAAAGTCGAGGTCGTCCCATCTGAATGAAATCTGAAAAATAAAAGAAAAGTCAGACGAGATCAAATGAAAATCCAGCATAGTTAGGAGACGATCACCTGTCCCAAGCTCCGCGTGTCGATCCATGATAGGAGTCGTGCCACCGTCCGGCTCTTCTCGTCGCGCAGATTAAAGTCACTCCACCTCGCCATAAGTGGAAGCCTAACCGCGCGCGGTCTACTACTGCGGGCGCTCGGAAGAATTCGCCTCTCATAGGCCCAAACCTGCTCGTAGAAACTGATGTCAGAAGCAGAAATCGTGAAAAGAATAAAGAGACAAGCCAAGGATAGAGGACGTACCAGGAGGGAAAAGGTGTAACCGCCGAAATCCTTGCGCTTCCGGCAAGTCAAGTCAAGGAACTTGTATAGAAAGGCCAAGCCAGCTCCCGCCCAATCGTAGGACGACACTGCGTCCAAATCACGGAAAGCCTAGATGAGACCCGCATGTATGGTTCCGCTCTTGGTGCGGAAGATCATCTCGCCTAAAGCATACAGAAGGAAGCTGCGAGTGGCCTGATCTGTGTCATCTCGGTCACAGAAATCCCTGTGGCTCAATAGCCCGAAGGTAGTAACAAACTTCATCGGGGTGGCCTTGACACCCGTGTAGACTCCGGGTCCGATCAGATCAGATATCTCGGCACGGTCAACCCGAGGACGCACCATGTCAAAGCAAAGCGGGACTGGGGTGCCGCTACCCTGCAATCCGATCAGCAGTGAGAAGTCGCGGGGGCGAGATCGTCATCTCCCCAAATGAGAAGTGGAAGGTGTGGGTCGAGTCTACCCATCTCTCGCATAAGGCGTGCAAGCCGAACCGGTCGCACACTCCGTTGGCGCGAGGCAACGCCAAGATGAAGGGCTCGAAGCCCAACTCTCGTACTCGGGCTTTAGCCACCGGGCTAAGCATGGCATGCCAAATATGAATGTCTACGGTAGTCCCGCTAATGCCAATAACCTGGAAGGAACAGTACGGGTAAGGAAAGAGGCCAAACTAAAGTCATTACTCCGCGAGAGCCTCACTTCTATGCGTATGTCTAATAAGAATTTTGTTAACCTAGTTATTCTTTCGGTTATGTTTAAATCTAACATGGAAGTTCCTTTCGATTTGGATCGTTACTCTTTGAGATTTCATTCGTAGGATCATTTGTACAGGATTTGATTAATTCATTATTCTTTGGTGTTCCACTCTCCCGCGTGCTTGCGAGGGGCTGAATCCAATTCTAACTTGGGTTAAAAGCGTTTAATTTAATTATTTACGTTTTTTGTACACTATTCACGTGCATTATTCACGTTTTACTATTCACGTGCACTATTCACGTTTTACTATTCACGTGCACTATTCACGTTTTTACCATTCACGTGCATTATTCACGTTTTTACTATTCACGTTTTTTTTTGCGGCTAGCATGCATTATTCACGTTTTTACTATTCACATGCACTATTCACGTTTTTTGCGGTTAGCATGCATTATTCATGTTTTCTACTATTCACGTGCGCTATTCACGTTTTTACTATTCACGTGCACTATTCACGTTTTTTACCATTCACGTGCACTATTCACGTTTTTACTATGGCCATGCATTGTTCGTATTTTTACTATTCACATGCATATAGTTTATATTCTTTCAACAAATAAAAAGCATAAAGCGTTGCTCACGTGCATAAAAATTCGCATTTTCTAACTAAGAGTCTTCTAAGCAGCTTAAAGGTTAGCATGCAAATGACGTTCAAAGTGGGGCTGCTAAAGCCTAGAAGTCGTGTCAAAAGATAAAGAATAAGGGGGTACTTACCGGATTGATATTGGTCCGGCTCAAATGAGAAGCAGGATTCTGAAAAGGAGCCACTCTAGTCAAGTCCTCAAAACCCGCCTCCATACCCTTCGTGCCATCGTATCTATCCGAACCCATCACGAGAATGCTCTAAGTTTAGTGCTAGAGAGAGAGAGAGAGAAGAGAGAGAAGGTGTGGGGTTGAAATGAAACCCCACCACCTTATATAGAAGAAGGGAATGACATTCCCGTAAATAGCGAAAAAGGTACGATGTGACATAAAGGTAAAAAGTAAATAATTAATTACCAGGTGCACAGACCTCCGATTTGCAGTCCGTTTCAGCCTGCATTTCTGCCAGGCAGTGACCAATACCCTAAGGATATGACTCCAGACGACAGCCGAAATTTTACAAAACAGTGGCGCCAGTCAAAATACAGACAACAGTCAACGGAAAAATAATTTTTAGTCTAAAATGTTCCCGACGAAGAGATAAGGACGTTCCTATCAACAAATCAAACACCCGAGATGTTAGCTCCAGTAAAAATACAGACAACGATGTTAAAATTCAAAATTGCTAAAGAGAGCCTTTTTGCTCTTGAGCCATCTTGCCCATGGTCGATGACCGGGATTACTTTTGAGCCATCTTACTTACGGTCGATGACCGAGGTTGCTTTTGAGCCATCTTGGCTACGGTCGATGACCGGGGTTGCTTTTGAGCCATCTTGCCTACGGTCGATGACCGGGGTTGCTTTTGAGCCATCTTACCTACGGTCGATGACCGAGGTTGCTTTTGAGCCATCTTGCCTACGGTCGATGACCGAGGTTGCTTTTGAGCCATCTTACCTACGGTCGATGACCTGGGTTGCTTTTGAACCGTCTTACCTACGGTCGATGACCGGGGTTGCTTTTGAGCCATCTTACCTACGGTCGATGACCGAGGTTGCTTTTGAGCCATCTTACCTATGGTCGATGACCGGGGTTGCTTTTGAGCCATCCTACCTATGGTCGATGACCGAGGTTGCTTTTGAGCCGTCTTACCTACGGTCGATGACCGGGGTTGCTTTTGAGCCATCTTACCTACGTTGCTTTTGAGCCATCTTACCTACGGTCGATGATCGAGGTTGCTTTTGAGCCATCTTACCTACGGCCGATGACCGAGGTTGCTTTTGAGCCATCTTACCTACGGTCGATGATCGAGGTTGCTATTAAGAGCCATTTTTTTACCCGCAGTCGACGACTAGGGTCGCTAGAAAGAGCCATTTACCCACGGTTGGTTTAGACGAGGGTCCCCAAGGAAAGCATCCACCGGTAGCCGATTTAAAGGCAAAGGCGGGATAGCCAAAGGTGAAGACTGAAGACAAGGCCGGAGTGTGCGGTGCAGAGATCAGGTATTCTTCCTCCTACTCTATATGTGTCTCTTACTTTAATATATTTCCATTGCATGTGCTGCGTTAGCGAAAAAAACGTTTTCAAAACACACACATAACTGTCAAAATAGGAAAGTAGGGGCAACTGTAGACACCGAGTCGGAGGACCTGTGACGAAAACCCATAACAAGACGGTTGAAACGGTTGGTTCCGATAAGTTAAAAAAATAATAATAATAAAATAAAAATCACGAGGGGGGTCTGTAGGGGTTGCGAGTGCTCAGCGACGTTGGGCGAGCGCTTAGCGGCAGCCGACGCGCGTCCAGCAGCTGGGCGCGCGCGCCCAACCTACGTTGGGTGTACGCCCAACATTCATTGGGTGGACGCCCAACTTTTGTTGGGCGTACGCCCAACTTTTGTTGGGCGTACGCCCAACTTCTGTTGGGCGTGCGCGCCCAACCATCGTTGGGCATTCGCCCAGCGCCGTTGGGCATCCGCCCAATGAATGTTGGGCGTACGCCCAATGTAGGTTGGGCGCGCGCGCCCAGATGCCGCGGGGCGTGCACCCCGTGCTACTGGACGCGCGTCCAACTGCCGTCGGACGCGTGTCGGCTGCCGCTAGGCGCTCGCCCAATGTCGTTGAGCACTCGCAACCCCTACAGACCCCCCTCGTGATTTTTATTTTATTATTATTATTTTTTTAACTTATCGGAACCAACCGTTTCAACCGTCTTGTTATGGGTTTTCGTCACAGGTCCTCCGACTCGGTGTCTACAGTTGCCCCTACTTTCCCATTTTGACAGTGATGTGTGTGTTTTGAAAACGTTTTTTTTGCTAACGCAGCACATGCAATGGAAATATATTAAAGTAAGAGACACATATAGAGTAGGAGGAAGAATACCTGATCTCTGCACCGCACGCTCCGGCCTTGTCTTTAGTCTTCACCTTTGGCTATCCCGCCTTTGCCTTTAAATCGGCTACCGGTGGATGCTTTCCTTGGGGACCCTCGTCTAAACCAACCGTGGGTAAATGGCTCTTTCTAGCGACCCTAGTCGTCGACTGCGGGTAAAAAAATGGCTCTTAATAGCAACCTCGATCATCGACCGTAGGTAAGATGGCTCAAAAGCAACCTCGGTCATCGGCCGTAGGTAAGATGGCTCAAAAGCAACCTCGGTCATCGACCGTAGGTAAGATGGCTCAAAAGCAACGTAGGTAAGATGGCTCAAAAGCAACCCCGGTCATCGACCGTAGGTAAGACGGCTAGCATGCATTATTCACGTTTTTACTATTCACATGCACTATTCACGTTTTTTGCGGTTAGCATGCATTATTCATGTTTTCTACTATTCACGTGCGCTATTCACGTTTTTACTATTCACGTGCACTATTCACGTTTTTTACCATTCACGTGCACTATTCACGTTTTTACTATGGGCATGCATTGTTCGTATTTTTGTTATTCACATGCATATAGTTTATATTCTTTCAACAAACAAAAAGCATAAAGCGTTGCTCACGTGCATAAAAATTCGCATTTTCTAACTAAGAGTCTTCTAAGCAGCTTAAAGGTTAGCATGCAAATGACGTTCAAAGTGGGGCTGCTAAAGCCTAGAAGTCGTGTCAAAGGACAAAGAATAAGGGGGTACTTACCGGATTGATGTTGGTCCGGCTCAAATGAGAAGCAGGATTCTGAAAAGGAGCCACTCTAGTCAAGTCCTCAAAACCCGCCTCCATACCCTTCGTGCCATCGTATCTATCCGAACCCATCACGAGAATGCTCTAAGTTTAGTGCTAGAGAGAGAGAGAGAGAAGAGAGAGAAGGTGTGGGGTTGAAATGAAACCCCACCACCTTATATAGAAGAAGGGAATGACATTCCCGTAAATAGCGAAAAAGGTACGACGTGACATAAAGGTAAAAAGTAAATAATTAATTACCAAGTGCACAGACCTCCGATTTGCAGTCCGTTTCAGCCTGCATTTCTGCCAGGCAGTGACTAATACCCTAAGGATATGACTCCAGACGACAGCCGAAATTTTACAAAACAGTGGCGTCAGTCAAAATACAGACAACAGTCAATGGAAAAATAATTTTTAGTCTAAAATGTTCCCGACGAAGAGATAAGGACGTTCCTATCAACAAATCAAATACCCGAGACGTTAGCTCCAGTAAAAATACAGACAACGATGTTAAAATCCAAAATTGCTAAAGAGAGCCTTTTTGCTCTTGAGCCATCTTGCCCACGGTCGATGACCGGGGTTGCTTTTGAGCCATCTTACCTACGGTCGATGACCGAGGTTGCTTTTGAGCCATCTTGCCTACGGTCGATGACCGGGGTTGCTTTTGAGCCATCTTGCCTACGGTCGATGACCGGGGTTGCTTTTGAGCCATCTTACCTACGGTCGATGACCGAGGTTGCTTTTGAGCCATCTTGCCTACGGTCGATGACCGAGGTTGCTTTTGAGCCATCTTACCTACGGTCGATGACCTGGGTTGCTTTTGAACCTCTTACCTACGGTCGATGACCGGGGTTGCTTTTGAGCCATCTTACCTACGGTCGATGACCGAGGTTGCTTTTGAGCCATCTTACCTATGGTCGATGACCGGGGTTGCTTTTGAGCCATCCTACCTACGGTCGATGACCGAGGTTGCTTTTGAGCCGTCTTACCTACGGTCGATGACCGGGGTTGCTTTTGAGCCATCTTACCTACGTTGCTTTTGAGCCATCTTACCTACGGTCGATGACCGAGGTTGCTTTTGAGCCATCTTACCTACGGCCGATGACCGAGGTTGCTTTTGAGCCATCTTACCTACGGTCGATGATCGAGGTTGCTATTAAGAGCCATTTTTTTTACCCGCAGTCGACGACTAGGGTCGCTAGAAAGAGCCATTTACCCACGGTTGGTTTAGACGAGGGTCCCCAAGGAAAGCATCCACCGGTAGCCGATTTAAAGGCAAAGGCGGGATAGCCAAAGGTGAAGACTGAAGACAAGGCCGGAGCGTGCGGTGCAGAGATCAGGTATTCTTCCTCCTACTCTATATGTGTCTCTTACTTTAATATATTTCCAGTGCATGTGCTGCGTTAGCGAAAAAACGTTTTCAAAACACACACATCACTGTCAAAATAGGAAAGTAGGGGCAACTGTAGACACCGAGTCGGAGGACCTGTGACGAAAACCCATAACAAGACGGTTGAAACGGTTGGTTCCGATAAGTTAAAAAAATAATAATAATAAAATAAAAATCACGAGGGGGGTCTGTAGGGGTTGCGAGTGCTCAGCGACGTTGGGCGAGCGCCTAGCGGCAGTCGACGCGCGTCCGACGGTAGTTGGACGCGCGTCCAGCAGCGCGGGGCGCACGCCCCGCGGCAGCTGGGCGCGCGTGCCCAACCTACGTTGGCCGTACGCCCAACATTCGTTGGGCGGACGCCCAACGGCGCTGGGCGAATGCCCAACGATGGTTGGGCGCGCGCGCCCAACAGAAGTTGGGCGTACGCCCAACAAAAGTTGGGCGTTCGCCCAACTGATGTTGGGCGTCCGCCCAACCATTTTGGGCGTAGCCCGACGCCCGTCGGGCTACGCCCAAAATATTTTGGGATCCGTGCCTATAAAAAGCACGGATCCCCATGCAAGAATGGAGGAGGATTTTTGGGAGCTTCTCACTCTAAAACATTTTTTAGAGAGAGAAAGTTATTTTTTTGGGAAAAAACATTTTTTTTCCTAAAAAATCCGAATTTCCTAAAAGTTAAAATTTTACTAAAAACACTGAAAAACACAAAAATCGTAACTCGTGGAATCAACCGACTTCAGCTGTCAATACCGATCTTGAGGTATTATCCGAGGACTAGACTCGTTTTATTTATTTCCTTTATTTATTCATTTTATTTGTTTTATTTATTTAAGGTGATAGTTTTATTTATTTAACTAGTTATTTATTTATCACGTTTTATTTAACATTCCGTATTTATTTAATTTTTTGTCTCGTATTAAATAAACGCTTGGATTTGTTTTGAAATAAAAACCTCGTTTAACATCCCAATACGAACCGTGATCCGATCCAAAGGTAGTTCGGGATTAAAAAAAACGTTGTAATTATAAGTTTTGGAAAACATTTCTAAATAACGTTTTAAAAGAAAACCTCGTTTTAGGAGTCTCCGTTATAGACTATGATCCAATTTGGGTAGTTCGGAGGTCCAAAACGATAGAATAGATCTAATCTAAAGTGTTTGAACAAATCTGGAAAGTATAGGGACTGCTGTTGATATTCTGCCTTTTCTGTCACTAACAGCAGATTAGCGACGGATTTTCTGTCGGTAAAATCTGCTGGAATCCGAAAATCCCTCTTTTAACCCTCTTTTCTCAACTTTTTGATATTTCTACTTGTATATATATGTATATAACTATGTAATATATTTTTAAAAATTACTTTTGAGTCCTATAACTATTAATTACGTATTATATATCTATATATTTCATATTTGGAACTTAATTCATTTTGATTTGGTTTTGTAAAATATTATATTTGTATATATATATATATAGCTTTTTGGCTCATTTAAAGTTATATTAGTTATTATTTAGGGTGGAAGTTATTTTCCATATGTTTATTACTTAAAACCATTTGGAATTAAACGTTATTCTTCATATTTATGAACTTTGTTCATTTTTTTTACATGTCTTGAATTAGAATAAAAATGTATTATATTTAGTAGTTTTCACTTTCTTTATTATATCGTATAGTATCTTTTACTTGTTTTTATATATGGATATATCCTTATTTTTAGATAAAAATGTATATCTATATGTATTTTCACTCTATTTTCGTATATATGTATATATTTCAAATATATTTGGTTGGGTGAATTTGGCCTTGATTTGTTAATTGTGGTGATTATGAAAATTAAAGAGAGTGAAATTGGGGAAAATAAGCTACAAAAGGACTTCAATTTAATTGTGTAAATTAAAGGCATTTGGAGACTTTCAAAATGTAAATAAGAGTTTTTGACTTCTTTTTGGTTCCGAGTGGTTTTCCAAAACTTCACGTTTTAAAACCTTAATCCGTTCCAACGGCGGATTAAGCGAACCTTGTAATTAAAATCGTTTTCTATTTGTAAATAATAGAGTTTTGAATCGTTTTCTTGTCTAAATGGTTTTGTACAAAAATAAATGAACTTGTATGTTTAATCACGTTTTTTTGTTAAAGCTTCTTATCTCACGTTTTCAAGCGCTCGAGTTGTTCCAACGGCGATTCGAGTCGATGTTATGTAAATTAACGGGGTTTTGAAACGTACCTAAATCGTTCCAACGGCGATTAAGGTACGAACCATGTAAATAAACTCGTTTTTGGGAATGAGATTAGCTTAGAGTTAGTGTATAGCCTAAAGCATAACATCATACTGTGAATAAATCAATTCTTTCTTCTCCCCTCTCTCTCCTGTATACTTTAAAATTACGCAAAATGGGTGATTCTTTACTAAAGTGGCTTTCAAATAACATGCTCAAACGGTTTTCAAAGCGAGAAAGAAAAGGTTTCAAATGAATTTTAAACTTAAAGAAATATGCGATTAGTCCGTTATCGCCTAACACGCTAAGTAGGAGGCCGGTGGTTCATAAACGGGCGATGTCAGGGTGCCTAGTAGCCTTTCTCCGGAAAGGAGCTAGCCTTCTCGGCTCGTACCTAAGTTTCCCGAACCCACACCGGTCTCCCGCAAGGGATCGATGTTCATTTTCCCATTCGTGGGTGGCGACTCTTCCATACTCCAGGCTCCGGTCCTGCCGAGCAGCTTGATTCCGCGATTGGTTGCTTTCGGCGCCAATCACAGCATCTGCCGTCAACGGTGTCCACCCCCCGGTCCGCTCGGGCGAGGCCGTGGCACCTACACCAGTCATAGATCTTCTACTGTCAACATCTCCAACATAATCAGAGTCTGAAAAACCTGTTACCAAACACCCTGTATCACCTCTATAAATGAGACCAATGTCAGATGTACCTTTTAGGTACTTAAAAATCCTCTTCACAGCTTGTCAATGCTCCTTGCCAGGTTCACCCATAAACCTGCTAACAACACTAACAGATTGTGCAAGATTAGGTCTAGTGCAGACCATTGCATACATCAAGCTTCCTACTGCACTAGCATAGGAAACTCGAGACATGTACTCATTCTCTTCAGCAGAATTAGGTGCAAAAGCAATAGACAGACGTGCACTTGCAGCACTAGGAGTATCTATGGGCTTTGCGGTAGACATGCCAAATCCTGACAAAATCTTCTGAATATAGCCCTTCTGTGACAGAAAAAGCTTCCTTTTGCTTCTGTCCCTGTAAATCTCTATTCCCAGAATTTTCCGAGCTGCACCCAAATCCTTCATCTTGAACTCTGCATTGAGAAGACCCTTCAACTTCTGAATGTCGCGCTTCTTCCTTGCAGTATCAACATGTCATCTACATACAACACTAGATAGATAAAAGACTCATCTTCCAGTTTATTGTAATAGACACAACAATCATATTGGCTCCTGGTGTAGCTCAGCTGCATCATGTAGCTGTCAAACCTCTTATACCACTGCCTAGGAACTGCTTAAGTCCATACAAGGACTTCTTCAACTTGCAAACATAATTCTCCTTTCCAGGAATCTGGATACCATCTGGTTGGGTCATGTATATCTCTTCCTCCAAATCTCCATGCAGAAAGCCTATCTTTACATCAAGTTGCTCAAGCTCTAAATCCTGATGTGTAACGATAGCTAGCAACACTCTAATAGAGGTGTGTCTGACTACTGGTGAGAATATCTCATTATAATCCATTCCATCTCTTTGATTGAAGCCTCTAGCAACAACTCTAGCCTTATACTTGACTCCCCATGCAGGTGACATCCCTTCCTTCATCTTGAGAACCCACTTGCAAGTTATAATCTTTCTCCATGGAGGTGGTGTGACTAAATCCCATGTCTGATTCTTGTGAAGGGACTCTATTGAGCGATTTCCGCAAGTGCACGGTATACGCTTGTAGTAATAAAAGATATCGAACCCACAAGGAACACTTTTTAATAAAAACTTATTTTAATTCAGATTTAATTCACGTCTTTTAGGTTTAACTAGAAAATCGTTTAATTGTTTGGATTTGTTTGGTTTGGATAGAAATAGATTGCTGAGACTTAGAAAGCAATTCTGTCAATAGTTTTAATTACACTACAGGAACTTTAATGTTTAAGAATAAGAAGTACACGAAACTTGCTTGCATTAAGCAAGAAAGCAACTATAACTTTGATTAGATTATAATTATGTAATAATTTATCATTTAACGCAATTAATGGGCTTCGAACTGCAGACGATCTTTCTACGGTCGGAACATATCGATACCTTAATCAAATTGGTGTTTTATGTCTATAAGCCGAGCTATTGATCATATCATCCATAAATCCTAATCCTTTTAAGTGTTCAACAAAGTTTCCTTAGAAATATATTTTATGTAAAAGGTTTTATTGAAAACACAAGTTTATTACTTTGAAGAACATATTGTCAGAACATACTTCAGAATAACAACAGTAAACATAAATTGAATAGAAAAGATATATTATTATTGATTGTGAATCTTCACAAGTTAACAGAGAAGAAGAAACATGGATATCATTTTAACTAATTTGAGTTCCGGGTTGTCAATCCTTTCCTCAAACTTTGTAGGTTTGTCAGACCCTGGGGCGCTTTAGCTGCTAATTCTTCTCATTGAATCCTCGAAATAGAGATCGCTGAATCCACTATCAGAATGAAAACTTGTCTTCGAACAATTCTTGAATCTAAACTAATTGAAACTATGTTTGTAACTAAACTAAAGAACAACTTGTGTACAACAAGTTTGTTTTTTACAGAAAAGAAAACTAAATCTAACTCTTCATTAAATCAGAGTTTCTTCAACAAAATATTCAACTCTCTAACAACCTTGAATTCTGAAATGAGACATCTATTTATAATTACTAAAAGGTTGTGTTTGAAGTGTCGTGTCCGCTAGTGAAGGGTCGTTTCTATCCGGAAGAACAAACACGTTATTTGGAATTAAAACATGTGAAATCAGTGCTGAAACTTCATTGTTGCTACCGAGATTATTGAAATCTCGATCGCGGAATGGGGCTGAGGGAGATTGTTGAACGAACGCGCGTTTTCAAGACTGAAATACGCGTGTCGCGACCGAGATATTGGGAATCTCGGTCGTGACAGGGACTTTCGTTCCCATTCGTGATCGTTTCCCAACTCCTTGTATCAGTGTTCTGAATTTGTACGTGCTTTTAGCTCGTAAATGTGATTTCTCTCTCGTTTTTGCTCCGTTTTAGCTCCTATTTGGATTTTACCTAATAATTAAGTACCTTGCACAATAGAAACAAATATAGACGTAAAAGTACTCTAAATAAATATAATTAACACGATTTCAATATAAAATTTGTAAGAAATTAGGCTAAGGTATAGCAGCGGAAATATAAAATTTTTAACCTATTTCCATTAACCCTAGGATCCAGTAATAGTTATTTCATATAGAGAGGGATAAGAAGAATTACCTTTTGATGATCAATCTACCGTTGTTAATGAAGTGCCCACAACTCTTCTCCGAGTTCCCAAACACGAAATAAAACACGGGAAGATTAATTTAGAATCAACCGTTGAATAGCAACCAAAGTAGATTGCCTCTAATTAATCAACACAAGATCAATGATAAGAGAAATAGATGAAATCAATTGATCGGAAGGAAGCCGTAGAGAAATCTCATCCTCGAACTAGGGGTGTCGAATTTTCTCTCTCTTGCACTAGGTTGGATTTCGAAAATCTCACTAGGGTTGGCACTCTTGGATTTCGAAAATCCTAAGGGAGGGGGTATTTATAATCTCTTGTATCTAATCCCTAGTTAGATAGAATTAGGTTATTGAATAGGAATTCAATTCGGAATAGGATTCCTAATTATTATCTCATTATATATCTAATATATTAAGGATAATAATAATAACCTTATTGGATAATAATAGGAGTATTATAATCTAATTAAAACTCCTAACTTATTTATCTCTTAATTAATTTAATTCATAATTGTTAGACGAGGTGCCGCGGCCTAATCTCCCGGGCGGACCGGGGGGTGGACAACCTCATGGCGACGTAAGCGGTGATTGGCGCCGAAAGCAACCAATCGTGGAATCAAGCTGCTCGGCAGGACCGGAGCTCGGAGATATGGAAGAGTCGCCACCCACGAATGGGAAAATGAACACCGATCCCTTGCGGGAGACCGGTGTGGGTTCGGGAAACTTAGGTACGAGCCGAGAAGGCTAGCTCCTTTCCAGAGAAAGGCTACTAGGCACCCCGACATCGCCCGGTTATGAACCACCGGCCTCCTACTCAGCATGTTAGGCGATAACGGACTAATCGTATACTTCTTTAAGTTTAAAATTCATTTGAAACCCTTTTCTTTCTCTTTTTAGAAACCATTTTGAGCATATATTATTGAAAAGCCACATCAGTAAAGAATCACCCATTTATGTTTATACATACACAGAGAGGGGGGGGGGGGGAAAGAAGTGATTTATTTACAACCGTATTTAAATGTTATGTTGTGTGTTTATTCTATGCTAACTTATTTCCCCAAAACGAGTTTATTTACATGGTTCGCACCTTAATCGCCGTTGGAACGATTTAGGTGCGTTTTAAAACCCCGTTTGATGAAGCTTACCCGAATCGCCGTTGGAACGACTCGCGTAATTGAAAACGTTAAAGTAAAAGCCTTTTAATAAGAAAACGTGGTTAAACATACAAGTCAATTTTATTTTGTACAAATTCATTAAGAAAGCGATTCAAAATCTCCATTATTAACAAAGAAAACGATTTTGATTACAATGTTCGCTTAATCCGTCGTTGGAACGGACTAAGGTTTTAAAACGTGGTGTTTTGAAGACGATTTGAAATATCCACCAAAATGACTCTATTTATCTACATTAGAGATCTAAGAAAGCTCATTAGCTTAAATAATTTAATTGAAAACTCTCTTTTTGTGATTTATTTTCCCCACTTATTTAATGGACTCTCTAACTATTATAATTACAATAAGACACTTATTTAAAGCAAGACTTATAATCAAACAAGGCCCATTTGAGACATGGACCCATGAATGGGCCCAAAAGAATAGAGAAAATAATTTAGACATATATATTTATACAAGTAAATCAAAAAGGAGGATATGAAAACCCAAAAATTAATATAAGAGGAACTTTATGTATATGGAAATAATAGGTACTATATACTTATACTTTAAAAATGCTAAAACAATAAGTAAATCTTATGGATAAGAAAATAATATTTACCCAAAAATAACTTCCTTCAATAATCAACAAAATAACCCAAATGTCCCCAAAACTATACATATATATACATAATTAATATAGTTTAAATACCAAAAATGACATATACTAATATCCATCCATTATTTCTCAAAATATCAAATAACTAATATTTAAACATAGCCTAAGTTAATAAAAAGGAAATACTTATATATATTTATACTTATATTATAAAATAAAATAAAAATGATATACCAATATTCTAAAATAAATGTATATACTAAAATTCCAAAATAATTTGAAAAACATGTATTACATAATTATATATATATATACTAAGGATTAAAAGTCTAAAAGTTAAGAAAAAGGGACCGAAATGACATTTTTTACATTTTGGCAGATTTACCGACGGAAAATCCGTCGGTAAACAGCATTTAGTGACAGAATTGACAAATTACAGCAGCACTCCAATATTTTCCAGATTTATTCAAAAGCTTTAAATTAAATCTAATTCAATCGTTTTGGACTTCCGAACTACCAAAGATGGATCATAGTCGAAAACGGAAGTTCCTAAAACGATGTTTTTATTTTAAAACGTTATTTGGAAACCTCTTTTAAATTAAAAAAAACTTATAATTACAACATTTTCGATACCCGAACTACCTTTTTATCGGATCACGGTTCGTATTGGGATATCCAAAACGAGGTTTTTATTTTAAAACAAAACCGAATTTTATTTAACACAAAACAAAAATTAAATAAATACGCTAACTAAATAAAACGTGACAAAATAAATAAATAACTAAAGGAATAAGAACTATAGCATAAAAAAATAAATAGAAGGAGAGAATAAATTAAATAAAATAAAGAGTCTAGTCCTCGGATAATACCTTTAATTCGGTATCTGACAGTCGAAGCCGATTGATTCCACGAACCGCGAGCTCCCGTTGTTAATGAAAATTTAGTAAAAAATTTGAACTTGGGAAATTTGGAATTTTTGAGGAAAAAAATATTTTTCTCAAAAAATTCACCCTCTCTCTCTAAAAATGTTTAGAGTGAGAAAGTTTATCCAAAAATCCCCCAAAAGCCTCCTAAAAGCCTCACTTCACTTTGGGATCCGTGCCCTTATATAGGGAAACGGATCCCGGAACAATGGGCGACGCCCAAAAAAATTTGGGCGTCGCCCATTGTGGTTGGGCGGCCGCCCAACCTAGTGTTGGGCTACCGCCCAACTTTCGTTGGGCGATCGCCCAACGGCGTTGGGCGAGCGCCCAACCCTCGTCGGGCGTCCGCCCGACGCGTTGGGCGTTCGCCCGACGTGGTTGGGCGCCCGCCCGGCGACCCTCGGGGCGTGCCCCACGCCGTCGGACGCGTGCACTCCGTGGCCGCCGAGCGCGCGTTCCGCGCAGCCAGACGCTCGCACGTCGCGACCGCCGAACGCGCGCCTCACGCTGCCAGGCGCGTGCGCTCAACGGCCCATGAGGGCGCGCACCGCCAGCGGTCCCAAGCATTGCACGGACGCCGCGCGCACGTCTCGAGCCGTCAAGCGGGCGTTCGACCATCGTCGTCCGCGTGCGGGATGCCGTTGCGTGCCCGCGCCGTGCCGTCAATTTTCCTCCGCTTATTATTCTTTATATATTTTTCAAAACTTCCGGAATCAATCGCTTCGACCGTCTTGTTTTCAGGTTTTCGTCACAGGTCCTCCGACTCGGTGTCTACAGTTGCCCCTACTTTTCTATTTTGACAGTGATGTGTGTGTTTCGAAAACGTTTTTTTTGCTAACGTACACATGCAATGTAAAACATATAAAAGTAAAAGACACGTAACGAGTAGGAGGGAACATACCTGACCTTTGCGCTGCGCGCTCCGGCGTTGTTCTCTGACCTCTTCAGACTCTGCTTCGGGCTGCACCCTAATTCACGACTGCGGGGATAATGGCTAAACAACTACCCTATTTCAAGATTGCGGGGATAATGGCTAAATAGCTACCCTATTTGTGACTGCGGGGAGAATGGCTAAACAGCTACCCCATTTCAAGATTGCGGGGATAATGGCTAAACAGCTACCCTATTTCAAGATTGCGGGGATAATGGCTAAACAGCTACCCTATTTCAAGATTGCGGAGATAATGGCTAAACAGCTACCCCATTTCAAGATTGCGGGGATAATGGCTAAACAGCTACCCTATTTCAAGATTGCGGGGATAATGGCTAAACAGCTATCCCATTTCAAGATTGCGGGGATAATGGCTAAACAGCTACCCTATTTCAAGATTGCGGGGATAATGGCTAAACAACTACCCTATTTCAAGATTGCGGGGATAATGGCTAAACAGCTACCCTATTTCAAGATTGCGGGGATAATGGCTAAACAGCTACCCTATTTCAAGATCACGGGGATAATGGCTAAATAGCTACCCTGATTTGCGACTGTGGTGAAGATGGCTAAAAAGCAACTCCGGTCAGCGACCACGAGTCAGATGGCTAAAAAGCAACTCCGGTCTGCGACCAAGAGTCAAATGGCTCAAAAGCAACTTCGGTCTGCGACCGAGAGTCAAATGGCTCAAAAGCAACTTCGGTCCGCGACCGAGAGTCAAATGGCTCAAAAGCAACTTCGGTCCGCGACCGAGAGTCAAATGGCTAAAGAGCAACTCCGGTCTGCGACCGTGAGTCAAATGGCTAAAAAGAAACTCCAGTCTGCAGCCGTGAGTCAAATGGCTAAAAAGCAACTCCGGTCTGCAACCGTGAGTCAAATGGCTAAAAAGCGGGGGCTGCTTCTGGATTTTTTTATCACACTGTCGTCTGTATTTTCTCACTGGAGTTATTATCTCGAAGATTCGATGGGCACATGTCTTAGTCGGAAATGATATAGACTAATGATTGTTTTTCTGTTGACTGTCGTCTGTACTTTGACTGGTGTCACTGTTCTGTAAAAATTGGCTATTGTCTGGAGTTCATATCTTGACAGTATTGGTTGCTGTCTGAGAGAAATGCAGGCGGAAACGGACTGCAAATCGAAGGTCTGTGTACCTAGTAATTAATTATTTACTTTTTACATTTATGTCAAATCGTACTTTTTTCACTATTTACGGGAATGCCATTCCCTTTTCCTATATAAGGTGGTGGGGTTTCATTTCAACCCCACACCTTCTCTCTCCTCTTTCTCTCACTAGATTTCAATTTGGATTATTCTCGGGATGGAGTTAGATGAATGGGATGGCACCAGAGGCATGGACGAGGTTTACGTAAACCTGGATAGAGTGGATACCTTCCACGACCCTACGACACACTTGAGCAGGACACGCTGCAACGAGGTAAGTGGTTTCTCACTTTTATTTGATTTGAACTCTAGGCTTTAGCACTCCTATACGAACATGATTTGCATGCTAACTCTTAGACTGCCTTAGAGGACTTTCGCTAGAAAACGTGAATTCCTTTATTTACACGTAACACCTGTTTATTTTTATGAGAATGCGCGTTATATGCATGTGAATAGTGACACTACAAATTTATGCATGCTAACAGTAAAAACGATGTGAATAGTAAAAACGTGAATAGTGCACGTGAATAGTAAAAACGTGAATAGTGCACGTGAATAGTAAAACGTGAATAGTAAAAACGTAACTAATGCACGTGAATAGTAAAGCCTAATCTATGTTCCTCGTCACCTGTAGACGAGTTTGGATAAAAGAATTGACTAAACCTTACATAAATGATCCTACGGGAGAGATTTTTACAGAAAATTGGCCCTAATTGACCGGATGAACGAATACCTAGTTTTAACGCGTTCTTATCACTCATTTGCCTTAGGAGTTGTATTTAAATTTTCTTATCTTGTTCCTCTTTAGCTCATCGAGATTTCCGGGACCACTACCGAGGTTCTTTCATGGTATGATAGGCTGAGCGCCGCGGCGAGAGCCCGCGTGCAGGAGTTGGGCTTCGGACCCTTCATTGCAGCGCTGCCCCGCACCAACGGGGTGTGTGATCCCTTTGGCCTACGGGCCCTGTGTGAGCGGTGGGTTGACTCGACCCACACCTTCCACCTTTCCTTCGGGGAGATGACCATCTCGCCCCGAGATTTTTCATTATTGACCGGATTACGAGGGAGCAACACTCCCGTCCCTTTCCATTATGGCATGATGCGACCGCGGGTCGACCCTGCTAGGCTTGCCGCCTTGATAGGACCAGGAGTTCCTCTATGCGCCAAATCTACCCCGGCGAAGTTTATTTCGACTGCTAGCCTCTTGAGTAGACGGGACTTCTGTGAGACTGATGCTACTGATCTGGCGGTTCGTAGCTTCCTTGTATATGCTCTGAGTGAGACGATTTTCCGCACGAAGGGCGGAAAGGTACATGCGGGTCTCATCCAGGCCCTCAGTGATTTAGATGCCGCAGCTTCCTATGATTGGGCGGGGGCAGGCTTAGCTTTTCTCTACAAGTTTCTGGACCTGACTTGCCGGAAGCGCAAGGATTTCGGTGGTTACACCTTTGCTCTGCTGGTACGTGACGCCTTCTCGATTCGCCCGTCTTTGTTTTTTTTTCTTTCTCACACTCCTAGTCCTTGTTTATACCGCAGGTGTGGGCGTACGAGAGACGCATTCTTCCCAGTCGATCTCGACCTCGATTGAGAGCACAGAGGCCGCCTTTTATGGTTCGATGGAGAGATTTTGATCTGAGCGCTGAGAGGAGGCGGACAGTGCCATGGCTCCTAGATCGGATTGACTCACTAGTCCTCACACAGGTAGATTTCGCTTAGTCTCGCTAGACTTTGGCTTGAGTCTTTCTGACCCTTTTCTTTGTGCATATTTTTTAGATTAAGTTCAGGTGGGACGATCTTGACTTTGGTCCCGAGTATTCATACACATCGATGATCCAGGAGCAGCAGTGCGTGCTCACCGGCCCTTATGTGCGGGCGTGGTATTTGGGAGATCGAGGCATCACCGGAGTGAGTGATGTTCACTGGACGCCGGGGGAGATTCCCGTTTCCATGTTTGCTGTGCGGACTCTGCCCTTATCGACCATTCGTCGAGATCTGACCCGTCATTTTGTCGGTAGAGTGGTCTGGATTCACGCCGGGGGCCGCGAGCCTTATTTGTCCACTTTACTGAGCGCGAGGGATGCCCCGGCGGCAGCGATGGAGGTAGATCCGGTGGCGGACGTGTTTTCGAGAGAGGCGGTCGAGGCCGTCTTAGGTCAGGCGGAGGTTCCGGTAAGTGATTCCGCCCTCTTTTCATTTTATTCATGATATGCTCGGGGGTTTTATCGTGTGTTTTTTTTTGCTTTTTTGCAGGAGGGATCCTGGCGGAGTGCCCACCTATCTGATTTTTTCGACGGTACTCGGGCTCAAACACCGATGTGCGAGCAGCCCTATTTTGTCGGCGAGTCCTCCAGTGCAGCTCGACCGGAGAGGTCGTCCATAGGCGTGCCTATACCAGACTATGGGAGAGATTATGCTACGATCTGCTATGACGAGTCCGGGGCACCTTATGCGGGATTTGAGGCGGTCCCTCCTGTCTTCTCCTCGAGGATCCCGTTTGATCCCTCGGACGCTTCTCTGACCACGAGAGAGACCTGTACGGATTACGTGGGGCTGTCTGGTTATTTCCGAGACCGCCTCAGCTTGCGCTGTACCGATCACCTGGTATGTATCATTACTGTACTTTAGTGTAGTGAAATGTATGCATGTATGTATGATTTATGCTTTTGCCTATGCTGCCTTTTATCTGTTTTTTTTTTCTTTTTCTGTAGAGTGATCTGCATGCCCACGAGCGGAGACAGAGCGAGCTAGTGCGGGAAGCTGATGCCCGAGTTGGTCATGTGTATCAAGAGAGGAACGACCACTGGTCGGGGATGATGCGACGGGAGACTGAGGGTCGCCTTGCCGTCGAGGAGAGGGCGCGTGATGAATCGATCAGACGCCTTGCTGCAGAGGAGAGAGCACGAGCTGCTGACGAGAGAGTACGAGTTTCTGATGAGAGAGCGTGAGTTTTTTATGAGAGAGCGCGTGCTGCCGAGGAGGCACTATCTGCGGAGCGGGCATCCCACCTGAGAGATTTTGAGAACTATTGGGACTTCCCTCCGTATTAGGCTCGTTATGTATTGCTTTGTAGCTTTCATTATTGCTTTGTAGCTTTTATTAGAGTTTCCCCGATGTATAGCTGATGTATAGGGAGTGGGGTGGATAGTAGGTAGGCTTTTTGTGAAAAGTAGGATAGGAAATGTATAACCCGTGATTCATATTACCATGCATTCGGTAGATTATAATGATTCCAATCATTCTCGTCAAATATATTCATGCCTTTATTTATTTACAAACAACAGAAATACTTAGTCTCTTATACATTGTTTTTGTAATTGCTCAAGTTATAACTATTGTTACCAGGACCCGCCTTTCGGTTTTCGGATCCCGGCGATTTTTCTCCTCTCCTTTTACTATCCCGGAATTTTTAAATGAGTGCCCTTTTGGGTTTTCACCCATTGGGATTTCCCTTATTGTTGCATAGGTCGCCCTTTGCGGGTTTTCAACCTATCGGGAATTTTTCTTTATTTTTCTTTTTTTTTTTTACGAAAAGTATTTCTTAAGCCTATCCAGATTGGTAGGTTCGGAGAATTCCATGCCGTCCATTGTGGTTAACTTCACCGCTCCTTTGCTTAGTATCTTCTTCACGACGAATGGTCCTTCCCAGTTAGGCCTAAACTTGCCCCTAGGGTCGAGGTGCGTCACACGAATCTGTTTCAGCACCAAATCTCCTTCTTTGATAGGACTGGTCTTGACTTTTTTATTGAAAGCCCGAGCCATCCTTCTTTGATATAACTGTACATGGTAAAGGGCTTCCATCCTTTTCTCATCAACTAAAGCCAACTGCTCACATCGCCTCTTCACCCATTCCGTTTCGGGAATTTCTGCTTCCACCGCGATTCTCAACGATCGCTTTTCGATCTCAATCGGCAGGACTACTTCTGTTCCGTATACCAAGGAGAATGGCGTTGCCCCAGTCGAGGTTCTGACTGTCGTGCGATAAGCCCACAACGCGAGTGGGAGGTGCTCATGCCAGTTCCGATGTGATTCCACCGTCTTTACGAGGATCCTTTTAAGGTTCTTATTAGCTGCTTCTACTGCCCCATTAGCCTGTGGACGGTACGGAGAAGACCTATGATGATCAATGCCATATTCTCGGAAAAGATTCCTTACTTCCCCCTGAAACTGGACTCCGTTATCCGTGATCATGTGATGAGGCACTCCGAACCTGGTGATCAAGTGTTTTTCAATGAACTTTCTCATCTGCTTGGATCCCAGTTTGCTAAACGACTCTGCTTCTACCCATTTGGTGAAATAATCGATGGCGACTGCAATAAACTTGTGTCCATTTGAAGCATTAGGCCTTACTTCGCCGATGATGTCAATGCCCCAGGCAGCGAATGGCCAAATAGGTGCTAGCACATGTAGTTCCATGGCCGGAAGATGACTGCAATCGCCGTGGATTTGACAATCGTGACATTTCTTTGCATACTCGTTACAATCTTTTTCCATGGTGAGCCAATAGAAGCCTTGTCTGATAATTTTCTTAGCTAGTACTGCTCCTCCCATATGGGCTCCACAAATTCCCGAATGTACTGATTCCATTGCCTCGCGGGCTTCTCCCGCATCCAAGCATCTGAGTTGTAATCTATCAACGTGCCTTTTGTAAAGTAAGTCGTTGTGGATGACGAACTGACGAGCTAGCCTTCTAATCACAGCTTGATCCCTAGGTTCTGACTCTGCCGGATATGTCCCATCTTTCATGAAGTTCACGATATCGAAATACCACGGTTTTTCATCTGCCCCTAACAGCATTACATCCTCGTAGCATGGTTTGTGAGATCTCCTCAATATCAACGGTTTCGAGGCAAGATTCGGGGGTTGTCCCAAACTGACACCAAAGTGGCCAAGGCATCCGTCGCCTGGTTCTGTGCTCGAGGAATATGATAGAAACGGCATTCTTTGAATCTTTGTGCCAACCCTTCTAGCTGATCGAGGTACGGACGTAGTCTTTCTTCTCTTACCTCCCAGTTTCCTTGTGCCTGTTCGATGATCAACTTTGAGTCACCCCAAATTTCGACATATGATGCTCCCAATGCCGCTAATGACTCTAAGCCATAAATGCATGCTTCATATTCGGCCATATTATTGGTGAGAGGGAAGGATAACTTCTTGGCCATCGAGATTCTTTCTCCTTCCGGTGAGATAAGTAGTACTCCTACTCCGGCTCCATTCGAATTAACTGCTCCGTCGAAGAACATTTTCCATGGTATAACTTCAATTGCGTTTAAGTGCTCATCGGGGAAATCATAGCTTACTTCTTCCTCTTCTGCATTCAGGGGTTGGTTAGCCAGAAACTCTGCCACGGCCCTTCCTTTGATAACCTTCTTCGTCACATATTCAATGTCAAACTCGGATAAAAGCAACAACCATCTGGCTAACTTCCCCGTCAAGGATGGAGTTCGGTATAGATACTTCACGGGGTCCATCCGAGAAATAATGATCACTTTATACGATTGGAAATAGTGCCGCAGTTTCTTTGTCGACCACACCACTGCCACACATGTCTTTTCGATCATGTTGTACTTGAGCTCGTACTCCAGGAACTTCTTACTCAAATAATACACCGCGTGCTCCACACCGGTGTCTCCTTCTTGAGCCAACATTGCCCCAATAGATCGCTCCTCAATCGCTACATAGAGGAGAAGCGGCTTTCCCAGTTTAGGCGGTCTCAACACTAGCGGATTAGACAAGTAGCTCCGGACGCTCTCCAACGCTTGCTGACATTTATCATTCCAAATGGCGGGTTGGTCTTTCCTTAGCAACTTAAAGATTGGCTCGCAGATTGCGGTAAGTCTTGCTATGAACCGACTGATATACTGAACCTGCCCCAGAAACCCTATCACTTCCTTCTCATTTCTCGGCACCGGCATCTCTTGTATAGCCTTTACTTTATCAGGATCTACCTCGATTCCCTTATTTCCGATTACATAGCCTAAGATTTTTCCCGATGAAACGCCGAAAAAGCACTTCTTCGGGTTTAACCTCAGCTTGAATTCTGTAATTCGGGCCAAAAACTTCTCGAGCGCGGCAAAATGCCCTTCTCTTGTCTCTGATTTGACCATCATGTCATCCACATAAACTTCCACCTCCTTGTGTATCATATCATGGAACAGTGCTGTAGCCATTCGCTGGTAAGTTGCCCCGGCATTCTTCAAACCAAACGGCATTACCCTGTAACAGTATGTCCCCCACGCAGTTGTGAACGAGATTTTCGCTTTGTGCTTTTCGGCCATCTGAACTTGCATGTAGCCCATGAAATCGTCCACTTTCGTGTGTAAGACGCTTGACGCTGCACTGTCGATCAATACATCGATATGAGGCAATGCGAACTCATCCTTGGGGCATGCCTTGTTAAGATCTCTGTAATCAACGCACATCCTTACTTTGCCGTCCTTTTTTGCGATTGGCACCACATTCGCGACCCAAGGGGGATAGTCGATCACTTCGATGAATCCTACTTCTAACTGCTTCTTCACCTCCTCTCTGATCTTATCTGCCCATTCTGATCTCATACGTCGGAGCTTCTGCTTTACAGGCTTTGCTTCGGGATATGTTGGAATACGGTGAGTTACGATTGATTGATCAATTCCAGGCATGTCTTCGTATGTCCAAGCGAATACAATTTCGTATTTTTTAATTATTCTCTCAAATTCTTTTCTCTCTTCAATAGTTAATTCTTGAGCAATTTGTATAAGTTTAGGATTTTCATCCGTACCAAGATTGAAAGTTGACATTTCTATCGTATTGATTTCAAATGTAGGCATGTTATATGAATGAGAATGCATGGAATGATCATGATCGACATCAAGCAAGTAAGCAAAATCAGAATTCATTTCATTGATAGCATGGGTGATCACATCATCTGATTCAAACAAAGCAGTAATACAATTTTCATCATCAGGGTTCTCAGGCTCCTCATGAACCTTGGAGGTACTGGGATTTTCCACCGCTCCTCGCTTCAATGGTGATGACCTGCTCCTCGGCATTTAAATCCAGCATCATGATCTCCTCGACAAAGCAGCTCGCCTTTCCTTTGCCCCAGTCGGCAACATCATTGAAGATTTCGAACCCTGGCAGGATCTTCCCTTCCGTGCTAGTCCATGCCTCGGGGGTCCCTGAATATGCCTTCCCATGCCCCTCGCTCACAAAATACTTCCTCAAGCCTACTTTTCCTTCAGCACTCGCATTGGACGTACTTCCCTGCTTATATCCCAAACCCCTCCGGGTTTTCTGACTCTTAAAGTCCGGAAATTCTGGCAACCCCTGATGGTGTGCTCCTAAACCCATTCCTGGGATGAAACCTCCCTTCATCATCTTCACCACATCGGTGGTCATGCTGGACTCATAAATCCCGGAGACTTGGAATCCGGAGAAAAGCTGTGGCTCAATTCCCAATGCTGCCACCGAGCTTAATTTCTCAGCTCTGATCGTCACTATCTCCTCCCCGAAGGGGAACTTAATCATTTGGTGGAGCGTGGAGGGCACACCTCCTAACTTATGGAACCAAGGGCGTCCCAACAGCACAGCAAAAGTTACCGGGATATCCAACACCGTGAACTCAGTTTCTTCCTCGTGCGGCCCCACTTTCAACTTGGCCTTGAAGACTCCTTCAATGTACCTACGGCTGTCGTCATATGCTCTAATCACAGTTTCAGAGGCTGTCAGGTCTCCTCTCTCCACTCCCAGCTTCGACAAGAGTTTCAACGGACAAACATTAATGGCCGATCCATCATCGACCATCACACAACTAGTCTTCTTCCCGTTAATTTCTGCTCGGATATACAATGGCTTATTATGAGCCTTCCCCTCTTCTGGGAGATCTTCGTCAGTAAATGTGATCTCAGTCTTCTTTCGGGCCATAATTGCCCCTACTAGCGCTGCCGGCTCAGTATCGGTGGAAATAACCAAATTCTGCAACTCCTTCATCAGGTTCTCACGATGGTACTTAGAATGGCATAAAACTTCCCAGACCGTAGACTTAGCTTGCGTCTTCTTCAATTGCTCAAGAACTTGGTCATCGGGCTTAGGAGCCGACCCTTCTCCAATCTCAGTCTCTACCATTGGTGCCTTTCCCTCGGCCACACAACCTGATCTCGTCATTACCGCAATTTCCGGCTCATCATCCGATTCGTCCCAAATGTTAATAGGAACCCTTCGATTGGCATCCTCCTCGTCCGAGGAACTCTCCCAAATGTCCACGACCATTAAATCCATGACGTGAGGAACACTCGGATTCAGGAAAAAGGGATCCGCTGATCCATACAAAACCCAACCTATCAACTCATCATAGTCACGGAGGGACACCCGGCTCATCTTCCTTGCGGCCAACGGAATAGCACCTCGTTGTATGCACATAAGCTGCACCTTATCGCTCATTGTCTCATTACACTGCTCATAACGGTGCCTCCACCTTCTAGCATAATCCACAAAATGTTCCTCGGGGAATTGCCTAATCCTGTCCTAATCATCCAGGGATCCCGTCCATGGAATGTACATTTCATATCTCGCCACAAAGGCATTTTGGAGCGGTATCCAATGACCCATCTCCTCCCCTGATAGCCCCTGATACCACAATAAGGCTTCACCCATCAAGGTTTCCGGAAAATGTTCATGCAACTCACACTGCGGAAATCCGGCGTCATACATATGATTGCGAAATATCCTCGTATGCTCCACAGGATCCTGGTATCCACCATACCTAGGCATTCCTAACACCGCATCAGGTGTTTGCTAAGACGGGGAATCAGGAGTTTGCTCTGCTAGCATCCATACCGTATATTCCTTGATAAATCTCTTCGTCATAGCTGCCCAATCGGTCTTAACATACATCGGCAGGGACATGTACCACATCAGCGGTTCACCCATCAGTGAATTACAAAACAAGCTAGTGATCTCTTCTTCTTTAAAACTCAAAGCTGTCATAGCCGATAAGTAGAAGTGGTCGTGCTCCATAGGGTCCTTATTGCCGTTATATTTGCTCACCCTCGGCAATGGACGCTTGATGGGTCCAATCTGTATCGCAAAGCGCTCCGCAGTTTTATCTTCATCTCTCTGATACTTTTCTAGAAACAAATCCGACAACCGATCCCAATCGTGCTTGCAAGAGTCGGGTAATGAATGGAACCATTCCAAAGGCTCACCTACCAGCGAATGGTGGAACCACTGAGCAATCTCATCTACTCCGAAGGATTCAATGAACATGTCGTGCATATACTCACGCAAGTGCACTTCGGGATCCCTTCCTCCACTGAACAAACCCAAATTTGGCACGATAGTCCGAGACGACCCTTCACCGGTCTCTTCGGCACTATCCTTGTCATATGGTGCTCCACCATCTGATCCTTACTCCATTGGTTCATCCTCTTGTTCCTCACCCAAGAAGGACACATACAAACCATTTCCCACATTGCTTCTTTCGACGGAGTCCAACAACTCCTCTACATCTTCCTCAAAAGATTCCATCACCACAGTTTCCGTCAAACCAACTCCGATCACGCTTACCCTATGATTAGGCAATGTATTGCGCCTAACGGAAGGGTTTGCTGACGAAGGATCAGCTATCTTCTTCTCCTCAATCAAATCTTGGATTTCATGTTTCAGCCTCTCACAATTCTCAATCGTATGTCCATAACTGCTGTGGAACTCACAATACCCTCTAGCCTGAATCTGTGGAGTAGGTTGAGCTTTGTTATATGGGGTAAGGGCTTTTAACAATCCCTTCTTCTGCAGACGTTCAAAAACTTTCGCATAGGTCTGATCGAACTTGGCGAACCGCCTCTTTTCGATGGCATTAAGATCAACCACTTTCACTGCCGCAGATTCTGTACTCGCGCTAGGCCCTCCGGCACTATATCCAGACTTCGTCCACTTAGTATAAGCTTTCTTTGGCTCCCCATCTCCTTCGACAGTCAAGGCATAACTATACATCTGATTGAAATCTGTGAACGGCATATATCTCAACTCATTCTTAATATACGGCAACGTGTTGCCAACCACCATTCGGATCTGATCCTGCTCAAGCGGCTTCTGTTTCATGACCGCGACCTTAGCCCTCCATCTTTTCACAAAATCGGAAAAGGATTCCCTAGCCTGCTGCTTAGTACTCTCTAATTCTTTCAAAGTGACCTCCAGCATGGTGTTAAAGCTATACTGAGCGATGAATGACTTCGCCAACTCCTTCCAATCCTTCTTTGTCACCATTGGCAATGCATGGAACCATGTGAGGGCAGCCCCCTCCAGGTAGGTGTTAAACAGCCCCAAGACTTGATCCTCAGTCAGGATCGTGGGCTTCATTACCGCCACGTACTGATTCATATGAGCGGTGGGATCTCCAGTTCCATCGAACTTTTTCATGTCAGGGAGCCGGAATTTCAGAGGCAAAGCTGTTGCTGTCAAACAATTCTTCAAGTTATAGAAATCTTGACTCCCAGAGCTTCCTCCGCGCAAGTCCTGCACTTCCTGTGTGATGTGTTGCCTCCACTCCTCTTCCTTAGCTTTCTCCTTCTCTAACTGTTTTCGGACATAATCCTGATAATCCTCCTCATTCCCAAAGCGAGGGCCCTCGTTCACCTCATTCTCAGCACGCTTACTACCACTCTTGTTGTCCTTTAGCGCTAACTCAGCTAGTTGGGCCAAGATCGCGGCCAGCTGGTCGTTGATATTATTCACAGAATTCTCCAATTCAGCCACCTTCTCCTCGTCGGTTGCAGACATACTGACGGAAGACTGAGTATACTCGGATGAAGACAATTCAGAAGCCACAACTACTGATTCGGGACTGTCTACTCGCAACTGATCAAACTGTCTGACAAGCCGATTACTCTCGCGAAACCACAACCGCTTAATGATGACGTCTGCGCGAACGGTATCCATTAGTATGTATGCATGATTTTATATGCATGATTCGTGGTGTGTGCGTTTATTTATTTATGATTATAAGATAAGAAGAACAAACGTTAGTTCTAATTACACGTATCACAACATCTCTCTTCCACCCTTATTCCTCCACACACTCGTTGGTCCAGGTCTCTTTCCTAGGATTTTGGTTTTTGGCTCACATTGCGGTCCAGGGGACGCGTGATGCCGTCGATTATTGCGGGAAATTAAATCATCCATCAGACAATACAGTTCGTTTTGACGTATCCACGTTCGGTGACTAAGAAATCGACCAAGCGGATTGTCCTTTCGGAATAACTCGTCTTTTGTGCTTTCGCGAGACGCATTAATTCGGGTTTTGACTCCCTTTGAGCGCATCTCAGTTTTTAGACGTGGTACGAGTTATTCTTCTAGTCCAATCGTTCGTTATTGTCAATGATTCGTTCCCTTTTGTTCGCGTGGGTTCGTGTCTCGATTTTTGGATTACAACAGGATCTTTTAGATCTATCGAGGGACGTAACCACGTGTTTATTTAGTGATGGAATCACTTTTGGATTTTATTTTAGGGAACGGACTCATCGCGTAACGCGTTTGTTCTTAGCGTCGAGGATCCGTTTGCTCATTTTAGCTACGTGAAAAGACGGCGAGTCTTATTTTGAGCGCACGGTAACCTTTCGGCTAGCAACAGTTCGTTGTTCTTCCCAATCCACGGGATATATCATCTTAGTGTGGTTATAGAAAATCAATGTTTCTTTGAATCGCATGCTCATTCAAAGCGAGGACATCACCGTTCTCTTTCCTTTAGGCACGATTTAAGCAAACACGTACATCGGGCCATATTTCTTGCAGTTTTGGTAACGGTCGAAATGATCGAGTCGTTAATCAAAACCTGCAGTCTCGTCCATATGGCGCAATTATATGATTTGGCTTAATTCGGCTTCGAGATTTTAAACGGGGTATACACTCGTCCGAGGCACGTATTCAATGACATTGGTTTATTTTCTTTAACTACTCGCGGGATTAACATATATCGTAGATTTGGAATGATTTTTGGTCGTTTAGTTCATTTTTGTCTTTTTATTTTCTTAGTCACCTTTTGCGGACACGTCCATTTCTCTTAAGAATGACAAATGGCATAACGTAAAAGCTCGTCTTTTATTCGGAAGGGACGGGCTACTTGTGCGAAACTTTTCACGTTACAACAAGGTCGTTCGAAACAGAAATGTTCTTCGTTTTCGTTTCGTCGTGATCTCGTTTTATCCCGATTTATCTAAAGAATGTGAATAACGGCTACCGTTAATATAGTCTTTTGTATCGAAATATAACTATCCTTAACACCGAACCGATTCATACTAATACGTGCTTACGTCATAACGTATTTCCTGAACACGTGCCTTCGTCGGGACACCGAAAGGGACAAGGCGGGTCGCACATGTTCATTCATATGAGATGACTAAGTCGTCTTTAGTTCAAATCGTTTCGATGTTTTAGGGTAATTAGTATGTCGATTCATGAGTATATATTAACGCATCGTCTCATTTTCTTTACATAACTTAGGATTAGACACATATCATGGCGGTTTGAAAACACGAACTGATTCATTTATCACATCAAAAATAGTAACGGGTAATCCTATGGAAACTTCTAAGGCTACTATATGCTGACACGGCTGGCCGCGGGACCTCACAGGACCGCACAGATTCGCCCCTAACGAATGGATGGGGACCCTCTGGCGCCTTACTGTAAGGGGGAACTTACGCTAGCCTCTTTCGAGCGACGAATGGACTCTCGCTAGAGGTTTCGCGGAAATTACCCAAAGGGTTTGCAGTAAAATGATCCGTCCCCGTTAAGGGCTTAATACACGCCTTTCGGAATCAAATTTCTCGCTTCCCCAGCAGAGTCGCCACTTGTTAGACGAGGTGCCGCGGCCTAATCTCCCGGGCGGACCGGGGGGTGGACAACCTCATGGCGACGTAAGCGGTGATTGGCGCCGAAAGCAACCAATCGTGGAATCAAGCTGCTCGGCAGGACCGGAGCTCGGAGATATGGAAGAGTCGCCACCCACGAATGGGAAAATGAACACCGATCCCTTGCGGGAGACCGGTGTGGGTTCGGGAAACTTAGGTACGAGCCGAGAAGGCTAGCTCCTTTCCAGAGAAAGGCTACTAGGCACCCCGACATCGCCCGGTTATGAACCACCGGCCTCCTACTCAGCATGTTAGGCGATAACGGACTAATCGTATACTTCTTTAAGTTTAAAATTCATTTGAAACCCTTTTCTTTCTCTTTTTAGAAACCATTTTGAGCATATATTATTGAAAAGCCACATCAGTAAAGAATCACCCATTTATGTTTATACATACACAGAGAGGGGGGGGGGGGGGGGGAGGGGGGAAAGAAGTGATTTATTTACAACCGTATTTAAATGTTATGTTGTGTGTTTATTCTACGCTAACTTATTTCCCCAAAACGAGTTTATTTACATGGTTCGCACCTTAATCGCCGTTGGAACGATTTAGGTGCGTTTTAAAACCCCGTTTGATGAAGCTTACCCGAATCGCCGTTGGAACGACTCGCGTAATTGAAAACGTTAAAGTAAAAGCCTTTTAATAAGAAAACGTGGTTAAACATACAAGTCAATTTTATTTTGTACAAATTCATTAAGAAAGCGATTCAAAATCTCCATTATTAACAAAGAAAACGATTTTGATTACAATGTTCGCTTAATCCGTCGTTGGAACGGACTAAGGTTTTAAAACGTGGTGTTTTGAAGACGATTTGAAATATCCACCAAAATGACTCTATTTATCTACATTAGAGATCTAAGAAAGCTCATTAGCTTAAATAATTTAATTGAAAACTCTCTTTTTGTGATTTATTTTCCCCACTTATTTAATGGACTCTCTAACTATTATAATTACAATAAGACACTTATTTAAAGCAAGACTTATAATCAAACAAGGCCCATTTGAGACATGGACCCATGAATGGGCCCAAAAGAATAGAGAAAATAATTTAGACATATATATTTATACAAGTAAATAAAAAAGGAGGATATGAAAACCCAAAAATTAATATAAGAGGAACTTTATGTATGGAAATAATAGGTACTATATACTTATACTTTAAAAATGCTAAAACAATAAGTAAATCTTATGGATAAGAAAATAATATTTACCCAAAAATAACTTCCTTCAATAATCAACAAAATAACTCAAATGTTCCCAAAACTATACATATATATACATAATTAATATAGTTTAAATACCAAAAATGACATATACTAATATCCATCCATTATTTCTCAAAATATCAAATAACTAATATTTAAACATAGCCTAAGTTAATAAAAAGGAAATACTTATATATATTTATACTTATATTATAAAATAAAATAAAAATGATATACCAATATTCTAAAATAAATGTATATACTAAAATTCCAAAATAATTTGAAAAACATGTAGTACATAATTATATATATATATATACTAAGGATTAAAAGTCTAAAAGTTAAGAAAAAGGGACCGAAATGACATTTTTTACATTTTGGCAGATTTACCGACGGAAAATCCGTTTGGAAACAGCATTTAGTGACAGAATTGACAAATTACAGCAGCACTCCAATATTTTCCAGATTTATTCAAAAGCTTTAAATTAAATCTAATTCAATCGTTTTGGACTTCCGAACTACCAAAGATGGATCATAGTCGAAAACGGAAGTTCCTAAAACGATGTTTTTATTTTAAAACGTTATTTGGAAACCTCTTTTAAATTAAAAAAAACTTATAATTACAACATTTTCGATACCCGAACTACCTTTTTATCGGATCACGGTTCGTATTGGGATATCCAAAACGAGGTTTTTATTTTAAAACAAAACCGAATTTTATTTAACACGAAACGAAAATTAAATAAATACGCTAACTAAATAAAACGTGACAAAATAAATAAATAACTAAAGGAATAAGAACTATAGCATAAAAAAATAAATAGAAGGAGAGCATAAATTAAATAAAATAAAGAGTCTAGTCCTCGGATAATACCTTTAATTCGGTATCTGACAGTCGAAGCCGATTGATTCAACGAACCGCGAGCTCCCGTTTTTAATGAAAATTTAGTAAAAAATTTGAACTTGGGAAATTTGGAATTTTTGAGGAAAAAAATATTTTTCTCAAAAAATTCACCATCTCTCTCTAAAAATGTTTTTCTTAGAAATGTTAAGGTTAAATTTGAACCATTTTATACGTTAGGGGTAAATTTAGTCTTTATCCCTAAAAATTTATGGATGGATTTGTCAAAATGCGAAGATGGTTATAGTGTATTTGTAAAAGCAGATATTTCTAAAAACATGTAAACTAACTAATGTAATATGCACACATTTAGAGATTAAAAAATTACTTAAAAAAATTATATAGATAAAAATTATTGAAAAAAATTAGTAGTTAATAACTTAATATAGAAGATAAGTAGAGAATAACATCTTTAAAAAAAAAAAAAAAAGTACCCTTCAAAAACGAGATTAGAGAGTCATACATGTAGGTTATATGACAAACAGTAGTAGAAGCTGTGGTTGTGCAGGTGCACAGGACGGAAATATCGGATTCATTAATATTGCAATTTTTGCGAGAAAAGTAGCTTGGAATGTCCAAATTTAACCCCTCCATCACCGCTCTCACACCATTCGCTGTCCCAAAAATACAATATAAAAATAAAGGTGGGTAGAACCGAATCAAAAATTTAAAGACTGAAAAAACTGGATCAAATCAGATCAAATTATATTTTGGTTTAGTTCGATCCTAAGTTTTAAGCTAGTTTGGTTTTCGGTTCGGTTCAATCTAAAAACAGAACAAAACCAAATCGAAATACAATATATACTATTTTTAGTTTTAGGGTTTCAAATTAATTAAGTAATTATATATAGAAAAGAAGGGTTTGGTTATGCTTACTTGTTTTTAACAAAGTAAGCCTTTGTGTGTTTACACCATTGGATGAACTTTACATATATATAACGAGCTCAATCTATATAGAAAAGAAGAGTTTGGTTATGCTTACTTGCAGTGATCCATAAATATTCGAGCTTTCTTATAAGATTATAATTTTTATTTTTATTTTGTAAAGGTACCCACTATAAAAAAAAATGATCGATACACATTGTAATGTAATTAACTCAATAGTATGAGTAAATTAGGGAAAATTAATTGTATCATAAAATATATTATAACAAGTAAATCAATATATAATATATTAGTAATTTTAGATTGAATATATATTAACAATTTGGTTTAAGAAAAAAATTAAGATTATATAAAAATAATTATTAAAATTATATAATAATAATAATAATAATAATAAAACAAAACATATATAAAAAAAATAGGAATGATATCTATTTGGCTCTCCAAACTAAGGTGCTGTTTGATAAAACTGAAAATTAAGTTTTGAAAAAGTAAGTATTGAATTTTAAGTGCTGAATATTATAAGTGCTGAAAATATTGAATGATTTAATTTAAAAAAAAATATTAGTTGATAATGTTTAACTTAAAATGACAAGTTAAATATTTTGACTTATCAAAATAAGTGGTTTTTAACTTAATTAACTAATTTAAGTGGTGGAAAAACAATCATTATCAAACGCACTTAAATTAAATAAGTGCTTAACATTTTAATTTAAGTAATTAAGTGGTTTATCAAACAAGACCTAAATCATCAAAATCAAATAGAATCTTAAATTATCAAAATCATCAATCAAGTCCTTGAATTAAGCAAAAAATCATCAATTGAGTTCCTATTCTAAACAAAAATAATCAATTGAACGCTCATTGAAAATCATTTAGTTGAACAGTTTCAAACCCTTTTCTCCAAACTCACGTTGAACCAGTATAAAGATTAGTAATCATGTTTTCTGATTTTAGAATAAAATAAAGATTTAATTAATGATTTTTGTTTAGTTCAGAAACATAATTAGTAGATGTAATTCGTAATTGGTAATTTATATGATATGGTTTAGAAATAAGAAAAGAGATTATATTATATACCTTCGTCACAAGGCAAGCCTCCGGGAATAGAGCAATTGAAATCAGCAGAATAAGAACTACAGCGAGGATTGTGAATTGGACAACGTGACATAACATTCTCAGCGGCGGTGTAAAATAAAAAAATCCAAATAAGCTTTCTAATAATTTCCATCTGCTTGCTCCGACTTATAAAATTATTTTTATTTTGTCCGACATTTCATTTATAAGAATATAATATATAGTATGCATGCTTCATATATATGTACATTAATTAATTAATTATTGACCGTTACATTAAAGAATTGTATTCTTTTTCACTTTTTTCATTGCATTATCATTATTCGACAAGACAAATCAAATCACCTACGAATTTCTTTTAGTGCGAATGGTGGAGATAAAGAAAAAAAGAGAATGGTCTAAATAAAGATAAAGAAATGGAGTTCAAGTGAAACACGTGGTATACTTTATAATAACATCCACTAATATTTTAATCACATCACCGATAAAGTTAGATTCTAAATAAAATATGTAGTTTGAATAACCCCAATCTGTGGAGAATTTTAAAACTCGGATATCTTGAATTTCATTTTATTAATAAGGAGACTTCAGATTATTCAAACCGTTGATGAAATAATTTTTGGTCAAATAGTATTTTTATCATTTATTTTATTTTATTTTTCTACTTTTTTCTACATTTACCAATTTTTAAGTGACACATTATCACTATCTTTATCTATTCGTTCTCTCTCTCACTCTCTTTATTTATCTTTTCTTCTCTCTTTGGATTTATAATTCGTTGTTGTTGCACAAACAAAGTAACTACGAAATTACCAAACACATTAATATGGGAGCAACTTATGAAAAAAATATACTAAACTATTTACAGTTGAAAAATGAACCCTTTGTGATACTAGTCAAGTGGAGCAAAAGTAGGATAGTAATATTCAGTTTAGACTAAGGGCCTGTTTGGTTTAGCTGTTAGCTAATAGCTGTTGCAGTTGCTGTTAGCTGTTTACAATTGCAGCTTGCTGTTAGCTGTTTGCCGTTGCAGTAACCTGTTAGCTGTTGCTGTTAGCTGTTTAATTACTAGTGTTTGGTAAAATTATATTGAACTGTTGCTGTTCGGATTTAAAATGTCTAAAATGGATATGTTTTAAATTAATCAACGATGAAATTATAAAAGAAAAAATGTAAAAAAATGTCCATAACGTTTATAACTAGGAATAATTTTACTCTTAAGGTCTAAAACAGTGTAATTGTTAGGGGTAAAATTGTTTTTGGTTGCTAACATTAGGGATATAATTGCATAATTTTAGACGTTAAAAGTAAAATTGCTCTTGACTATAAATATCATGGGTATTTTTTTGCATCTTATCCTATTATAAAATAAAAAATGTGTTACACAACTCAATAAAAATAATCTATATAAAAAATAAAAAATTATTGAACGTAACAAAAACTTGTTCTTCCGGTAATTATATTGTGAAAATATAAATAATGTTAAAAAATAAACATATTTTGTAGAAATAAGAAGGATAATTTTGTTAATAACAGATAACTGCAAACAGCTGTTTATGAAAAGCCCCAAATAGAAGCTTTTCGTGAAACGCTCCAGAACGATGCAGTTTTTAGAGAAAATGTTAAACGATGTGGTTATATAAACCTAACCAAACGCTATATTTCTTGCGGTTTGGAATGAAACGCTAAATGCTCATTTGAAAAGCTGAAACAAACACCCTCTAAGTCTGTTGACCAAATCAGCTTAATAAAATAATTGTTGAAAATATAATTTATTTAAAGAATAAGGTGTAGAAATATTCTAGTGTTGCTATATTTGACTTGATTGATAATGACATCCACAAATATTTTGTCCACATTCGTGTAGCAAGTTAGATTGATATTAGATTGATAATAAATTATGTGATTTCACTCGTTTTTAAAAACACTTCTTGTTAACAATATCTAATCCTTTCTATCGCGACTGTCTTTTTTATTTATTAGATAAAGATGGAGATAAACAATGTGGCTTCAGTTAGGTTTTTTTTTTTTACACAATCTCATGTTATAAAACTTGATAAACGAGTACAGTTAAACCTCTATAAATTAATAATGTTGGAATCATGAAATTTTATTAATTGATAAAGATATTAATTAATTAATAAATTATTAATTATTAATTTATAGAGTTAACTTGAGGGAATGATTGATCAACTTGGTTACCGCAATCAACTGAATGTCAATCAAATATTGGATTATACAGGTAAAAACAATGAATGCTCACAAACCAAAGTTTAGAAGAAATTGTGGAAAGTGTCAAGCAAAATTCAGTTGAGGATCATTCAGTACCTGTAGAACCAATCACAAAAAACAAGCAATTATATATAGCATCAACCACTCTTTACAATTTTTTTTTTGTTACAATTTAACATGGGTACACTAGAACTTTTGAATGCACTAAGAATAGTTAGAGATAAAATTCAACTAAATTTAAATTTTAAGAAAAAATAAAGTACTATAGTGATGACCGGTGTTGAATTCTTGATCGGAATCCTTCCCTGCGGAGGGCGTCGTTGGGTTCGACGGGGGGAAGCTCTGATGTCAAAGTTAGTATATGGTAAGAGAATAAACGGTAATGACAAAGCAGGGTTTAGGAGAATGTGAATGTGTACCTCAATAGCTTGGGATGCAAACTATTTATAGTCATATAATCGTAACTCCCAGTAACTAGAAAGTCTCCATTAATGCCTCATTAATAGCGGTTACTGATCTCATTCAAGTATGACCGTTAGCTCATTAATGGGTTATTAGTTGCCTTTATTGGAAATCGGCTTAACCGTTCGACGGGCGGATCGAGGCATAATGGCGAGTCTCCCGTAGGTTTGACTATGGATAGCGTGTGGAGGAATCTATGTGATCCGCCACTTTGATGGCTTGTTCGATACGTTGTAGCTTTCCTGATCGTCCGAATACACGGTCGTTTGGTTAATTACCTTTTTGGTCCCGTAAATAATATCTGGTTGTTATCAGAAGCCCCCCTTAAAGTGCCGCTAAAGTCCTTTAGGGCTTTTAGTCTTCCCGGCGTGCCGTCAATAGGTGGCACATTGATAGCTTCTCAGTCCCAGGCCATTCGTCGATTGACAGGTGTCGGGGACACTCCACTCGAGGTAAGTGACAACGTCTTTTCAAACTCTTTCTCCCTCTTTCTTTCTCATTTGCTAAATCTCCTCCATTTTTGCTTGCATTTTTCTAGAGCTTTTCCTGTGTCAAGCATCTTCGAAGCTTCTAATTTTCCATGTAAGTTGCCCTCCTTGTTCTGTTTTTGCTGTCTTCTGGGTTTTTATGAGTTCTTCCTCTGGTTCTACCTCTAAACTCTTTGATTTGACTACCCCCTCCGAGCCCTCATTTAGTTGGTCTTCTTCTGAGAACTCGAGTTCCTCCGAGAGTACCCCTAGTTGTGATTTGTCGGAGTTACGTAATATGGTAAGGGAGCGTAGGAATCGTCGCCCTTGTTTAATCGAAACCTAGAACCTTTCCGCCGCTGTGGCTCATACCGCTCTGGCGATAAACCCTAGGACTTTTTCTGGAATGGAGGCTTCCCCTTCAACTCCGATTAGAAAAAAGAAGCCCCGTGCGGAGATCACTCCGTCTCGTATGAGTGCCGCGGATCTTACTGATTTGGCGGATCGCTATCCGTGGATTAAAAATTATGAGACCGAGTTGGCGGCTGCTCATCAGCGACCTGCCTGTCCCCCTAGGGGATATCTTTCTGTGTATAGGAGTCATGTGGAGAGAGGATTCCGTCTTCCTCTTCCCCGGATGATGGCGGATATTTTGGAGTTCTTCGGGATTACTGTCTGTCAGCTGCATCCAAATGGCTGGTTGGACATTGCTCTAGATTGTTTTTTAGCTTCGAATCTGGGGGTAACCTGTACTCCTCGTGTCTTCCGATCCCTTCACAAGCCTTCGAAGCGTCAAACCGAATCTTTCTTCACCTTTGTCAAATTCAAAGTTTATTCGTCGTTCAGTGATAAGATGTCGAACGTCCATCTCTGGGACGAAAATTTTTTCTTTGTCAAAATCGAAAAGAGCGAATCCCTGGGATTCCCGTTAAATTGGAATGCTAAACCTCAACATATGGCTGGGGACTTGCGTATACTGACTGATAGCGATGAGAAAGTGGCGGATCTCATGAAGAGCATCAAAACAGATGCTTGGACGTACGCCGATGCTCGGGAATTCATGATGAATGACATTCCCCTGGTCCGCCGAGTGGAGGATGAGATCACTTACGTGAAGTTTACTCAACTTGATGAAGGTACCTTTGTTTCTTCCTTGAACCTTGATTATTTTGTTGTTCCCTTGTCAGGGGTTTGTCTGAGGCCAGTCGCGCCCTTGTAGAGAAGCGTAAAAAACAGAAGGAGTTGGAGGCCCAGAAAGATGCGCAGGTGGCGAATCCCGATAAGAGGGACAAGAAATGCCCTTTGGAGGGTGCCGCGGATCCCCCTAGTAAGAAGAGGAGATCAACCGCTGCTGGTGGAGAGAAATTGCTGGCGGATGCCTTGAAAGCTGGGAAGCCTAGGATGGACTGGCTGAGTCCAAACCAAGAGCAGGTACGACCATCTTACTTTTCTTGTTTCTTGGCTTTATAGATCCTGATCTTTTGCTTGGACAGGTGGTAAAACCTGACTTGGGCAAATACTAGCTCTCCAAGTATGGTGCCAAGGGGTCCCTGAGGAACGAGGCAGTTGTGAACGACTTGGATGAAGCCATTGGCCAGCTTGGAGAGGTTCATGAGAACCAGACTAAGTTCTCGGGGTCTGATCATGCCAAGATGGGGAAAATGGATCTCCTTTCAGTAAGCTTTTCTCTTCTTGTTTTACATTTTTGGATGAAAGAGTGATCTCCATGAAGGAGACTTTGATTCTTAAACGGTCTTTTTATCTTGTCAGGCCTATGCTCATATGCGTGCAATGGAGGCGAATCTTCTTATTTCGGAGAAATGTGTTTGTGGAAAAAAAAATAATAATAATTTTGTCAATATCAAATAAATTAAAACATCACTTTTCTTTAAAAAAATAATATTAAATACTACTATAGTATAAACCTAATCAAATAATATATTTCATTAAGCTTGAAATGAAATGTTAAACGTTTATCAGAAAAGTTAAAACAAATACCCTCCAAGTCTTTGTGGAACGACTTTAGACTTACCATATCCTAGTTAAGTTGGTAAAATACACTTGCTATCGCATGTTAGACACGTCATAATCCAATCAAAATTTCTCAATATAAAACTTCGTAGATAATATCGTGACGATCCACCAAAACGTACAACACAACAAATTTGCTTTAATACTAATTATTAATCATTAGTATTCATTAATAATAAGTTAGTACATGAAAATAACCAGAAATATAATCAGAAATCTAAAAGAAAAAGTCCAAGCTCAAACAGAAAGCATGAAAAATGGCTCACATATCATTCTTTGCAAACTTGATTAATCAATTATTAATTAAATCTTCACCCTTTCTCCATTTGTCACCAGAACATGGAAAATTCTGCAAATTGAAACAACCACTGACTTCTGCATATCTTAGCAAAGGCATTTCCTTTTCCAAGTCCTTCCAATCTAGCCTTAAGTTAGGCAACACCTTGAAGCACAGACCTTCTATGTTCCAACTTGAAACATTTCCACATTCAATCTTCACAAGATCTCCATTCTCTAGGCATAGATATTGCAAACATGAAAGCATTTCAGGATTCACCCACCTTGGAAGATTTTCATGCCGATATCGCCTCAGGTAAAATTCCTGAAGATTTGATGGAGGAGATAGCCTGTTCAGCATTTCTGATATCTTTTTATTATCACAATCTTCTGTATCAATTGATAGAACTTTCAGTTTTTCAAGCTTCAATAACACATCCATTTCTGTTCCTGATATTTCACTGTCCTTGCCTATGTTCATTCTGAGAACCCTCAGGTTTTGGAGTTCTTCCAGCTGGTTAAATCTACAGCTTTGCCTGTTACCTTGATTTCCTACCCTGAATCCTGACAGTTCTTGTAGATGAGCAAGCCGTCCGATTCCTTTTGGGAGAAATTGGAGATTGCAAGATCCTAAAATCCAGGATCACCAGTTTCTTCAATGAAATGATCGATGGATTTAGCTTAAGAAGATTGCTGCATCCATTTAGAATCAGAAGCTGCAAGTTTCGTAGATTTCGCAGGGTGTATTAATTAACTTTTAAGAGTTTGGAACCAACACATGCTTCTATTGAACTTCAGTAAATTTATACAGCAATACAAACATCAGTTACAATTGACTTCCATAACTTCTCCTAAACATAAGCAATAACTGAATAACTTCTCCTGAATTCAAATAATTAAATAAAACATTATCTGCTAATAAATTAACTAAGGCATGTTTCCAACAAAAGCTCAACTTGTTTCTCAAATATTCGAATCTTTCTTTTGGAAGAGCTTTGGTCAGCACATCTGCAATCTGCTAAGCGTATTTTAATCAAATCTCAACACTCCCTCTTGATTCAAAGTTTGTTTTGATGATGTATTTCCCATCACCATTCTAGAATTGGAGCATTTCTCTCCAAATGCTTCATATTGGTGCACATCTCACCAATTTCAAAACAATGTTTCTTCTTCTTCGTCGGCAACATGTGTCAACTTGACACTTTCTTCAGACTTGGTTCTACAATTCTTTTGAATATGCCCAAACCTTTTGCACTTGTGACACCGAGGCTTCCCTTTGTGCCAGCAATCGTCTTCATGGTGACTGGGCTTGCTACAGATAGCACATTTGGACTGAGCTTTTCCTTTTGAAGATGAACCCTTTGCCATATAAGCACCTTCAACTACTTGTTGGGTTCCTTCTTTTCTTAAACTTCTTCTTTGCTCTTGTGCATGTAGAGCATTGATTAATTCAGACAAGGAAATTTGACTAATATCTCTGGAATCTTCCAGAGATGAAATTTTTGCCTCAAATCTTTTGGGCAAACTTACAAGCACCTTCTCTACGATCCGGCTATCGGGTAGATCTTCTCCCATAAATCGGATTTTATTTATCACCGCCATTAGTTTATCAGAAAACTCTTATAGAGTCTCCTTTTCTTCCATTCTCAAAATCTCGAAATCTCTTTTGAGATTTAACAATTGCATTCTTCTTGTTCTATCATTGCCATGATAGAGACCCTTCAAAGTATCCCAAGCTTGCTAATTCTGGGCATCAAAAACTGGTGCAGCAACCTGATTAAAAGATACTGCATCTGCTTCCATTCTCACAGATCCCTCAAGATAATTTGCTCTCATACCAATTTGTAGTAATTAACTTTTAAGAGTTTGGAACCAACACATAGTTCTATTGAACTTCAGGAAATTTATACAGCAATACAAACATCAGTTACAACTGACTTCCATAACTTCTCCTACACATAAGCAATAACTGAATAACTTCTCCTGAATTCAAATAATTAAAACATTATCTGCTAATAAATTAACTAAGGCATGTTTCCAACACAGGGAATTCGGGAGCTGCATAAGGCCTGAGAGACCGCTGAGATTCAGATACGCCAGGCGTTTCAGGCAGCAAATCCAGTCAAAGAGATCATCAGCAGAAATGTTCTCCATCCTGTTGAGAGACAAATCCAATACTCTGAGGGAAGTGAGACATGAAATATGCTTGTCAAGTGTAACTTTACTACTTGGCATAACGAATAAAGCCCTGAATTTTGAGGTGTTTCTTAGCGATTTCGGGTTCATTTCGCTTGTGAAACCCAGCCAACGAGGTTCTCCAATCAATTTCTGTCTACTTTGCTCATCAAAGCTACCAAATGACTCCTCTTCAGCTATCATAATTGTCAATTCTCTCACCATATCATGCATTCTGCAACTGTAAACTCTTCCATCATAGTCTCGCCTTTGTACTGCCTCAACCAAACATCTTGTAACAAGATCAGATAAGTAATCAAACCCCATTTCCTTAGTAGTCTTTGATCCTTTTCCATGGATAAGCCCCTCTCCGAGCCACCAATGTATCAACTGTTCATCATGAATCTCAAAGTCTTCAGGGTAAATTGAGAAACATAACAGACATTGCTTTAGATGGATTGGAAGTTCATCATAGCTCAGCTGTAAAGACGCCAATTTGTCCGCCTACCATCAATTTGTGGAAGTTCCTATTGATTTCACTCCATTGGATAAGAGAATTGGTCTTTGGTGCTAATAATGTTGCTACTGTCTTGATTGCTAGGGGAAGTCCTCCACATTTTTCCAAGCTCTCCTTGCTTACTTTCTCGAAACGATCATCGGGCTAACACTTCCCTTTACATCTTGAGAATGCAAATTTACTGAACAACAACTAGCTTTCCTCTTTATTCAGAGGTTTTGGCTGATGAATCTGTGACTTATCAGCCCCCATACCGGTTGCTACCTCAATGTTTCTAGTAGTTACTATAATGCAGCTTCTTTTACCAATTGCATTCTGCAAACAAGAGCAGAATTTATCCCACCAAGGCACATTCATCTTCCACACATCATCCATCACCACTAGTCGTGTTATTCCGGTTCGCTGGCAACCTCCACCATGTAATCCAAGGGATTATGGAAAACCAAAAATGGAGAGCAGACTGAATAAACTGGAGAGCTTGGCATTCATTACAAGGAACAAGAAATATATAATTCTTACAAAGGATTGCTGTCACAGCAATAGCTAATAAAGACAAAAAAAAGGTCACAGCTACAATTAAGGTCCCCATACCTCAAGGCCCTATAAAACTGACTAACTACATAAAATAAGAAATCACATGAGAACAATAAAGATAAGAAGTCACATGCTAAACATTAAAAAGAACAACTTAAATATTAGACACAGCCAGAGTGTCAACTCTTAACACTCCTCCTTGACACTTTGGCTGCAAACTGCAAGCTCCTTCCTAAAGAACTCAAACCTCTCAGTTGGCAAAGCTTTAGTAAATATGTCTGCAATCTGAAATTCTGAGTTGCAATGCACCAATTTGACTATCCCATCACTCTCAGCTTCTTTCACGAAGTGAAATTTGATCTTTATGTGCTTTGTCATATCATGAAAAACTGGATCTTTTGCAATTGCCACTGTAGATTAGTTATCACAGAAAATTGTTGTAGCTTCACTTTGTTTCATCTTCAAATCCTCCAATAACTTTCGGAGACAAATTGCTTGATTTACAGCAGCTGAAGCAGCAATGTATTCGGCTTCAGCTGTTGATTGAGCAACTGTACACTGCTTTTTTTTATCTCCAACTGAAAAATCCACTTCCAAGTGCGAAAGCATAACCTGATGTGGACTTTGAATCATCACTGGAACCTGCCCAATCGCTATTGGTGAACCCAATTAATTTAACAACAACTCCTTTCTTGAATTGAACTCCAAAATTTGCAGTTCCTTTGACATACCTAAGTAGTCTTTTAGCAGCCCTTAAGTGAATTTCACTTGGAGTTTGCATAAATCTGGACAATAAACTTGAAGCATACATAATATCTGGTCTAGAAGCTGTAAGATATAAAAGACACCCAACCATACTTCTGTTAAGGTGGAATTAACCTTATCAACCCCATCATCTAGACACAATTTTTCACCTTTAACTAGAGGATTGCTCACTGATTTGCACTCATCTAGTCCAAACTTCTTTAGAATTTCACCAACATACTTCTTTTGGCATATAAATATCGCTTGTTGTGTTTGAGATATTTCCATGCCAAGAAAGTAAGACATTAATCCCAAATCTGTCATCTCAAAAGCATTTTGCATTTCATTTTTGAATTGCTCAATCTGATTGCTACTATTTCCCGTCACAAAATATCATCCACATAGAGAGAAACTATAAGTATCTCCTCCGCAACTTGCTTCACATACAAAGTTGATTCACTAAGACTTTTCTTGAACCCCAACTTCAGCAGATATTCATTGATTCTGGTGTACCAGGATCGAGGAGCCTGCTTCAAGCCATACAAAGCTTTCTTTAGCAAGCACACTTTATCTTCACTCCCTTCAATAACGAAGCCTTCGGGTTGCTCGATAAAAATCTCTTCCTGTAGATAGCCATTGAGAAAGGCTAACTTCACATCCATTTGGTGCATTTTCCAGCCAAGTTGAGCTGCAACTGAAGTCAATAATTTGATTGTGTCGAACCTTGCAACCGGTGCAAATGTGTCTAAGAAATCAACACCAAACTCTTGTGCGGACCCTTTGACTACCAATCTAGCCTTGAATTTGTTTATAGAACCATTTGCATTTAATTTGGTTCTATAAACCCATCGAACTCCAATCACTTTTCGATCTTTGGGCCTATCAACAAACTGCCATGTCTCATTTTTCTCTATGACTTTCATCTCTTCCTTCATTGCTTCCATCCAACCAGGTGCACTTTTTGCTTCTTCAAAGCTAACAGGCTCTATAATTACTATGTTACAGCTGCTGTAAATTTCACATAGTGATCTGGTACCTCTGACACCAACTTCATTTTCATCATCATTATCTTCCACTGCTGCAATTGGTTCTTCTTCTTTAACATATGTTGTACTTGAACTTGATTCAGGAACTTCAATAGCTCCTTTCTCCCAATTCCAAGCTGCATTCTCAGAAAATCTCACATCTCTACTTAGAACCACCTTCTTGCTATTGACATCAAAAATTCTATATGCTTTTGAATTACTGTTGTAGCCAACAAACACACCTATAGATGCCTTTGGATCCAACTTGTCTCTTTGGATTTTAGGAATATTGACATAGCATATGGAACCAAATATCTTGAGATGTTAAACAGTAGGATCATCTCCATTCCACACTTGAAATGGTGACTTTCCTTGAAGAGAACTTGTTGGAAGTCTGTTCTGTAAATACGCAGCAGTGTGAACTGCTTCAACCCAAAAACTTTTAGGCAAACCCTTCTCAATCATCATGCATCTTCCCATTTCCACCAAGGTTCTATTTTTTCTTTCGCTTACTCCATTTTGTTGTGGAGTATAGGGTGTACTAAGCTGGTGATGAATGCCACTTGCTTTAAGGACAGCTTCAAATTCTTTGGAAGTGAATTCCCCTCCATTGTCAGATCTCAACATTCTAATTTGATGCCCAGATTGTTTTTCAACCCACAACTTGAACTCCTTAAACACATGGAGAGCTTCAGATTTCAGCTTCAAAAAATAAACCCAACACCATCTACTATAGTCATCAATGAACGTTATGAAATACTTGCTTCCATTTAAAGATGGAATGCTTATTAGACCACATAAATCTGTGTGTACCAGCTGAAGTTTTTCTAGAGCTCTCCAAGATTTATTTGTTGGAAAAGGTAATTTGGTTTGCTTTTCCATCTGACAGACCCCACAAAGTTCCTCTATCAAACTGATATTATCAAATCTAATTGCTCCTCCAAGCTTTAACTTCCTAAGGCTTTCACAATTAACATGACCCAACCTCTTGTGCCAAACATGTAGATTGTTTGAAGCAGTAATTGACACATGACACTGCACCAGATTCCAATTTATAGGAAAATTTCTATTTCTCATTTTCACAGTGAGAAATTCACCACCGGAAGGATCAAGTATTGATGAGCCATCGAGTAGAGCGGTGAAATATATGTGTTATGATGAGTGTGCTATGATTATGGATATGATCTTTCTAAGTGCTTTAATTCTACTAGACGCTACGTAGGGGCGAGTGTACCCCGTCGTATCAAGTAATAATTCCGGTTAAGACCGGGTATCAAATCCGCGAGATTTATATCTACAAGTATTAAACTACTCGGTTCTATTCGTTATCTAAGCGATGAATACTTTAGTTTGGTTTGGGTGACAACTACAAACACTCCTAAACTATGGTGAAACAGACTCGTGTAATTCAAACTCTTAATGAAGTGTCACGGGTGATGATAAGTTATAACATATGATAAATAACTCAAAACGTATTACGATTGATAATTTACTCTTGCAAAGACGATTATGTATAGACCGAACAACTCCGTGAGGTTCTAGGGTCGTGAATTCCTCTTAAGGCGACTCTTATTCTTAGGATCAGAAACTAGGGCCCATAAGTTCTGTGGCTTGTCAATTTCTACGGTTTCCGGTTTGTCAACTCCGGTAAGGCAACACCTATGTGAATCCTAATAGATTTTGGAGCTCATAAGCGACCTACACAACAATCAATTATAAGTATCAAAGCAAGCAATTAATACCAACACGTATAGAGGGAATGAAATCGTAAATCATATATTATAAATGTGGAATGTATAAAAGTGGAATACAACCAAGCCTAGTACATATGAAGAGTACAAGCTAGTTAAGTAGAAATGGAAGAAGAATCGTCCCTTAGGACTAGCTAACCAGACTCAAGGCCGTCTCGTAAGACTTGGAGGTGGAACTCTCGAGCTTGGTGGATACGGATCTAACGTGACTTTGACGGAGTGACGGAATGAATGTACAAGCTCTCAAGGTGGTAGAGTTTGGCTTACACAAAATCTGAATTTAAATCTAAAACTACATTCCTAAATGAGTGCCAAGCACTCATATTTATACACAAATCAAGCTTGGGTCATAATTGTAATTACATAGTGTGAAGAGAAGACTTTGAATGAAGACTTTGAATGTGAATGGAGACTTTGAATGTGAATGGAGATCTTGAATGTGTGTAAAAGTGGTAGGAAGACTTTGAATTTGATGTAGAATAATGAAGCATGTGATGCTTCATTATTTTCTCATTTTCTCCCTTGCATATTTCACGTCCATGAAAGATTTCCTAAGCTTCAACACGTCCAGCAACTTAGATTAATTATTTGAGCATGTTACAATGCGAATTTGGAGATGAAATTATTAGTCACTTGTACATATTTCTCTTAGCTTTCCAACTCATTTTAAATCGCCTCAATCCGAGTTCGTATGAGGGAGATACGATGAAAATACGAAAATGTGTCAAATCTGTCCTCAATGTGAACAAGGTGACCGACACTTCACGATGATTTAAGCTCCGCGTGGTACATGTTACACTCCGCGTGGACGTTCATTCATCGCCTTTTCCGTCTTATACGTTTGTCTTGCAAAGCACAATTATGAACACCGAGATTACTTGATTTATTTATTTATTTATTTTATTTATTAAAAATGACGAAAATCAACTAAAGGTACATAATTTATTACTTGTTGCTGATTTATTGAAATATGCAATAACTAGCACTAAACCTAACAATTTAGCTTAGAAATAAACCGTAAATTACCCTAAAAGATAGGGATAAAACGTCCCTATCAATCTCCTCACACTTAAAGCTTTACTTGTCCTCAAGTAAACTAAACCAAACCTGAAAAATGACTAACCAAACTAGCAAACCACTTGATTTAACCAAGTGACCGACCCCAACTAAGCATTTGTACAAATAAGCATTTGGAAAGCAAATATGTAAACGATGCTTACGAAGCCGCAATCTGATTATCAATATTCACATTTTAACTAAAAGAGGCATATTTAACCGAACAAACTTGAAGGGGATAGTGTGTAAAACACCTCACAAATGGTGGTTCAATCAATCACACAATTTTTTGGTGGGTCGGTGTTTATACTCTCTTCTTTATACTTACTCAAAATCATACCGAGTTTGCATGTTCATCCGGGTTTTTCCATCCTTGTTATGGTTGACAACATTAAAAATGAGCTCGGAGTGGGTTGTAATGTATGTGAGGCTTTTTAGTAGTTAGGGGTTAGTTTTTAGGAACTCGAGTTCAAACACCGAATTTGGTAATTGCATCGTGTCTCTATTGATTTATTCTAGCAAGTAGAGATGGTCTTGAAATTGCTCGACGGAGCTTGAAAATGCCTACTACTCTCTTTTTTTTTATCTTGAGAGAGGCACAAAAACGGTTTCAAGGATGATTTGTATTTTCTTGCTAGGGGTTTTGCTTTTTTTTTTCTTTTCGGGTTTTTGATGCACTTGATTTTATTCGGTATTCGAACGAGAGGAAAAAGGGTTAAGTGTTAAATGGGTGTTAGCAAAGAAATTGGTTAATAGGCTCGAGGGGGCTTCCTATAGGTTTATAAAAAACGAGAAAAAATCAACAAGAAAGAATTAGCCTCAGTGAGCTCATTTTATCATCTATTGTTCTTTTACCAAAACGAATGTACTTAACTCGGTATTTAGTGCAAACTCTATGAATCGAGTAAAGCAAAAGCACACAAAATATCAAGAAAAGTAGAGCTTTTTGATGTTCGCTCTTTAGGCTCAAAAATAGCTCACACTATATTTAGGTTCTTTTGTGTTTTTCAAACTTCCCTAAAAGTTAATGTTCGATCGTATATGCCTTTAATAGTTAACATATGAATTAAAGAATCAAACATAGGCTAATTATCACAAAGTAAACTAACTGCAATCCTAGTGTTTTAAGTGTACAAATAACATTGCTCGGGTCTTACACTAAAACTAGTTGGCATGCCAAATCCAAGTTCGAGTTTAAATCTACATAAAGAGCAAATAACGAAGCTTAATTTCGGACGAAGTATACAAATTTATTATTTTTTTCGTTTTTATTTTTTTTATTTTTTATTATTATTTTTTTTTCAAATACTAAATGATTTTTTATTTTTATTTTATATATATGAGGGTTGTCTACCCTATCACTCCTCACACTTAAAAACGCAATAAGTTCCAACATTGCGGAATAAATTTAAAGCACAAAGTGTAAAGAAAAAGAGTAAGGTGTAGAAGACTCCCTCAAAAATCTTACGGTGGTGGTGGATATGAAATGTTCCGCTCCCGATAGTAATGACTTGTAAAGTATTCGAGGTATCAACCATCGAACTCGGTTGGCATTTATCAAAAAAGGAATATGAAATTTAAAATTTAAATTAGATTTTACAAGATTATTAAAAAAAACTTTTTCTTTTTTTATTTGATTTAAAAAAAAAAGTTTTGATTATTTTTAATTTTAATAATTTTAATTTTTTTTTTCAACTCGACGGGCCACGAACCAGCCCGTCGAGTCTGGAGCAGGGGCAGTGTTGGGCGCCCCTGCTCCCAGCACAACGTGTTGGAGAATTGCAGCACGTTGTGCTGGGGCAGGGTGCCCAACGTGGGAGCCCCTGCCTCCCAGCACAAGGTGCTGGGAATTCCAGCACGTTGTGCTGGAAGTTCCAGCACAAAGTGCTGGGTGCTGGGCAAGGTGCCCAGCACATTAATTTAATTTTTTTTTATATATATATTATGGTTAGTTAAAATAAAATAAAAATAATATAAATATATATATATATAATTCTAATGTATATATTTTTTTTCTACTTTTTTTTTTCACTTTTTTTTTTATTTTATTTTTTTCATTTTTGCCAACGTCAATACTTACAATTCTCTTCCAAATCGCCCCACCGAATTGACACAAAATTACACGAACACCTAATAAAATATAAGAAAAAATAATTAAGCACACAAAAATAACTTAAATGTAAAAACTTAAAAGGTAAATTAAAGATAAAAAATTAAACTTTATTCGAGCTTGGGTTGCCTCCCAAGAAGCGCTACTTTATAGTCGGTGAGCTCGACTTAGAATTTCCTCCTAGGTGTATGCTTCCATTCGCATTAGAAACTCAAATTCTTGAATAAACAACCCGTACCTGCAAAACGGGTTATGAGTTTCAAAGAAATTTAATAAAAACCAAAAGCTATATTTAAAGAAATTATTGAAGAGTTTAGTTTGCTCCCTTTTTTACTCTTTTGGTAGTTCAAAAAGAGTGAAATATTCCAAGTTAGAAGGAGCCTCAAACTCTTCTAATTTTGGATTCTTTTCCATGGGTTCACACTCAACTGGCTGATCGATTAGAATCTCTGTTTCCTCGCAATTGAGACAACCTTCATTTGGAGAATTCTCTTGAGAAAGCTTAATTACCTCGAGCTTTTCATTTTGACCAACCGGATTGGCGTCTCTAATTGATTCGTCCGCGGTTGAATCAATAGGAGACTACAATCTAGCGATTTGATTTCCCAAATCCCTGCAATATGCCTCATTGTTAGATAATCTCACAAGAATTTCTTTAAGCATAGAGATTACCACATCGGATTTCGAGGTTGATTGTTGGTGCGAACATTCGTCATCCATGTGGTCATCCCATAGATGACGATTATAAGACATCATACCATGAAAAAAGTCATTAGTAACGACAAGAAACAAAATCAATTATTCACAAAAAAAAATATTTACAAATTCTTAGACTAACAATAAAACGTTTTTGTCTAATATTGCAAGAAAGTATACATCCCCGGCAACGGCGCCAAAAACTTGATGATAGCAATCTAGTAGTGTGGTGAAATATTATGTGTTATGATGAGTGTGCTATAATTATGGTTATGATCTTTCTAAGTGCTCTAACTCTACTAGACGCTACTACTTAGGGGAAAGTGTACCCCGTTGTATCAAGTAATAATTCGGTTAAGACCGGGTATCGAATCCACGAAATTTATACCCACAAGTATTAAACTACTCGGTTCTACACGTTATCTAAGCGGTGAATACTTTAGTTTGGTTTGGGTGACAACTACAAACTACTCCTAAACTATGGTGAAACAGACTCGTGTAATCCAAATTCTTAATGAAGTGTTACGGTGATGATAAGTTATAACATATGATAAATAACTCAAAACGTATTACGATTAATACTTTACTCTTGCAAAGACGATTATTTATAGACCGAACAACTCCGTGAGGTTCTAGGGTCGTAAATTCCTCTAAAGGCGACTCTAATTCTTAGGATCAGAAACTATGGCCCATAAGTTCTGTGGCTTGTCAATTCCTACGGTTTCCGGTTTGTCAACTCCGGTAAGGCAACACCTATGTGAATCCTAATAGATTTCGGAGCTCGTAAGCGACCTACACAGCAATCAATTATAAGTATCAAAGCAAGAAATAAATACCAACACATATAGAAAGTTGAATACAACCAAGCCTAGTACATAGGAAGAGTACAAGCTAGTTAACAAGTAAAAAGGGAAGAAGAATTGGCCCTTAGGACTAGCCAACCGGACTCAAGGCCGTCTCGTAGGACTTGGAGGTGGAACTCTCAAGCTTGGTGGATACGGATCGAACGTAACTTTGACGGAGTGACAGAATGAATGTACAAGCTCTCAAGGTGGTAGAGTTTGGCTTACACAAAATCTGAATCTAAAGCCAAAACTACATTCCTAAATGAGTGCCAAGCACTCCTATTTATACACAAATCAAGCTTGGGTCATAATTGTAATTACATAGTGTGAAGAGAAGACTTTGAATGTGAATGGAGACTTTGAATGTGAATGGAGATCTTGAATGTGTGTAAAAGTGGTAGGAAGACTTTGAATTTGATGTAGAATAATGAAGCATGTGATGCTTCATTATTTTCTCATTTTCTCCCTTGCATATTTCACACCCATGAAAGATTTCCTAAGCTTCAACACGTCCAACAAATTAGATTAATTATTTGAGCCTGTTACGCCGCGAATTTGGAGATGACATTATTAGTCACTTGTACATATTTCTCTTAGCTTTCCAACGCATTTTGAATCGCCTCAATCCGAGTTCGTATGAGGGAGATACGATGAAAATACGAAAATGTGTCAAATCTGTCCTCAATGTGAACAAGGTGACCGACACTTCACGATGATTTAAGCTCTGCGTGGTACATGTTACGCTCCGCGTGGACGTTCATTCATTGCCTTTTATGTCTTATACGTTTGTCCTGCAAAGCACAGTTATGAACATAACTTGATTTATTTATTTATTTTATTTATTAAAAATGACGAAAATCAACTAAAGGTACATAATTTATTACTTGTTGTTAATTTATTGAAATATGCAATAAACTAGCACTAAACATAACAATTTAGCTTAAAAATAAACCGTAAATTACCCCAAAAGATAGGGATAAAACGTCCCTATCAAGTATGACACAAGTTTTATCTTTGAAATGCAAAGAGTAATTTTTCTCAAGCATTTGCCCAACACTAAGCAAGTTGTGACTAATCTCAGGAACTAAAAGTACATCTGAAATTATTTTTGTACCTTCAGATGTATGCACAACAACATTTCCTTGCCCCTTCACTTTCAACATCTTGCCATCTCCAATTTGCACATTCATGACGCTTGAACTTTTCAAATCAAGAAAGTTTTCTGCATTTGAAGACATATGATGTGAACAACCACTATCCACTAGCCATTCATCTTTGCAATTTGCTGCAAAATAACACGTAGCCATGAACAACTTTCCTTCTTGAACTGCCTCCACTTGCTCCTCTGCTACCTGAGCTTGTAAATTTGCTTGATTAGATTTGTTTTTGCAGATCCTCTCCACATGTCCATATTGTTTGCAAGCCCTACATTAAACTCCTGGACTGACCCAACAATATTTCTCTAGGTGGTCAGTCCTCTTGCAATGAGAACATGGAGGAAAAACTCATTTTTTGCTGGTGGATGCTGTCTTCTCCTTATCCTTCTTATCATTAGAAAATGTCTTCTTGAAGTTTCCTTGAGCTTTACCCTTTTGCTTAGCAAAGAAAGCTGCCTCTGTACTTTCTTCTTCACGAATCATTCTTCTTTGCTCTTGAGCTTGCAACGAACTCACAAGCTTAGCTAAGGAAATTTTACTGAGATCCTTGGAGTCTTCAAGATAAGAAATCTTAGTTTCAAATTTCTCTGGAAGACTTACAAGAACTTTCTCAACAACTCTTGTATCAGGTAAGTCTTCTCCTAGTAACCTGATCTGATTGACAGTGTTGGATATCCTATCAGCATAGTCTTTGATAGTTTCCACTTCTTTCATTTTCAGATTCTCAAACTCCCTTCTTAAGTTGAGAACATGAATTTGCTTAGTTTTCTCACTCCCTTGAAACTCATCTCTCAATCTATCCCAATCTCCATTTGCTGTTTCACAAGCCATAATTCTTGTGGATACAACATCTGTTATAGCAGAGTGAATAGCAGACAAGGCTTTGAACTTTTTTGCAACCTCCTCTTTATGAAGTTTGATTTGAGCTATGGTACGATCCCTACCCAAAGGAGTAGGATCTCTTCCTGTTTCCACAGCTTCCCAAATATCGAAAGCCCTTAAATAAGCTATTTGAAGCCATGCAGAGAACAAAAAAACTCACACAAAATTGGTTTAGTGAAGGGATTCATTTCTTGTTTTCTCTCACCAAACTCACATTCACTCACAGTCCCATTAAATCAGAAGCTCTGATACCATTTGTAAACCAAGGGATTATGGAAAACCAAAAATGGAGAGCAAACTGAATAAACTGGAGAGCTTGGCATTCATTACAAGGAACAAGAAATATATAATGCTTACAAAGGATTGTTGTCACAGCAATAGCTAAAAAAGACAAAAAAAAGGTCACAGCTACAATTAAGGTCCCCATACCTCAAGTCCCTATAAAACTGACTAACTACATAAAATAAGAAATCACATGAGAACAATAAAGATAAGAAGTCACATGCTAAACATTAAAAACAACAACTTAAATATTAGACACAACCAGAGTGTCAACTCTTAACACACCAGACACTTGGATGAAGGTTAATACAGATGCTTCCCAGGACCCGCGGGTTGCGGTGGAGTTTTCAGATCATCAAACGGTACGTTCTCCGGGGCATTCCCTTATCGCATAGCTTTGTCTTTTTCTTATGTTGCAAAGCTATCAGCTGCAATATCGACCATTAATATGGCGTTTGACAAAGGCTGGTTACAGCTTTGGATCGAAAGTGACTCCACCTATGTCGTTCACTCACTATGGAATAGAATCTGATTAGTCCCCTGGTCCCTTAGGCAGGAATGGCTAACATGCCTCAAAAATTTGGAATCCATGACAGTAGTGGTCTCTCATATTTATCAGGAAGGTAACCAAGTCGTGGATTTGCTGGCTAACTATGGACGATTAAATTCAGGTTTAGCTTAGTGGACAGTATAGTTTTAAAAGGCGATCGCCTTGGTCGCCTCAGGCGAGAGGCGACATAGGCGATCACCTCATCCCCTTCCAGAATGGAAGGCGATGGACCTACAAGAGGCAACCGCCTCACCCTCTCAGGCGAGAGGCGGTCTCCTCTTGCAGGTAAGGCGATAAGTTCAGTATTTTTTGAAAAAAAAAACCTTAATTAATAGACTTTAAGACCAAATAGACAGAAGAAAGACAATGATACAATTAAAGAAACAGAACAGAAACGTTCTCTCTTCTCCAACGGCTCTCTCTTCACAACACCACCGATTCTCCTCCTCTCCACCATCGATTCTTCTCCAACGGTTCTCTCACCGGCGGCCGGTCATCAATCACCACCGGTATGTTTTCTTTCCTTTCCTCTTTATTTCATCTTTCTTTTTCTGTTTAGGGTTAGGGTTTCTGATTCTTCTTCACTCTTGATTTCTTCTTATATTTTCTTTTTTCCATGTAATTGTGTCGTTATGCTGCCAAATTTTTGTGGTAATTTCTAGCTTTGAGATGTGATTTGAATTTATGCTTTGAATTGATTATATTTTTTTCTGTTTTGTGGAATTTTATTGTAATAAATTACTTGTGTATCATTTTTGTTACTAAGATGTTTTCAATTGATTGAATTTTGCAGGTGTTTGGAAATGAGTGGTAGTGCTGGTGCACTGATTCTACTGCATCGAAATGAGGAGTTGGATTTGGGGGATGAAGATGCTTGATATTATGCTATTTTGATTTAAGAATTAGCACTTTATTATTAGACTTTAAGTTATTTTGGTTTACAAGTTTAGAAATTAAACTATCCTTAAATACTACTAGTTTTTATTGAGTTAATTTTATTTTATTTGATTTTCTAATTTTTTTGCCGCCTCGCCTCTCGCCTCGCCCCAAGGCGATATTTTGCCCTTATCGCCTTGACTCGCCTTTTAAAACTATGGTGGACAGACATTCCACCATTTTGTATCCCAGCTTTCTTTTATAATTTAGGAGGTTGGCAAATCTACTGATTTGCTTAGTTAGTTCTACTCAACTTCTTGATTCTCTTGTAATTCTTTTATTTCTTATTAATAAATTGGTTTAGGGATCGGGTGTTAAGAGCGGGAGTGCCAACATAGTTGGGATGCCTGCAATTAACGCCCCCTAATTGCCAGCCCTTCAATTAAAAAAAAATTAAAAATATATAATCAAATTTACCATAATATAATATTTAATTTAAATAATAATAAATTTATTTTTGATATAATATTTTATTTTATACGTGTTTATAACTTATGTACTATTATATATATAATTTATTCTAAATAATAATAATAAATAAAATGATAAATTTACCTCTCTACTATAAATTAGTTTAGTGTTTTATAATGTTCAATAAATCATCATATTAGTGGTGAGAGCTTATCTATGATTAGAGAGGTCATGAGTTCAAATCACATTGGGAGGGTGAAGATTTTTCTTTCTTCTTAATGTAAGCGCATTGTGCGCATTTTTTTTAAAAAAAAAAATCAACATATTAAAAAACCAAAAATATATCTTTTTACTATTTTTTACTAGACCAATTAATATTAACTTGAGTGGTTAAAGACATCAAGTCACTTAAACTAGGAATTTCGAGTTCAAATCTTGGTGTACGTAGAAAACTTTAATTGGAAGATGATCCACCTAAAAGATGTTTGACGAACCTCGCGAGGAATTAGATAAATTATATAAGAAAATAATTTACTAAAATAGTATCTATTAAAATTAATTAGTAATTACTTCATAAATTTAATTTTACTGATTTAACTTATATTTCATTTAATCGATTATTAAGTAATAAATTAGAAATTGATAGTGTATATATAAAAAAATAACACATAAAAAATATATTATAAAAAAATATATATTTAAACTATGGGTTAGACTATGTTTACTTTGTTTTTTCCATCATTGGATGGTGATGAACTTTGACAAAGTAAGCTCATCTAATGTTTAGAAAAAACAAAGTAGAGCTTACTTTGTCAAAAACAAAGTAAGCATAGAAGGCACCTTAAACTAAAATACTAAATTATTATAAAATTAATTATTTAATTTTAATTAAAAATATATTAAATAATAATATAATATAATTTTATTACTAATATTACTTTTCTTTTTTGTATTAATATAATAAATAAATTATGTAAAACTTAATTAAATATATATGAAAATTAATTAGTGATAAAAGAGTAAATTTGTTATTTTTATAAAATTTATGGTCAAATGAATTTAGTAGTTAGTTTTATCAAAACTTAAAAACATTATAAAAGATAAGTATAATTAAATAGAGAATAATATCTTTTAATGTTATTCCGGCATCCGATCAAATTTATTCATGAAATGTGTCAATTGAATACTATTATACATGATTTAGCTGTTTAGACTATTTTGATTTTACATTTAAAAATTCTTATTAAAGATTTCTCGTTGTTTGTTTTAAATTCTAGTTTTTTTTTTGTTTTTTTATAATGCGGGTTGTTTATAAAAAAAAATATATAAATAATTAAGTGGAGAATAATATCAGAGAATGAATAATACATGGAGATTATGTGACAAACGGTGGTAGAAGCTGTGGTTGTGCAGGTGCACAGAACCGAAAAACCGTATTCAGAAATATTGCAATTTCCGCGAGAGAAGTCCCTTTGAATTTCCACATTTAACCCCTCTATCACATCTTTCACACCATTTGCTGCCCCCCAAAAAAATGGCAATATAAAAGTTTAGACACTTATTAGAAACAAGGCTTAATCATCTGCTCATGAATTCTTTCCAAAAAAAAAAATAATAATAACTTTTGATCCCTAAATTAACCTATTAGCCATCTTGATTTGTTTAAAATGGTCTACTGACCCCTTAAATTTACTTACAGTGTTTCAATTGTCTCTTAAATTTATTTAAAGTGATATAAATTTAAATTTGTCAAAAGTTAAAAAATAAATGCTAAGATCATAATTTTTTAAGGGTCCGTTTGATTTCTCCTTTTCCTGCTCCTGTTTGCCTTTTCATTTCAAAAGGGAGAGTTTTAGGTGTTTGATTAGTTACCTCATGGTTGCCTTTTAAACCTGAAAAGCAGTATTAGGTGTTTGGTTAGTAACCTCATGTTTGCATTTCACACCGTCTTTTACAAAAGCAGAGAATCTCTGTTTTTTTGAAAAGCAGTATTTTCAAACAGCAAACAACAAACCGTAACAACAAACAGCAAATAATAACAGTAAACGGCAACATCAAACAGCAAACAGTAGATAAAACAAACGGATCCTAAGTCTCTAAACCAAATTAACTTTTTACTATGTAAAGTTTTATGGTATTTTTATAGATTTAGAGACTTGGCCCTTGTTTGGGAGAGGAGGGGGGTTAATAGAAGTAAATGGAGTAATGGAAGGTTAAATATCAAGTTAACATTGTGTTAGCGATATTTTCGAAATATGCTAATTCTCAACCTTGTCACGTGTGGTTAGGGTGCGGGCGTGCCAGAGGAATTATTCCTCAATTATGAAAAACGGTTACGTTTGTGAAATTGTGCGCCGAAAACATGAATCCTAAATCGAAGCGATTGGCGAGGGACGCAAGGATTGAAAAAGTCTCTCTTGGGTCTCTCGCGCCGTTATAGAAACTTTGCGAGATAAATTGTTTTTATTTAAGCTAAGCGTATAAATTGAAGACGGAAAAATAAAGGAAATTAAAGTGCGAAATTGACACGAGATTTTGAAAAAATTGGTATTTTATTGATTGAATAAGTGTTTGAATACATGAAATTGAATAATGAATTACAACTGAAAAATTTCTATATTAAACATATAGACAATCAATTGAATTAGGAAAAGACAAATCAATACAAAGAATTGAGATGCAGTTAAACTAAAATTGGAATTCAACAACAAACTCGGAGCCACAATAGCTATCTCGGATTGATGTTGAATTTCGGCGTTGGTGCGAGGTCCTCGGAGAGCTGCAGCCGGTCGGGCCCGTATGGTATATAGTCTTAGCAATGTTAAAACGTGCGGTAGGCAAATGGGGCAGATTTAACCTTCAACTTCGGTAGGCTCGTTTGGATGTTTGAGAATTCGGAATTGGGTAATTAAATAGTGTAAATTGAACTTCGGGAGGTCAGGAACAAACTTCTATAAGGGATCGAAGGCTAAAACGGACTCTAAGTAGACGAAATTGGGAGTTGAAAATAACTGGACGAATCTGGAAAATTCTGGAAACAGAATGTCTAAAACGATTTGGGGTGCAAAGATCAGCTTGTAAATGGAGTTTCTGGACACGGAATTGAGTGAATCAAAATGCTAAATTTAATTTCAGAGCGTCAGGAACAACTTTGTTGAAGGGATCGAAGGCAAAAAATGAAGTTAAATGGACGAAACCGGGCTTTGAAAATAATTGGACGAATCTGGAAAATTACTTTGGAAATGGAATTCTAATTAAAAATTGAGCAGAGTAACAGCTTAGAAATACTAAATTGAATCGAAAAAACTTGAAGAGAGGATATTGGAACTTGAATTAAGGCTAAAGGAGAGCTAAAGAAGGAATTGAAGCTAAGAACAATGAAGAACAAAAGAAGAACTTGAAGAACTAAGAACAAAAGAACTTAAGAACTAAGAACTAGAGAGCAAAAACTAAGAATTAAGCATTGGAGCTTTGAGAGGGGGTTTTGTGTATTGAGTTGAGTGTGATTTTTTATGAAGGAGAGGGGGTCTATTTATAGTTTTTTGGAGTGGCATTTTGGTAATTATTCAGTGGCATTTTGGTAATTATTCACCAACTACCCCTTGAAACTCTCTCCCACTAACTTGCCACATCATCAACTAACTTAACTTCTTCAACTTCCACTAACTGCTGTTGACTGCTTCCAACTGCTGCCGAGAGAGATAGCACGCCCCGCGTATGTCCGGGCACGCCCTGCGTGTTGGAGGTCTTGAACCTTGTGCGTTTCGTTGATGGTATCTACGCGTGGCGCCTTTGGTGTCACGTCCCGCGTAGGAAGGTACGTCCTGCGTGTTTGTGCTTCTGATCTTGGAACACCTTGTTGATGCGCTTTACGCGTGGCGTATAGGAAGACACGCCCCGCGTAAAGGAGTCTCTGAAGCGATACGCCTTCGGATGTGTGGTATACGCCCCGCGTATAGAAATACACGCCCCGCGTGGTTGAGCTCCCGAGCTGTCTTTCGGAAGTAGCTTCCTTCACGCCTCGCGGGCTGGCTAATACGCTTCGCGTGTTAGAGTTATGCCCCGCGTGGTGCAAGACGTGCTCATCGGTTGGAGGTTAGTTTACATATGTATTTTTATTTTTATTTTACCATTATTATTTTTCTAGAAGAATATAAACTATACTCTAAAATTAAACCCAAGCTTTCTATATACATAAAATAAAATTTATTTATTTTGGGCCAACAATTGCCCCCCTCTTTTGTGTATAAATTGACTAGGATTGAAAATTTGTACACAAAAGAATGTATTTAAGATTTCTTTTTTCTTTTCTTTTTTTTTTTTACTTTTTTTTTTGGGAAAATTGAAAAATAAAGCAGGAAAATTACAACTTGAAAACGTAATTTAAACGAACAAAATAAAGCAATATGTATGCCGAAATTAATCGAGATAATTGTGCAAAAATAATAAACAATAACAGACTTGACCTCGTGACCGATGAATGGTCTTATTGGTCAGAATAAATTTAAGGAAATAGTTGTTCAGAACAGTTGTTTGATGGGATTAAATTTGATTTTGAGATCAAATAAATACCAAAAGCTTGGTTCTGAGATAATTGGTACTTTAGAATCACGGATTGCTTTTGAAAATGATATGGAAATGGTTTGCAACAAGAGAATGGCTCGTAATAATGAAAAATAACTTGAAGCTATAATAATGATTAATCTGGACACAACTGGCTCGAATTGAGGAGTGGATAATGTTTATCTAAGCTAAATGGACTTCTAGAATAATCAGATTGGAATTTGTCGCATTGGAGAAATTGGACGTGTCGGAATCATTTTAAAATTTGAAGGACTCAAATGAAATTTTGCTAATTAATTGGAAAATAAATACACAGGTTATCTGATGTAAGAAAAATCAAATGACAATGGGGAGATTTCGAGTGAGAATGAAGTTATAGGAAATCGTTTTGAACAAAATAAAAGTTGAGAGTTATAACTTGCATATCAACGAAGAGATTGAGATTGGTTTTGCAGGAAAAGGTGGTTTATGGCGGATGAAATCAATTTTGGAAAAAAAAAAGCCAACCAGAACAGTTGTTTGATGGAAATTATGCTTTTGAGATCAATAATTGCCAAAAGCTTGGTTCTGGGTATTTTAATTAACCGGAATCAACTAACAGATAACAAGTACGATTTAGAAATGGTAATGATTGAGTGTTCTGGTTTGTGAGTTAGAGTTTGAAGCAAATGAAGAAGATGCGAAAACAAAAGTAGAAAATATGAACCACATGGAAGCATGAACATAAATAATTTATTTTGAAAACTGAAATATTTTTTCATTTTCTATTTTTTTTGTGCTGGCAAAAACGCCAACTTATTTTGACCATAAATGGTCTTATGGGCTATGTTGTAAGTACAACATTATGTTATCGCCTCATACAATAAAATGCTCAGTAACATCTCTACAAGAGGGATATGAGTTTCCATGTCTAGACTCTTATTTCCATGACTCTCTTTCCGCATAATAAAAAGTATTTGTAAACTAGAGTCTAAATGAATAAACACGGTTAAGAAGTAAAAACCTTGTGACTTGTCTGGATGGTAGGACAACTGAAGTAGACTGATGACAAGTAGAATCATGGATTGCAAACTTGATCTTCTACTCGAGTTAACCAACTTCATAGTGATCATAGGCTTTGGAAAAACATGAGTTGCTAGAAGAATCATTAGAGGTATTTCTGGGGTGGATTCTCGATTAATCTCTTGATCTTGACTGCCCCCCAAACCACGATCATAGAAGTTTTCTTCATCATGACTGAGTTGCGAATTACAATCATAGAAAACTTCTTCATGTGTTTCTGAAGCCACTTCTTCTTCGATATCACAACTTTTCATAAAATCTTCTGATTTTAAAGACTTCACAAGGATGAGAGATTCTTCTAGAATAAATTCTTGTTGAACCTCTTCCGGTTGGATGTCCCTCAGGTTGGATACCTCATCGTCTTGACTGGATCCTGAATCATAGCTCCAAGAAACGTCTTCCTCATCTTCTTGAATTTCTACAGGTGCTTCATGGATGCCCCCCGAGTTAGAAGTGCTTGATGGGTCGTCACCCTCCCGACTGAAATCCGAATTGAGGTTATGAGATATATTTTCCTCCTCTTCCTGGGCTTGTACAACTATCTCTTTGTTCACGTCGGGACTCCCTGGAAATTCTATTGACTTTGCGGGATTTGCATCTATGGGCAATACTTCTAGAGTGGGTTCTTGTTGAATTGCTTCCTCTTTACTGCCCCCCGAATCAAGATCACTAGACACGACCTCATCCTCTTCGCTGGATTCTGAAACGTAGCTCCTAGAAACATCTCGTTCTTCTTTTTGAATTTCTATAGTAGTTTCGTGGATACCCCCCGAGTTTAGAGTATCTGATAGGTCATCATCCTCCTGGCTGGAACCTGAATTGAGGTCATGAGATACATCTTCATCCTCGTCTTTGGTTTGCACAACTTCCTTCTCGTTCATGTCGAGGCTCCATAAAAATCCCATTGACCTTTGGGGATTTGCATATATGGGCAGTACTTCTAGAGTGGGTTCTTGTTGAGTTGCTTCCTCTATGTTGCCCCCCGAATCAAGATCACTAGACACGACATCATCCACTTCGTTGGATTCTGAGTTATAGCTCCTAAGAACATTTCCTTCTTCTTCTTGAATTTCTATAGGAGTTTCATGGATGCCCCCCGAATCAAGATCATTGGAAGCGGCGTCATCCTCTTGCATGGACGTAGAATCATAGTCATAGGGATCGTCTCCATCCTCTTGACTTTCTATCGCCGCCTCACTGTTAGGAAGCTTCGTTTCTGGAAGAGTCGGGCGTGTGGAAAATGCTTCTAAGTGATGAAGTACTTCATCTTGGATGGCCCTGATACGGCCTTCAATGTAGACTCTGAGAGAAGCTGCTATATTAGCCCTCTGTTTCTCAAGTTGATCCAAAGATTGTTGATATGCAACGTCTATTGATCGGTTCTCCTCCATAAGTAATGATTCGATTTCTCCATCATCCTCAACAACTTGGATTGCTTCCACCTCTGCCACACGACTAGAATCCTTGAAAGAATTTTGGTCATAACTCATATTAGAGCACACAACATTTTCATATGCCTTATGCTCGATTGGAGCCATGACCGTACTTCTTTCAAAGCAAGATTGCCCACATGGACGATGAAAATGGAGGTTTTCATCCCTATAATTGCAAATATAATTATTTCGGCAATGAGGATTACTCATCCGTAGATGCTCCCATACTTCAATATAATCAGGACCATGTGGATTTTTATGGGACTCCTGGACTTGCTCCACATAGCAACCATATGAATCATCATAGAATGACGCGGTTTGAACGTAAGCACAACACTTGCAGTCGATATTATGTTCGTCGCTATGAATAAACTGAACATAGCCATCGTCGTAGCATCTAAAGACGGTGTACCAATGGACCCACAATCCGGTTGTACTTATTGTAAAATGTCGATCTCGATTGAAACCACCAAAATACACCAGTATTGTAGCATCCCTTGCATCTTCGTATGTTGTCCTCGTCATGGTTTGATTGCTTTACACCTATTGATGTTCAGAGGCATTTTCCGTGAATAATGGTAAAAAATGATGAAATTGAATTAGTAATTGGAGTTAAGCAAGAACATAAAGTAATTGGAGTTAAGCAAGAACATAAAGTAATTGGAGTTAAGCAAGAACATAAACAAAGATAACTACTTATTAAGGCAATAATAAAGTAAAGCATGAATGACAAGCTAAATTAAAAGGTTTTAAAATTTTTGGCTAAGCTAACAAAACAAAAATGTCCCACTGGGCGTGCCAAAAATTGTTAGCGATATTTTCGAAATATGCTAATTCTCAACCTTGTCACGTGTGGTTAGGGTACGGGCGTGCCAGAGGAATTATTCCTCAATTATAAAAAACGGTTACGTTTGTGAAATTGTGCGCCGAAAACATGAATCCTAAATCGAAGCGATTGGCGAGGGACGCAAGGATTGAAAAAGTCCCTCTTGGGTCTCTCGCGCCGTTATAGAAACTTTACGAGATAAATTGTTTTTATTTAAGCTAAGCGTATAAATTGAAGACGGAAAAATAAAGGAAATTAAAGTGCGAAATTGACACGAGATTTTGGGAAAATTGGTATTTTATTGATTGAATAAGTGTTTGAATACATGAAATTGAATAATGAATTACAACTGAAAAATTTCTATATTAAACATATAGACAATCAATTGAATTAGGAAAAGACAAATCAATACAAAGAATTGAGATGCAGTTAAACTAAAATTGGAATTCAACAACAAACTCGGAGCCACAATAGCTATCTCGGATTGATGTTGAATTTCGGCGTTGGTGCGAGGTCCTCGGAGAGCTGCAGCCGGTCGGGCCCGTATGGTATATAGTCTTAGCAATGTTAAAACGTGCGGTAGGCAAATGGGGCAGATTTAACCTTCAACTTCGGTAGGCTCGTTTGGATGTTTGAGAATTCGGAATTGGATAATTAAATAGTGTAAATTGAACTTCGGGAGGTCAGGAACAAACTTCTATAAGGGATCAAAGGCTAAAATGGACTCTAAGTAGACGAAATTGGGAGTTGAAAATAACTGGACGAATCTGGAAAATTCTGGAAACAGAATGTCTAAAATGATTTGGGGTGCAAAGATTAGCTTGTAAATGGAGTTTCTGGACACGGAATTGAGTGAATCAAAATGCTAAATTTAATTTCAAAGCGTCAGGAACAACTTTGTTGAAGGGATCGAAGGCAAAAAATGACGTTAAATGGACGAAACCGGGCTTTGAAAATAATTAGACGAATCTGGAAAATTACTTTGGAAATGGAATTCTAATTAAAAATTGAGCAGAGTAACAGCTTAGAAATACTAAATTGAATCGAAAAAACTTGAAGAGAGGCTATTGGAACTTGAATTAAGGCTAAAGGAGAGCTAAAGAAGGAATTGAAGCTAAGAAAAATGAAGAACAAAAGAAGAACTTGAAGAACTAAGAACAAAAGAACTTAAGAACTAAGAACTAGAGAGCAAAAACTAAGAATTAAGCATTGGAGCTTTGAGAGGGGGTTTTGTGTATTGAGTTGAGTGTGATTTTTTATGAAGGAGAGGGGGTCTATTTATAGTTTTTTGGAGTGGCATTTTGGTAATTATTCAGTGGTACTAACTTGCCACATCATCAACTAACTTAACTTCTTCAACTTCCACTAACTGATGTTGACTGCTTCCAACTGCTGCCGAGAGAGATAGCACGCCCCGCGTATGTCCGGGCACGCCCTGCGTGTTGGAGGTCTTGAACCTTGTGCGTTTCGTTGATGGTATCTAGGCGTGGCGCCTTTGGTGTCACGTCCCGCGTAGGAAGGTACGTCCTACGTGTTTGTGCTTCTGGTCTTAGAACACCTTGTTGATATGTTTTACGCGTGGCGTATAGGAAGGCACGCCCCGCGTAAAGGAGTCTCTGAAGCGATACGCCTTCGGATGTGTGGTATACGCCCCGCGTATAGAAATACACGCCCCGCATGGTTGAGCTCCCGAGCTGTCCTTCGGAAGTAGCTTCCTTCACGCCTCGCGGGCTGGCTAATACGCTTCGCGTGTTAGAGTTATGCCCCGCGTGGTGCAAGACGTGCTCATCGGTTGGATGTTAGTTTACATATGTATTTTTATTTTTATTTTACCATTATTATTTTTCTAGAAGAATATAAACTATACTCTAAAATTAAACCCAAGCTTTCTATATACATAAAATAAAATTTATTTATTTTGGGCCAATACATTGTTTGGAAGTTTTTTTTTTTTTTTTTTAGAGTAAATGAAGATTAATGGAAGTTAAATGTTTACTTCCTACACCTCCAAATTCTAACCTCTAAATTCTAACCTTCAAATTGGGGATTAATGTGGCTAACGTAAAGTTTTTTAAAAAATTTTGTCAAATAGATTTAACTTTACTTCCCCTCCATATTTAAACTCCCAAACGAATTTAAACATTTAACCTTATTTACATTTTATAAACTTCCAAACAAGGTTAATTTTTAACTTTCCTTTCCATTACTTCCCATTTCCTTTCCATCACATCTTTTAACTCTCACCTCAGTTAACCTTCAAACTAAACAAATGCTTAATCATGATATTTTTAAGCACGTTTAGAAGACTAATTTAGAAGACTAATTAGACACCAATAGCTTAATAGTTAAACTAATCCGATTAGTGAAAGATATAACTTTTAGATATATACCTTCCTCACAAGGCAAGCCTCCGGGAATAGAGCAATTGAAATCAATAAGAACGGTAGTGAGGATTGTGAATTGGACAACGTGAGTTGACATTCTCGCCGGCGGCGATCCCAATAAGCTTTCTGATCATTTGCATCTGCCTGCTCCCAGTGGCGGAGCCAGAGCTCAAGGTCCGGAGGGGCTCGATTGTATGAATATATTTTTCTTAATAACGACTTAAGGCTTTGATTCATAGTAGTCAAATCAAAATTTTCAAAATTTTGATAATATAAGGCTAAATTTGATCATAATTAGAAACAATAAGGTGCAAAACAACTGAGATTCAATATAAAGTAAGGATAAGGTGCAAAAATACTCAAACGTATACACCTAAGAATAATTTTACCTCTAACGTATAAAATGGTGCAATTTTACCCCTAACGTTGACAGCCAACAGCAATTTTATCCCTAACGTTGACAAGTTTGGTTAATTGGAGAAATTATTCATCAAATTGTTTTCTCGGTCATAAATTTTGTAACTAAAAAAAATACAATTAAAAATAATAAAAGAGAATGAGGTTTAAGGGAAAAAATTAAAATGAGATAAAAATTGAAGAGAGGGAAATTTGAACATAGGACCAATTGGATGTAGAGATTCTTTTAATTATCACTACAGCCAACTATGCAAACTTAGTTTTATGTCAAATAATCACATTCTACATTATAAGTACTAGTTTTAACTATTTTGGAGGGGCTGTTCGGAACTGAACCACTATTCGTCAATGGCGTTCTAGAGGGTCGGAGGGTCGGGAGACCCTCCCTACCCCCTAGCTCCGCCCCTGCCTGCTCCGACTGACCATGATCAGATAACTCAAACTATGTGTCCCACATTTCATTTATAAGAATATAGTATATAGTATTGATCTTTATTTTAAAGATGGTATTCTTTTCTTTTCACTTTTCTCATTGCATCATCATTATCCGACAAATTATGAATTTCATTGGTGCAGATAAAGATAAAAATAAAGAAATGGATTTCTTTTAACCTTGAACTGAAACGTGGTATACTTGATAATAACATCCACAATTTTGCTCATATCATATCACTGATAAAGTTAGATTCCCTATTTAGCGTAAAAATAAAATATGTAGTTTCAATGATTTTCAAAATCATTCCGCGTTTTAAAACGTATATCTTTGAAATTCATTCTATTAGTGAAGATAATCTAGATTATTAATATTGTTAAAACGTATTGATGTGACAATTTTTGGCTAACTAGTAAAGAATTATTAATATTGTTAAAAGGTAATAGATGTGATAAATTTTGGCTAACTAGTAAAGAGATGATGCAGGCATTTATAGTGAGAATCGAAGGTAAACTGGAGGAGTGTCTCACACGGTGTGTAAAATCAACCACACGTCATGTGAGTCAAGTGCTGGATAAGGAAATGGGAAGGAAGAACCCACACGGCGTGTGGGTAAGTTGGTGAGATCCTGGAATTTGCGAACAGCGTGTGGCATTCATTCAGATGTCGTGTGGCCTGGTGGCAGTGTTCTAAAAGTCGGCCAAGTCGGCGACTAATCGGCCGACTAGTCGGTGAAATTCAGAACACTGACCGATTTTTTATAACTGGACGGGTTAAGTCGGGGGTCCGATATATTTCCGCCTAGGCGGTTCAAGTCGGGGTAAATCGGGCAAGTCGGGCTAGTCGGGCAAGTCGGGTTAGGCGGGCAAGTTGGGTTAGGCGGCTAAAAATCGGGCCAGTCGGCTAAAAATCGGGTTAGGCGGCCAAAAATCGGGTCAAATCATAAAATTATAAAATTTTTGCTACAAAATAATTAATACAAATAATTAATGATCACAACAACAACTAAAAATAATAGAACTAATTTACATAGCACTAAATAAAATTAATTTTAATATATTAAATTACAAATATTAAATATTTTGAGGAAGAAAATAAAGAATTATTTGATGAATATGGAGAAGGTAGTAGACATATTTTTTTATGAATATTTATGGATATTTTATTATTTATTTAAAGCAAATATTTATAATATTTATATATTATTAATATTATTTTTAGATGTGATAATTTATATTTTAAATGTGTTTATATAATATTTATTTAATTATAAATATAAAAAATAGAAAAATACATATCCGATTAGTCCCCGATTAATCTTTTGAGGTCTTGTCCGCCCGACTAGCGCCTTACGACTTTTATAACACTGCCTGGTGGAGTGGGGCATTGAGGAATAGAAGCGACCGGAGATAATGGCCACACGGCGTGTTAGATATGTCACACGCCATGTGAGATAACTTATTCGCCAAGAAAACCAAAGCTCCCAAATTTTTGTTTGATCTTTATTACTGTTTTGTCACTTTGATATTACTATTTTGCCATTAAAATTTATTTACTACTCTAACACTTACCCATTTCACCCCACCTTACCCATATTACTTTCTTTATGGAATGTAATCCTAGTAAGGGTATCATAGTCTTTTATCTTTGAATTAGGGGGCTATTTAAACCCCACACTACGCCAAAACCCTCTTCAGACGACGGTTAAAAACCGTCGTCCCGCGAGATATAAATCTGTCACGGGGCTCGCTGCCGTCTATTGCACCTTCAGACGACGGTCAGGTTCTGTCATGTTTCGTCATCACACATGACATTAGCCTATTTTCTTACTGTCATTTTACCCTTGTTACGATGCAACTTATTTATTACTGTCGTCACCTTTAATGTCATCAAATGACATTTTTACAATTAAAACCGTCAGGTTAGCGTGTGGGAAATTGGCATATTCAATTTGAGATGACAGTTCGTATAATAATTTCTGCCGTTATAGCCTGTTTAGATGGCACACGTCTTAATCAATCATGTCAAAGGATTTTTTTTCATGTGACAGAAACATTAATTTTAATGTCTTTTTATTGATGTTTAGATGACATTTTTAAAAATTAAAATGTCACTTTATGCCTTCTTCTTCGTTTGAATTTCTGGTTTTTATACCTGAATACAGAAACATTCTAAAATATGAAGATTAAATTCTGTATATCAATGGTTGCAATTTTATTGGAGACCAATACTCATAATATGTTTACATTTGTGCCTAACGTCAATCCATGTCTTGAATAACCAATACATTTCTGAATTAAAACACAAAAATAATAACCAATATCTTCCATAAGTCAATTCATATCTTGGAGTAATAATTAGGCCTATAATCCCAAAGGTCTTGCTATCTGCAAAAGCCAAGCAGGTCATTAATATTACACACAACCCTAAACTCAGTAGTAATTACGTGACCCTTCCCCTAACACGGCCTTTCACTTACCACAATCATATCACTATAAATATATGCATCATGATTCAGAATCATACCTTCAACAGTCAGAAAACTTACCAACAATGGATCCCCATGTTGAAACTCCAGGAGAAATAATTGCTGACTTGGGTAAGTTGTACATGGAGAACCCAGAGTGGCTTCTGGCCATCAATGGTACGTATGTCAATCCATAGTTGTTCTGTAACCCTTCCTGGTTTCTTCTATGTATTTCTAATGATTCTTCTTAAATGATAACGTTCAGGTCCTCTTGATGGTAACTTCTTCAAATGGTCGATCAGAATGAAAGGCCCCCAATACACCCCATATGAAAGGGGTGTATTTGAAATCAGAATCAGCTACCATCCGGATTTCCCAAACAGACCTGCAAGAGTAATATTAACTCAGATCAGTAAGATATAATCACCTATATGAAACATACACTAATAGATCTCTCCTCTTATTCTCAGTTTTGGTTCCGGAATAGGATATATCATCCTAACGTGGCTCCTCAGGGGTCGATTCATCTTCCCCATATCCTTAATAACCATCGCTTCTCCACTGCCACGGTATAATGCAACCATTTATCTATTTCATTTGATAAACATACAACATCATATTTTTGTTCTAATTATTCTATGCATTTTGTAGTGTCTGTGGCACATATATGAGCTACTTCTACAGCCCCACAGTGAGGAGCCATTTCCTGGGCAAGAAGCAGTTGTTGAGCAATACCGCAGCAACAGGGAAGAGTATGAGGGGATCACCCGGATATAGACTGAGGAGTATGCAAAGTGTATATGAGGGTGTCCAAATCTCCTAAACTATCTTGGCTAAGAGAAAGGAGAATCAGAAGGCAATGTGAGCTCCAAATGTGGTTCTCATTCCAATTCCAAATTTCCTTTCTTTAGTCAAAATAGTTAAGGAGCTTTGGACCTTTAATTCCCCCCCTTTTGTAATATATAACGTAGAGCTTTGTGCTCCTAAACTGACCATTTTATAATGCTCCTTCCACTTGGTAATGAGGGTTATGATGCTGTCACCACAAGGGACTCTGTTTGTGCTGATTATGAAGGGTGTTCAAATCTCCTAAGCTGTCTTGGCTAAGTGAAAGGAGAATTGAAAGGCAATGTGATATCCAAATGTGGTTCTCATTCCAATTCCAAATTTCCTTTCACTAGTGAAAACAGCTAAGGAACTTTGGACTGTCAATTACAACCGAAAGGCAACACTCATCCCCCCCCTTTTGTAATATAACGTAGAGCTTTGCTATTCAGTTTGTATGTATGTGCAAGTAAACTAAACTGACCCTTTTACAATGCTCCTTCCACTTGGGTTGTACTCGTGGTACTCTAAACTTGGTAATGAGGTTTATGATGCTGTCAAAACAAGGGACTCTGTTTGTGCTGAATGCATCATAAACCTATCACCATGTTTAATGTTGTTGTTACGATATCAAACCGAGTGGAAAGGAACATAGTAAGAGTATGGCCAATGCACATACATAACCCTTTATGTAGAGCTTGTTATTCAGTTCGTATGTATATGTATATTCTATCTAATCAAAATATATCTTATCATTTGCAAGCCATATCAATACATGCAATTAGCCTAAATTTACCCTTTAATACATGCTTCATACATGCTTCATAAACGAATTGCATTCAGAATCCTTACTTATCATTTCAAATAAAAATGAGCCAGTTGAGTTCATAACATTTTCAGCTTTAAGAGTATGCCTAACATGCTATAACAAGTAGACAACTTATAAAAGTAGACATGTATATTCAAGTGAACATGCTATAACAAGTAGACAACTTATTCGTGCATGTATATTCCTTACTTATTCAAGACAACTTATTCCTTACTTATCATCATAGGTCATGTTCAATTTTAAAAAGAGTATGGATATATCTTATCATTTGCAAGCCATATCAGTACATGCAATTATCCTAAATTTACCTTTTAATACATGCTTCATACATGCTCAATGACCCTTTTACAATGTTCCTCGTACACATACTCATACAGAACCTTAAACATAAGCATCAACAGAACATCATACATAAACATGTTTCATACACATACACATACTCAATCACTTCTAGCAGTATAACTCATAGGTATAAGAGTAGTGCCAATCTCAATGAACATTCAAAGCTTTATAGTATGCCTAATCAGCCACATGCTTAATGACCCTTTTACAATGTTCCTCTAATACTTGATGCATGATTAATAAGCTACATGCCCAAATGAACAATCGTACACATACTCATACAGAACCTCAAACATAAGCATCAACAAACCATCATACATAAACATGTTTCATACACATACACATAGTCAATCACTTCTAGCAGTATAACTCATAGGTGTAAGAGTAGTGCCAATCTCAATGAACATTCAAAGCTTTAGAGTATGCCTAATCAACCACATGCTTAATGACCCTTTTACAATGTTCCTCTAATACTTGATGCATGATTAATAAGCTAATGCCCAAATGAACAATCGTACACATACTCATACAGAACCTCAAACATAAGCATCAATAGAACATCATACATAAACATGTTTCATACACATACACATACTCAATCACTTCTAACAGTATAACTCATAGGTGTAAGAGTAGTGCCAATCTCAATGAACATTCAAAGCTTTAGAGCATGCCTAATCAGCCACATGCTTAATGATTATTCATACATAAACTCTATGAGTCCTAGCTTCCTAAACAGTTATATCTAACCAATCAGTTCATACCAATCATTTCATCATCACCCAAAACATCATACATATATGTAATCGTTCAGTTCAAACCCACATAACAATATATATACTAAATCAGGCTAGTTTCCTAAATCAATGAGTTCTAGGTTCCAAAACAGTACATCAAACATACACAATCACTTCTAAAGGCATGACCAATCAGTTCAAACCAATATAACATTAATATATATTTAGTAAGTTAAAGAAATCTTCCCATATGCTAAAGGCATGAACCGATTGACAATCTCTTCAGTCAGCCTTCCCATGTACTGAAGCATTCTTACTATCCCTGCAAATAGTGTTCAAATAAAAAGGAATTAGATGACTTCATACCATCTACTGTATCAGGCACTGTCTTGCCCTAGATTAAAAAAGATAAAGACCCAAGCTTTACAACAGTGAATCTAAATACAATAAAATCAGTGTAGCTAAGCGAGAGATCTAAACTTTTTAATGATAGGTCTGAAAATCACAAGATCCTTATACCAGCTGCTGAAATCGACATACACAAAAGTAAATTGGATGAGGAAAAGATAAGAGTAAGGAACAATGATACATCTAGGAACGAAGAAAATATGGCTTACCAGTACCGTGTTTCCAACTCAGCCAGTGATTGCTCAAATCAACCATGGAGATAGAGAGGGATGAGAGGGATGAAGCTTGCGTTACCTAAACTGGGGTTTGGGATTGAGAGAGGGTTTATATATCAGCTGAAATTTCAGTCAAATTATATAGAGCGCCTAAAATTTGGTATGGCCGCGTAAGTGAAATTTCATTTGCCGCTTTTTTGTTTTCGGCATACAATGACATTCATTTATTAGAAGTGTCATTTGTTGAGCGCATTAAATTTAACGAAAACGCGCGTTTTCTTTGGATGACAGAATTCTGTAATTGTAATGTCATTTGAGAATCGAGCGCATTTTTTTTTATTTCGCCTTAAGATGACATACAGTTAAAATACTGTCACGAAAAATATTCAGACGACACGAAAACAAATGTCTGTCATGTATCTTGTGTCATGTGAAAGGGAAAATGGCATAGTGCCAACTTCTGTAAGGATATTCATCTTTTTCAATCTTAATAAAAAACTTTGAAAAAACTTCTCTTAAAGAACAAGGTTTATACCTTTCTATATGGGATTTACTCCTTCAAGTTAAACTAGAGAAGAAACTCTTTGTTGGTTTAATATCAAAACCAACACAGTCGGTATTTATCCGTATCAGTTGGTATCAGAGCCGAATGATTTTCCTAACCTGAGACTTCTTTTTGGCGATGATTCATGATAGGTGTAAATTATACCTAATTATTCAAAGTGTTAATTTAGAGGTGATTTAGAACTTAATGATGGCCTTTATAAGCCTTAAATCTTATTAATTACCTTTAATTTGCAGATTGTTCTTAGCAAGAATCAGATTGTTCTCCATGGAAATCGGACTGTTCTATGTAACAGTCTGCTCGTTCTCTGACAGAAATATGCTAGGAAGAAAATGAATAAAGATGAAGGCTGGAAATTACAAGTGGTGCAAAAAGAATGGACCCAAGTTGCATTTATCCAATCTAAATGGTTGTCTTTGCTGTTTTTAAGGAGGTTGTCACTTTGTATGACTAAGCATGCATGCGCTATTTTGTTTCTTCCTGCAAACTGTTCTGTCTCTTCTGCAATCTGCTCCCTGCACTGTCAGAACAGTCAAGACAAACTGCAAATCTTATATTTTCCACTTATCAAGAAAAACTACACAGCCACCATTCCACACTTCAAGACAATATTTTAAATTATCTTTTGTACTATTAATAGACCTATCATAGGGGTCGAAATCAGGCAGATTTAGAAAGTGAAAAACCAACTTTATTTTCTTTCTGTTTGTTCTTATCAATGGCAACAGCTTGTTCTTCATTGTTGCTTGCATTTTTCTTCTTGAAGATGAGTGAGTAGTTCACTTTTCAGGCTGAAACCAGCCATGAGCTGGTAGTTGTAAGTAATATTCTTCTTTATTATGAATGAGAAAAATATTTGAAGGTTGTTTAATGGTTTATTAATGTATTATAGGAATAGCTAACCTATATTTTAGTTGAATAATCATGAGGAGACTCTGGTTAGGAGATGGAAACACTATTAGACACATGTAACTAGGATTGGAGACATGGGTAATTATATGCTGGGGGTTTTAGCAGTATATCTTAAAATGCTTTTCAAATCTTAATGCTTGGAAATGAAGTGGACATAAGGAGACTTAGTTTACTTATTTCTAAAGAATATTGGGCATATGGGACACCTGACTCAATTGATTCTAGTAAAAGATACCCTAGACCTACGCTCTTAATATCATTCATAAGGAGAAATATGCTTGCTTGTTGTTTCTGGTTGTGCTTTCTGCCTGTTCTCTATCATTAATAAGAAAAATCTATTAATCTGTGTACCATTTGGTACCACAATTGCATATTCAGTTATTTCAATTAAATTTATTGTCTTTCAGGATTAAACCACAAATCTCAACTATAACAGAAGGTTACTTATTAAGGAATCTGATTGTTCTGGAACATTTAGTTACAATATCAAATTGTTCTATCCCTGTGGAGATGATATTATACTTATCATTATTACTTGTACCTAGTACACTTGCTAGTGTTCACATTTCAGGATAAACAGTTCAACCTAGGCTACCTTAAGAAACCATGGAAGTGGTGGACAATAAGATAAAAGACTCCAAGAACGAGATGATGGAGATAATAAGGAAGCAAAATCGGCTTATGGCCGAAAGTAGAAGAGAATGGGAAAAACACACGAGGGAGATGAGAAACGCTATGGAAAACCTTAAGCTTGAAGTGCGAGATATGATTCAACAAGCCGTTGGAGGGTCCTAACAGGAGACCCGAGGGGATTCCTATACTTCAACCACAAAGGCAACCCACACAACCACGATCACCACTGCAAAGGCGAAACTTAGCTCAACTACAACCATTTTTAAAACATTGCTTAGACTTACTATCCTACTTAAGTTGGCAAAGTACACTTGCTATCGCATGTGTATCGTCATTATCCAATCAAAATTTCTCAATATAAAACTTCATAGATAATATCGCGAGGATCTACCAAAACATACAACACAACAAATTATGCTTTAATACTAATTATTAATAATTAGTGTTCATTAATAAGTTAGTACATGAAAATAACCAGAAATCATGAAGAAAAAGCCCAAGCTCAAATAGGAAACATGAAAAATAGCTCACATCTCATTTTTTGCAAACTTGATTAATCAATTATTAATTAAATCTTCACCCTTTCTCCATTTGTCACCAGAACATGGAAAATTCTGCAAATTGAAACAACCACTGACTTCTGCATATCTTAGCAAAGGCATTTCCTTTTCCAAGTCCTTCCAATCTAGCCTTAAGTTAGGCAACACCTTGAAGCACAGACCTTCTATGTTCCAACTTGAAACATTTCCACATTCAATCCTCACAAGATCTCCATTTTCTAGGCATAGATATTGCAAACTTGAAAGCATTTCAGGATTCACCCACCTTGGAAGATTTTCATGCCGGTATCGCCTCAGGTAAAATTCCTGAAGATTTGATGGAGGAGATAGCCTATTCAGCATTTCTGATATCTTTTTATTATCACAATCTTCTGTATCAATTGATAGAACTTTCAATTTTTCAAGCTTCAATAACACATCCATTTCTGTTCCTGATATTTCACTGTCCTTGCCTATGTTCATTCTGAGGACCCTCAGGTTTTGGAGTTCTTCCAGCTCGTTAAATCTACAGCTTTGCCTGTTACCTTGATTTCCTACCCTGAATCCTGAGAGTTCTTGCAGATGAGCAAGCCTTCCGATTCCTTTTGGTAGAAACTGGAGATTGCAAGATCCTACATCCAAGATCATCAGTTTCTTCAATGAAATGATTGATGGATTTAGCTTAAGAAGATTGCTGCATCCATTTAGAATCAGAAGCTGCAAGTTTCGTAGATTTCGCAGGGAATTCGGGAGCTGCGTAAGGCCTGAGAGACCGCTGAGATTCAGATACGCCAGGCGTTTCAGGCAGCAAATCCAGTCAAGGAGATCATCAGCAGAAATGTTCTCCATCCTGTTGAGAGACAAATCCAATACTCTGAGGGAAGTAAGACATGAAACATGCTTGTCTAGTGTAACTTTACTACTTGGCATAACCAATAAAGCCCTGAATTTTCGAGGTGTTTCTTAGCGATTTCGGGTTCATTTCACTTGTGAAACCCAGCCAACGAGGTTCTCCAATCAATTTCTGTCTACTTTGCTCATCAAAGCTACCAAATGACTCCTCTTCAGCTATCATAATTGTCAATTCTCTCACCATGTCATGCATTCTGCAGCTGTAAACTCTGCCATCATAGTCTCGCCTTTGTACTGCCTCAACCAAACATCTTGTAACAAGATCAGATAAGTAATCAAACCCCACTTCCTTAGCAGTCTTTGAGCCTTTTCCATGGATAAGCCCCTCTCCGAGCCACCAATGTACTAACTGTTCAGCATGAATCTCAAAGTCTTCAGGGTAAATTGAGAAACATAACAGACATTGCTTTAAATGGACTGGAAGTTCATCATAGCTCAGCTGTAAAGACGCCATTACGGTATCAATCTGTCCGCCTACTGTCAATTCGTGGAAGTTCTTGTTGATTTCGCTCCATTGGACAAGAGAATTGGTCTTTGGTGCTAGTAATGCTGCTACTGTCTTGATTGCTAGTGGAAGTCCTCCACATTTTTCCAAGATCTCCTTGCCTACTTTCTCGAATCGATCATCCGGTTGACACTTCCCTTTACATCTTGAGAATGCAAATTTACTGAACAACAACCAACTTTCCTCTTTATTCAGAGGTTTTGGCTGATGAATCCGTGACTTATCAACCCCCATACCGGTTGCTACCTCTATGTTTCGAGTAGTTACTATAATGCAGCTTCTTTTACCCATTGCATTCTGCAAGCAAGAGCAGAATTTATCCCACCAAGGCACATTCATCTTCCACACATCATCCATGACCACTAGGCAATTCTTTTCTTTAAGAATCTGACTTATCTTGTGCAACATTTGAGCCTCATCGAAAATTGGACAACTCGGTTCTAATTGCTCCAACATACTCCTCATGATCCTCTCAGCACTACAAGTTTGAGAAACCGAAACCCAAAGCATCTTCTCAAAGCTATTGGACACTTCCACATCATTAAAAATCTTCTGAGCAATGGTGGTTTTTCCTAATCCCCCCATCCCTATGATGCCAATCCTGTGAAGTTCATCAGTGGTGCCAAAAATCCAGCCTTTTAACTTTTCCAAGTCCAATTCTAGTCCAATTATCTCAGATGGATCATAATCCTGAGATGTATATCTGACAACATTGTATGAATTATCCTCTTGATCATTCAAGTCTTGTGCTTTCAGATTCGCGCCCAAAGACCTCTCCATCATCTCCATTTTGGCATTGATTTGCTTCAGTTTTTTGCCTGTTTGGTACCAGAATAGAGGTTTCTGAAAGGTAAGAGTTGTGCAGGAACCATCTTTCTGATTTTCGTCGCGAATGAGGCAATCTGTTAATATGTTGTCAGCTTCATAAACCAGATCTCTTAGAGTTGCCAAGGTTGCCTTGACAATTTGCTTCTTGCTTTTGAGGTTTTCAGTGTCAGCAAGTAAGGCCTTTGCAAGGTCAAGTTTTGTCTTCATGACCTCAAATTGTTCTTTGAAATCAACTGCAAAGTGTGCTTGGGTTTGGAGAGTTATGAACACTTGTTGTGCCAGGACCTGGACCATAGAATCCACAATTGCCATCTTGTTCTTCAAATTTTATCTGTAAAATTCAGAATCAGGACTAACATCATTACTTGACTTGATAAATCATCTTAAGGAAAACACGATTAAAATACTAATTAGAAGTTACCAGAAAACGCGATTAAAGTAAAACGAAAATTGAAATAAGAAGAAATAAGCTGCAAGAGATTATGAAATTACAGATTTTTTCTGAAATTCAGGAAGACAAAAGTAAGGAAGAACCTGAAGAGTATGCTCAGCTCAGCTTTAGATAAGGGATATTTCAAGAGTCAATGTAGAGCATATTTCAAGTAGCAAGCTATCATAATTGAACAATAATTATCATAAGGGATCCACAATTTCCATTTTCCAGCATATAATTGCTTTTCTAAAGCCACTTTATATGTTTCTTTTCTTTTTGGCAGATATTTCATATAAAAAGTAAATTATTTGTTTTGGTGTTCTGTGAATCAAAGAAATAAAATGGAATATATATAGGTGGAAAGTTGTGTTGGTAGAGATGTAGCTTTCACAACATTAGAAAGTACTAGAATTGACTTGTAGTGCAATTATATTCTATTTTAATACAATTAAAATATTTAATATATCCTTTCTAACTTCTTATAGAACATGTAAGACATTAGAAATACATAGAATACCATATAGATTAAAAGGGGATGAATATTTTACACATATCCATATATAAGGTTCTATGACACATTATAGATCCACAACAGCTTATAACAGTCCTATAGCAGCCTAAGTATACTGTAGTTGACTTAGGCATTTTTACGTTTATTACATTAAATTATTATGTAACATAAGTTAACTTTGTTACTCTTTGTTACAACAAGATGATGAGGGGATTAGAATGATGCAAATGGCTAAGTCAAGACAGATGCAAAACAGAGAATTGGAAGGTCAAAAACAAGTCTAAGGAGCGAAAATCTGCTTTGACTCGCCTGCAAGGAACTAAAATAAATTATTTCTAAGATTCGACACTATTTTGTATTTTGCGCATAAAGTCTTCATACGATTCAAATTGATGCCATTCAAGTTTTTATAGAGCTAAGAGATCGAGTTTAAACTTCAATCATATGAACGTTTTGAGATTCAGACTAGAACAAGCTCAAAATCAGCTGCTGAAATAGGGGGACTTACAGGTTTAAATGCTCTTTCTTTATATGTTTGACATTTTTAACATTTGTATTTGTATTTGAAATAACAGAGGTATTGAAATAACTTGAGCTTAATTAGTATTAACCAAACACACCTATTTAGGTTTAGGTTGTATTGTTTATTATTTTACAACGTGGAAGATTTGAATGGTTTACGGTCTCATGATGTTTACTCCTCGTATTGAAGGGATTTTCTACATAAAATATTGCTATTATTTTGTTATTCGAATATTGCTTATTAGTTTTTTTCAAATGTTAATTCGAGTCAGAAAAATTTGATAAAAAAAAATATTAATTCCGTCTTATTGTTGTTTCTAATATTTAGCATCACCACTAATATTCAACATCACCACTGTAGTCATGTATCTCTACGGGTGTAAACGAGCCGAACCCTAGGTAGGTTCGGTATTGACTCGTTAATATCTCGAGCTGAGCCCTCTTGAACCGAGTTTTGACGAACTTGATCGAATATGACCGAACTTTGACTGAGCCGAGCTTTTATCGAGCTTCTAACGAACTTTAACTAAATTCATCATATATGCATAGAATAAGTAGCGTAAAAAACGAAAAAGCTTTATGACATACTTCATATAAGTTTAAAATATTTATAAAGAAAAACAATCGTGTTATTGTTGAGATTCCATAATAGTAGGTGTTACTTATGGTCGGAAAACACAAACTCACAGAATAATTTCAAACGATGAAATATATATTACAGAGCCCGTTTGTTTTACCTACTGTTTCCTGATCCTGTTTGCTATTTGTTGTTGCTATTTGCTGTTGAAAAAAACTGTTTTTTTCAAAAAGCAGAGATTCTCTGCTTTTGTAAAAGGCTGCTTTTCGGGTGTAAAAGGCAAATAGGAGGTCACTAACCAAACACTTAATACTGTTTTTCAGATGTAAAAGGCAAACAGGAGCATGAAAATGAGCAACCAAACACCCCCAAAGTTTGTAATGTATTTTATTTCTTATCAAAACCTTATGTCTTAAATACTTAAATGTCTAAACTTTTTTTGTGTTATCTTTTTGATGGGTTAAATCTTATTTGAGTTGTGAATTGTGATGAAAACTAATAATAACCAATCAAATATATATTAAATATATGTATAATGAAATATATATAGTTATTAAAAGTAATCGAGCTTGCTCACGAATTTTCGAGGCGAACCTAAGGAAGCTCGGACTCAGTTTGTTAGTGCTCGAGCCGATCCCGAACTCGAGTCGAGCCTATCGAGCTGAGCTTTGATCGAGTTTTCACCAAGTCGAGCTTGAATAGTTTACGAATTATCAAGGCTCGTTTACACCTCTAATCTCCATATGAGAAAATATAATATTATTATAATTAATTTGATTCTTAGCTTAAATAAACGTGGAATTATATTCAGAAAACAAAGAATAAGAAAAAGGAAAGGAGAAAAGAAAGGTTATGCTATTCTTGATTGATTGTGTGAAGCAAGTAAATTTAAAATCAAATAGAAAAGTATAGCATCTACCTATGCAAATTTCCGTCAATGATACACTCTAATCTACCGTTATATGACTGTAATCAGTCAATCAATGTCCTTCAAGGATAACTTTTCCGCCACAGTTTTATTCTAATTTGGGGCAAATGGTATGCTTACTTTGTTTTTTACAAAGTAAGCTTTACTCTGTGTGTTTTCATTATTGGATTAATTTTATGCTCCATCATCCAATGGTGAAAACACACCAAGTAATGGTACTTTGTCAAAAACAAAGTAACCATAGAAGACACATTTGTTTGGTTTTTGATCTATCCATAATTGAATGAAAAATATATAAAAGAATATTTGGATTGGAGAAAGTTTTGTTCCGTGTATACAACTCACTCAAAACAAGGATCAATGCCCCTGAACCTATCCTATCAGTCCTGATTGCATGCACCTTAATGAGTATGTAGAATTTGCTCATTCACGGTTAGATCTAGGTTTATTAGAATCCTAAAGTGGAGATTCAAAGCATCATGAGGCTTAGATTTAATAAGCTTATATCTAACGGCGAATGAGCAAATTCACTTGCTCATTAAAGTGAATGTGAAAATTCCTGCCTATCATATAAGTAATTTTTTTAGCACTAAATAAAACTCTGAAATTATTCTTTTTATGAATGTATTATTTCATTATCACAATTAACGAACAATGAAAAAAAAAATATTTTACCTCACCATGGGCCGATGAGCCCGCCCGCCCGGCCCGAGCTTAGGCCCATTTAGCCGGATCTGGACACATAAATTTAGTGTCAGGCCCGGTTCGTCCCAAGTCTGAATAAGCCCGTCTAGAAAATGGACGGGCTTGGGCTATATAAGTACCCGTCGGGTCTGGCCCGACCCGGCCCGTTATCTATATATACATTTATAAATTTAATATTTATTTAAATGCCTCATATCAACTATTATGTTTATTATCTTTTATTAAAAAAAATTATTATTTTATTTTAATTGAATTTTTTTTAGCGGTTATACCAAAAGAGGTAAATTTCCTTACTGAATCTCATGAATGGACACAACACTTGATTAGATCAAAAAATAGGGATTTTTGTAATGGGAATGACTTTGCTGCTGAGAGTAGTGACTGGATCACAATGAGAAAGAAGCCTAAGGCTAAATCTACTGAATCTCGGTTGAAAGGGCGAGTTAAATCTCTCATCAAATATGCATGAAAATTTTGTACTGGAACTGTAGGGGGTATCCAGAATCAGGGTACCCAAAGAGCTTTAAAACTGATGTGCAATACCAATCATCCTGATTTGGTGTGTTTATCTGATCCTATGGTTGATTTTGATAGAATTTCTTCTCGCTTCTGGAACGCCCTAGGGCTGCAGATCATCTCTCAAAATGATAGCAACTCAATCTGGCTTTTTTGTAAGATTGGTCTCAATGGTCACTGTCACACTCTTCTTAATCATGAGCAACATATCACGATTAGGTTCAGTTTGCAGGCTAATGAATTTCAGATTTCCTTTGTTTATGGGCATAACAGTTCTAGCAGGCGCCCGTTTACTTTGGGATTCAGTTTTAGCTATTGGGGGGAGTGATAAAAGAATTGTTATGGGAGATTTTAATGCTGTGAGGGGTGCGCATGAGAAAAATGGCAGAAGTCCTTCTGAAAGTAGTTGTAGAGACTTTAGAGAATTCATTCGGAATGGAGAACTGACTGAAGTGGAAAACACAGGTATGCAATTTACTTGGTCTAATGGTAGAATGGGTGATGCACATGTTGAATGCAGGCTGGACAGGGCTTTTGTCAATGACAATTTTATTGATAGCTGGGATAGAATTCATTGCTCGGTTCTTCCTCGAAGCAAATCTGATCACTGCCCGATCCTGCTTTCTTGTGCTTCTGGCATTGCTCGGAAGGGAAGATTTAAATTTCTTTCTATGTGGACCACTCACAGCTCTCTGCACAAACTGATCCAAGATCATTGGAGCTCCTGCGATATCTCTCTTCCACCTGCTCAGCTTCTTTGTCACAAACTTAAGACTCTTCGTCCTAAGCTCAAGGCATGGAATATTGAAGTTTTTGGCCGTATTGACAGTAATATTGCTACTGCCCTTGACAAACTAGGAGAGGTCCAATCCGAGATCTCTAGGGATGGCTTAAATGATTCTCGTTTTGCTCGGGAAGCGGAGGCTCAGCATGACCTTGATTTACAACTTATCAAGCAAGAGATGCTTCTCAGGGACAAAAGCAGAGAAAAATGGCTCAGGGCAGGAGACAGAAATTCGACCTTCTTCCACCGGTCGTCTAAAATTAGGAAGGTTCAATCCTCTCTGGATAGTCTCCTAATAAATAACACTATGGTAAGTGATGAGAATGTGATATCTCAGCATGTGGTTAATTACTATGAGTCTCTTTTCTCAGGTAACTTAAGATTTGTTGATTATGATGCGGTTAACTTAGTCATTCCCCGTAGTGTGACTGATTCGGACAATGAGCTTCTTCTAAAGAGACCTTTTGATGATGAGATCCGAAATGCAGTATTCAAAATGAATAGGGACAGCTCACCGGGGCCTGATGGTTTTGGAGGTATGTTTTATCAGCATTATTGGGATATTGTGGAATCTGATGTGTGTAGGATGGTGTTGAGCTTCTTTGACTCTGGTTACATGCTTCCTGGCATGAATTCTAGCATCATTGCTCTCATTCCCAAGGTAGAACGAGCTAATGAAATTCAGCAATTCAGACCCATTGCTATGGGTAACTTCAATTATAAAATCATTTCCAGGATTCTCTCTGACAGGCTGGCTCCTATTGCTTCTAAAATTATCTCTGACAATCAGTTCGGCTTCATCTCAGGCAGAAGTATTCATCACTGCATAGCCGCGGCTTCAGAGGGTATCAACATGCTTAAGAAGAAGTGCTTTGGAGGAAACATGGCTCTAAAAATTGATATCAGAAAAGCTTTTGACACATTAGACTGGAACTTCTTGTTAGCTGTTCTGGATTCTTTTGGCTTTTCTCTGAGGTTCAGAAACTGGATTCTGGAAATTCTTAGATCTACTAGAATTTCAATTGCTCTAGGAGGTGGAATTAAAGGTTTCTTCAGTTGTTCTTGTGGTGTCAAGCAGGGGGACCCGCTCTCCTCCACGCTTTTTGGGCTAGCTGAGGACTCTCTTGGCAGATGGATTAGCAAATTGGCGGCTGAAGGTAAATTTGATCCTATGATTTATACTAAGGATGCTGGTTTTCCCTCTCATCTTCTATATGCAGATAACATGATGCTATTCTGTCGAGCCACTATGAAAAACATGAGATGCATTAGAGATTTTTTTGCCCTTTATGAAGCTATTTCTGGCCAAGCTGTCAATTGGGATAAATCACAGGCTATCTTTGGCAACTATATCTCTTCCACTCGTAGAAACCAGCTCTCTGGCATCCTGGGTATTAGGGTAGCTTCACTTCCATTTAATTATCTCGGAGTTCCATTGTTTCAGGGGTCCCCTAGGTCCAGATACCTGCAACCTCTTATTGACAGATTTCTCACCAAATTCAGTTTATGGAAGGGAAAATCCCTATCATTTGCTGGCCGTCTCACGCTTATTAAATATTCTTTGACTGGTGCGCTGGTGCACTCATTCCTGATTTACAAATGGCCATGTGCTCTCATTGCTCGAGTCAACAAGGCTGTTCGCAACTTTATCTGGACCGGGGATAGAGATAGAAGGAAGCTCATCACTGTTCCTTGGAATATCTGCTGTCAGCAAACAGGCTTTGGTGGCTTAGGTATTAAGGATTTTCAACTTTTCAACTCTTCCTTGATTGCAAAATTTAGTTGGGATCTATTGCAGGGTCAGAGTTTCATCACCTCGCTGCTCCGGCGTCGTTTCCTAGAAAACTCAGGTTTGGCGAAAAAATACATTGCAAACTCCTCAATTTGGACCTCTTCGAGATTGATTTTTGAAACTGTCAGGAATGAGACTATTTGGTGGTTTAAGGAAGACTCTAAACTAAACTTCTGGACTGATCGATGGATTGTCCCTTCTGTTGCAGATCAGTTGGGTATTCCGGAAAAATTGCAGGCTAATCTCTATAGTCCTATCCATGAGTACAGGTTGAATGGCAATTGGGCCAATTTGCAGGAGCTACCGGATCAGGTTCAGAATAATATTAGAGATATTGAGGTTTTTGGGGAGTTTGACTGTTGTATATGGTAGCCGTCTGACACAGGGATGCTTTCGGTTAAAAGGTTTTATCTAGAACTTCAGCCGGGGACCCCTGTGAACTGGTGCAGTTTCTTGTGGAATTCGTTTGTGCCTCCTAGGCGGGCAGTGACCTGCTGGATGTTATTACACGGCAAGATGGCGGTGCAAGCACAACTGCAGCGTCGAGGATTCTCGCTAGCTCATCGATGTGAGCTTTGTCGTGCTGATGGTGAATCCATCGAGCACTTGTTCGTTAATTGCAAGGTGGGCGCAAACTTGTGGACGATGGTCTGCAATTTCCACGGGGTTAGCTGTTGTCCTGGTTCGGGTTTCGTTGAGTTCTTCAACGGGCTAAAAGCTGTGCGTGTGAGGAAGAGCTTGAGGAAGGGTTGGATTTTCTCGGTTATTACCTGCATCTGGTTCATTTGGTTCATCCGCAACAGGGCCATCTTCGATAATGAGCTCCCTTCAATCCAAAACTTTCGGCATTCTTTGCTGCACTTTATCAGTGAGGGAGCTTCTGCCGCTACTGCCCGCACTCGACCTCCACCCGAGACGGATTTTGCAATAGTCCGTTGGATACCGCCGCCGACTAACTGGCTAAAGGTAAACACTGACGGGGCTTCGAGTTCGAATGGCAGCGCCGGGGCAGGAGGGATTTTTAGGAATTATAAAGGCTTCGTGAGGGGATGCTTTGCTTTTCCTATTCATAACTCGCCTGCACACATTGCTAAGCTGCAAGCTATTATCTATGCGGTTAATGCTGCATGGGAGAGAAATTGGAGGAACCTGTGGATTGAATCCAACTCGTCATATGTCGTGCATCTCCTTAATACTTATTCAGGTGGTGTCCCTTGGAAAATAAAGAAAGATTGGCTTTCCTGCTTAGCAAGACTTTCTGGCATGAATTGGAAAGCCACGCACATTTTTAGGGAAGGTCATCAGGCTGCTGATAGGCTAGCTGCAATGGGGCAATCGGCAGACTCTTCTCTTTGGTGGCACTCTGCGCCACATTTTTTTCAGGCTTTTGTTTTTGATGATTTATGTAACGTAGCTCATATTAGATTTCTGTAACTTTCATTTTCTTCTTCCTGTCTCTTTCTCCCTCTTCTGTACTTTTTTCCTTTATTAATAAAATTCGGGTTGTTGGCTGTGCTGGAGGTGCCAACCTAGTTGAGATGTCTGGTCTGCCTTCGCGTCCCAACCTTTCATTAAAAAAAATATAGATAAGGGCTTGGACGGGCGGGTTTGAGATTCTTTTTTTAGGTCCGAGTCCGCCCTAGTCCGAACCCAACTCTAATTAGTGTGGGTTTGGACTGGGCTTGGACTTATCAGGTTTTATCAAAAGCCCGACAGACCCAGTCCGAACCCGGCCCGGCCTATGCCGAGGTTTTAAAGGAGTAATTTAATGGTTTTATTTAATTTTTAACATTTTATTTTATTTGTGGGGATAGGGATTTTGATCGGAGGAGCCTTGAGGTAGTTGCCCCAACAAATGAAGAGGCCCCAATACGACAATAAAAGGGACACCTTTTTGTTTTTAGTATTAATTCCAGGTGGGCTTTTTGTTTTTACTATAATTTTAGTTGGGCTTTACTCTTCTTTCTTTTAGTATATCTTTGGTTGAGCCTTTTAGCACAATTGAAGTTATGTATTGGGAAAATTACACAGAAATTCATTTTTTAAAAACTATTTACAACTATGTCAAGTCATAATTTGAGATTATGTCAATCTAGTAAAATCAATACTTTTAATATATTTTAAGGATTAGAATTTATAAATTAGAAATCTAAAATATATTTTGTAGGATTTATGATTTATGAATTGGAGTCCATAATTTTTAAACTATGGTGTAAAATCATAATATATAGAGAATATGACATATTAAGAATTAAGTTTGGTGATATGACGTAGTTGTAATTTTATGGTTAATTATGATATTCATGTATTTGACTTTTTTTTTTTTTAGAGATTGAAGTTATGTATTTAGCAGTATATGAGATTGAAAATTTTGAATTTTTACTTGGAATGAATATTTAATATAACATATGATTGGCTGGAAATTCAGTTTTTTTTTTAATGAAAATATCTACATCTTCATTAGATATGAAAAAAATAAGTAGAGCAAGAAACGGAAGAGATAAAAAAAAAAAACCTTACAATAACTACAATGGAGCAAAAACAAACTATTACAGATACTAATAACATAAACAGATATATATACTTCTTGAAGCTTCAAATTCGCAGAGTAGTATTTGGAATCCAATTTTTATCATTTAAATTCTTCTGAAATTTCGGACTGGGGTTCTTTCTTTTGCAACCACGTAAATGTAGTGATCTACATATAAGATCTATCATTTCTGCTCTTGCTAAATCAGAAAACGTTATAGATGAAAAGATAATAAACAACAGATGCAATTCAAACGGATTAAAAGATCGGTTAAAATATAAAAAACAAAGAAATTATAGAACAGATAAACGAAGAAAAAAAAACAGAACGGTGCAAGGAGGAAAAATGAAATAATCTTGCTTCTTCCTCCTCAAATAGAAAACTACAACTCGAAAGAGAAGAATACTCAATTAACAAAGAAAACGATTGAGCAAGACCGCGCTATAAAATTGAAAAAAAGAAGAAAAGAATCACATTCTTTTAAACATGAGAATTAATGATTGAGGAAATTAGACGAAAATACAGATTTGAAATTCTTTCTACAAATAACTACTTTCTACTTTTATATTTTATCATCACATGGTTTTTTTATTTTAAAATATCAAAAAGTCATGTTTTTATTTATTATTTTGTCAAATAGTTAGTTTATCTCATTTTGAAGGGTGTGTCTATTCATATAAAAACTGATAAATTGTTGAATTTTTTTTTTTAACAAGCACGAGACATTTATAAATATTAAGCCTTTCCATGATTTATGTTATGGATGCTCCGGAACTTATAGTACTTATCTCTTCCTTGCACTATCCTTGAGGATTGATCCGACGTGGTCAGAGGGCGATATGATCGGGATGCTTTAATCTGGTTATCTTGCTTTGGAGGGGGATGGGAGTATGTCGGAGTAATGGACTTCTCCGCCTAATCATAGGTGTGGTCCTCTATCATCTCGGGTCACTCTCCTAGTTCTTCTCTACGAGGCCGATAGGGAATAGGGCCCATATTCCTCAACTGCGGGGTTCATTCTTATCAGTCATTGTTTTTCTTTTTTCTTCTTGCCTATGTTCCTTCCCAGTCTTCTATTTTTCTCTTTCCTCACAGTCCGTGAGTCTCGTTCTATCATCATAGTAAACGAAGCTTTGCCCGATGTCCATTAGCTCCTTAAAGGATTAAGGAGGTTTTGTATAACACTTATGCCTGAGAGGTTCACATGTTGTTCCTTTGGCTAGGGCATCGATGACCACCTCTAAGTTCATTAATTTCACCTAGGATGACATGTGCTGAAATTGAGCCAAATATCCCTATAAGGGCTCAATTAGTTGCTGCTTCACATCATCCAAGTCTGAACTTATTCTCTTGGCCTTTACTGGCCATACAAAATGAGCAACTAACAAGCCTTTTAGTATATCAAATGAGTCCATAGATTCGCGCTCTAGAATCTGGTAATAATCTTGAGCTACTCCCACAGGGGTTGTGAGGAAGACCTTACAGATGACATGATCATACTTGACGTAAAGACTGATCATGCTCATAAAAGTGGCACACTGTTCATTTGGGTTCTCAATGCCCATATAAGTTTGTACCGGTGGAGTTTTCTAATTTTTTGGAAAATTGGCTTTAATAATATGCTGGACTAGGGGGTTTAACTAGACATGATCTTTCCTCCGATGGCTCTGACTAGTGGTTTCATGTCTAGGAACCTCCAAAATTTGGCTTCCCGATCCTTCTTTTGCTCGATCGAGGATTTCTATACTGTCTTGGACACTCATATAGTGTTCACGGTGGCATACTCGTTTAAGAGTTGTCCTCCCGTAGGGGGGATGTTGCAATGTTCGGATGTTTTTCTTGGTTCTGCAGGGCAGCCTCTTATAAGGAGGGTTTTTGGCTCGTAAGAGTTCCTATAGTTTTTTGTTGTCCTCCTGTATGGCTTTTTGAGTTTCCACCATTTATCATTGTGTTTTTGCGTGCTAGATTTGAGCGGTTTGAAAATCTCGAAGGCTTTTCATTAACATTATTGTAGGGTATAAGGACTCGTCCTTAGGATCGACTCTATCCTCGAAGTTGATGTTGACAACCGAATGTGTCAATCCCTTAAAATTGGCATGCTAGCTAGTTTCAACAACTTTCTTTATTGGGGCAGGGCCCGCCGCTAGCATAGGGGTTTCCACCTTTTTTAGATTGCATCAGATGAAATGGAGGACTCGTAGTGTTAGTTGGTCCATGTTCACTTCACCAAATAATGAGGTGTTGGGACTGACTAGTAATTGTTTCTTGAATGTGGTTCGTCTACGCCGGGAACGGTCACTAGAATACACTCTGACGATCAAATCAATGAAGAGATAATTGAAAGAAAATATAACTATATATAACTCTATATATATATATATATATATATATATATATATATATATATATATATATAGTTCAATTAATTCGAACAACCATATGCCTGTTCATTTTATTTTTTTTCTTTATTTTTTTCTTTTCAAAAATAAAATAAATAAAAACTCCAGCTCTTCGGTGATGAACACGGATTCAAACATCAGCCCTGACCCCGAAATAAAATCAGTTCAGCCTCGACGTTTCCAATCCAAAACCATATATGTTTTGTTTTTATAAATCTTTTCAAAACCAGAAAAACAATCAACCAAACACTATACAGATTAATCTAAGTCTTAAAACTTTTAATCGAAAGCCAAACCATCCAGTCTAACGAGCCTATGCTCTGATACAACTGTTGGGGATCAATCATCGAAAATTAACCAAGTGCAGCGGAAAACTACGGTTAGATTTTCTATAATCCAGTTAAAATCATGTCAGACTGCCACAGAGTGAACTTCAAAACAAAATTAAAACAAGGATCGAGGAACTTACGGGTGATGTCTCTTCTAGAGACGGCTGCAGGAATCCACAAGTCGAGTGAATCTCCTTAATCATGTGCATCAACCGTATAGGAACTGAACCGGTGCTAGCCGTAATCGATTCAGAATGATCTGAGCACGATTTGCGCAGGGACTAGGGGGGCCGAAATTTTCAGGGTATATATAGAGAGGGGAAAAAAATGATCCCTTACTTGGTGGTTAGTTACTCATATTTATAGACATGGGCTACGGTCCAAATGACCGTTATGTCCTTTTCTTATATCAGGTCAAATATGTCTTCGGATGGATTTATGGGTGACTGCAGAGGCCCTTTGAGTGACTTGGGTCTTTTAGGCTTTTGTGGACCACTCTATTTAGTGGGTTCCAGATGCGCTGAGGTTTCAAATGTTGCATCATCATGTAACCCTCGATTGAACTTCGGATGGAAATGAGATTCTAAACAATTCCAATTCTTGAACTTTTTGGTTTGAGGTCATTAAGATATTATTTGATTAGGAGAGAGAAAATGGTTGTTTAGATAGATAATACTCCGAAAATAGAGATTTAAAAAATCGAAAATAATAGTTCTATAGGAAATGTGGTTCTAAACCAACTTTGATTTTTGATATTTTCTATTTTGATGTTGTTACTAGTCATTTTAACTTACTCAGCCATAAAATTAAGTGAAAAGTTTAGAGAATGTAATTTACCCTAAATTTTATATTTAGGTATAAGTTATTATATTTTACCCCAATCTAATTCCGCCACTGATTGCATTGAACAAATATATACACATAAATGCAGACAACAGCCAAATGTAAATAACAGAGAGCCCTACACATGAACAAACACCAGCACAATCATGGTCACAAACATACATTCAGACACAATAAACACAGACACATAAATTATCTGTATGCATTTATGTCTATGTCTATGACTGTCAGTTTATATATCTATATATCTGTTTGTATATGTTTCTGACTGACTTTGTGTATGGGTCTATGTACCTATCTCTATAACCTCACCTTGTCTCAGTAATTAAACATTATTTAACCAAGTAATCACATAAATTACATGATTTCAAATCAAATGAAAGGTTACATTTAGGAGCCAAGGTTTCCACTACTAGTCCATCCTTCTTGAACTTGACTTGAATACTGCAAATTCCATAGCACATCTTCTATTGAAGGCCTATTACTTGCCTCTTTAGACAGGCAATTCATGGTTATTTTAACCGCAGTTATCAGCGATTCATACGCGAAAGTTCCCCTCGTTGACGGATCAGCCATACCTCGTAATTTCGATGGTGCTTCACTTAAGTTCTTCTCTAGCTGATCAAAATAACATATTAAAAAAACATCATTTTAAGTACTAAAACAACATTATAACAATATGTAACATTAGTGTTTAACATGGATCCTGATGACCACATGAATTTGGTCATTCACCGTTAGATCTAGACTGATTAAAATTATGTCTTAGGATGCTTTGAATCTCCACCTTAGGATTTTAATGTAACGGTGAATGACTACATTCACGTTGTCATCAGGGTCCATGTGAACACTACAACAGTATGTAACTAGCAGAATTACCTGAATCTTTAACTCATCCAAATCTGCAGTAGATTTGACAATTTTACCAGTAATAATTTGGAGTAAGATCAAGCCTAGTTGATAAACATCTTCCTTTTCTGCATTTTTAGTGCTGAAATTGTTATCTTTTCCATTTAGAGGACTCTCCGAGCCTCCCTTAGATGGCAATGGAATGTTGTAATTACTGAGTTTTGCAGTGAGACAATCATCCAACATTACATTTTCAATTTTGATGTCATTCCCAAATATTCCAAGAGCAACTCCTGTGTGCAAGAACTGAATTCCTCTTGCAACTCCAATTGTTATTGCCATCCTTTGTGGCCATTTCATCATCTCTTTCCTTCTCGAATCTAACGGATAAAAACCGCACATTCATCAGATTCAAATTGAGAAAAATGCACATATGTTTCTGTTCATAATTACCTGAAAGATAAGTATAAAGAGAGGCATTGTAGATGTGTTCAAACACAACAAATACAGTACTTGATGTAACAGGATGGTCCTGATAAGTGACAATGCAATGTCCAAGAACGCTGACCAAATGCACATGTCTTAGCTTTGATATTACCTCCATGTGCTGTACCAAATTTTGCGCCAGATTTTTCTGCTTTAATTTGATGCATTTAATTACTACCATTGAACCATCTTCCAAACAACCCTTGTACACCTGTAGGAAGAGTTAAATCAGATCAGATTTGTGAAATTGTGATGAAATTGTTGAAATTTTTGTACCTGTCCTTGAGATCCTTCTCCTATGAAGTTTTCTGTGTCAAAATTGTTAGTTGCATGTTCAATTTCATCTAATGCGAATACACGATAAGGCGAAAGACCGATTGCAGCTGACCTCATTGTTTGAGGCACGCGTCCTGCATAATTAAATTCTAATCAGGTTGTAGAAAACGCTGGACGCTATTCAGATATTCTGATACAACTAACTTACTTGAATCCATGGTTGGAACGGAGGAGCTGGAGCTGCGAATAGGCATTTTATTCGAGATATATCCATCGAATTCGCGATCATTGTTTCGTCTTTTCGATCTTCGGACAATAACTAGAATCGACAGTCCAAGAACAAGTGATATACCAACAGAAACTCCAATTACAGCAAGTATTAGGCCTAATTTGCTAACTGATTTCTCCTTCTCCTTCTCATTCTCTTTCTCCTTGTCTCGAGGCTTAACAGCTAATGCTTCCTTTTGGCAGAATGAAAATGGATGCTGCTGGTTTCTTAAATTTCCATCAGACAAGCAATTCCACGAACTTATGACTGTTCGATTTGAAGAACTTGATGCAGTACAAGAAGGTAATTTTCCTATCAAAAGATTGTGAGAAATGTTGAGCAATTTAAGCCTGGAATTACAAACTACATCTGGAACATTCCCATTCAGCAAATTATCAGCCAAAATCAGACTAGATAGATTCATTAATGTCCCAATCTGTTGAGGAATCTTCCCATAAATGAAATTTGAGCTGACATTAAGTACTTCCAGAGACCAAAACCTGTTGATTTTCTCAGGTAATGGACCCCATAATCCTAAAGAAACAAGAGATAAAACTTCCAAATTCGAAAGCTTTGTTAGAACAGTAAAGAAAGCATCTATGGAGAAGCTCTTAGACAAACTCTGTCTAGAAACTGCAAAATTCGAAGAATTAAGTGGTTTTGGGGATTTGGATGGAGAGCTTTTGTTTCCAATAACAGTTAATTCTGTTACATGACCGTTTGAACAAACAATCTTGAGAGATTCAGAAGAAGGAAGATAACAGAAATTAGTCCAATTATTCCATCCTTGAAGAACTTGAGGATATTCTAAAAGTTTCTGAATTTGGAAAAGAATTCTCGTTTCGCTTGGAGCCAATTGCCCATTCGAAACATGAACAAGAACTATAAAGATAAGCAGAGAAACCCTGAAAATTTCCATTTCTGTTATCCCCAAAAATTCAATCTCGAGCTTCCAAGATCATGGCTACTAAAAAAACAAGACTTTCAAGTACAGAATATGAGACAAATGTAGATTTCAACGTGAAAGTGTGAGAAAGTGGCTGAAAGTGGGAGAAAGTTGAGAATTTGTGAGAAAGAGAAAACCTTTGTAAGATTTCAATGAATTGGAAAGTGAAAAATGATGGATTTAGGTATAAAATTAAAATGATTAGATGCAGAATATGGAAGGGGAGTGATCTGGATCCTACGTTAACCAGCCTAGAATATTAAAATACAAACTAGTTTTCAGAACCGCACAGCTGACTGACTCTACTGTAGCATCTTAACAATGCTAAAGTCAACTGGTCCCTGAATTCGAAGACTCGGATTTGCGAGAACCCCGGTTTTGACCACGGTTATTATGGTAGGCTTGCATGTATTGAGTATTGAGTATAATGAAGTGGCACGTGAGCTTCATTTTATTTTACTTAATCCAAAAATTAAATTATTTAAAGCATCATTAATTATGGTCTTTATCATTTGGGGGGAGTAGAGTGTAGCTGTCAATGACAATAAAATGATAAAGCTGCTGAAAATATAGTTTAAACTGACATATACATATAGCGTCGGTGAGATAGGGGTATTAAGAGGTAATTAAGCATCTATGGGCAAGATTGTCATTTGCATTAATATTTTTTGGGAAAATTACAAAACTATGTCAAATGGGAGGCTCATTTACATATTTAACTCATTTACTCAACCTACTACATATCTAGACTGTTTTTGTGTGACTTTCTCATAATACCCTCAATATTTACGCGCGTCTCGCCCCCTCCCGTCTGACTTCACAGATTCCATATTATGTGAAGCCTGCGAAGCTAATGTTTGGGTTTATATGCGAAGCCTGCGAAGCTAAAGTTTGGTTTACTTGATGAATTTAGTTCGCATATGTGAAGCCTGGATATGTTTTGAAGCTAATGTGCGAAGTGGTATATAACAAAAAATGGCAAACAACAACGGATTCTAACATTAAAATCATAACATTATCAAAATTTACAATAAGATTGCCACAATAACAACATTAAAATCACAACAACTTCAAAATTTACAACAAGATTGCCACAATAAACTCCTAACAAAGCACATTCACTCCTAAAATGGTTGGTTAGTAGAGATTGTGCCAATAATCTGGTACCAATTTTGAATCGGATGAGTAATTTTGGTGTGCACCGTGAGAATAGAAGTCCATACCTTTTGGGATGAGAAATAGAAGTCCAGACCTTTTGGGATGGATGTGTCCCATGGTGCACACCAAGATTAGTCATCCGCTTCAAAATTGGTACCGGATTATTGGCACAATCTCTCCTAACTAACCATTTGAGGAGTAAATGTGTCAATCTTCAGGGAAGTTCATCCCTATATAGGAAGGAACGTTATCTCCCCTGCAACCCAGTACGCCGCCTTCTAGAAAAGGATGTTACGTATTCAACCACCTTCAGAAAAAATTAATCATGTTAGGCAGCAAAAAAGACGATTTTGGCTTCGCGAAATGAGGATTAGCGAAGCATGCGAATGTAAATGTGCAAGGAAAGAGGTGATTTTACTTCGCTAATCGATGTTTTCGCGAGGTATGCGAGGTCTGAAACGTGACGATCTACGCCGCATATCGATGATTTCGCGAAGTCTGTGAGGTCTGAAACATGAAGATCTATTCGCATGACTTCGCGAACTAATTGATTTGCGAAGTAGATCCACACGTTTCTGACTCTTTCTCTTCGCAGATCTTCACGAAATCATCGATTCACGAAGCAGATCGTCATTTTCCAAGCTCTTTCTCTTCGTAAATCTTCGCGAAACCATCGATTCACGAAGTGTATTCATGAAATAACGCAGAAAAAAAAACAGAGACTTACATTTTTCGTGCCTTTCACCCTTAAAAGCGACAATAACAATATGATAAACTGGGAAGAACGAAGGAAATAACGTAGAATAACCATTTCTTTGATGGTAACAAGAAGAAAGAAACCAAGTAACGAACAGGAAGATGAAGAACCATGACTTCGTTTTCTAGGATTAGGAAGTTGCAGAATCAAGAGATGAAGAGAGGAAAAAGAGAAATTCATTGTGATTTGGCGAAATGGTGCAGATTTCGTGCAATTTAAAGGGAGAAAGGAAGATCAAAAATCTTGAAATCATTAATGGAGGAGCCAACTTTTTGCGTAACCAAGGAGATAGGGGGAACGGCCGTTCGCAATGTGGTGGGAAGTGGGAAGGTTAGGGGTATTATAGGAAAGTCACACAAAAATAGTCTAGATATGTAGTAGATTGAGTAAATGGGTTAAATATGCAAATGGACCTTCCATTTGACCTAGTTTTGTAATTTTTTCATATTTTTTAGGATGATTTGGTTTTACTAATTTGTGAATTGGTATCTGTAGTATTTTTTTTTGGTTAAAAAAAAGGACTCGATTCTTAAGAAATCAATAGATTAACATTGCTAATTTAACTAATGATGATATGAAAATAGAAAATTTTAAAAATTGATGATATTGTAAGCAAAGTTGTTTAATTTTTTAGTTTTGAAGTAATTTATATTAACTGAAAATTATGTATAAAAAGAAAAAGTCAATCAAATTTAATTTTTGAAATTTGTTTTAGGTTATTAACAGCTAAATTGAAAATATTAACTTAAAATTAAATGTCTTAATTTGTAAATAGAGGAGAATATCAATCTTTTTTTTCAAAAAAAAAAAAAAAAATACAGATGCCAATGAGTAAAACCACATGACATGTTATAAGTTGTATACCTAATCCTGTAACTAATTATATATCCATTCGTATCCTTTGGATTCTTTTTGATTTGGCATTATTTGATTTTTGGATGCAAGTATTTGGTATAGAATTGAAGACAGAGATAAAGTTTTCTTTTAAAGGAGAGGAGACAAGAATTAAGTTCAACCATAGCATAATGGCATTAAAACTATAATATTATTTGCCTATTCCTACTGTCTTAATAATTTATTATTCTATTACCTAGTTAATCTCCCTGATTTCACATCAGCTTTGATAAAACTAATGATAAGTTTATCTATTTATTATTAATTAATTAATATATATATATATATATATATATATATTGATAATATCGGGATATTATCCCAGAGATCAAAGAGGATATTTGCCGAAACGACCACGTATTGGGGACGGCCCGAGAAGCAATGGCGTATCAGGTAAGACATCCAGATGGCGGATCACCTAAACTCCGCCACATGAGATCCATAGTCAAACCTATAGATGACCCGCCGTTATGCCTCGATCCGCCCATTGAGCGGTAAAATCGATTCCCAATAAAGGCCATTAATGATCCTTTATTGAGCTAACGGCCAAGCTTAAAGGAGATCTGTAACCGCCATTAATGAGGCATTAATGGAGACTTTCTGGTTACTAGGAGTTACGATCACATGACTATAAATAGCTTTCACTCCAGGCTATTGAGGTACACATTCATTCTCTTCCTTAAACCATACCTTTGTCAATATAGTTTATTCTCCTTATACCATACTAACTTTGGCATCGGAGCTTCCCCCTGTCGAACCCAACGACGCCCCCACAGGGAAGAGAGTTGATCAGAAATTCATCCCCAGTTATCAATTGGTGCGGTGAAGGTGGAATCCTAATCTAAAAAGGATTTCGTTCACGCTATAAAAACATGACAAGTGGAGGGTCTAATCCCTCAACCGGGGTTGAAATACCACCCATAACACCATCAACTACTGCTACAACAAACGCTGGTCGCGTTGACCTTGATACACCCACTATGCATGGTGAGGGGAGCATGTCACCTCACTCTTTCTTAGAAATTTGCGTGGGGTCCATAAGACGAGAGTATGGACCCGCCATGGAGAGTCGATTGCGATCTTACATGACGATTCCTCCATTTAACCTTCGCCGTCCTATACCAGTTCCTACGTCGTCACAATGGCAAACGACGGCTGTAGGACCAAATGTTCATGATTCGACATTTTTTCCCTCACAGCTTGTGGACTCCATAGTAGTTAATCCAGTAACCGCCAGTAACCCACCGCTGAATCGATAACTATTCACTGATGGAGCGAAAGGGAGTCGAAGGAATGATCAAACTCACCTTAGAAGCGCCGCTAATCCTGGGATCACCATCGGCGGACCTCGAGCTCCTAATAACACGGTGCTGCATCAACAAAATGGCGGACATGAGGGACGGAGACATAAGAAGCGTAAGAAAACGCATGGCAAGGCGCGATCTCGATCTCCTTCCTATCGTAGGCATAGATCGCCCCAGCGGGACAGATCTCCTCCATCTGAACGAAGGAAAAGTAAGAGGCCAGTTGAGGCAACTCAAAGGGAGGGGCAGCGCCCACCACCAAACCAGGAAGGGAATAGGCCAGCTCCTCCGGGGGGACGCGGCGGAGGTGGCAGGAGGTCACCATCGGATCCGTCGTCCGATTCCAGCTCTTCGTCTTCTCAAAATAGACCTCCGAGTAGAAGGCGTCCCAGGGAGATTCGAGGTTCTATGGTGGATCAGATCAGAGACGAAATACGCTGTCAGAATGAGGACAATGCCAGGCATAACCCATTCGCCAACTGTGATTCACCTTTCACTGCATGGATCGAGGCTGAGGAAACTGAGAGGCACTTTAAGATCCCCAACATCCAAGTCTATTCAGGTGACGATAATCCCGAAGCCCATGCAAGGAAGTATCACATGTTGCTCAGCCTTAATCGGGCAAGTGAGGCGGTGTTATGTCGGATGTTTATTACTACGTTAAAAGGGCTAGCTTATTATTGGTTCCAGTCTCTCCCCCTCGGGATCGATAGACAGCTGGGATCAGTTGAGTAGAGAGTTCTGTGCGAAATTCGCCGGTTGCATTCCTCTAGTGGTTAAATCGCGAAAACTCTTTGAATTGAAGCAAAAAGAGAATGAGCCCCTTCGAGAATATGTCGACAATTTCAACAAATTGTGTATTCGCATTGTTGATGTGGATGTCTCCATGGCAGTAGAGGCACTGGTAAAAAACACAACATGTAAAAGCTTGTAGGAAGATCTCATCAGAAACAAACCGAAAGGTATGGCAGAGCTGATAGAAAGATGCAAGGATTTCATGGAGGTTGATGACATCCGCAGGAAGTCTGTATCACCACCTAAGAGAGAAAAGGGCGAATCTCGTAGACGGGACAAGGAAAAGGAAAAGCTCCCTGACTCATCATCCCAAGGTAGGCGGAGAGGTTCTAAAAACAAGTCGGCATACATGACGTCATTTACACCATTAAACGCCTCCAAGAGTGAAGTACTAATGTGGATAGAGAACAGCCAGCATAAGCAGAGCATTTCATACCCCGAACCAAAGGGAGGGGAGTATACCAACACGGCAAAAACCCCCAAAAATTATTGCAAATACCACCGGAAGAATGGCCATGATACAGACGCATGCTGGGAGTTGGCTAGAGAAATCGAGAGGCTTATTGAGAGAGGAAAGCTGGACAGGTTCGTCCAGAATGACAGAAGGGGAGATGGTGATAAATCTAGAGACGAGCCAAGGAAAAAGGCTAAAGGGGTCATTAGTGTCATAGCTGGCGGACCAGGATAACAGCCGGTGATAAAGAAAGCAAAGACCACTACTTTGGATAGGGCATCGCTAAATCGCCCCTTCGCGGATGTCGGTTCGGCTATCTCTCCACATGCGGACGCCCTTGTCATTACTATGATGGTAGAGGGCTGGGAAATGAAGAGAGTAATGGTAGACACCGGCAGTTCTTGTAATGTCATTACCAGGGGTGCGTTCGCCAAACTCAAGGTTGACCCCATTCAAATTGAGACTACCATTGTAGATATTCTGGGAGTGACGGGTCACACGGTACAGACAAAGGGCCAGGTAACGCTGGAATGCGAATTAGCTGATGATGACCAAGTATGGATGGGAGATTTGGAGTTCTCCATTATGGATGGTAAACTGGCGTACAACATTATCTTAGGGCGGCCTTTCATCTCTGAAGCGGCGGCTTTTATATCAATTCGCCATTTGACGATGTACATCCCGACTGCTAAGGGAGGTGTGATGGTCAAAGGGAACCAAAAGGTTGCCCATGAGACATATTCGGCATCACTGTCGATTCGCCCGCAGTCTAAGGAGGATGATGAGGAAGAGCTCGTAACAACAGCGCTTGGTGATACAGAAATGTTTCTTATGGCGAAAGGCAAGAGGGTACGAATCGCCAGGGGGTTGAAAGAAGAGGTCAAGGAGGACATCACAAAGGTTCTTCTAGAATCCGAGGGTGTGTTTGCATGGAACGATGAGATCCTCACGGGAATCAGTCCAGATGTGATCACCCATAAACTCAATATCGCCGAAGATGCAGTTCCTGTAGCATAAAAACGAAGGAATCATGGTCCAGAGAGACAGAAAGTGATTAAGGAAGAAGTCTCTAAACTGAAGAAGGCTGACGCCATTGAAGAGGTTATCTATACGAAGTGGCTGGCAAATGTGGTCCTAGTTAAGGAAGCTGGTGGATCATACCACATGTGTATCGACTTCACGGATCTTAACAAGGCTTGTCCCAAAGACAATTACCCCCTGCCTTGTATTGATATCCTAGTTGATGGAACCGCTGGACACGCAATGTATTCCTTCACAGATGTAAAGTCTAGCTATCACCAGATTCCGATGGAGCCATCTGATAGAATTAAAACATCCTTCGTAACACATCAGGCGACCTATTGCTTTAAGGTCATGCCCTTTGGACTCAAAAATGCCGGAGCTACATACCAGCGAATGATGAACAAAATATTCGAGGAGAGCAAAAGTAACAACTTCTCAATCTATGTAGATGACATGATCATTAAAAGCATCACCGTAGAAAGGCATGCAGAAGACATAAGAGAAGTCTTAGGTGTCCTACGTCACCATAACATCAAGCTGAATCCGGAGAAGTGCACGTTCGGGGCAAGTTATGGCAAATTTCTGGGATACATGATCAGCCAGAAGGGAATTGGTCCCAACCTGGATAAAATCAAAGCGGTGTTAGACATGAGAGCGCCATAAAATGTCAGAGAAGTGCAACGCCTCAATGGGCGAATCGTAGCACTGGGTAGATTCATCTCCTGCTCTGCTCGTAGATGCCAACCTTTTTATGAAGCGATCAAAAAACAAAAAGGTTTTGAGTGGAATGAGGATTGCAAGCAGGCCTTTGAAGGGATCAAATGCTTCCTATCTGAACCGCCCCTAATGAGCAGACCTTTGGAAGGTGAGAATCTATACATATACGTTTCTGTTACTGATAAAGCAGTCTGCACTGTCATGATCAGGGAAGAAGATGGTCAACAATATCCAGTCTATTACATGAGCAAAGTATTAAAAGATGCGGAAACCCGGTATTCCCGATTAGACAAAATGGCCTTAGCAGTGGTAACCACTTTAATTCGCCTAAGACCTTATTTCCAGGCTCACACGGTCATTGTTCGAACCAGTATACCTATGAGGAAGGTGTTGCAAAAGCCGGAAACTTCAGGAAGGCTAATGGAGTGGGCAATTCGCCTGGGCGAGTTTGATGTTCGCTATGAAGGCAGATCCACCTTAAAAAGTCAAGTCTTGGTAGACTTTGTGAACGAATTCACCGAAGAGGGCATAAACCTTCCGAAACCAAAAGTAGAAGAGCGGACAATGTACACTGATGGCGCCTCTTCAGCTGAAGGTTCAGGAATCGGTGTGGTAATCAAAGGACCTCACTACATCAAACTGCATTATGCCGCCAAGTTAGAATTCCCTGCAACTAATAATGTCGCGGAATATGAAGCCTTGATATTGGGGCTACGCCTGCTGAAGGAGATTATGCCAGAACAAATTGTGATCTATAGCGACTCTAAGTTAATGGTTAATCAAGTGACTAAAAACTTTGATGTAAAAGACGAAACTTTGGTCAAGTACGTCGAAGAGGTGAAAAAGTTGTTGAACCATTTAGAGTCTAAAGAGACCAAGTGGGAGTTGGTTCACATATTACGAGGATCAAATACAGAAGCAGATCACCTGGCCAAGCTAGCCTCAAGCAAGGGTCAGTGGATGGATCTCCAATGTCCATTTGAGATAAGAAACAGGCCGGCGTTCGCCCTAAAGGAGATAGCTCATCTTTCATCTGTTGTGGGAGATTGGAGATCGTCGATCCAGCAGTATCTCTCCACCGGATCTTTGCCTCAAGACAAAGAAGAGGCTAAACAGACGGTGAGGAAGGCTACATACTTCTCCATAATGAACGATCAACTGTACAGAAAATCTTTTGGTCACCCATGTTTGAAGTGCGTAGGGACAGAAGAGGGACAACAGATCCTCAAAGAATTTCATGCAGGTACTTGTGAAGCTCACGAGGCGTCCGCCACAATCTTGAAAAAGTCCAGATTGGCAGGGTTCTACTGGCCCACTGCGGAACTCGATGCCCAAAAACTGGTGGAGTCCTGTCACAATTATCAAGTCCATGCAAACGAGTCTCACACATAAGCACCTACAAAAACCCATTGTGGAAGGACAACCCTTTGCCACATGGGGGATCGACATTGTTGGCCCATTCCCCCTACCAAGAGACAAAGGAAGTATGTTGTGGTAGTTGTGGATCACTTTACGAAATGGGTCGAGGCCGAAGCTGTCTCCTCCATAAATGCCGAGCGGATGATCGAGTTTGTCAGGGACAATATAGTTGGAAGATTCGGAGTTCCTCACACGATTATTACTGACAACGGGAAGCAATTCAATTGTGGAGGGTTCAGAGCATTCTGCGAAAGCCAAGACATTCAAAACAGGTTCGCCTCAGTTTACTACCCCCAATCTAACGGGATGACCGAGGTAACAAATTGAACGATTGTAAAGGGCATAAAAAAGAGACTGGGTGAGCATGATAAAAAATAGGCGGATCACCTTATGAATGTCTTATGGGCATATAGAACCACTCCTCGGACCGCAACTGGCGAGTCACCATTTGCCCTCACCTATGGTGTAGAAGCTGTGATCCCCATCGAGATCCAAGTCCCTAGTGACAGAGTCCTATTTTATTGTGAGGACAAGAATGACCAACGATTAAAGGAGAGTCTGGACCAATTGGAAACAAGGAGGGAGAGGGCGTATATACGAATGGCCGCCTATAAGCAAAGGATTGCAGCCTATCACGACAAAAACGCAAAGCTTGTGGATCTGAACCCAGGGGACCTAGTACTCCGAAAGGCGGATAAAATTCAGTCCTTGGAAGGCAAAGGAAAATTGGGAATCACCTGGATAGGGCCAGCCACTTTCAAAATCCAGGATATGGAGGGGAACACATTGCCACGCACGTGGAACATTCAGAACCTCCACAAATATTTCACCAGGGAATAGAATGTAATCAAGGTCTTGAGTACTCTTTTTCCTTTAGTAAGTTTTTATCCCAAGAGGTTTTTCTTATTAAAGGTTTTAATGAGGCTCACACGTAAGACCTGTTTGCTGTAATAAGGCGCATCGCCATTCAATAAAAAGCAATTCTCATCTTGTCAATTCTTTTTTAAGTATTTTCTTGTAGCAATATAAATATTCCAGATTCAAAAAAGGGGGAGGAAACAAATGCATTCCCACAAGTAGGATAATGCCATTATGGCGTAACTACTTTCTCCTCAAAGATAGGAGAACAATCTCAGCGGCGGATCAATCTACCTCAAAGATAGGAAACAAATTGATCCCCATCAGAGATAGAGTTAAAACATTTCTCAGACGTGAGATCTTTACACTCTCACACACTCTTTCCAAAGAAGAGTCCAAAGTCCTAGTGGCGGATCGATTCACCTCAAAGATAGGAAGCCAATCGATCGCCTAAGGTAGCTTAACTTCCTCTAAAGGAATAAAAGCTCCTAGCCTTCACAAAGGCTCACACTACGAGGTATGGCTGGCCACCTACCTTGAACTAATCCTAAAACCTATAGCTTTACTTGCTGAAAGATATGAAGCGTAAAGTAAAGATAAATGGTTGTAACAAGGATTAAAATAAAATTGTACTTAGTTACATTCACAAAAACTAAACATCTATAGGAGCATCCTCCTTAGCATCTTTCTCATCAGATGCGCCCTTCAAAGGGATCTCCTTCTCTACGGGAATGGTTCCTTCCTGAGGAGCAGTGCAATCGATTATCGACTCCTTATCCTTATCACCCGCCTCATGGGATACTTCATCAAGATCAACTGCTTCAAGATCCACAGTAGGTTTTGCTTCCTCCACAGATCCGCTTATCACCTTCCGAATATGATCACGGATGAAGTCTTTGACATTCGGAATCTTGCGGTACTTAAGGCAGTCTTCAACATCCGGAACCACGTACTCCGGGTCTACAAAGTCGATCTCAGGATAGGCGAGTCTGACATACTCCATGATCCATTCTCCATAGTAATAAGCGCGTTCTCCCGCCAGGATCTCCGCATTTAACAAGGCACTTTCATGATCCTTAGCATCCCTCTCCAGCTCATCAATTCTCCCATTTAGGTTACGGATCTCCGCATCTTTACTCTCGTTAGGGGCAATGGCGGAAGCAGCATTTGCATTAGCAGTGGCTGTCTCTTTCTCCATTCTTTTTAAGGTAGCTCTATCCGCCACTCCTTGAAGGAGATCCGCTTCCATAGCACGCATGCGTGTGTATACCTATCAAGGCAAAGGCCGATTCAAACAAAAGAATAAAAACGGCAAATTCTCCCTAAAGGAGATCACTCTTTCATCCAAAAATGCAAAAAGGGACAGAGAAAACTTACTGTGAGAAGCTCTGTTTTTCCCATCTGGACATAGGCTAATCCCGAGATCTTATTTTGGCTCTCCCGTACCTCGCCTAGTTGACCGAGAGCTTCGTCCAGGTCATTGATGACAGATTCATCCTTAAAGATCCTTTGTCGCCATATTTGGCGAGCCAGTAACCTCCTAAGTCAGGCTTCACCACCTATGCAAGGATTAAGAGGCAAAAAAATAAGATCCCGGTAAGAGAAAAGAGAATGATAGAATGAACACACCTGTTCAAGCCTCGGCATTGGTTTCTCGGCCCTCGTGGCATCCGCCAGTAAGTTTCCCCACTAGAAGACACAGATTTATTCTTCTTTGGCAGGGGAGGATCAACCATACCACCAGCAGGACGCTTCCCAGAGCTCTTATGGGGATTCGCTACCTGATTATCCTTCTGAGCCTCTTCCTCCTTCTATTTCTTGCGCATCTCTACAAGAGCGCGACTTGCCTCAGACAAACCCCTGACAAGGGAGCAAGAAATAATAATCAAAAGGAAAGGACAAAAGTACCTTCATCAAATTGATAAAACTTCGCATAAGTAAATCCATTCTCATCACGGCGGATCAGGGGAATATCATTCATCATGAATTCCAGAGCATCAGCGTACGTCCAAGCCTCTGCCTTGATGCTTTTCATGAGATCCGCCACCTTTTCATCGCTATCTATCAATATACGTAGATCTCCCGCCATATGGAAAGGTTTGGCATTCCAAATCGAGGGGAATCCCAGGGGTTCATCCTCTTTCACCTTAATGTAGAAAAAAATTTCATCCCAGAGATGGACGTTCGACATCTTCCCAGACAATGGTGAATAGGATTTAAATTTGGTGAATGTGTAGAAGGACTCAGATTTCTTCTTCGTTGGTTTATGAAGGGACCGGAAGATTCGAGGGTTACAGACTACCCCTAGGTTCGAAGCCAAATAACAATCTAGGGCCAAATCTAACCAGCCATTTGGATGCAGCTGACAGGCAATGATTCCAAAGTACGCCAGGATATCCGCCATCATCTTAGGAAGAGGAAGACAAAACCCTCTCTCCACATGGCAACTGTACACAGACAGATATCTTACGGGCGGACAGGCGGGTCGCTGGTGAGCAGCCGCTAATTCAATCTCATAATTCTTAATCCACGGATAGCGATCCGCCAGATCCGCGGCGCTCATGCGAGACGGAGTAGACTCCACACGAGGCGCCTTTTTTCCTAAATGGGGCTAAAGAAGAAGCCTCCATCCCGGAAAACCTCCTAGAATCTATCGCCGGAACAGTACGGGTCACGGCGTCAGAGAAATTCCGAGTTCTACGATTCCTACTCTCCCTCACCGAGTTACACAAATCCCAGCTAGACGTACTTTCGAAAGAACTCGAACTCTCAGAGGAAGTGGTCCAACTAATTTGGGTTTCGGAGGAAGGAGAGGTCAAATTAAACAGTTCAGTAGTAGACCCAGACGAAGAACTCATAAAACCTAGAAAACAAGGCGGAAAGATTTACTTACATGAAAATTGGAAGCTTTGAAGGTTCTTGATTCTGGAAAGAGCTTCGCGGAAACTCAAGCGAAAATGAGGGAAAATGGGAAATGAACCGGAAAAGGGAAGAGAGAGGTTGAAGAAGGCCACACTTCTCACCTCGAGCAACGCGTAGAGGACACCTGTCATTCCATGAATGGCCTCAAACCAAGTGACCATTAATACGGTTCATCATGATGGCGCGCGAAGAAGCTCAAAAGCCCTAAAGGACTTTAAAGGAACTTTGGGGGGGCTTCTGATAACATCGGGATATTATCCCAGGGATCAAAGAGGATATTTACCAAAACGACCACGTATTGGGGACGGCCCGAGAAGCAATGGCGTATCAGGTAAGACATCCAGATGGCGGATCACCTAAACTCCGCCACATGAGATCCATAGTCAAACCTATAAATGACCCGCCATTATGCCTCGATCCGCCCATTGAGCGGTAAAACCGATTCCCAATAAAGGTCATTAATGATCCTTTATTGAGCTAACAGCCAAGCTTAAAGGAGATATGTAACCACCATTAATGAGGCATTAATGGAGACTTTCTGGTTACTAGGAGTTACAATCACATGACTATAAATAGCTTGCACCCTAGGCTATTGAGGTACACATTCATTCTCTTCCTTAAACCCTACCTTTATCAATATAGTTTATTCTCCTTATACCATACTAACTTTGGCATCAGAGCTTCCCCCCGTCGAACCCAACGACGCCCCCATAGGGAAGAGAGTTGATTAGAAATTCATCCCCAGTTATCATATATATATATATATATATATTAAATTGTATGTAAATTTTTTTTATTATATTAATAAAAGTTTGAAAAGTAATATTACTAATAAAATTATGAAAGATTATGACAAATAACGAGTTGATTATAAATATAGCGGTTATCGGGTTACCTCTTATAGCATATACAATTGCATCTAAAGAATCAAAACTACGATTACATATTACTGATCACACAACTCTTATTCCGAATTTGTTCAGAAGGAGAAGCGATAAGTCCACGAACTAATAGTAGTCTCTTTGAGTCGGAAAGAGGAAATGGCGTGCAGAGAGAGATAGAGAGATAGAGGGATAGAGACGACTTTTTTCTCACTAATGTATTCTAAGGCTAGGGTTAGTTTAGTGTGGCTTTTAAATATAGCTAGCAATTAGAAAAAACTCTAGTTATCCATTCAAATTACAAAGAGGATAAATATTTGGCTCATTGAATATTTTCTACAACTTCCACTCGCACGTGACGAAACATAATTATTATCTCGTCTCATCCATACTTGCAAAAAGTTTGTGTAACTGACATACAGTCGAAAGCTCTAGTGCAATACAATTATATTATATAGTCTGTTGATGGGTATGTTTCAAATAACAAGATATATAGCTTTTAATTGAACACATATTGTACACAAGGAAATAGGTTTTTTTTATGGGGAAAACATTTATCGCTAAAGGGTTTAGTGGTGGATATTAATTTTTTCACGGAAAAATTACAAAATTGGATCAAATGGGAAGCTCGTTTACATATTTAGACCAATTACCCAAGTCATTACCTATCTAGACTATATATTTGTGACTTTTCTAAAATGTCCTTCATATATATAGGGGAGGGATCATTTGGTACCTTTAATTAAAATAAGAAAATGAGGATAGGGGGATTTGAACCTGGGACTGAGGCATATGAGAAGCATAACACGCGTGCCTTATACCTCTTGGCTACTTACTTTCATCTGTTTATTATAAAATTCATTTATTATTTTTTTTGTAGGAAAAGGAAAGGAAAACAAACGAAACAAACACCTAACCCGGGATCAGTCTAGGAAGGCTGACCCCAACCCTATCCTCGAGAAGAATAGACAAAAGAAAAGGAGGAGGAACAGAAAGGGTAGAAACACCTAACATCCCCCCATGCCCAGCAGCAGCCAAGCGATCCGCCACGCGGTTTTGCTCCATATAAATATGGGAGAAACTAAGAGTCTCGAAAGCAGGACGAAACCTCAAAATAGCTTTGATAAGATTTTGGCTCATAAGACAAAAAGCCTGGCTATCAGAAATCCTGTTAATTGCCTCCAAATTGTCGGACTCCACCGAAAGCCTATTTACCCCCATGCGAATGGCAAGTTTAATACCTGACAGAATACCCCAGAGCTCCGCAGAAAAGGACGAGTCCATCCCCAAGTTATGGGTAAACCCAGCCAGCCAAGCGCCACCCGCATCTCGAAGAACACCTCCAGCAGCAATTCTTCCATTGCTAAGGCAGGAGCCATCCGTATTCAGCTTCATAACCCCTTCTCTAGGCTTACTCCAACCCACTAAATGGACAACTTTATCCGGGGAAGGTCTAACAAGGGGCTCCCCTTTATAGCTTTTTAAAATAACCGAGAGCTTTTTGGAGAAGAAAGCAAGTAAGTCAGGGATAAGGGTAGTCTTCTCGGCAAATAACTCTTCATTCCTCCATTTCTAAATTTGGTGACAGATAATAGCAAAGAAAATGTCACCGTGCTCTATGTTGGCCAATAACTTCCCATTTACACCATCAGAGAACCAGTCAACTTCAGAATAAGCCATGAAAGAAGGAAGGGTGTGGTAAGGGAGAATCCCTTCCCAAATCTTTTTACTATTAGGGCAATCCCTCAAAGCATGGCACAAGGATTCCACATGACCCCTGCACCTACTACAGGCTCCTGACTCAGCCAAGTGCCTTTTGTGCCTGTCTGCATTAGTAAGCAACCTATCCTTGACTCCCAGCCACAGAAAACTCCTAATACGATAAGGGACTTTAAGGGTCCAAATGGTCTTCCAAATCTCCGAAGGAGGATCAGCCCTATTAGGGGAAAAAGCTTCATAGGCCAATTTACAAGAATAGATACCATTATTAGTCAAGGCCCAGCAGTGTCTGTCTTTATCCTCATCTTGATTGCTAATTTTAACTCCTCTAATCTTAAGGAGGATCTCCAGGCTAAGGAAGGAGTCGAACTTAGACCAGATCCAGTCTCCCTCCGAGTCCACCACATCAGCAACCTTCTAGGGACGAATATCATTAGGCGGAGGGGAGCTACAAACTTAAATCAGCGACTTATCACCAATCCAGGTGTCATCCCAGAAACTAATAGATTTACCATTACCCACCTCCAGGCCAATCCCCGTACAGAACTCAGCAAAAACAGCGCTAAGCCCTTTCTAGAGGAACGAGCAGTTGACAACCCTCTCCTTCGGGCCGCCGAAGATTCTGTCTTTCCGATACTTGCCGCACAGAAGACGAACCCAAAGAGAGGAGGCGCATTGCCACATTCTCCAAAGAAGCTTCATTAAAAGGACTTTATTGTTATCCTTAGCTTGCCTTATACTAAGACCCCCCCTGCTTTTAGGCTGGCAGACTTCCTTCCAAGGGACCAGGTGAACCTTTCTCCCTTCACCAGACTCTCCCCAAAGAAAACGCCGATTAATCTTATCAAGATCGTTAAGAACCGGCTCAGGGAGCTTACATGTTATTTATATGTTATTAAGTGCCTCTGATGCTAAAAAAATTCAACACTATATTTTTTAAATAAAAATACTCTTGCTTTAGTTTGTTTATTATACAATTCTTTTATTTATATATTATTATGTGCCTCTAATGCTAAAAAAAATCCAATACTATATTTTTTAAATAAAAATACGCTTTTTAAAAAATAACGCTTGCTTTAGTTTGTTTATTATACAATTCTTATTTATATATTATTAAGTGCATCTGATACTAAAAAAATCCAATACTATATTTTTTAAATAAAAATATATTATATATTTTAATAAAATTTCATATTAATATTTTATTTATATAAGAAATTATAATTTTTAAAACATACATTAGAACATATATTTTAGCTTTTAGAACTATGAAGTTTAAAACATACGACATATTTCTTAGAACATACGTTATGTTTTTTAGAACATGATATAAATTATATTCTAGAACAAATGCAAAAATGATTCAGATATCTACTGATTTTTTTAGAACATTATACTTAATTTTTAGAACACAAATTATAAACGTTAGAACGTACGTTGTGTTTTCTAGATCATACGTTATGTTATTTAGAATATGAGTTATAAATTATATTATAGAACAAATGCAAAAATGGTCCATATAATATTTTTTAAATAAAAATATATTATATATTTTAATAAAATTTCATATTAATATTTTATTTATATAAGAAATTATATTTTTTAAAACATACGTTAAAACATATATTTTAACTTTTAAAACACGAACTATGAAGTTTAGAACATACGGCATATTTTTTAGAACATACGTTATGTTTTTTCGAACATGAGTTATAAATTATATTATAGAACAAATGTAAAAATGATCCAGCTATCTATTGATTTTTTAGAACATTATACTTAATTTTTAGAACACAAACTATAAACTTTAGAACATACATTATGTTTTTTAGAACATATGTTATGTTATTTGGAATATGAGTTACAAATTATATTATAGAACAAATGTAAAAATGATCCAGATATTTACTGATTTTTTTAAGACATTATACTTAATTTTTAGAACACAAATTATAAAATTTAGAACATATGTAACAATATTTAGAACATCGTTCTTAACATTTTAAAACATAAATTATAAAAATATAGAGGAATTAAATAAATAAGAAATTGGAACATGTCCTTGGATTTATTTTTCTATTAATAATTCATTATTATGCATATTTCTTTTTTTTTACTATTAATAATTCACTATTATGCACATTTCTTTTTTTTCTATTAATAATTCATTATTATGCACATTTCTTTTTTTTTCTATTAATAATTAATTATTATGCATATTTATTTTTTTATTAATAATTCATTATTATGCACATTTAAGCGATATTAATAAGTGTATGCGTCAAAAATTAAACAATAGAAGATACAAGGACAATAGTATATTAAGCAGTGCGCGACATAATGTACAAGAAAAGCAATTGGTTTAGTGGTAAGTAGCATGAAGTGTGGGTAGAAGTGCTTGGGTTTGAATCCCACTAGCACTAGTTCATATTTTATTTAATTTTTATACTCAAAACGGTGTAGTTTTGAGTGTTCTCACATAACAAAGTGTCCTCACCTAAAAAAGGGTTCTCACAAGAGCCCTCTCTTATATATATATATATAACAACTTAGAAATTGTTTACTCTTTCTTGTTTCTCTCTTCATTTCTCTTTTGATTCTTTCTTAATTTGCAAACTTGGCACGCCGTTTTTTATTATTTCGCAGAATAACTTTTTCTTTGCAGTTTCTGCAAACTAGGAAGCAAAATCATGTACTATAGTAGTATTTACCTTCGTAGGTTTCGCAGTTTGCGGAAACTGTGAAGTGTTATATAATATTAAAATCATAACATTATCAAAATCATAACAACAAGATTGCAACAATAATCATAACATTATCAAAATTTATTACAAGATTGCAATGCTTTGCATCCACCTCAAATAGTCTGCTCCCTGATGACGTCCTTTCAAATTCGTTGCAGCACCCCGCAATCAACACACCTAATCCATCATCCATTAACATCACATACAATGGTTCAGAGAAGTTAGTTAGGGGGGGGGGGGGACTAATTGATGAGGTATGTGGGCTGAACCCACCAAGCAAGATCTCAGCCCAGCAACTATGGTAAAGGTCTGGCCCAGACCTGACCCACACTCAATGGCCTATATATAGGGCAAGCAACCCCATAAGGAGGGATCTCTCTCTCTCTCTCTCTCTCTCTCTCTCTCTCTCTCTCTCTCTCTCTTCCTTTTACTCTACTAACTTGGACGTCGGAGTGTTTCCAGGGATCGATCCTAACACAAGAGAAGTGCTCGACAGAAAAGCAGCCCGAGAAACTCCATAAGAGGGGTACTCGACAAAAAGGCATATAATAAATAATCATCCGCAAAGAACATGCTTAAATCTTGACATGAACCAAAGCCCGAATATAAAATTTAGTTGAGAGGTTAATCAATCATTTTTTTAAAATATGTCAAATGTAACAGATAATATGAAATCGAATGAGTAATATTAATATTAATAAAAAATAGTATTACTCCATAATCAGTCATTGACCATAGTAACCCAATGACCATTCAAACTCCATATTTATCTATAACCTACTAGTAATAGCATATTCACCATTTATGTGGTCTATAAATTGCATGACAGATTATGTAATGAATTATATTCATGTCATTTTCAAAAAAGTGGACTAAAACAATAAAATTGTCTCAACACAAAGAAGAAATTAATACAATTAAAATATCAGCATAATAGACTCAATAACCATTTGACATATCAACATAATACCAACTCCATTAAATCTAATTGATTCTAACATTAACTCTTGCAATTTAGGCCCACTAAAAAACTATGATCAAATTTCCAGTTCAACAGACCGGATAAGTAGGTTTCCCTTTTTACAATTGAACCAAATTGACCAGGCCAAGCCCAATTGGTTTTTACAAACTTAATAATAATAATAATAATAATAATAATAATTATTATAATAATAAGTATCATGTTGTTCAACCTGGAAAATGCAGTTATTTTTTGTTGTGAAATCAATAAAAAAAGATTTTGTGTTAACTTTTTTTTAATCCAAAAGCAGTATGAAATTAATTTGTTGTATGCATACCAAATTTTAGAACACAACTCCAGGAATGGTGTATGATAACAAGAAGTTTCAAAACTCTAAAAAAAAAAATTATATTCCTAGGAAGCAAGTCATCCATGTCTTATTTTATATTGATTTCTATTTTTATTTCAATTAATGTGTACAGGCTTCTTTATATTTGTTTCTAATTTTATTTCAGTTTAATGTGTAAGTGTTTCTTAATATTAATAAAACTAATAATTATTATATTCTCATTATATTGTACACTTTCTTGTGTAGGTTTTTTCATTTAATATATAATATTTCTTGAATTATATAAAGTTAATAATAATAATAAAAATATGTAAAAGGTATTATAATATTAATAAATGTTATATGTGAAGTGGAATAAAGAATATGATATTCTTTTTAGAAAAGAACTTATATTATATTAGTGGATTGGAGAAAAAATAATAATTGAAATGGAGAATTACAGATAGAGAAGACATTTATGGGGAATTGATCTGGAGATGCTCTAAGCAGGGGAGTAGATGAGGGTGTGCAATGAGCGCTTACGATCAGGGTCTCAAAATTATAAGGCCCCAAAATTTATGATGTGCTTAGTCAAATATAAATATTGGCTTAAATAAAAAAAATAATAACATAATGTAATAAGATTTATTTACACTTTTTCATTACATTGAGTGCGTATGTGATTTAGATATTTAACCACTCAAAGTTTACAATCTTAATACAAAATTCTATTAATTAGTAAGGGTTTAAGAAAAATTTAGGACAGGTGCCCCAAAAAGTTTAAAACGGCCCTGGCTCTAAGAGGATCTCTAGCTCTCTCCATAAAGAGCGTTGGAAATGCTAGCATAGAGAGGATTGAAGTCCACCCCTCCTTATATCATTATTCCCCATCACGATTCTTCCCTACAAGAAAGGAAATAAAATGGTTCTCCATTTAATTGGAAACCATTATTAATATATATTTTTTAGTTTTTAATTAAATATACGGTTTTTCCTCAAAAAAAAAATTTAAATATATGTTTTATAAAAATAAATATAGATATATTTTACTTTTTAAGTATTTATTTATATGCATAATTATTTTATGTTTGAGACTCTTGTATAATACATATTGTATATTTAATATTTGTTAAAATTTTAGATAAACTAATTAATTTATATTAATTCTAAATCATTAAAAATTTAAATGTTCAAATTAATAAATAGAATAGAAGCATTGTGATAAGTTAACTAATACTATTATTTACAAGTCTCTCTCGAAAACCCTCCGTGCGCCGTCGACGCCTGTGCTACCCTGGCAGCGCCGTCGCCGCGAGTTTACCGCCGATGAGAGTGTCCTTCCTTCGTCGGTGAAGGTTAGTCTCAATTCCGTTTGAGAGTTGTCGTGTTTTAGTTGCTGTTTGGAGATGGTTCTGATTGAATCGCGTTTTTTACCTAGAAAGCGATTTTGTTCGTGTTGCCGTTGCTGGGTGTGAAGAGGCAGCGGGGAGATTGAGTCGACGTCGTGAGAGGGTCGTGTTTGCGGTTCTAATTCTGATGGCCGTGGAACTAAGCCGTTCTTGATTCGGGCTGTAGTATTGGGGATTTTGCACTGCGAGCAAATTGGGGATTTCGCACTGTCACGGGATTACCACACTGGTGTCTTGAGTCTATAGCACTGTTGGCAGATTGAATTTGAGGAGTTGATTGATATGGGCTGTAGTTTGCGAAAATGGACAGAGAGATGGAAAGACTTAGAATTGAAGGTGAAGAAGGGGGACATCTTGATTTGGTTGCGCCGCCGGCCACAGAAGTGGTGGTGGATGCGGGACTCCGATTCCTGGGAAGGTTCGTTGCAGACAGGCCGCTTAATTTCTTGAGTATGAAAAACAGATTGGCAGTCCTGTGGAGACCGGTTAGAGGAGTTGAAATTCAAGACGTAAGCTCTAACCTTTATTCTTTTGAATTTTTTCATCCGATTGATAGAGATAGGGTCATTGCTGGAGGTCCTTGGTCGTTTGACAATTATGTATTGATTATGAATGTCTGGAATTTTGGAGTCCATGTGGATGAGGTGAACTTAATGCATTACTCTATTTGGGTGCAAATATATGGGTTACCTGTGGGGACTATGTCTGAAATAGTTGGCAAACAACTAAACAACTTTCTTGGGACCTTTGAGGGTATGATATGAATAATAATTCTGGTATTCATAGACAGTTTATGCGCATCAGAGTCAGTCTTGACAGTGAACGGCCGTTGAAAAGATTTAAAAAACTAAGGAGTAAAGGAAACATGTGGGCTTTAGCAACCTTCAAATATGAGCGTTTGGGGATTTTCTGCTATGTGTGTGGTTGCTTGGGCCATACGGAACGGTTTTGTGAAAGAATTTTTAACCTGCTGGGGGGGGGGAATTCAAAGAGAGTGGGGAGAATGGCTTAAGGCTCCAGTAAGGAGAGGAGGGGATCAAAGTGGGGCTAAATGGTTAAGAGATAGTCATGGGGGAGGGAGCCAGAGGGGGATTGGAGGAGGTAGGGGAGGAGGACTAGGAGTATTGAGGGATATAAGCAATATGGGGAGAGGGAGATGGGTGAGGGGGCCAAACAAACAAGTCAGGGAAGGGGAGAGGGAAGTCCTGATTTGCCCAATTACAGGGCCATTTTTTAAGATTACAATAGAGGAAGAGGGTGGAGAAATAGGGGGGAGATAAGAGGGAGGATACTGAGATGGAATTAAATGATATTAAAAAGAGAAGAATGGAGGAGCAGGGAAAGGGGAGGGAGGGGGAAGGAGAGAATAGTCAGGAGGGGGAAATCCCTGTTCTTAGAAAGGATAAGGGGATTTTTACAGAAAATGGTTCGGCGAGCCCTAAAGGACAGGGCCGCCGGGGAGAATGAGTTGTTTAAGCTGGAACTGTCGTGGCTTGGGAAACCACCTGGCAGTTCGCTCTTTGAAGGAGCTTGTTTCTTCCCAAAGTCCCAGTATTGTATTTTTAATGGAAACATTAGTAGAAGATCAGAGAGTTAGTGTAATAAAACAACAGTTGAAATTTGAGGGAGCATTCCCTGTCAGTAGAAGAGGTCGTAGTGGAGGGTTAGCTCTGATGTGGAAAGCAGGATTTCGGGTAATGGTCAAAAGCTTCTCAGATCATCATATAGAGGCAGTTATTACTGATACGGCCCAGGGAGATTGGAGATTAATAGGCTTCTACGGCTTTGTCGATCGTAGTAGGCATGGAGAATCGTGGGATTTACTGAGGAGATTGGTTAGAGATTCTTCTCTTCCGTGGGTAGTGATTGGAGACTTTAATTGCATCCTGAATAATTCTGAAAAGGAAGGTGGAGCTAGCTACCCTAATCCTTTAATGCAAGAGTTTGCCAAAACGATCGAGGAGTGTGGTTTATGTGAACTGGAGTTGAATGGTAACCCACTCACATGGGAAAGAGGTAGGGGTTCTGACTTATGGGTTATAGAAAAGCTAGACAGGGATTTTGCTTCAGCTGAGTGGTTGAACCGGTTTGAAAATTATCATCTCAAATCTTGTATGTCAGGGTATTCGGATCATCTTTCGCTTTCACTTCATCTGGAGAGGGAGAGAAGTAGAGGTAGCGGAAAGAGATTCTTTTTTGAGGAAGCGTGGCTTAAGGAACATGAATTCCAGATTTTGGTTCGAAGTCACTGGAGGGGGCAGGGATGCAAACCAGTTCAAGAGAAATTAGAGGGGTGTGTTCAGAAAATGGCCGTGTGGGGAAAAGGATTCAATACACATTTTAAGAGTCAGATCAGAAAATGGAGGACCCAAATGGAGAGATTATATGGCAGCAGTGATAGGGACTCCATTGCCGCTTATTTCCTAGCCAAAAGGAAACTTAATGACACCCTGGAAGCTGAAGAGGTCTATTGGAGACAGAGGGCTAAGGCTTTCTGGTTGTCAGAAGGGGACAGAAATACACACTTTTTCCATGCTAATGTCAAAGCTAGAAGACAACAGAATGTTATTGCCTCTTTGTCGGATGAGAATGGGGGAGTGATTGAAAATCAGGCTGGTTTAATGGACCTTGCGTAGAGATACTTTCAGGAAGTCTTCTCTGCTTCGAATTTGAGTAGGGTGGATACGGTCCAGGTTATTGACACACTAATCGATTCCTCTATAAATGAGTCGCTCATTGCTCCTTTTGCTCTGGAGGAATTTAAACAAGCCATATTCTCTATGAGTCCTAACAAATCCCCTGGCCCTGATGGGCTAAATCCTGGTTTCTTTCAAGCATTTTGGGATACACTAGAGGTAGAAGTGGGAGCACCTTGTGCAAGGTGGCTCCGAGAGGGGGAATTTCCTAAGGGGATAAATGACACCACAATTGTCCTTATTCCCAAGATTGACAATCCTCAAATGCTTAAGGATTTTCGCCCTATCGCACTGTGCAATGTCATCTATAAGATAATAGCTAAGGCCTTAGCTAATCGTTTGAAAAAGATACTCCCTCAAATTATTGGTGACACTCAATCTGCTTTTGTCCTAGGCAGGTCTATAATTGACAATGTTCAGGTGGCCTTTGAAAGCATACACTTCATGAAGAGATTAAAAAGAGGGAAGAATGGTCAGGTGGCCTTAAAAATTGATATTAGCAAAGCCTATGATAGAGTGGATTGGGAATTTCTAAAAGCAGTGATGATTCGAATGGGTTTTCATGAAACCTGGATTGGGTGGATGATGCTTTGTATCACAACAGTGAAATATAAGGTGGCAGTAAATGGGGAATGCTCTGACCAAGTTGTCCCAGGAAAAGAGGGTTGAGACAAGGGGACCCTTTATCGCCCTATCTTTTTTATCCTGTTTGCTGAAGTATTATCTAAACTAATAAGAAAAGCTGAAGATGAAGGGCTTCTCTCAGGGTGTAGGATCTGCAGTAGGGCACCGGCTGTATCACATCTCTTTTTTGCTGATGATAGTTTCTTATTTTTTGGGGCTACTGCAGCTGAGGCTAGAAAGGTCATGGACATCCTATCAGAGTATGAAGTGGCATCGGGGCAGGCAGTAAATTTGAACAAATCAGGGATCTTCTTCAGTTTAAATACGTCCGAGGAAGTGAGATCTGAGATTAAAACGATCCTGGGGGTGTGTTCTCCCCTAGACACAGGACGCTACCTGGGGTTACCGTCACTTATCGAGCGATCCAAACGCATAATTTTTACTTTCCTAGTTGATAGACTGCGTAAGAGGTTTGGAGCTTGGGGGCTTAAATTCCTTTCCCAGGCTGGGAAAGAGGTACTTCTCAAGTCGGTGGCTCAAGCCTTGCCAACTTTTTGTATGAGTACGTTCCTTTTACCCTTATCTATCTGTGATGAGTTGCAAAAATTAATGAATTCTTTTTGGTGGGGAATGAAACCTGAGGGAAGGAAAAACATTCATTGGTTTGATTGGGGCAAACTGTGTAGACCAAAAGAGTTAGGCGGGATGGGCTTTAAGGACCTACATATGTTTAATTTGGCAATGTTAGGCAAACAAGGGTGGAAATTACTAAAATTCCCAAATACTTTAGTAAGTAGAATGTTCAAAGCTAAATATTTCCCTAGGGAGGACTTACTATTCTCTAAATTAGGCAAAATCCTAGTATGGTTTGGAGAAGTATATGGGGGGGGTCTTCGTATATTGAAGACAGGAACTAGATGGAGAGTGGGAAATGGCAGGTTTATCAGAGTTTGGGAGGATGCATGGGTTCCTAAGTTAGAGGGTTTTTGTATAAATTCCTTTGTGGTACCTGGATTGGAGAATTTGACAGTGGCTGACCTATTACTGGAGAATGGGAGAGGGTGGGACATACAGAGACTAAGCGGGTGCTTTAGTGAATTGGAAGTACAGGCTATTAGCGATATTATCTTGCTATACAATGCAGGGGAAGATATGAGAATCTGGCATTGGTCAATGGATGGACACTATAATGTTCATTTAGGCTACTTATCTGGCATGGGCATTGTAGAAGTAAACAGAGTTCAAGAAGGATGGAGGAGGTTCTGGAAGTTGATGATCCCCCCAAAGCTTAAACAATTTATTTGGTGCCTCTGTTCGAAATGTATACCTACTAAAGTGCGGCTGGCCCAAAGAAGAGTCCCTATTACAACCGAATGCCCTGTATGTGTGGAGCAAGAGGAGACGGATAACCATTTATTTGTTGATTGTTGTTTCGCAGGTGACATTTGGCGCATTGCAGGAGTACCTTTTCCGATCCTGGACAACATGAATTTTGACGATTGGCTCCTGCATGCTTTAAGTGGCTCAAACCAAGATTTGATCGTCAGAATATGCTGTGCCCTGAAAGCAATTTGGGACCATAGAAACAGAGTCCTCTGGCACATGAGATGGTGGCCGGCAGATACCAGTTGGCGTATCAGCTTGGAAGCAGTTCAGGATTGGAGGGCCTATCAACACAAGGCGTCAACCAGAAGCAGTGGAGGGACGGTGTTGGCTGCGGTCATCGGAGTGGCGGCATCGTATAGTGCGGCGGAACAGCAGAACCGAATTGGCCTCGATGGCCCACCGCAAGTGCAGGTGATCACACCCGCCCAGCAGACGCTGCCGTCGTCTATATTAAATCGGCAGCAGGCCGCGGAAGCCGCCCAGCAGCAGCAGTGGGCACAAAGGGGAACGACTAGGGGCGACGCTAATCCGCCAAATGACCCCGTGATGATAGAAAGACGTACCGCGGGGCAGATTGTAGTAACTCAGAGATGGACAACACCGAACCCAGGCTTTGTCAAATGCAATATTGACGGGGCAATTTTTAAAGAACTAAGAAGCAGCGACATGGGAGCGGTTATCAGAGACGAAAAGGGAGCATTCTTACTATGTAGTAGCAGTTTTGTCCCAGGTATCAAAGAGCCTCGTGTCATTGAAGCTCTTGGAATTCGTACGAGCTTACTCTGGCTTTCTAATATGGGATACACATCTGTTGAATTTGAATCTGATGCTAAACTTGTGGTAGATGCTATTCATTCTGGAAAACAGGATATCTCTGAGTTCGGAATGATAATAGAGGAATGTCGAGCAGTGTTAAGATCCATCCCATCATTTAAACTAGTTTTTATTTCTCGTGTAGCGAACAGTGCAGCTCATTTGGTAGCTAGGCTTGCCTGTTCCAATGTTAGCGATTTCTTTTCAACTGTAGTGCCGGAATGGCTTGTGAACACTATTTACATGGATGCAAATCCATCAGTTATATGATCTTCACTTTCTGGTTCCAAAAAAATAAAAATAGAATCGATTACTAAAATTAGACAACACATACATTATCATTAATTAAGATGATGCACGTAATTGAAAATCTAATACAATCCATTGGATAATTAAAAATAACATAAAACAATAACAATTTCACACATTACATTGAAAATAAACATATTAAACAACTAGAAATATAATTAAAATACTTAATACATTACAACAAAATTAATAATCTCTCAAAAAATCGTCAATATCATTGAGAAAATTTGTATAGTTGAAGTTATTGCTAGAAGACGAATGTGTCTGTGACGGCTGAGCATTATTGGAATTCTTAGAAATCATGATTTCTTATTACCTTTATATAAAATAGACACGTCGAGCAGGATCGACAATGACATTAACATCATTCGATTATTTTATCTTCTTTTAATCTCATTTCATTTTGTCTAAATGACATTTCATTTTATTTTAATATCATTTAATTTTGTTTAAATCTCAATTCTTCTTGTTTCATTTTAATACAATTTGCCATAATATCATTTGTTCCGCCCAATTCCGCAAGATAATTGACATTATCTTTTTCAAATGCTTATACTGAGTGCTTAGAAGGAATTTATTTCTTCGTTTTGAGTTTTTCATTTTTAATTCTCATTGTCCATTCAGTTGATACTAATGCGATACCATTTCATTCAGGTTAGTAGAGAAATCAGACAAACCTGAGGGATTGTTGGTTGAAATTTTGTGGGTAAAAAATTCGGAAGTCTAACCTTGGGACTGAGAAGGAACAAATTCTTGAGACTCTAAAAGAACAAACTCCGAGTTGGGATGTTATCAAAATCTTTTTCAAAATCTTTTAAGAAATTAGACATGATCAAACCAGGGACGGATTCAGGATTTGTCGGCAATGGGGGCAAACTATACATTTTAATTTTTTTTTTTTTTGTAAAAAAGAGTTGAACATCAGGATAACCAAATAAAACCATTAGAATTGTTTGATTGAAAAGAAAAGGCATTACACTCATTTGGCTCCTCAAACTAAAGTTTCGAAATTAATTAGGACCCTAAACAATCAAAATGATCAATTAGGTCTTTGAACTAAGTAAAAATCATCAATTAAGTCTCCATTCTATCCCAAAATCAGAAACTGTAACTATTTGATGTAGACTATAATAATCTCTATGTTGGTTCAAATGGGTTTGAAGAGGATGGTCTGAAACTATTCAATCGAATGATTTTCAATAAGGCTTTAATTGATGATTTTTTGTTTAGAATGAGATTGAATTGATGATTTTTACTTAGTTCATAAATTTAATTAATGATTTTAATAGTTTAAGGTCCTAATTGACTTTGAAGCCTTAATTTGAGAAGCCAAATAGGCATTATGCCAAAAGAAAATAACTTTGAGAAAACATTACACAGAGGATGAGTTTAGAGGTTTGCTAAACTTGAGAAAACAAAAGAAAATGTCTCATATAGTTCGTAAACTTGCTTAAATATTATAACATAGTTCACATAATAGATTAAATCATACTAAAAAGGAAAATTCTGACAAAATTGTACAACTTGTCCTCTCTAGTATAGAACCTCGTACTCTGACTTTGGTCGTTTTATTTTTTTCAAGGCTCTTGTAACACATCTTTTGCATGTAACTTAGTTTTTTTGGAATCGAGTGAGTAATACTAACTATATTTTATGTAAATTGAGGGAGTTATTAAGATATGTTAAGCAAATTGAGGGAGCTATCAATATATTTTGAAAGTTCAGGGATCAATTAAGTTTTTTAGATAAATTTAGAGATAATAATATACTAAGTCTCTTTATGTAGTTTAACCTTTTCTAGTTGGTTGAATTACAAAATTTCACTGGAATAAAAAAAAGTTATAATATATTTTATAAGAGAAATGATTAGTTTTTTTGTCTTTATATTTTTCTCAAGGAGATGAGATTGAAAAAGAAGTATATTAAATTAGATTTTACTTTTTTATCTTTTTTTTTCTTGTACAATAGAATGACGTCATTCTACTTAGTGGAACAACCTCGATTTGACCACACATAAATTATAAAAACTTATAACATTTGTAATCCCCAAACATATCTTTTTCTTCCCTGCATAACTTGAAGCTCTTCAGCCAACAACAATGGTGTTTCTATGGGGGCAACTCCAAAATTGAAATAAAAAAATTACATGGAGTTTTTTTACTTTTTAGATCTCAGTGGGGGCAAGTTCCCCCATTGCCCTCACTGTAGATTCGTCCCTGGATCAAACTTTAACCCACTTTTAAAAATTTACATCCATCTTCATAAGTTCTTTCTTTTGACTCATCTACAACACATTAAAATATATCTTACAAACATATAAAAATGACTAATGTTAAGCAATATGATTAACTTAAAGAGAAATTACTCACCATATCAATGTCCTTCGCTCTACTTGGGTGCATTTGTTCAATTTGTCTTAAACATACTTTAAATTTTTTGACCGCTTTATCAATTCTTTAGTGCTTATGACCCAATATCCATAGTTCCTTTTTTGCAGCTAGGATCTTTCTTTGAATTGTAGATACCGGCTACTCACTTCAAAATACATCTCTTGTTCGATTTTTCCTATAATCAAAACTTGTGACATGTCCAAATGTGCATAGACTATAGTGCACAATCAATAGTGTATCTAACTATAAATTATATCCTCAATAGTGCACAATATTCCAAAAGATCAATAATATCTCTAGCAGCTATAGTGTATCTCAGTATCAATTATATCATTAATAATGCACAAGGTTCCAAACGATTAATTATATCTCTATCAGTTACAATTTATCCCACTATAAATTATATCCTCAATGATGCACAATGTTTCAAAAGATCAATAATATCTTTGGCAGCTATAGTGTATCCCACTATCAATTATATCCTCAATAATGCATAAGAGTCTATAAGGTTTTGAAATCTCCACGAGTTGATGGTAATTGAAAGCTTCAAGAGATTTTGTTGTCCTGTTAGGGAGATTTACTTATAGCATTATCTCATATCTTTAAATGCCAATGATATTGTTTGATTGCATCATATTGGTAAGTCTCGTAGTTTTTCTGGAATGATGAGTAGTTTAGATTGCATGCATTGGGAATGGAAGAATTGTCTTACAGCTTGGCATGGGCAATATAGTGAATGTTCTGGATCAGCAAATATTTATTCTCGAATAGTTGTTGATTATGATTTATGGATATTGCATGCATAGTTTGATATGCTTGAGACGAATAATGACATAAATATGTTGGAGTTCTCTCATCTGTTCTCTAATCTAGCTAATGGTATTGCTCCTCTAGTGAATTACAATATTCAACACAAAATAATACCATATGTGAAATTATTTAAGATAAAAATTTGCTCCTCTAGTGAATTACAATATTCAACAATATCCCAAATAGTCAACTTTGGTTCAAACAATTCAGCATCCACACGCATACTCTAAAGATAAAAAAATTTTGCAAAGAAACAAGAATCTTGTTGGAAAGATGTGAAGCGTGCATTCAGTGTCTTGCAATCAAGGTTTGCAATTATTAGTAACCTTGTGCGATTTTGGAAGAAAAATGTACTTCAAGATTTGATTCGAACGTCCATTATCCTCCATAATTTGATAATCAAGGATGAATATGATTTAGAGGCACCCAAGTATGTATTGATAGATGAATCAACCCCGAACGTTCAAATGAAAACAAATTATAATACTTAGTTCAATGAATTCCACGAGCGTCACTGATAGATCAAAGATTAAAAAGCACATTTCAAACTTCACAATGCACTAATAGAACATCTTTAAGAGGAACATTCTAATTCAATCAATTAGGTAAAAAATTGCTCAGCTTTGTAGACGATGGTCCATGTCTTATTTTTATGTTGGTTTCTGTTTTCATTTCAGTTAATGTGTACACGTTTCTTTATGTTTGTTTCTAATTCTATTTTGGTTTAACATTTAAGTGTTTCTTAATATTAATAAATAAATAAAATTAGTAATTATTATTTTCTCATTATATTTTTCACTTTTTTTATAACTTATCCGATTTCTCGGTTCGAGACTCGTCAGACACTCTTTAGGTGGATCATCTCCCAATTAAAGCTTTTGACGTACCTATGAATCGAACTCGAGACATAGCTTAAGAGATTGAGGCTCCTAACCACTCAAGTAAACCTTAATAGGTATATTTTACACTTTAATATGTAAGTTTTTTCATTTAATATATTATATTTCTTGAATTATTTTTTAGTATAAATTGATAAAGTTAATGATAATAAAAAAATATAGGGTAAATTTCATCAACGTTGTACAACATTTGTCTCATTTCACACTTTGGTGTACAATCTTCAATTTGTCTCGCTAATATGTACGAACTTATACGTGACCTCCCACTTTGGTGTATGGTCGGTTAAAATGACCAATCAACCCAAATTCAACACGTCACCTCATCAAATTTTTTTTATCTTACCCATTTATAAAAGAGTACCCACATAATATAATTACAAAAAAATACCCTCATTCCGAAATAAAAAACACCATGTCTCCATCGTTCCCTTTCTCTCTTTCTCTCTTTCATTTTTTTCTACAAATCCTTTCTTTCTCTGACTTATTAGGAAAGGAGATCAAATATTCCAGCATCCCTTCCATAACATCAACTCCAAAAACTTCAACGATACTAAGAGCACCCTTAATGGTAAGTAACAAAGTTTGTTACTTACTTCTTCCACATCATCTAAAATAACATCATGTAATTAGACACCACTAGAGTACATTGTTACTTCAAATATTGGTAGGCCCCATTTATTGGGGTTTAGTGTCCTATAGACAATTGTTCTAGGATACAAACTTAATGTAAATGAATTGTTCTTTATATCATTTGTTTTAATGAGATATATATTTTATAACTATATAAAGGCAATCCCTTTTAAGCACTAAATAAAGTCTAATAAAAGGAAATCCGTAAGTTTATTTAAAGTGATTATAAAGTGTTCATACAAGCATGAAGTGAGACAAAACTTTATAGTAAACTGATAAACTTAAAACCACCCCAAGTCAAGTGATATGTTTAGGATTGATATATCACTGTTGAGACTTGCATTTAACAATGTCTTCTGTCCGACAGAAAGCTAATCTCACAAGCTTCATATATACAGATATCTGGACAGTTACATGGATCCGATGAAAAGTAGTTCATTAGGATTGGGGATCCGATTTGAGATAACAGGATGGGTAGATTCATCCTTGTCACTTGTTCATCTCATTGGTATTAATAGGTATAACTAATCCTCATACTCAAAGGAATATTAATTGGTATTCTGGATTACGGAATGTGACGCTTTGACTCTGGTGTAACACGATCCTTAACAGAGATGACTCTGGGGTGTGAACAGTAGACGTTGGGTATCACAGGAAGTGATTGCGGGATCGTTATATATTGGATTGAGCATTTATCACTCCCGATAAATGGGAGATACATCCAAGGATCGCTTGTGGAAGACTCGACTCTAGCTTAAGACTTGAAATACAGATTTCACTTAACCTATCTATTTGAGTTGACTCGGCCTGTACAAGTAAAATGAACGTCTCGCTATATGTGACTTGACATCATCCATAGTCATAAGATTCAGTTCAAGGATGTAGTTGATAAAGGATCGAATTATACTGTAGCTAATACGGAAAGGTTAACGACAGAATCAACCTGTCTTCTTATGGCTCTGGGGGAATGATTACAGACTTGCTAATCACATACTATGTACATCATTCCGTTATGCAAAGATTAAATATAATTCTTTGAAATTAATTTAATAACGTTGCATACGACTAGAAGCAATAAGAACCTAACGGGTCACACATAAGACTTGGAACCTAAAAGAGAGATAGATGTTAATTAATTGATGGAAGCCCAATAAGGCCCATGGACCAAAGGGGGGGGGGGGTCGAAATTCATGTAGTTAAATACATGAATAATTAATTTGATTTTGTTAATCCTAATTAGATTAGGATTATGAATTAAATTAATTAAGAGATAAATAAGTTAGGAGTTTTAATTAGATTATAATACTCCTATTATTATCCAATAAGGTTATTATTATTATCCTTAATATATTAGATATATAATGAGATAATAATTAGGAATTCTATTCCGAATTGAATTCCTATTCAGTAACCTAATTCTATCTAACTAGGTATTAGATACAAGAGATTATAAATACCCCTCCCCTAGTGATTTTCGAAATCCCCAAAAGAGAGCAAGCCCTAGTGATTTTCGAAATCCTATATTAAAGAGAGAGAGAGAATTTCGACACCCCTATTTCGAGGACGAGATTTTCTACGGCTTCTTTCCGATCAATTGATTTCATCTATTTCTTTTATCCTTGATCTTGTGTTGATTAATTAGAGGCAATCTACTTTGGTTGCTATTCAACGGTTGATTCTAAATTAATCTTCCCGTGTTTTATTTCGTGCTTGGGAACTCGGAGAAGAGTTGTGGGCACTTCATTAACAACGGTAGATTGATCATCAAAAGGTAATTCTTCTTATCCCTCTTTATATGAAATAACGATTAACGGATCCTAGGGTTAATGGAAATAGGTTAAATTTTTTATATTTCCGCTGTTATACCTTAGCCTAATTTCCAACAGTGGTATCAGAGCCATCGTTAAATCCGTTATTTCATATATGAAAATTTAGAAGTTTTTCAATAGGATTGAATAAATATTTATAGTTAGGATTAATTAACAAATTGTTTTGATTAATTAATTCTAAAGATAAATAAGTTTTAATTAATTGTTAATTAAAATAGATTATGCGTATGTTCTTAATTATTTTGGTTGATATCATTATAACGAAATCTATTAGTTTTATAGTTAGATTGATAAAATCAGTTTTATTAATTCTAAAGATAAAACGGAAATCTATAGTAGTTTTTCCTATTTTCTGAAAATCGTTTTAAAACCGTTTTAGAACTGATATATATATATATATATATATATATATTTAAAGTTGTTATTATATAAATAAAAAAAATACGACAGCAGCCCGAGTCGCGCCTCGCGGCAGCAGCCGCGTGCGGCGCCTGGTCGCCGCTGCCGCAAGGCAGCGACGGTTCAGCCGCCCTAGGGGCAGCAGCCCACTCTCGGGCCCGGCCCGAGACCCACTTGAATTTTAAATTGTTTAAAATCGGGTTTTATATATTTTAAGTATATATGTTTCAGAAATTGATAGTTTTCTGTTTTGATTATCGAATGAAAATTTGTTTAAAAGTTTGTTTTACCAATTTGTAAATCAAAATGTTAAATGAATTAAAATCAAAATAATTGGGACGTGCATAATTAAAGTTTTGTATAGTTATATAAATCTAAAAATTAATATAAAAGATACGAAACTATTAGAAGTAAAATTGGATGAAAGTTAATTTGATAAGTTAATGTGATTAACATAAATATTACATAAGATAGTTATGTAATCAACCAATTAAATTTATTTAATTGAGTCTATGCATGTTTGGAGTTATGGACATATTTGGACCCTCTTTTAGTCTTTTGGTATTTTTAAAATAGGGCCTGCGAGTCCTGCCTTTCTACTATCTATTGTAATTTCTCCTCTCATCTGATTCCCTTCAATTCAATTGAAGTTTTCTTTAGTAGTATAGAAATTAATATGTAATTTCAAGGCGCCATGGAGAAGACGGAGGACCTAAAGAGAAATATGTAATAGTTAGTATTTCCTTAGATATGCCCTTTTATTCCGTCTCTGGCTCGACGGAATAATTTAGATGATATGTCCATAACGCCAATGTATGTGAATGTATGTGTCTGATGTATGCTAAATCAAATCAAGACTAAGTTAGATTATGAGACCTAAAATAAAATCCCTCATTAAAAAGTTAAGTAAATAAACAAGTTATTAAAATCGGTTGCCCCTCCCTAATATTATAATTCAGCCGGCAGTACTAGGAGCCTTTGGGTTGTTGAACAAACTCAAGCTCGGGGTCTTACGGTAACACCTGAATTATCGAAAATTACTTTTCATGAATATGGGGTAATACTTAAATTAGATTATGATAATTGGATGAGCAAACTCATATTGTCATAAACTAATGGGCAAGATGGTTGGGATTAATATGAATAGCATATTAGTTACTAATGTGGTTAGTAACCCAATAACCTAGGAATCACATTAAAGATGTGATTGATTACATGAATCTACCTAGCGAATGAGACTAGCTTGTTGAGCAAACTCAAGGCGAAATCTCAGGAGTTAGGATCCTAGCTCACTAAAGGATTTGTGAAATTCTTCGAATTAATATGGAGGGCTATTAATTTGGCAAAATAGTGGGAGCAATCTAAAATAAACTAAAAGGCCTATAATTTTAGATTGATATACTTTAAGCAAATGAATGACATACGTTTACTCTTTCTCACTCTCAGGTTTAATTAAACGCACTCTTAAAATCATGATTAACACCAATCTGCAAAACATTCTTACTGATAACAAATTGAATGGTTCAAACTTCACCGACTGGTATCGCAACCTCAAAATTGTTTTGAAGTTCGAGAGGAAAGGGTATGTACTTGATACACCGATATCCCCTTACCCAACGGATGATGCTCCCTACCAAGAATTTTATGCTTACTTGAAGCATAAATCTGATGACGATCAAACGGGAGACATCATACTTGCATCTTTGACACCGGAAGTAAAAAGGCAACTACATTCAGATATGGATGCCTATTCTATGGTCAAACACCTAAAAGAGTTATTTGTGAATGAAACTCGGTGCGAGCGCTTCGAAATAACAAAGGAGTTATATAAAAGCAAGATGCAGTTGGGCACATCTGTAATGGCACATTGTGCCAAGATGATCAGCCTTATCACCAAGTTTTCTAGTATTGGAGATGCGATGGACCATGAACTAAGTGAAAACTTACTTCTTCAGTCCCTCCCCGAGAGTTACTCACAGTTCATCATGAACTACCAAATGAGTGGCTTGCAAACCTCTCTTGTAGAGCTTGCACATATGCTCGAGTCAGTCGAGCCTATTATAAAAGAAAACGAGGAGATACTGGCCCTTGCTATTGAAGGATCAAGGAAAAGGAAAGGGATCTCTCCCAATCCAAACCATCTTGATAAAGGCAAGGAGGCTGTGCTCACCGAAATGAAGGGAAAGGAATTAAAGAAGCCCAAGGAAAGTGCTACTATTGTGGTGACTTGAGGCATTGGAAGAGAAACTACATGGAGTACCTAACTTTCCACAAGAAGGAAAATGACGGTGCTTCAGCATCTGGTATGTTTTATATTGAAATATATACAGTTTCACAGTCTGAATCTTGGGTACTTGATATCGGACGTGGATCTCATATTTGTACAAATATGCATGAGCTAAAACAGATTAAGGAACTAAAGAAAGGAAGCATAAACTTGCGAGTGGGAAATGGAGCAAGAGTTGCCGCCCTCGCAATTGGAGATTATGTTTTGAATTTGCCCTCTGGGCTTGTAATAGAATTAAGGAATTGTTTATACTTTCCTCAAATGTCTCGCAACATTATTTCTATTAGCCGTCTTGTTGACGACGGTTTTCATATTTCAATAAAAGACAAGAGTTGCAATTTTTATAAAGATTCGATCTTTTATTTTTCAGGAATATCACAAAATGGGATTTATGTGTTAGATGACAAAATTCCTGTTTTTGCAATTGATACCAAAAGACATAAGCTAGATAATTCAACTTACTTATGGCATTGTCGTTTAGGCCATATAAACAAGAGACGCATGCAAAAGCTACATTTAGATGGGCTTATAGATCCAATCGATCCCGATTCATTGGAAACATGCGAATCATGTTTAAAAGGTAAAATGACAAAGACACCATTTAGCAATAAAGGTGAGCGTGTATCAGACACTCTAGGACTCATTCATTCAGATGTATGCGGTCCTATGTCAGTCCAAGCAAGAGGAGGATTCAGATTCTTCATAAGCTTCATGGATGACCATACCCGATATGGTTACATCTACTTGATGAAGCACAAATCAGAAGCTTTTGAGAAATTCAAATGCTTCAAGAATGAAGTAGAAAATCAATTAGGAAAGAAAATAAAGGCGCTTCGATCTGATCGAGGTGGCGAATATCTTTCAGATGATTTTCTGAATTATCTAACTGAATGTGGGATATGCTCACAATGGACACTTCCCTATACACCACAACACAATGGTGTATCCGAGAGGAGAAACCGTACCATACTAGATATGGTACGATCCATGATGAGCATGGCCTTACTTCCAAAGACGTTTTGGGGCTATGCCTTAGAAACTGCCCTCTTCACCCTAAACCGAGTACCAACTAAATCCGCTAGTTCCACACCATATGAATTGTTCGTTGGTAGGAAACCTGTGTTCTCATTCATGAGAGTATGGGGTTGTTCATCATTTGTCAAACGCATTGCGTCCGACAAAATAGATTCGAAATCTGATAAATGTTTCTTCATTGGATACCCTAAGGAAACTGTGGGATATTACTTCTATCATCCAGATGATCAGAAAGTGATAGTATCCAAACATGCAACCTTCTTATAGAAAGAGTTTCTCGAAGAAACACAAAAAGGAAGCATGATTGAACTTGACGAAGTTCAAGAAGAAGAAACACCGACTGAAACAACAGAGGCGGTTGAGGTACCCGAAGGAGTCCCATTAGATGAGACTCCAGTGCCACCTATTCGTAGATCACAAAGAGTTCGTGAACTCCCAGTTAGATATGGTTTTCTAGTGGGAGATGATAATGAGGTTCCCGTGTTAGACGACGAACCCGAAAACTACGAAGAGGCTCTTACTAGTCCAGATTCTAAAGCATGGCTTGAGGCCATGGATTCTGAAATGGATTCCATGTATACTAACCAAGTGTGGACTTTGGTTGATCCACTCGAAGGGATAAAACGCATTGGGTGCAGATGGATCTTCAAAAAGAAGACAGACATGGATGGAAAGGTTAGCACCTACAAAGCTAGGTTAGTATCGAAAGGATATCGTCAGAAGCAAAGAATTGATTATGACAAAACTGTCTCTCTTGTGGCTATGTCCAAATCAATCAGAATCATGCTTGCAATTACCGCTCACTTCGATTATGAGATTTGGCAAATGGATGTGAAAACAACTTTCCTAAACGGAAACCTGCTTGAGGATGTATATATGATGCAGCCTAAAGGTTTCATATCGAAGGATGCAAATGAAGTTTGCAAACTTCAGAGATCCATTTATGGACTCAAGCAAGCATCAAGAAGCTGGAATAAGCGTTTTGACGAAACCATAAAATAATTTGGTTTCAAACAAAATTGCAAAGAAGCTTGCATTTACAAGAAAGCAAGTGGGAGCTATATAGCATTTCTCATAGTATATGTGGACGATATATTATTAATGGGAAATGACATTGATCTACTACAGTCGGTAAAAGTATGGTTATCTGGTAACTTCTCAATGAAAGACCTTGGTGAAGCAGCTTATATACTTGGTATAAAGATCTGCAGAGATAGATCGAGAAGACTGCTTGGTCTTTCACAGGCTACATACATTGAAAAGGTGCTAAATCGGTCAAGCATGCTTGAATCGAAACGAGGTAACTTACCCATGCTACATGGAGTAAAGTTAAACAATCATCAATGTCCTAAAACCGATGATGACAAAAGACGCATGGCTGTAGTCCCGTACGCCAGCGCAATCGGTTCGATTATGTATGCTATGCTATGCACTAGACCTGACGTAGCGTTCGCGTTATCTGTAACGAGTCGTTACCAAGGAAATCCGGGAGACGAGCATTGGATTACCGTCAAGAACATTCTTAAGTACTTGAGAAGAACTAAAGATATGTTCCTAGTGTACGGAGAAGGTGATCTGAAAATAGAAGGATTTTTAGACGCAAGTCATCTCACAGATGAGAATGATTTTAAATCCCAATCAGGATACCTATTTATCTTGAATGGGGGCGCGGTCAGTTGGAAGAGTTCCAAGCAGGGAAGCGTAGCTTTCTCTACGACCGAGTCAGAGTATATCGCAGTTGCGGAAGCAGCAAAGGAAGCGATTTGGATAAGAAAGTTCATTACAGAACTTGGTGTGGTGCCTGACATTGTAAATCCCATTACACTGTATTGTGATAACAATGGAGCCATTACACAAGCAAAGGAACCACGGTCTCATAATGCGTCCAAGCATTACCTTAAGCGATACCACATCATAAGAGAGATTGTGGCTAGAGGAGATGTGAGAATAGAAAGAGTACCTACAGAGGACAACGTTGCAGATCCGTTGACAAAGCCCTTAACCCAGAGAGTACATGATCGTCATCTAACTTCTACTAGGATAAGTTTTAGAAACAATTAGCTTTAGTCCAAGTGGGAGTATGTTGGGGTTTAGTGTCCTATAGACAATTGTTCTAGGATACAAACTTAATGTAAATGAATTGTTCTTTATATCATTTGTTTTAATGAGATATATGTTTTATAACTATATAAAGGCAATCCCTTTTAAGCACTAAATAAAATCTAATAAAAGGAAATCCGTAAGTTTATTTAAAGTGATTATAAAGTGTTCATACAAGCATGAAGTGAGACAAAACTTTATAGTAAACTGATAAACTTAAAACCATCCCAAGTCAAGTGATATGTTTAGGATTGATATATCACTGTTGAGACTTGCATGTAACAATGTCTTCTGTCCGATAGAAAACTGATCTCACAAGCTTCATATATACAGATATCTGGACAGTTACATGGATCTGATGAAAAGTAGTTCATTAGGATTGGGGATCCAATTTGAGATAACAGGATGAGTAGATTCATCCTTGTCACTTGTTCATCTCATTGGTATTAATAGGTATAACTAATCCTCAGACTCAAAGGAATATTAATTGGTATTCTGGATTACGGAATGTGACGCTTTGACTCTGGTGTAACACGATCCTTAACAGAGATGACTCTGGGGTGTGAACAGTAGACGTTGGGTATCACAGGAAGTGATTGCGGGATCGTTATATATTGGATTGAGCATTTATCACTCCCGATAAATGGGAGATACATCCAAGGATCGCTTGTGGAAGACTCGACTCTAGCTTAAGACTTGAAATACAGATTTCACTTAACCTATCTATTTGAGTTGACTCGGCCTGTACAAGTAAAATGAACGTCTCACTATATGTGACTTGACATCATCCATAGTCATAAGATTCAGTTCAAGGATGTAGTTGATAAAGGATCGAATTATACTGTAACTAATACGGAAAGGTTAACGACATAATCAACCTGTCTTCTTATGGCTCTGGGGGAATGATTACGGACTTGCTAATCACATACTATGTACATCATTCCGTTATGCAAAGATTAAATATAATTCTTTGAAAATTAATTTAATAACGTTGCATATGACTAGAAGCAATAAGAACCTAATGGGTCACACATAAGACTTGGAACCTAAAAGAGAGATAGATGTTAATTAATTGATGGAAGCCCAATAAGGCCCATGGACCAAAGGGGGGGGGGGTCGAAATTCATGTAGTTAAATACATGAATAATTAATTTGATTTTGTTAATCCTAATTAGATTAGGATTATGAATTAAATTAATTAAGAGATAAATAAGTTAGGAGTTTTAATTAGATTATAATACTCGTATTATTATCCAATAAGGTTATTATTATTATCCTTAATATATTAGATATATAATGAGATAATAATTAGGAATTCTATTCCGAATTGAATTCATATTCAGTAACCTAATTCTATCTAACTAGGGATTAGATACAAGAGATTATAAATACCCCTCCCCCTAGTGATTTTCGAAATCCCCAAAAGAGAGCAAGCCCTAGTGATTTTCGAAATCCTATATTAAAGAGAGAGAGAGAATTTCGACACCCCTAGTTCGAGGACGAGATTTTCTACGGCTTCTTTCCGATCAATTGATTTCATCTATTTCTTTTATCCTTGATCTTGTGTTGATTAATTAGAGGCAATCTACTTTGGTTGCTATTCAACGGTTGATTCTAAATTAATCTTCCCGTGTTTTATTTCGTGCTTGGAAACTCGGAGAAGAGTTGTGGGTACTTCATTAACAACGGTAGATTGATCATCAAAAGGTAATTCTTCTTATCCCTCTTTATATGAAATAACGATTAACGGATCCTAGGGTTAATGGAAATAGGTTAAAATTTTTATATTTCCGCTGCTATACCTTAGCCTAATTTCCAACACCATTTGTCATAAAATATTTTATATTTATTTAATTAACATATAATTAATAATTTTTTACCCAACATAATTAATTGTAAAATATAGATATTTTGTTCCTTATTCGTAAGTTGATTCTTAAAAAAACGATTTCATATTTTTTGTGATTTAATAATAGAATTGAAAATTAATATTTGTAAATATTTGAATTTTTTATCCTACTCATACAAAATACAATATATTTTTTAATATTTTTTTAGATTTTTCACGTTTAATCATATTTTGTGATTTGTTACTAATAAGTAATAAAATGACACACATGTGAAGTGTAGACGACAAGATTCATGATCGAGAAGACAATTTGATGAATAATTTCTCCAATTGATCAAACTTGTCAATGTTACGGGTAAAATTGCTCTTGGTTGACAATATTAAGGATAAAATTGCACAATTTTAAACTTTATGGATAAAATTGCTTCTAGGTGTAAATATTGGAGGTATTTTTACACCTTATCCATTATTATTTCAATAAAACTAATTAAATAAATAATTATTATTAAATAAATTAAAACAACACTGTTATTTTACACTAATTAAAAAAACACTTTAATTAAATTATACAGCTTTTGGGATAAAAAAAATTTAGTGAACCCACCCACAAATTAAAGATTTTTTGAAGACCCAACTGATAGCTTTTAACAATACAAAGGGCACTTCACTTGCTGCATCTGGCGCGTATTCAGATGTATCCAATAAAACTGGTACGTGTATGTAAAAACAGCCTACATAAATGAAATGAGTTTATTAAGATGAGAGAGAAAGGGTTGTTACATAATTCTGTAACTTACTTCATTGTGTCACAACACCTCTAATGGTTTGTTGTGAGTACACCTATACAAGTAACAATGAAGTTAGACCCATTAGAGATGGTCTAAGAGTACAATAAGACTCTGTGCCATGATGGCTCAATAGATTCAGCTTCAGATACCTCACCCATTACGACTCCTTAATAGTGAATTGATGAGTATGTCTAATGTTGTAGCTATAAAATTCCCAAGCTTAAACCATGTTTCCATTAGGTAAGACAAGCTTTCCGACATCTCAAAATCTTTTAAATTAGAGGAGTAATGCTCAAAATTTACTATTGCAATTGTATTTACTAAGGTTTCTTCTTCTACAAGTTCAATTACAACAAACTTCCCTTCAGCAGAGCATGGATTTTGAAGATACTTGTCCTTGTCTTTGCCCAATATATTAGACGCTCCCTTATTAGAAGCCAATACTTTTGGTCTTTTTGATGCAGACACATAATTAAAAAAATTTCCCCCATACTTTAATTTAAGAATTACATCTCCACTTTGATCAATTCCAGATTTAATTTTTGAGTTAAACACTTTGATCTTAAATTCATCAAGACCAATAGGCGCAAGTCCTCAATTGGTTTTAGAGAGAAATAGGGAGTTAGAGAGAAGCTAGAATGATTTTAGAGAGGGAAATGGTGGATTTATGAAAAGGTTTAAAAGAGAGAAAGGTAATTTTAGGAAGAAAACCCAAATTAGGATATTTTAGTAATTGTACATGTGGTGGGTCAATTATTGACTTTTTAATCTGTCAAACGGCTGAGGTGGTTGATTTTAGGTTGACTAGTCATTTTAAATGGCCATACACTAAAGTGAAAGGTCACCTATAAGTTCGTACATATTATGAGACAAATTGAAGGTTGTACACCAAAGTGTGAAATAGGGCAAATTTTGTACATCATTACTGAAATTTACCGTAAAAATATATGTAAAACGTATTATAATATTAATAAAGGGAATTTATGAAACTGGCCCAATGGAGATGTACATTAACATTTTTAGACTCATTTAGACATATGTTATTAAACTAGACACCTCCAATATATTTTTCCTAAAATACCCTTATTTGCAAAAACCTATCACCTTCTTATTTTTGTTTGATTTTATGGTGAATGTGTTATGTTTGGTTAGAGTTAATATTAATGAGTATAATGTCGATTTTTGAACTTATTTAGGTTGTATTTGTGTGATTTATTGGTTTAGAAGTCGAAATATTTGATTTTGAGTTAATTTGTAATACTTTGTATTTTATGATTTTGCTTCTCATTTTATGGTTTTATTTTGTATTTTATGGTTTTGCTTCTCATTTTATGATTGTGATTCATATTTTATGGGTTTTCTTCTCACTTTATGGTTTTGATTCTCATTTTATGATTTTGTTTTGCATTTTATGGCTTTCCTTATCAATTTTACTTCGTATTTTATGATTTCTCATCTCTTTTTATGGGGTTGCTTCTCATTTTATGGTTTTCCTTCCCAAATTTCCTTTGCATTTTATGAGTTTGCTTCTCATTTTATGATTGAAACCATTCATTTTAGCATCTTCAATTTTCTTCCTTGTTCTTTCTCTAGCTTTAGCTCTCCCCTTCTCTCTCAACTTTTTTGCTCGGGGATGAAATGCACGTTTATGTGAACAAGCTTTACCCTTTTTCCCTATTTTCCATGCATTTAGTTTTGTCAGATCAAAATGGTGCAAGTAATGGAATAAAAATAAACCTTGTTCTTTGGATCATTTTCAAATATAAACTATGTGGTTTAAAAGTTGGCAAATGGGTCCCTTGAGGTTGTTTCCGTTAGCAACCATATTCCAAATTGACTAACGATGTTAAAAACAAAGTCAAAAGTCAAAGGAAAAAGAGTTAATTTGGTCTTTATATTTATTTAGTTTATAAATTACCCCCTTATTATCTAATTATCATAAAAAAAACTCAAAAGAATTACTTATTTGGTTGATTATGGGCTAATATCAAACTCACCATCTCTCTTCTCTCTCTTCCTCTTCAATCTCTCTCTCTCTCTCCTTCAAGTCTAATATTAACAATTACTTATTTGCTTGATTATGGGCTTTATTTTCTTTGAAATGATGAATAGAAAAAAGAGAAATGCATTGATCCAATTGAAATTAATTAATTAATAGATAGAAAACACAGGAAGAAGACATGAATCAATCAAAAGTCGTAGTTGATAAAGTATGTTTGTCTGGTTTAGTAGCAAATAGATGAGCATGTCTCATTAACTCTACTGAATTTGAATTTCCTTACGGATTTTATTTGCTTCACTTTGAATTTTATAACCCTTTTCTGAATTTCGATTCCCTCCTGATTTTTCAACATTAATTCACAACTCAACTTTCTCTGGTAATTTTCCCTATCTCTACCATTACTCTATTTTTTAATTATGTTTAGAAGAAACGACTACGTACTCGTATGCTTTTTGTTCATGATTTTTCAACTTTCTGTTTGGTTGCCGTGAAAATTTAGGAATTGAAGTTTTCAATTATTTCAGGAGGCTTTTCTGATGTTTGAATTATGTTTCTCTTTGTTGTACAACTTCGTTTAATGGTCTGTTTGGTAGCTGCGAAAATATTACCATGAATTCTCTAGTTTTTTAAGTAATGAAAATATGTGCTTATTATGTCTACTCTGAAAAATAGAGCATTTGAGGGTCCTATGTTACGTATGTTGCATTTTTGTGTCCGTTTCCATTTCTATTACCGTTTCCTAGTTAAACTTTTATAGAAATAACATTCTCCGCCATTACTCTATTTTTTAATTCTGTTTAGAAGAAACGACTACCTACTCGTATGCTTTTTGTTCATGATTTTTCAATTTTCTATTTAGTTGCCGTGAAAATTTCGGAATTGAAGTTGTTCAATTGTTTTAGGAGGCTTTCTGATGTTTGAATTATGTTTCTCTTTGTTGTACAACTTCGTTTAATAGTCTATTTGGTAGCTGCGAAAATATTGCCATGAATTCTCTGGTTTTTAAGTAATGCTTATTATGTCTACTCTGAAAACAGAGCATTTGAGGGTCCTATGTTGTGTATGTTGCATTTTCGTGTCCGTTTCCATTTCTATTACCATTTCCTAGCTAAACTTCTATAGAAATAACATTTTAGGGTTTCGATTCCATTTATATCTTTTCTGCATTTGGGGTTGTATGTTGCACATAAACTAAGAGAAAGAGAGAAGAGAGATGGTGAGTTTAAATTTTTATTTTTGTTTTGGAGTTTGTTTGTGATAATTAGACAATAAGGGGTTTAATTTATAAAATAAATAAATATAAAGATCAAATTAACTTTTTTTCCTTTGACTTTTGACTTTTTTTTAACACTGTTAGTTAATTTGGACTGTATTTGCTAATGGAATCAACCTCAATGTATCTATTTGCCAACACATGATCCTAAAATAATGAGCAACTTTGGTTACAAAAATGCTCTAATAATGAAAACTACAAAAATTCCTACTGTGGTCCACAAATCATTATTTTATATATAATTTAGTTTAATTATAAATATTGTCACAAAAATGTTTCAATAATAATCAATTAAATTATTTTTAACATTAAAAAAAAGTTAAACAATGTCGTCAAAAAATGACAACATTGCTTCAAATTTCTAAGTATCTACCATCATTCTAAGGCTTAAAGCACTTTTTGGCCCCTGACATATCCAAAATTTATGCATTTGGCCCCTGACCTATTATTTGGTCATATTTGGCCCCTAACCTATCAAATTAGATAAAATCCAACCCATATTGAAAGAAAAATTAACTCTGTTGGAAAATTAACGACAGTAACCAATACAAAAATGACACATGACACATAAATAAAATTAATTTTCACTCTATCGGAACACTAGAAAAAGTTTTTAGGATTTTTTTACTGTGTAAAATAGTTACTGTTGCCATCTCTAGTTGAAATTTAATTTTATTTATGTGTCATGTGTCGTTTTTGTATTGGTGACTGATGTTAATTTTCCAATAAAGTTAATTTTCCATTCAATATGGGTTGAATTTTATCTAATTTGATAGGTCAATGGCCAAATATGACCAAATAATAGGTCAGGGGCCAAATGCACAAATTTTGGATAGATCATGGGCCAAAAAGTGCTTTAAGCCTCATTCTAATGAATGCCACATCTTGAGAACTACTTCGATAATGAGGAACTACAATGATCTCACAAACCATTATTATATATATATATAATTTAAATGTTGTCACAAAAATATTCCAATAATAATCAATTAAATTATTTTTTATATTAAAAAAATTTAAGCAATGTTGCCAAAAAAATGACAATATTCTTTCAAACTTCCAAGAATCTACCATTATTCCAATAGATGGCACATCCTGAGAATTGCCAAAGTCATTGTCATGTTCTTATTAGGTACTTAATTGATTAATTGTAAAAAGAAAAAAATCATAAAGATTCTTTACTAATATCGATTATTAAGATTTTCATTGTCAGATTTCAAAGATGTATTCTCTTCTATAAAATCATTTTCCTATTGAGCAACAAGAAGTAACTCAAAATAATAATAGAATAAACTAACAAAAGCTTTATAACCAAACCTAATGCTCCATGAAAAACAATTCACAATTATAACCGAACCTACAAAATTTCATTAGAAACGCATTGTAAAAAGTACAAACCATATATAAAAAAAATATAAATAATTATAGACCAAATTAGAAATTATTCATAACCAGTAGTAAATTCAAGTAAAATATATTAACTTTTGCTAACTTGATATTTAGCTTTTGTTGACATTATATATTAAACTATTGATCAACTTGATAATGTTATACACTCAATTATATCATTAATGACATTAAAGATAAAATTACCTTTGTTTGTCAATATAGGGGATATTTTTATACCTTGTTACATAGAATCCAACACCGTATAAAAATAGTTGGGAACCAAAATGTAAAATCATTTATTACTTTCAATTTTAACCAAAACCACAATCATAAAAGTTAAACATTTTATAGATCTATCACATCTTTTATCTTAAAAAATTTACAAATTCGTTAATTAGGGGACTAAATTATATGATAAATGAAAGTACAATGGTAGAGTAAATCCAAAATCGATGAAATTTAGGCAAGTATATGATCCAAAATATAAGTTTTGTCAAATTATTATGCACAAAAGCATTATTATTCAATGATTAGATATCTTATCCAAGTTATCCAACATGTCATATTCTACCGTACACTTTTCTTCTAATAAACATTCTTGAGTTAATGAGCTTTAAGCACTTGCATCATATTTCAAGCTATAACTTTATATTTTTCTTATTCACATTCTTAGACTAGACAAGAAAGTGCACAAATTGAAGAAGGCTTACTTGGAAAAAGACTGAAATTGCTATCGATTGGACAAGGCTTATTTGGAACCATAATACCACGTTCTTCCTTCAGTAACAAAGATAGAGAAAGAATTGAACCCAACAAGAAACTAAGCTTGAAATTTAGTTATTTTCTGCAGCAACTAGAAACTTTTTTTCCACCATGTAGCTTACAAAGAGTAAAAAATAGTGCTCTGCAATATTGCAAGATAAGATTTTAGTTTACTTGATACATTTTTAAAGATAATCATAATTTTGTGCATTACTAATAATCATGTTGACATGAATAACCATGCATTATAATCTAACTCATAAAACCATGTATTAGAATTAATAAATAATTCTCATTACTATAAGAAATTATTTTGACTTTATACTGAGTAGATGTGGGTCTTCAATAAGGACGGATATAGTGGGGGAAATAGGGACACTTACCCCCACCGAGATCTAAAAGTTTTTAAAATCACATGTAGTAGTTTTTGAGATTTGCAAGTTTTCCCCTCCATTGATGTATCTGTTTCTTTCTTGCATAAAGATTGAAGATGATATTGATTTTTTATATTTGTTTTTTAATTATTTTTTTACTTTCTTCTCAACAAAACGACGACGTTCCACTTGACGCTGTTTTGTTAAGGAGAAAGGAAAAATAATGTAAAAACAAATCAAAACTTTAAACAGTAGATTGAAAATCGAATTTCCCCAATCTCTAATTCCTGGGAAAGTGAAAGTCGAAAAATTCCTAAAGATGCAATACTCAAGTCTTCCCCAATCTGAAATCCCTAATTTCCTAAGACACAAAGAGATAATGTTTTTGTATCTATCTCTTTCTCCACAATTAATCCATCAATTGAAGTAGCTTTTGAGACTAAGTTATGGAAGCAAAGATGCTTGTCCTTTTTTTCATTTTTCTTTTATGCCTTTTACTGTTTGTTTTCTCTTTAATGCCTAGCTTCTGGTTTACAAGTTGAGGAGCTGATGTATGCACTTTGAAGCAATTAAAAATTAGGTAGTCCTAGATTCAATCTTATACCCATCTTATCTTTAATGCCTAGCTTCTGATTTACACATCCATTTTGCTTTTGTTAATAAATGGCTTGTTTTTTTTTTGTTCATTTTCTTCTTCTTCTTGATGTTGTTTAACTCATTCCTTAACCAAACTTGGGTTTAGTATACTCTCAAACATTGAGAGTTCTAGTTTATTTTTTCCATTTGGATAATGTACTTCATTTTCTAGCTCATTATTGATAACATCAAACTTTTACTAATTATATAAGGCCTAATACACAAATAACCCCATGAACTTGTCCAAATGTTGCAACTGCCCCCTCCAACTTTCAATTGTAACAACTTACCCCTCAAACTTGTCCAATTGTAACAACTTACCCCTTAAACTTGTCCAATTGTAAAACACAACCCCAAATTGCTGACATGGACTGCAATTGAAGAAACACGTGAAATACAAAATCTGCAACGCTCGTGGAGTATGATAATTAGATTTTTGGCGTAATACGAATCCGGGGAAACTTTTTTACAGTTGCTTCAAATACGGGGTAAAAAAATTTCCAATTTGGGGTTATGTTTTACAATTGGACAAGTTTAAGGGGTAAGTTGTTACAATTGAAAGTTGAGGGGGGCACTTGCAACATTTGGACAAGTTCTGGGGGTTATTTGTGTATTAGGCCTATAATTAATCATTTGTTTTTTAGGAAACTAGTAGTAGTTAATTAGTGATTAAAGTCTAGACATTACTTTTTCATATGATCCAAATGAGGCCAAAGCTAAACATATCATCTAAATCTAATTAACTTGACATTATTTTATCACCCCATCATTAATTACATTGTTATAGTCTTGACAACTAAATCATTAATTATATAAGAAAAATAATTATGAAAGATATTAATTTATGTGAATTTTGATTGTATATTGTAAATGAAATAATTTATTTATATTGTTATTGACTTTTTAAATAAAATTTAGTATTTCATACTACATATATAGTTTACTCTCATTGATTAAAAATCATGATCCGTCTGTAACCATATATAATATTATAGTTTCAACTTGAAATACAATCACATAAGAGAATAAGCAACAAAACTTCATAGTCATCAAATTCTGAAGAACAAAAAAGAAGGTGAAAACAAATTATACAAATCAAAAAGTAGAACGACACAAATGAATTTCATATAAATTCAATTCAACAAATTACATATTAATTTGGATAACAAATTAAAGATAATATAAATCAATTAATCTCAAATTATACATACATTGAACAAAGATATAGAGAGAATTGGTGGCGAATAGAGAAAAAGCGGATGCAGGAAATGATGATGAATCGTTCAGTCATTGATAACTTGCCGGATCCGATTTGATATTCTCTGCCAGAGTTACCTGCAAAACAGAACCGGAGACAGGATCTCCGGGAAAACTCTCCGACGATCAAGTCAGTTTTTGTAAGAAGGTTGGTAATTTGACAATAGTATTGCGGGAAAAATTGTGAGCGCACCTTTTTCCCTCGTTCTTAAGGCCTTTTATAGGTGTTTTTTAGGTAACCGCCGAGGGCGGTTACTCCTTAGTGGGCCACGTTCTGAGGGCGGTTCCCCCTTTTTAGGCCATGTCCCTTTCGTGGCTTTCATGGCATCGAACGTGGTTCTGAGTGGGAGTCTTGATGCTCCGTTTAGGAATTCGGGGCGGTTACTCGCTTCACCCATTTCCGCTTATTCGGGTCCCATTCGGGGCGGTTACTCGCTGCGCCCGCTTCCTTTATTCGGGTCTCATCCGATCTTAGACCATAGGTCTAAGTATGGGTTGGGCCTGCGAAATGAGTATGACCCGATTTAGCCTCGCGGGTCATCACATGCCTCCCCTTTAGTTTGATACAAGAGCCCTTTAGGGTCTGTTCATAGGGGACGCTTCGTTTTCGCTTGTCTATTCAAAATTCAAAAACTTGTGAATTTTTCCTCTTTCGTTATTTCTTTTCCGGCGTCATCTTTTCCGGCGTTGACCTCTTATTTCCGTCATTTCTCTGTGTTGTCTTTCCCATGTAAGTTTTCCTCTTCATAATTTGTACCTCGTTCGGCTTTTTACTTCTGTTTATTTCTTTTCCTCAACATGTCGAACCTCGACCTTGACTTCACACCGTTCGATGAGAGCTACGTCCGCGAGGTTTCTCATGAAGTTGATGAGATGGTTGATGAAGTTTCAACCAGTTCTCATGGGTCTGATTCCCACCCCGCTGACTTCCTCCACCTGGCGAATACAACCGACGAGGGTCTAGGTTTTGACCCTAAGAAGTTGATTCCGCCACCTGTCCCAACCCCCCGTTTGTTACCAAAGAGGGACAGGTCGGGAAGCCTAGTTTGTCGCGAGACCATTGAGGATTTGCGGGTGCAATATCCTTGGCTCCAAGGTCTCGAGACCATCATTCCCGGGGAGGATAGAGGACCGGGCGATTACCCAAAGGGGTATTTCACCATTTTCGTCGCCCAGATTATCTGCGGCTTCACTTATCCGCTGGCGGATGAGATTGCTTCCATCCTCGGCGGTTACAGAATCGCACCTGGGCAGTTACATCCAAATGGATGGGCCGACTTGACCCTGGATAAATTTCTGGCGGATTGTTTGGAGGTTCCTTTCTCGCTTAAAATTTTCTCCAAGCTTCATCATTTCAAGAGTTCGGCGGGGTATTTCACTTTCATCCGCCAGAGCGGATACTATGGTCTTGACGAGAAACTGAACAAGATCCGCGAGTGGGATCGCTCTTACTTTTTTATCAAGTTTAATGAGGGAAATCCGAACTTCCTTCGCCATTGGGGCCGGCCCCATGTGAAGAGTTTGAACTTCGGTTATCCCAGCGAGGAAGAATCCGCCGTGATCAAGTTCCTGAAGAGTACCCCTCCTTTTGTATGGACATATGATCAGGCCTTCCATATGCTAAGGAGCCGAGTAGCGATTGCCTACCGCGAGGGGGATCGCGTGGTCTATATCCCTTATCGCGTTTTTGTACAAGGTACTTTTTATTTCCAAGTTGATGATTTCTTTTAACCCTTTGCAGGGGTGATCCTTTATCTCAAATCGCTGCAGATCGGGAGGCTAAAGCCTTAGCGAGAAGGAAGAAGCGGATGGCGGGAACCGCCTCCGTTGTAGGGGTGGATTCTTCTGGAGGAACGATTCCTTCCATTGAGGCGGCTTCTCCTGTAAGGGCCTCCGTTTCACAAGGTCCCGCTTCTGCCTCCGAGGATCTTCCTTTGACGAGGAAGCGGAAGATAAGTGCAGATACAGAGTCTTCTCGTCCCAAGAAGAAGAACACCTCCGTGTCCCTTACTGTTGGCGGTACACCCGTATCCGCCTCATCCAAAGGAAAGAGCAGTACCCCAATTCATGAGGTATCCTGATCTATTCCCTCTTTCTATATTGCTACTTTTTTCCTCATGAGCTATCTGCTGTTCTCTTGATATTTTTCTTTACGCCTTTGCAGCCAATTCCCGACATCAGCGGATGGTGGACTAGGACCTTTGGCATGGCCGTGAGTTTTTCTTGCAAGGACATTGTCTCTTCCATATGCAATGTCCTCGGGCGGCTTCCCTCTACTTCCCGTGTGCGCGAACAAGTACCGCTCCCTACCGCTGTGGAGGGGATCGAGAAGCGTTCTGTAGAGGTATATTGTTGCTTGTCATTCTCTTTCAAGGATCTTGCGTCCATTGTAACCGCCTATTTCTATTCGCCCTTTTTTATTCGTGAGCCGTCTTATATGCAGATTATCAATTTCGCTGAGGGCATTCTCCGAAGGGATGCCGAGCGAGCCAAGGAGTTAGAAGGTCTTGGTACTGAATTGGCGACTCAGAAGTCGCTTTATGATGATGTCCAAGGGAAGGTGAAGGTCCTAGAAGGCGCCCTTCAGAAGGTTGTGAGCGAGAAGGAGGAGGCTCTTAAATCTCTTCAGGCTAAGTTCGATGAGCTGCGAAAGGCCCTCGATGATCTAGCTGATTCCAAGGAGACATAAAAGAAGAGGGCTGAGGAAATTCTGGCTGAAGACGGTGCCCGCATCTACTGGTATGGGGAGCGGATTCATGCCGCTTATGAGCATGGACATTAGGGTCTCGTACTTAACCGCCCCAAGGTTCCCATCCCTGAAAAGGATTTAACTGAGAGGTGGGACAAGCTGGAAGCCGAGGATGCTGATATGGATGAGGTACTCCTCTTAGATTGGAAGAGTTTTCAGGAATCTCCAATTATCGGCGAGATCCCTACCCAGAATGCGGAAGAAGGGGCACCACAGGACATCTCTCAGCCTGAGCAAGAGGTACCGCCCTCTGAAGCAGTTATTGATTCGAGGGTTGAGGATTCGCTTGAAGTAGATCCGCCCACTAGAGGAGATGAGGGAGTCGCTGGAGGCGAGGAAAGCAATAGGGGTGAAGGAGAGGAAGCCGTAGCATAGTTTAATTTATATTTGGACTTTTTGTATGTAACAAACTGCCCGTATATATTATTTTCTTTCACTTGCCGCTTTGCCTTGCCTATATGTGCGATTATTGTCACTTTATTTTCATGTATGATCCTTGCCTTTTGCCGACTTCATACTTGTAATTCTTCATAGTAATTTTTGCTTTCGCTAGGGTGGCCAAACCCTTTTTGCAATTTTTGAGTACTCGTTTATTCGCTTAATTTTATGCCTTACTCTATTATTTTTCTTTCGAAAATAATATAATCATAAGGTTAATCATAAGGTTTTGCGAGTGATGCGTAATCATGCATCCGCCTTTCTTTAATAGGCAACACATTTATGTGTTTTTTGAGTTTAACCCTAAGGGTTTTGCGAGTGATGCGTAATCATGCATCCGCCTTTCTTTAATAGGCAACACATTTATGTGTTTTTTGAGTTTAACCCTAAGGGTTTTGCGAGTGATGCGTAATCATGCATCCTCCTTTCTTTAATAGGCAATACATTTATGTGTTTTTTGAGTTTAACCCTAAGGGTTTTGCGAGTGATGCGTAATCATGCATCCGCCTTTCTTTAATAGGCAACACATTTATGTAACCTCCGTCATACCATTCGATTGGGGATGGTTTACGGAAGAAAAATGATTTTTGATCCCCATGCTTTCGCAGTATGCTTTGAACTTGGCACAGTTGAACTGGGTGCCATTGTCGGTTATAAGCTTTTGCGGGATTCCAAATCGCATGATAATATTCTCTCGTAAGAACTCGATCATTCGCTCAGGTGTTTGTGCGGTTACTGCCTCTGCTTCTACCCATTTGCTGAAGTGGTCAACTGCGACTATCAAGTACTTCCTTTTCTTTGTCGTTTCTGGGAATGGACCCACTATATCGATTCCCCATGTTGCGAATGGCCACGCCGTCATTATAGCGATTTGTTCGGCTCCGGGAACATGCTTTTCATTCGCATGTATTTGACAATTGTGACATTCCGAAACCATCTTCTGGGAATCTTCCACCACCTTGGGCCAGTAGTATCCCATCAGTTTGACCTTTCTTGCCAACGCCGCCGAAGCTTCGTGCGCGCCACAAATTCCTTCATGTAATTCTCGCAGCACGTAGTCTCCTTCGTTGCGACTAATGCATTTCAACCATGGACATGTGTACGATTTCCGATACAAAGTTCCATCCCGAATTGAGTATTGAGCTGACTGCCCAATTAGCTTTCTGGCTAAGCTCTTATCAACCGGTAAATCTCCCTGCTCCAGATATTGGCGAATGGGCATCCGCCAATCTTCATCGTCTTCCAGTTCTTCGATGACCATAATCTGATCGACCTCGAATGCTGGTGCCGATTTTATTTCCAAATTGCATGCCTTTTGACTCCATGGTTCTCTACTTGCTGGTGCTTTTGCCAATTCGTCAGCCTTTGCATTTTGGCCTCGCGGAACATGCACCATCTCCCAAACGACTCCCTTGTGCGTTAACTCTTGTGTCAATCTGCCGACTACCTGATGGTATTTTACTAGCTCCTCCTGTTTCACCAGATAATTTTTTGTGATCTGGTTTATCATGAGTTTGGAATCGCTGTAGATTACCACTCTTTCTGGGGTGAGTTCATTGAGCAACTTCAATCCGCATATCATTGCTTCATACTCTGCGGCATTATTGGTAGTTTTGAAAGTTAATTTTGCTGCATAGCACAGGCGAATAACCTCCGGGCCCTTGATGATGACTCCCAGCCCAGCTCCATCTGTGTACATGCTCCACTCTTCTTTTTGTGCCTTCGGACATTCATCGTCATCCCAGGTGAATTCGTTCACGAAATCGGCGAGTACTTGGCTCTTTAGCGCTGGTCTCCCTTCATAGCGAATATCGAATTCTCCTAGGCGAATTGACCATTCCATCAACCGGCCGGATGCGTCAGGTTTCTGTAATACCTTTCGCATTGGGATGCCAGTTCTCACAATGATAGTATGCGCCTGAAAGTATGGTTTCAATCTAGCCGCCGTGGTTATCACTGCGAGGGCCATTTTGTCCAACTTCGAATACCGAAGTTCTACATCCTTCAGGACTTTGCTCACGTAGTACACTGGATATTGTTGCCCTTCTTCTTCTCGCACCATCACAGTGCATATCGCCATATTGGTGATGGATACGTAGAGAAATAAATCTTCTCCATCCTCCGGCCTACTCATTAAGGGCGGATAACACAGTAATCGCTTTATCCCCTCGAATGCTTCTTGACAATCCGGCGTCCATTCAAAGGACTTGGATTTTTTGATGGCATTGTAGAAAGGTAGACATCTCCTAGCTGAGCATGATATGAATCGCCCTAATGCCACCAACCGCCCATTTAGTCTCTGTACTTCTCTTATGCTCCTCGGCGTTTTCATCTCCATTACTGCTTTAACCTTCTCGGGATTCGCCTCAACTCCCTTGCCGTTAACAATGAAACCTAGGAACTTTCCCGCTCTTTCTCCGAATGTGCATTTCTCTGGGTTCAATTTGAGGCCATATTTGATTAGCACTTCCAGGATTTCTTTGATATCCTGCGGGTGGTCTTGCATTTTCTTGCTTTTGATGATCATGTCATCAACGTAGATCGAGAAGTTCTCGCCGGATTTGTCTGAAAATATCTTGTTCATCATCCTCTGGTATGTTGCTCCCGCGTTTTTCAATCCAAAGGGCTTCACCTTGAAGCAATAAGTCGTCTGGTGAGTTATGAACGATGTTTTGATTTCATCCGCCTTCTCCATGGGTATCTGATGGTAACTGGATTTCACGTCGGTGAATGATAAAGCTTCATATCCTGCAGTTCCATCTACCAATATATCAATGTTAGGAAGCGGATACATATCCTTCGGACATACCTTGTTCAGATCTTTGAAGTCGACGCACATTCTGTACGTTCCATTTGGCTTTTTGACTAGCACCACATTGGCTAACCACTCCGGATAGGTGACTTCTCAAATTGCATCTGACTTTAGCAAATCCGCCACTGCTTTTTCAATCACCTTTTGCCGCTCAGGAGCATGTCCTCTCTTTTTTTGTCGCACTGGGGTTGCACCTTTGTCTACATTCAAACGATGGGTTGCTACATCTGGACTTATTCCTTCCAGTATTTCATTTAGGGCGGCAAATGCCGACTCACATTGAACCAGCACCTCGGCAATGGCTTTCTTCGTTTCTTCGGGGAGGCCCGTCGCTATTCGCACATTTTTGTCGCTTGAGATGGCGAATAGTTCCGTTTCTCCCAATGCTTCCGCTGGCAACTTCTCCTCTACCCTATCTTCCTCGTCTGGCTTTGGTTCAAGTGACAATGTATAGGCCTGTTGAGATACAAGTTGATCACCTTCAACTATGACTCGCCCTTGGTGTGTTGGTAAATATAATGTTAAATGCTTCATTGAGATGAGCGACTCCGTTTCTGACAGGAATGGGCGTCCCAGAATTATGTTGTAGGCCAATGGGAGATCAACAATTGCGAATTCTAAATCACCTCACCATTTTAGCTTTTTATCGCCCATTTCTGCCTCCAACACCACCTGTCCACTTGTTTGAGAGGATTGACCCCCAAAACCTGTTACATCCATGAATGTATGTTCCACTCGCTCGTCATTAATTCCCAACTTGTTGAATGCAGTCCGAGTAATAACATTACAAGAACTGCCAGTATCAATAAGGACCCGCTTGACGTCCCATCCTTCTACAGCCATTGTAATCACCAAAGCATCCGCATGCGGCTCCGTGATTCGCGCGAATGAGTAATTGAGGGCATCCCCCCTATGAGTGTTGCTTTTTCGTTGTTCACGGCGAGCTCTTTTTGTTGGAGGCTCATAGATCCCGCCGGCTATCACGTTTATCACTCCTTTTTTCTGCTTCTTTTCGGGCCTTGCCTCTTCTTCATGTGGTAACGTTGCTTTCTCGTCACTAGTCTCCTTTCGTACAAATTGATTCAGCTTGCCCCTTTCGATCAGCCTTTCAATCTCCTTCTTCAATTCATAGCAATCGTTCGTGTCGTGGCCGTTCAATCTGTGGAACCTGCAATATTTGTTAGGATGTCGCCCCAAACTGGTTCGACCTTTTACCTCGGGGAACCGCACATCCTTCTTCAGGGGGCTCTTTTCGATCCAAAGTAACACCTCCTGGCGAGTCGTGTTTAATGGTGTCTGATATCCGCCACTTTGAAAGGGGCGATCGCCTCTTCGAACAAAATTACTTTTGGACTGGGTCTGGCGCCGATTGTCCGAAGTGGATCTAGCGGCATCTCTTTCTCGCCGGGTTTGAGCCCTATGTTCCCTGTTGACATCATCCACTTCCATGAATTCCTTTGCTATTTTCATGAGTTCGGCCACTGTGCGCGGCTTGTTGCGGATGATTTCCTCCCGCATACTCCAATCTGTGGTTCCATCTGCCATGATGTTGCGGATGCTCACGATATCCGGGTTTTGCAATCGCACCAGAATATCGTTAAATGCGACAACAAATTCCCTTAGGGAATTATAGTTCCTCTGTTTGATCTCCTTCAGTTGCTTATCCGTCACATCTGCTGCCTTACAGCCCATAAATTTCGCACAGAAATCCCGACTATATTGATGCCAATTGTGAATAGATTCTGTGGGTAAAGATCGAAACCAATCAGATGCGGCTCCGCCCAAAGTTGTCGAGAATAACCTGCAAATGATGCTTTCACTCGCTCCTGCAACATCCATTAGTTCTTTGTAGTTCCTGACATGAGCCTCAGGATCAGAATTTGGATCCCCATAGTATTTAGGTATCGCGGGCGCTTTGATTCTGTGATCTGGAATGAATTCCCGCAACGAAGGGGCAAAAGGTGAATCGCTCTGGAACTCTACTCTCGGCCTTGGCGAGTACCCCATTCGCTCCATCATGCTTCGTAATTGATCTTCCAAGTCAATATCGGGTATTCGCCGGACTTCTTCCATCCGCTGCTGGTGAATTCTGGGTGGCATCCATCCGCCCATCGGTGTTGAGACGTGTGCCTGTTGGGGGACTAACCGCTGTCCCGTTATAGGATCAAAGTTCCATGTGTGCTCTCGCCCAGGAGTCATCAACTCCGAATGTCTGTGAGGAAAAGGTTCCACTTGCTGTAGCGGAAGAGTGCCTTGCACTCCTGGGAACGGTTGGGATAGCTGCCAGGTCGGATGTATCGTCGTAATGAGATCTGGGTGCGAGTAGTTGCTCGGGTAGCTGTGTGGGTTTGTGCGACTACTCTGGCCCACTTGATTTGGCGCCTGAGATGGCTGCGGGAGGGCCGATATGACAGGGATAGTCGGTGATTGTGTTGAGATAACCACAGGTTCTTGAGGAGCAGCCGCCACGGCGGTATTGTGTTCGGCGAGGGCAGTTAGTAAATTAATCATTCGATCTCCAGCCGCCTGGCTCATGTTCGAAGCCAAGACTTGTCCTGCCATCTGCACGAAATCACTATTGGACATTTCCATCTCAGTTTGCACTTGGACTTCCAATAAGGGACTCAATTGTCCCGAAGGACCCGATGAGCTAGGCACCACAGGCTGTGTACTTGCAGGTTGCGAATTCGCAATCCGTGGTCCCCTGGAGTTCATACTGGTTGATCTAGTGGTAACGCCGGTCGTTCGTGATGGTTCTGACATGTTCTTCGTGTACCTTTAACCAAATGTTGGTAAAAAAGGTCCACGCTCACCGCACCAATGATAACTTGCCGGATCCGATTTGATATTCTCTGCCAGAGTTACCTGCAAAACAGAACCGGAGACAGGATCTCCGGGAAAACTCTCCGACGATCAAGTCAGTTTTTGTAAGAAGGTTGGTAATTTGACAATAGTATTGCGGGGAAAATTGTGAGCGTACCTTTTTCCCTCGTTCTTAAGGCCTTTTATAGGTGTTTTTTAGGTAACCGCCGAGGGCGGTTACTCCTTAGTGGGCCACGTTCTGAGGGCGGTTCCCCCTTTTTAGGCCATGTCCCTTTCGTGGCTTTCATGGCATCGAATGTGGTTCTGAGTGGGAGTCTTGATGCTCCGTTTAGGAATTCGGGGCGGTTACTCGCTTCACCCGTTTCCGCTTATTCGGGTCCCATTCGGGGCGGTTACTCGCTGCGCCCGCTTCCTTTATTCGGGTCTCATCCGATCTTAGACCATAGGTCTAAGTATGGGCTGGGCCTGCGAAATGAGTATGACCTGGTTTAGCCTCGCGGGTCATCAAAGCCTTCTTTAAAAAGAAAAGAACATGAAAAAAGAGTGTTAATAGTGCGAATAATTAAGAATTGCACATAGTATATATATGCAAAATTAAAGCAAAAATAGTAGTATCACATGATAATTAATCAAAACAACCTATTGATACCCAGAATTAGAGAAACTTCAAAACAAGTAGCATACATATACTTTTATAGATTCGATTATGAGACATTGACGTAAAAATTCAAACAACAGTTTAGCACCATGTTGAGCATAACAAAACAAGAAACCTAGTTTAGAATTACAAAAAAGATAAAATAATACCAAATTTTACACAAGTCCCAACAAGTTTAATATCGAATGCATTAATAAATATGTTGTCATAGAAAAATTGACAATTGTAAGGATTCAGAAATTCACCAAATAGATTGTGAGAACAACAGAAAACTAAATATGTAGTTCCTTGTTTGTTTACAAATCAACACAACTAAAAACTAACCTTGCAAAAGTTTGTATTTCAGAAACTTATTCATAACCTTTTTCATCAGTAGGCTAGTGTTAGAAATTTTCCTAAACAATACACAAGAAAAAAGTAAGTACAACTTACACGTATGCTAAGAAAAATGGGACAAGTATTTTGCCTTGGTAGGCATAATAAAAAAAATGAACTAGAAATGATATTCCCATTGAAACTAGCAAATTATATAGAAAGACTTTTGTATCTTTATATCTATAAGAGTTATTAGTACTTAAATTTCAGTTTATAGTCATCAACAATAGCAATGATAACACAAATATTAAGACATATATGTACTACAAAAAAAAACTTTTAGTGACGATATATTTTCATTGTATCAGCAAATTTAACAATATCTACATTTTTAGGGACAATTTTTAATAATCAACATAAAAGTATTGTAATTGCTATGATTGAGGGATTTTTTTTTTCTAAAGATGTTTTCTACTCGTGGTCTGAACCGTGTCTAGTATTAGTTTTCAAACATTTAGAGCATCTCCAAGAGACTCTTAGTGCACTCTCTAAAAATAATATAAATAATTGACTCTTAGTGATTTAAGAGTGACTAAGACATATCATCTCCAACAATACTCCTTATATTCACTCATTATTTATTATTTTATCATTAAAATTATTAATTGTTGTTATATTTACCAATAGTATTAGGAGAGAGACTCTTCAATAATAAATTATTAATAAAAAATGAATTAAGAGACACTAAGAGGTGGAGAGAGACTCTCTATTAATAGAGAGGATTGAGAGACTCTTAGTGATTTGAGGAGCCACTAAGAGGCTGTTGGAGCTGATTTTTCATTCTCCCTCCTCAAATTTTAACTTAAGAGCTAACTTAAGAGGCTGTTGGAGATGCTCTTAGAGCAACTCTAATAAAAAGTTCTCTAAATATTATGAGAACTTAACACATCGTCCAAAAATAATGAACAACTTTTGTTAAAAAAATGCCCTAATAATGAGCAACTCCAAAAGTTGCCACTATAGTCCGACAAATCATTATTTTATATATAATTTATTTTAATGATAAATATTCTTACAAAATTTTCCAATAGTAATAAATTAAATCACTTTTTATATTAAAAAAAGTTAAGAAATGTTGTCAAAAAATGACAACGTTGCTTCAAAATTCCAAGCACCCATCATCATTCCAATAGATGACACATCTTGAGAATTATCAAAGTCATTATCACTTCACCAAACACTTAATCAAACACCTTTTATTGGATTTAATCTTACAAGAAAGGAGTTACTAACTGAAAAAAAGATCGTTAATACATTCCTGTCACAATATTATAATATTACTGAAGAATAGTTTCTCTTGCTTTAATTTTTAAGGTTAGTATTTATATTTTAGAGAAGAAACTAAATTCTTAGTTAATAATGCTAAAAAATTTATTTTTTGAGATTATAATCTCAATATGAGGCCGGAAACAGGTTATAACCATATACTATCATTCAAAAAATATCAATACAATTAACAAAAATCTATCTAGGGAGTACAATCAACAACTATGCCATCATCTTAGCACTAATATTGTCAAAAATTAGAAATCTAACATGTTCAAGAATGTCATAAAAAATCAACCTTAGATTGTTTGTTCAAGAAAGTGTGCTGCTCAAAGTGACTATAATCACACAGTAACTTCATCACATAATCAACAATATCATCATTCTACAACTTCATTTTGGTTGCTACCCAAAACAGTTTGAAATGTTCATTGGTTACTAACTTAACACTGAAACGACAATATACACAAATGCACCATGTAAGATCATTCTTACAAGATCGGGTCCAAATCGAGAACTATAATGGAAAACTGATATTTGTATCTCACACTCTACATAATTATCCATGACACATAACTAATAGCGAATAACAAGAATAGTAACCAATATCCATATCTCACACTCTCGAAAATACATATAGAAATATCATAATGGGTATCAGAACTATAATAAACAACTACCAGCAAATGGTCTGCCAAAATCTTATTGTCAACAAAAGCTCGAATATGCAAGTTTAGTTAAGATGTTAATTAATAATTAATTAATCTCACTCTTCTGTATGCATATATACTAATGGTTTTATCTGTTTTTGAAAACTTGCTATGTTTCTTTGCACAATATATGACCTATAATATGAGAACACCAATTTTCCTTGTTAATTCACCTTATGATTCGGGGCAGGTTAGGTTAATTATCAAACTATATTTCCTTAATTTTTGCTAATTGACAATCTATTTCATCATAATATAATATAGGAAAAAATATGAAAAAAATGCATCTGGTTTGCCTAATTTGCAAACAGAGGTCTGTGGTTTAAAATTTTATAAATAAAGGGTTGTGGTATATTTTATTTACAAAACAAAGTATTATAATTACATAGTTAAGTTCTGATTACAACCAAAGACATTTTTCTCTTGAAAAAATTATTCTTACATACCAGCAAAACACAACCCCGAAAAAAACAACTTCCTTAATCGAGACAATAAATAAAATGGTGGAATTTTACGTTTTTTTTACTAATCTGACAGTTTATGAACTAAACTGATATTTAAGTTCATTTTACATCGTTGCAATTTTATCTTGGGATATGTGTTTTGTCAATATATAAATATAATTGAAAAAATTAAAAAAATGCTCTCGATTGTCATCAATTACTTAAAAGTTTAATTTTAAATACTTTGTTTTGTAAAAAGAGCATGTCACGTACCTCTATTTGTAAAATTCTAAACCACAGACCTCTATTTGCAAATAAGACAAACCACGGGTATTTTTCGTACTTTGCACTATAATATATTAATTAAATTTTAAATGTCATATTTTGGCACAAACCACTATGGATCAAACAAATGTGTGGAATGTTGCAGATTTGACACAATCAAATACACACTTGACCAACTAACGGCTGTTCAAGGTCATCACATTAATTACATAGTAACATCATCTATATAATTTACTGGCGATTTAGTGACGATTTTAATAACCATCATAAAAGTGGGGTAAATTATATACGTGGTGTACAACCTTTATATATTTTCACACTTTGGTGTACAACCTTCAATTTTGCACACTAAAATGTACAACCTTTTGGTGACATCTCACTAAAGTGTACAGCATGTAATTGTGACCGATCAACCCGAAGTCAACACGCCACCTCAGTAATTTAACTTTTCTAAAAATAAAAAATTAACCCAATAAATATAAAATTACTTTTATACCATTTATAAAATCATCTTCTTCAACATCCACCCTTATTTTCTGTCTACTCCATTTTCAAAAATTATTTCTCTCTCTTCAACCTTCATACTTGTTTTCTTTATACTCCATTTTCAAAAATTATTTTTCTCTCTAACTCTCATTCTCTCTCTAACTCTCATCTCTCTTTTATTTTCTCTCCCATCTCTCTTATCACTTCTCTCTCTAACTCTTCCATCTCTCTCTAATTCTCCCTAAAAACATCCTAAATTAATGAGCAACTAACATTAAATAATGCCCCAATAATGAGCAACTACATAAGTTGCCACTATGGCCCCATAAATTATATTTTATATATAATTTATTAGGTTACTTTTATATTTGAAAAAAAGTTAAGCAATGTTACCAAAAAATGACAACATTGCTTCAAATTTTCAAGCACCCACCATCATTCCAATAAATGACATCTTGGAGAATTGCTTTGATAGTGAACAATTACAAAAGTTGACTGATGAGAAAATACCTTAGGCTATATTATCATATACTCGAAGCAAGCTCTACAACTAAGGGATAAATGTGCCTCGTCGTTATTAAGTAATAAATCTGGTTAAGTCTAAGTATCGAATCCACGTGATTTATACCCACAAGTATTAAGCTACTCGATTCTACATGTTATTTAGGTGGTGAATACTTTAGATTGGTTTGGTTAACAACTATAAACTACTCATAAACTATATGTGAGACGGTTTTCATGCGTTCAAGCCCTTATGGGATGATACAGGTGGCGTTGAGTTATAACATGTAATAAACAATATTTCAGAATATATACGAGTAACAATTTACTCTTGTAAAGACAATTATATGTAAGTTGGCCAACTCTGTGAAGTTCTTAGATCCTGGTTCCCTCTTGAGGTGACTCTAATTCTATAGGTTCAGAAAATAGGGCCTGTAAGTTCCGTGATTTGTCAATTCCTACGGTTTTCAGGTTGTCAATTCCGGTAAGGCAACACCTATGTGAATCCTAATGGATTTCGGAGTTTGTAATCAACCTATACAATAATCAATTATAAGAATCAAAGCAAGGAATAAACATCAACAAGTATAGTGAAACTGAAAATCGTAAATCATATATTATAATTATGGAAAACGTTAAAGAGAAATACAACCGAATCTACCATGCAAGAAGAGTACAAACTAGTTAACAAGGTAAAAGGGAAGAAGAATAAGCCCTTAGAACTAGCTAAACCAAACTCAAGGCCGTCGTTTTGGATTTGGAGGTGGAACTCTCAAGTTTGGGGAATGAGGATGGAACGTAACTTCATTGGGATTACATGAAAAACTAAATGCCTAATTGGGTGCCAAGAACCCATATTTATACAAAGATCAAGCTCGGGGCATAATCATAATTACATTTATCTTTTGATCGTTCACACTTCAAGTTGCTGAAATTGGTGCCACACGGCGTGTGGCATTGTCACACGCCGTGTGGACTTGCTCCTAGCCAGACCAGGGCATAAATTTTCCCCTCAAACACTGAGTGGTACTCGTGTCAAGCATCCCACACACCGTGTAGGACAGCCACACACTGTGTGGGGGGTCAATTTGACTAGGGACAACTAACTCAAATGTCTTCATTGACTGACGAAACTCGGTCGATCTTGTCCCCTTCACACCCACACACCTTGTTGACTTCCCACATGTCGTGTGGGGACTCTGGAAGAGTAATTTCTTGCTTTCACATGGCATGTGGTGCGTCTCTTCTATGCTTTTCGTTTGTCTTTTGCATCTTGCATGCGTTCCTTAAGCCTATAAAATACAATTATTGAACCTAAAATTACTTTATTTATTTATTTTATTTAAAACGAAACGAGATTCAAAATAGCTAAAATTAATTAAAAGTACATGTTTTTATTACTTCTCATTGATTTATTGAAATATACGTGAAATTAAACTATGAACTTAATTATTTAGCTCAAGAATAAACTCTAAATTATCATAAAAGATAGGGATAAAACGTCCCTATCAACCTCATTGAAATTTAAAGCTTTACTTTTCCTCAAGTAAACATAGTCGAAGGACGAAGGATTGAGACGTTGAAAAACAAACCTTTTCTTGATTTGACTAGGTATATGATTTCGAAACCAAGATTTTATGAGGAGGTTTTAATAAGCACTCGTGTGAACGAAATAATTACCAAATTCATGTTTTGAAATTTCATTGATTAAACTTAATAGGCAATATTAATAGAAATTGATTATTTATGGAAAACTCGATTACACCTCGGAAAGGTATTTCACTCAATCAAACAAATTTTTGAATGGTTGAGTGTTTACTCTCTTCTTTGTACTTACCCGAGATCACACTGAGTTTGCAAGTTTATCTGAGTCTTTCCATCTTGTTACGGTTGAAGCAATATTAAAAATGATCTCGGATTGGGGTTGTAATTAATGTGGTTAAGGCTTTTAGAGACGGGTTAGAGATCAACCGTGAGACATAAGTTTGAGCACTAATTATGATTTGCATCCAGATCATTGGTTCTCTAACAATTAGGGAGATAATAAACTGAAAGTCCTCGAAAGAGGTTGAAAATGCTTGAAACTCTCTTTCTATATATTTTTTTATTTCTCGAGAGTGACACAAAAACTATTTCAATAGCAGTTTTGTACTTCTTGCTAGTAATTTGAATTTTTAAGCGATTGATGCAATTGTTTTGATTTTTCCTGATGCTCAAACAAGGAAAAAAGATGAGTTATATGCTAATGGATTAAGAAAGAGAATTGGTTAATGGGCTCAAAGTTGGTTTTTTAATGATTATGAAAAACAAGAAACAAATAAAAAAGAATTATTCTAATTGAGATCATTTTATATCTATCGTTCTTATACCGAAATAGACGTACTTAACTCGATATTTAGTGCAAACTATATGACTCAAATAAAACAAAAGCTCTCAAAATTGTGAAGGAAGGCAATTAAGGTGAATTGCGTCGGAGATGCTCTAAACTTGTATAAAAAAACTTGATTGGTCCACTGAGTGTGTGAAGTGTTTCATTGGTCCACTGAACCTGCTTACAATTACCTATCAACTACCTGAATTTGTATAAAGTGTCATATTGGTTCCTAAATTTGCTTACATTCATCTATTGGTCCGCTGAACTTTTTAAATTAATATTTACATTTAATACCCAAATAATCAAATGGACTCTAATATGGGTTAGACTTACCTTTTTGGAGCTTTGATTAATCTTGAGTAGGCAAAAAAAAACATAAAAACTCTTGTTGATTTTTGACTTTTTCTGTCATGTTCAATTTTTTTTGACGTGTTAATAATTTAGATCGTGTTTATTAACAACGTGAATGAGTGTTTGATATTCTATTGGGATAGAGATACATATAAATGTTGGGATAAGGATAATGATTGTTGGAAAAATTTGAATAAAATTATATATTAATTTTAATACCAACAAACACCTCCTTTCATGAACAGTCGTGTCCGTCGTGAACAGTCGTATTCGTACATAAAAAGTCATGTCTGTCCGTGTACAGTCGTATTCATTCGTGAAAAGACATATCCTTTCAAGTTCTATTTATATAGAATGGATTGTCAAATTCACATACGGTTAGAAAAATTATTCTTTGGAATTGTTCCTGCTCTCTGTCTGTTCATATTGTTCCTGTTTTCCTACTTTGGTGATAACTAGGCTACACACGGTTTGAGTTCGCTTGCGTAATCTGTTGTATCCTGGGAGACGATCGTCAATAGCGACGACATCTGTCTTAAGAAAACTGCTAATACAGGCCTCAGATTTGTCTAACTCCATACTTTTGATTTTCTATTTACTGTTAATATATTTGTTTGTGTTCCTTTTGTTTTTTGGTTAATCACATCTAACATTTTAAGGCATATGTAATCGTTTGTCTAACATTCTTAAGACAGAATTACGTTTGTCTAACATTCTTAAGACAAATTATCAATTGTTTGCTGATTTTCCAAAGAACATATACAGAAATATTGTTTGGAACGAATCTTAATTTATTCGGGAGTGTTGACAGAAATACGTGCTCTGAACGATCAAAAGCTAAGTATTCAAGGTTTTATTTTATTATCAGCAAACTAAAATTATACTTATATACGTTTGCTGTTAAGTAAAATGCTATTAATAAAACTAACAACATATGATTTGTTGTTATTTAGTTACCATTATCCACAATAAATCAAGAAGAAATTTGATATTCAGATTTCGGAAATTGACAACATGTGATAAGTGGAGAATGAACCTTCTTGGTGAAGAACATTCTGTTATATGGGTGATGCTTGGAAAAAAGCCATGAAAGCACATCAAATCAAATTGAATATTAAATATATACAGGTTTGCAATATGAATTATACTCATATTGAGTACACTCTTATCACTGGTTATGCTTTTGTTGTGATATTTAATATGATCATTTAATTGCATATGGTTATTTTTAATGTTAATGCATTAGGCGATGGTGCATTCTATATATATATTTTTTTTTCAAAAGTCTATGGTCTTGAATTCATTAAGAATGAATTAAGAGAATGGTGGAAGAAAGATGTAATGCAATGTTAATCTCTCTAATGCGTTCAGCATTAATGGAGAACCTGGATATTTGTATCCCTACTCAGGTAAGGGAACATTCTGATGGTGGAACCAGGGGACAAATGTGTTAGCTAAAAGAAAATCGAATGTACAGGAGGAAATATTTTGATATTTGTAATGTTATTTTTTATTTGTTTTCTTTTGATCCCTGCAACTTTCGTAGTTGTTTTGACGAACAGGCATATGGTAATAATCAATTATCTTGACGAACAGAGTATAATTGGAATATTATACTGGGACAGATTGAAGGACAATTTTACATTAATAGTTTATATTTTTGTTCATTATTAGTTATGTATCTGTCTGTTTAAACAGAATATAATTTTCTGATTCTAACTTGGCTTGTTTGGAATTTCAGGAAGATAAAGTTGTTAATTATGTATGGTTTCTGTTTGTTTAAACGGATTAATTGCCTTTTGGCATGTGTTGGTACATGTACGTTAATTGAAGATGAATCCGGTTTTTAAGAACACGGTTACTTCAAAGGTGTTAGGCCTACTTGGACTAGTGGCAACGATAGTCTAGAAAAATTCATTAGTGTGAATTTTAAAGACTTTGTGATAAAAGAAAATATATTTTCTTTAGATATGATAATGATATGCGAAAATTCCATATTTGATATTCTCGCGCGTAAGGGTGGATTTACATTAGAAATGTGAAATATCATAAATTGACAAATCTGAGCAGTAATGTTATCTAACCGAGTTAGACGCTGGTAGATGAACATTAGTTGGCTAGATTTAATTTATGAAAGTCACTAAAATGTAGAAATCAAATTGCCTTAAAATAAGTATGTCATAATGATGGAATCGAAGAAAAATATCATATCAATTGGTGAATATACGGTATAAAAAGCTTCCGAATGATGAACTCGGATAGAAAAGCTTCCGTGTGATAACACCATTAGTCAATTGATCTCAACGAGTGTCATCCTTATTGATTTTGTAGAATCAAAGGATAACACAGCGGATCCGCTAACCTAGAGGTTAAACCGAGATCAAATTGAAAAATCATCGAAAGGAATGAGACTAAAGCCCATAGAGAAGAGGCGTTATGTGAAGGAAAACCTTAGTTGACTGGAGATCCCAAGATCTAGGTTCAAAGGGACAACCTAATTGCATAAACCTTGTGCGTTCACTGTGGGGGTTAAACCCTCGTCCATTCCTAGATGTAAACAGTGACACCAACGGAAAAATGTTAAGCTATATGCTTTTAATGATACATTGTGCGTCAGTATTTTGAGCAAATAAATCACCTATGTCAGAGTAAAGTGGGGTCGCTTCGATGGAGACTAGTGTGGGGCGTAGTTCTTTTAAACTCTTGCAGAACCAGGCGATGTTCATGACCATAACGAACATAACCATGAGAACCATACCATGTTATGTTGATATATGTGTGGGGTATATCATCGTTTACAAAAACGGCAGAATAGTTCAAAGACATCGCGTCTACTAGTCAGCTAGTAAAGTAAATATACTTTCACAAGGAAAGGTTCAAGGCACATTAGCTACCTATCCTATGCAGATATCTTATGTAGAAAGTTATCACCACGTCCTAATCGTCTCGTTTTTAATTTTATTCATGTGGGGGATTGTTGGAAAAATTTGAATAAAATTATATATTAATTTTAATACCAACAAACACCTCCTTTCATGAACAGTTGTGTCCGTCGTGAACAGTCGTATTCGTATATAAACAGTCATGTCTGTCCGTGTACAGTCATATTCGTTCGTGAAAAGACATATCCTTTCAAGTTCTATTTATATAAAATGGATTGTCAAATTCACATACGGTTAGAAAAATTATTCTTTGGAATTGTTCCTACTCTCTGTCTGTTTATATTGTTCATGTTTTCCTACTCTGGTGATAACTAGGCTACACACGGTTTGAGTTCGCTTGCATAATCTATTGTATCCTGGGAGACGATCGTCAATAGCGACGACATCTGTCTTAAGGAAACTGCTAATACAGGCCTCAGATTTATCTAACTCCATACTTTTGATTTTCTATTTACTGTTAATATTTTTTTTTGTGTTCCTTTTGTTTTTTGGTTAATCACATCTAACATTTTAAGGCAGACATAATCGTTTGTCTAACATTCTTAAGACAGAATTACGTTTGTCTAACAATGATAAATGGGTGTGATACTGATAAAAATATGATAGTTGAGAATAATTATTCTATCTTTGGTATCCTATCCTATCTTATTTATCCCTCATATCAATGCACAAGTTTTTAAATGATTAAACGACATTTATATAAAAAAAGGAGTAAGGTACGAAAATAGGACTAAGGTTTTTGGAAAAGTACCAATTTAGCCCCACGTTCAAAATAGCACTAATATAGGCTTAATGTTTACAACATAACATCAATCTATATATAATATAAAACAGTAACGATTGAGTTGAGATGTGACTTCCTCATTTTTTACTGATAAAAAATATAATATAAAATATAATATATTAACTTTAGTTATATTATTATATTTATTTATAAAAAGATTATTTTATCCGTACTATATCTAAGAGTTCTTTAGAATTTAAATTAATCCCTAAAATCTCTCTAATTCTCTGCATATCTATATCTATATATAATATAAAACAGTAACGATGGAGCTGAGGTGTCACTTCCTCCTTTTTTACTGATAAAAAATATAATATAAAATATAATATATTAACTTTAGTTATATTATTATATTTATTTATAAAAAAGTTATTTTATTCGTACTATATCTAAGAGTTTTATAGAATTTAAATTAATCCCTAAAATCTCTCTAATTCTCCGCATATCTATATCTAAAAGTTCTACATAATTTAAAATAATCTATAAAATCTTTCTAATTTTCTGCATATTTATATATAATATAAAATAGTAACGATGGAGTTGAGCTGTCACTTCCTCCTTTTTTTACTCATAAAAAAACATAATATAATATATAATATATTAATTTTAATTATATTATTATATTTATCTATAAAAAAGATTATTTAAGGTAAATGTGAAAATAAAATAAAAATATTTAATTTATATAGCACCTTTATATCATTAATTGTAATTATTAGATTATATTTTTGTTAATATTTATATGTTAAGATGAAGCCGTGCATCGCACGGGTCAAAAACTAGTTTAGGCTTAACATTTACAACATAACATCAATTTAGGAATTACTTACAGAACGTGACACGTCATCCGTCAACGCTACGTTACATAAGGTACCAAAATAGGCCTAAGGTTGGTAGAAAGTATCAATTTAGGTCTCACGTACAAAATAGCACCAATATAAACTTAACGTTTACAAAATAATACGAATTTAAGCTTAACGTTTATAAAATATATCAAATTTAAGCTGTGTCAAAAATATATTTTTATTTTTCTAGCATGGTACAAATTAAGGAACTGATATAAGACATCTTGGATTTTGTGTGGCTGTATTGTAACATTTTGGATGAGTTATTAGTTGACAATTGATATTTTGTGTGCCAATATAGTCATATATCAATATCATTTTAATTAGTATTCGAAATTTCATGGATATTCAATTACTTTTAGTTTGCATATATTACATGAGCCCATGAAATTTAGGAGTCATGGAATCATTGATAAACAACAAATATAAAATCTTAATGGGCAAGAATAATAATTAATTGTATTATAATAAATAAAAAATAGAACTAAATAAAAAAATAACATATAAAATTAATAGAAAAAGAATATAGTATGATTAACTTTGAGGTTTAACTTAAATTGGATATATTTTTATAAACGTTAAGTTTAAATTCGTATTATTTTGTAAACGTTATGCCTATATATATATTTCTTCAAAAAAGAGAGAGCCTATATTGATGCTATTTTGTACGTGAGGCCTAAATTGATACTTTCTACAAACCTTAAGCTTATTTTGGTACCTTATGTGACGTGGCGCTGAGTTGACAGACTTAACGGATGACGTGTCACGTTCTGTTAGTAATTCTTAAATTGATGCTATGTTGTAAACATTAAGCCTAAATTGATGTCATGTTGTAAACGTTAATCCTATATTAATGCTATTTTGACCGTAAAGATTAAATTGGTACTTTTTCAAAAACTTTAAACCCATTTTATTACCTTATCCTATAAAAAAAATAAAACATATTTTCTTTTTATTTTTTTTACTTTATCCAAATAATAATTTGAGAAAATCAAGAAACTAGTATAATACATAAATTATGTAGCCAAAAAGTTTAACCAATTCTCAACTCTATGTATGCAATGCAATGCAATTTATTTAAAGTAAGTAAATCGGTTCAACCTCATTAATTAATTAAAGCTCTAAAGCTCTAATTATTAATCCTCTTTTATTCGTTTGTGAGACCCCACATGCTTTAATAAACACAGTTTACACAGCTACTCATTTCATTAGTTTGGATTCCTCCCTCTTCGCCCGTGTTCTCTCTGTCACTAACCGAAGACGCCGTGGTTTGTCTTTTGCCGGCCTCCGGAGACAGCGAAAGCGACAGATAACTCACACTATAATAAAGGGAATCTGATAGGTACATTTTGTTTTTATTTGTATTTATGTAATGCTTTCTTCTTTCTTTATTCATTTTTCCCCCTCTAGTGTTGTTTTTTCTTTTGAATTTTTTATTGGAGTTAGAGAACTAGTTTTTTTTAGATCTCTCGATGTTTACTGTTTCTTTGTTTTGGTTCATTGACATTGTTGTTGCTGTCATGTTCACTCTGTTCATGGCTGCTGCTTTTTCTGGTTCGGTTGCTTACTAACTGGCAGTTTCATCTAGGGTTTCGGATATTAAAACATTGTTTTCAGGTAATGCTGAGATCGGAAACATTTCTTATTCTCTGATTCAAGCTAGTTTTGGCTCGCAATTCAATGTATTGAGTCATGCTGGTTTTACTGTTTTGGGCAAGATGAAAAACACTGTTGATTTAATGAGTGCACTATTTTTATTCTGGGTTGGGTGTTCAACTGCAGAGGTTGTGTTTTTTCAATTTGGCGAGGGTTTTAGTTTTAAATTTATGTTTAGCATACTGTGTTACCAATTGCTCAATGCTTTGATGCATTTTTACTTTGACAGACTACTTTGTGGTGTTAATCTTGAATGTACATGCTATACAAGTTTTTGACTGTTATTGAAATTATTTTCTGTTATAATTCATGCAGTATAAAACATTCTTATAGTGAAATGGGAAGGTCTCCAGCTAAATGGATCAAGTCTGTTATTCTTCGCAAGAAGTCACCAAAGTCTAAGTTGTCGGAAGGAAATGATGTTTTGGTAAGATTCTTATATCACTGTGACTCTTTTTCTTCACTGCATTACAGCTTTTTGTTGTTCTAATCCAGTGATCTAGTAAAACGGTAGTTGTTGTGATAAGAAATACACCGTAAGTTGCAAAATTACTTGAGAAGGAGATATAAATTTACCAAAAGCTCTTTACGTTGAAGTATGTTTGGTCCGTCTTATGAGACTCCTAGTTTATCTTCATTGATCCTCTCTTTATGCCTTCTTATTATATGAACTCACCTGCATATAAAAGAAATGATGCACGTATGCATTAACTACCAAATGAGAAAAAAGAGATAACTTGGCAAGGTTTCCAGTCTTAAAGTTCACTTACCCTTTATCTTATGGTCAAAATCTCCAAATGTGATTGTTTCTTCATAAAGCTTTAGGCCTCATCTTATGAACCCATAATATAGTTTTCTGGACAAAAATGACTTCATAATACTTCTACATCTGCTACCCAATTGTGAATGAGCTGGTAATAGATGTGTTTAGACTTTAGACTTTAGACTTGTCTAGTGTATTACGGCCAGTAAGCAGAGCATATTGTAGGACTGACATAAATGAGTTGCAAGAAAGTGTGAGGACAACCAATATCTGTGCAGACACCCTTTGGTTTTGGTAATAGCAGAAATAATCTTTGAGTAATGTGAACTCCATGGTCTTTCATAAATGCATAAGTTGTGTGATCCTGCCTTAAAAAATTTAGATAATTTATTGTAATCTTTAATGGGGAATGTAAACAAACTAAAAGATGATTTGATTTACATTGGAATTTTCAAGGATATGCTGTCTGTTCATTTTTCATTTATTTTTGTTTCTGAAATTAACATAATCCATGCAGACATGTTACTTAGGTGAATCTATGTGCTGTGTAAATTGTATAACTTGAGAATTGCAATGTCCTGATCAGTATATAATTCTTCATTTAAGAAACCCACCACCAACAAAGGAGAGTTATTGGTTGCTTCTGAAGCACCTGTATCTGGTACTACTACTGATCATTCCTTGATTTCACAACTGGCTCCTGCGGTTGGTGCTAGAAGTGTTGTCAATCGGGAACATGGAGAAGCTGCTAATGCACCAAGTGAAGGACTTGCTTCTTCATGTGCAAAGGCATCCGAGAATGGTGAAGGGATTGTGAATTCAGGTGTACAAGACGATGCTGACAGAATCAGGCTTCAAACAGCTGCCACAAAGGCACAGTCATCTTTTAGGGGTTATCAGGTAAATTTCTTTCCTAGTGTTACATCTGGCAGAAGAACTTTGAGTCTCTGTTTATTTTGTATTTTCCATCAAATAGATGGGTATGCAAATCTTTTTCACTTCTCTCAGTTACCTCCTACTGTTATGATCCACTAAAATTATTCTTGTGTTGCCATCAATGGTCTTTCTTCAGTGGTTGCTTATTTAGTTCAAATCCTTTTGCCAACTTGATTTTGTATTATAAAATCCTGTCTTTACCAGCTTGGAGAAAACCTTAGAATTCAATTCTGAGTTGATAGAATAAAATATTTATATGTTGATTTCTAGGTTTATTTATGCCACTAAAATCCTTGACCAAATAGAAATCCTAAAGAATATAATATAGGGAACCTAAAACTATTCCTAATTAATTTAAATATTTGAATTTATTAAGAAAAAACTGAAAACAATGAAAACATAGAAATACTAAATTATGTACAAAACAATTCATACCGTGGTTCAATATTACAGATCTGTCTCTGCGTCATTCTCCTTGGGTTGGAAAAACAGTTGGCTCCTTTGAGTGAACCCTGGTGTATTCCTCATATATGGTTGGATCAATTTGTGTCAGTTCTTCTTCAGAGATACATGTGCTACCATTTGCTGCTTTACCTAGCCATTTTACCAAAAATCATCTATATGGATTGTCTCGTCTAGACTGAACTTCCTGACATCTAATCTAACACATAAGTAATATCAGCTTGTGCAATATGCAGCTGCTGTATTTGATCTTCTATAGGAGATGGAGCCCTATCAAGTCCATGAAAAGGATATAAAATTGAAATATTAAAGATTGGACTACTTTGGAACTCAGCTGGTAGGTCAATCAAATGGGCATTTGAAATGATTTTGCACAACACCCTACAAGGTCCAAACCTCCTAGATTTCAGCTTGTGATATGTTCCTTTACGAAAGCATTCACGCCCAAGTGCTTGATCACCTTCATTAAATTCTTTGTACATGGAAAAGTTAATTTGCAGTAAAAGAGTGTGCTGCATTGCTAACCTTGAAAAATAGCATTCATTTCTTTGGGTATATGCCAACTGCATGTTCGCATCATAAGGTGGAAAATTCTGCTTTTGGGTCTATTGCTCATATGTACTGATGCCAGTTTGTTGTTTTTGAAGGCTCGTCGTGCATTTAAAAAACATAAGAGCAGCATTATAAGGCTGCAAGCCCTTGTTCGTGGTCACTTGGTTAGAAGACAAGCTGTTACCACTTTATGTTGTGTGCGAGCAGTTATTAAAATTCAGGCGCTGGCCCGTGGTCAAAAGGTTAGACGTTCTGCTGTTGGGATTGAAGTGCAGAATGCATGCAATCAGGGAAAAATTCAGGTGATTGATGAACTTAAAGGCCCTCTTTTAGTATTTGTGATTTATATTTTCATAATTTTTTTAATAACCTTTCATTTTTTCTTAGATCTGGATCAAAAATTATGTAGTCAGAGATCAATGTTTGAATGCAATTACCTTATTGCTAATATTTAAGTAAATTATTTGTTATCAGGGCGCTGCATATTTTTCTGAAAAATGTACATATCCCATGGAAGAGAAGCTTATCAAGAATGTATTTGCCCAGAAGGTGAGATCCACTAATTATATTTTTGTATAAATGAATAGGTCTTGTATATATATATACATGACTGAGTATGCTATACATGGAAAGAAATTAAATGCAATCCCTATGATTATGTAATCTAATTTTTATAATCAAGGTACCAGCTACAACATGCTGATGTATTTTTAGTATATGGGTTAAGCTCATCCAAATTAGATAGATCCTCCTGGAAAATGTACATGTACCATGGAAGAGAAGCTTGATAAGAAGGTATTTGCATAAAAGGGGAGGTCCACTAATTGTATTTTCATATAAATGAATAGGTCTCTTGTTATTCGTTGGTCCTCCCTTGAAGCTGCTGATGGATTTTTAGTGTATGCTACGGTTTAAGTTCATCCAAAGTTATCATATTGATTTTTTTATGTCTATAAAGGGCTTCCAAAGTTATCATATTGACTTTATATTTAGTTTATATTTTCGTGTTCTGATGCAATCCTCAGCTTAGACAAATGCTGTAGCTTATCCTTGTGTGATTTTGGCAAATCAATACGCTGTTGGCTATGTACACCCTGATTTCCCATTTACCTTGTTAAAATATGCTAAATGAAATTACTACTTACATATAACTGTATAAATAAGAAAAATAATGCATCAAATGACATTTTCTTTTTGTCCATTAGCTATTTGCATCATCACCACGAGCGATGCCTCTAAGCCTCCAGTATAATCTTGGGGATCCTAACTCATCTCGGGAGTGGCTGGAGCGCTGGACAGAGTCACAATTTTGGCTATCTCACTCAAGACAAAAGAGCACTGCCAAGCATGGTGCACTTAAGAAAGTCGAAACCAAACAAGGCAGGACAAGACGAATTGTTCGTAATCATTCCCATGCAACTGCTGAAAATTGTTCAGGAAGTTCAGTTAAAGAGTCTGAAAAACCGAAACCCAACCAAAGAAAGGTTGGCCATCCAGTCGATTCAGTTCAGGAACATCCAAAAATTGAAGTTGAGAAGGTAAATCGTAATTCAAGAAAAACTTCTAATCCTGTGAAGGAGGTTCATGAAAGATTAAATGTTGTTAGTGGGAAAGCAAAACGCACTATCCGAAAGTCGTCTGTTGTTCGTACTCCTGAAGTTTCATCGGGCACTAATGATGTGGCAGTGGCAGTTACAAGAGATTCTGATGCTGACAAGAGTCCAAAACTTGCTACTATGGATGGTAATGTCACTCCATTACACGAGTCTCCTGATTTGGACTTGCAACCTTTGGGGGTAAATAGTAAAGTTGATGATATTCAAGAGGCAACTGAACAATTGAGTCTTACGGGCGGGAATGATGAGAGTCATGATCTCGTTTTGCAACCTGTGGGGAACAATAGTAGAGTTGATGATATTCAAGGAAAAAGTAAGCCGTTGAACCCTAAAGATTATAACAGTGGCAACGAAAACCAGAAAATCAATGAGAGAAGAGCTTCATTACCTCCAAATGTTGAGCATGTGGAGAATGGTGTTCATAGTACGCCTAAAGTGCCCAGTTACATGGCGCCAACTGAATCTGCAAGAGCTAAACTAAGAGCACAAGGATCCCCTAGATTTTCTCAAGATGCAATTGAGAGTATAGCTACAACCAGACGTCATTCTCTGCCATCTTCCACCAATGCTCGGCTTGCTTCAATGTCACCACGAGCACATAAACTTGTCCATTCAGCTGGTAAAGGGTTGGTCAGCAGTAATAGATCTCTGTCTTCTTCGAGAGATGGTAATGGTAAGAACCTTTTGAATCCAGTGACTTCTATATCCTTCTTATTTTACTTCACTCATACTTTCTGCTTCATACGTATTGCTCTGCCTTCCGTATCCTCAAACAATTTACTTCAATTCAATGAGTTTTACTGATGTAGATTAGTTTGATTTATGAACAATACATATGCTTATATTTATGTGTTTAGGTATGCAAGTAGACAAATAGGTAGATGAAGAAATCCACATACATGTTAATGGGTTTCGATTTGGTTGATTTCACACATGTTTACTATTCTTGTATTCTACCTTGTGATTATCTGTTGTGATATGGTTCCAGTTTCAGACAAGGCAATGAAAGCAGAATGGAGGAGGTGATTTTGAAAAAAGAAAGCTCCAAAGAGAGAATACTGAAGCGTAGGAAACTTGTTGGTGTAGATGTCATATGATATGGGGGTGTTTACTTTTTTTTCTTTTTCTTTTTTAGGTGGGTGCACTTATAAAAGGTAATCAATGTATGGGTTTGTTTGCCCTTTATTACGAATTTATTTTCTTAGATTTCTAGAGGCTAGGACTTTAACTTTACTTTTCAAAGCTATACTTAATTGTTCTGCTTCTTTTAAAAGTTCAAAAGCTAGTCTGATTTGCTTTGCTATTAACCTTGATGTGTCTTTACACCAGTGTCAGTATTATGCTCTGGCTCCAACTGTTGTAACCTTTCATCTGATTCATGAAGTTTAATTATAATACATTTACAGTCTTCATACTTAGCTGCGTAATGTGTTCTGAGAGTGAGCATGTGGGTGCTTTTTTATTTTTAAAATGTCCTACATCAGAATAATTTGTAAAATACTAGAAAATCGAAATCATCATTTTTTCAAAGGAAATTGCGATTCTTAAAATTATTGTTTTTCCAATATTTCTAAAATACCAATATATGCCATATAAGGAAAAAACATTGGTTTCCAACCGAGATGGGGATTCAGATGAATAAGTTTCAGAGTAGCCATGACCCATGATCAGTTTAGGATTGAGCAGTGTCGAAAAGCTTCAACATAATATATAAGTCTTTTGAAAAAGCAAGAGGACTTCTGGAAACAAGAAGCTCAACTCTTATAGCTTTAAGAGGGGTGACGGGAAATTTAAATACTTTCATTTATATGCATAAGCTAGACAAAAGAGTAACAACTTCACTAAATTGAGGAATTCTACTAGCGATTGGTGTTATTTTTTCAGGTTACCTTGAGTCGATTTTTTCTAGTCAAGGCGATAAAGACTAATAGAATTGTTCAAATATTGTTGATCCTGATAAAAGTCTAGGCCATGTCATAGAACTAATTGAATTAAAAGTTCAAGCAGATAGTTAAAGGTCCACTTCATATTACAGATCATGTGAATACACTGAAAACATATGAGATACCATATAGACTAAAACTATGTGAATATATTTCATTCAAGGAGAATACACAAATATATACACATTAAGGATACTATCTAGACACTACAACCCATACCTGTCCATACCTACAAGACTCATACCATGCTTACATTATTATACTATCCCTCAAGCTAGAACATGGATTTTAATCATGCTTAGCTTGCTATAGACACATAATACACGGTCTTAAAGATAATACAACTCAAAATAAGAACTTAAAATACTTGGGAATATAAAACATAATTCGGGAGACGCAACCTAGAAAAACAAATATGATATGAGAGACGACAACGGAACATCAAGCTACGTTGGAAAAGGACAAGCAAAACTTAGTTGAAGCAACACGCAAGAGGCTGCCAGCAATGCCATTCCACAAAAGGAGATTCACCGGAAAACTAACCGGACAAACAGGTCGAAAATAGAGAGACGAAGGTGGCGGAAGAGGAACGACGACAATTCGGTGAGATGAACTGAGATTTGGAACCCTAGGTCCAAACAACCTGCCCACAAGACATACATTAATGCTGAAGAAAACAGTCTAAAAATACAAACCCAGAAATTCTGCACACAATGGCAAAAAATGAAGCGAAATTAGGCTCTGATATCATATTACAGACCATGTGAATACACTGGAAATACATAGGATACCATATAGACTAAAAATATATGAATATATTTCATTCAAGGAGAATACACAAATATATACACATTAAGGTTACTACCTAGACACTTCAGCCCATACCTACCCATACCTATAAGACCCATACCATGCTTACATTATTACATTGAGTATGTAAGTGATTTGCATTCTATAACTTTATGCAATGTCATGTTTAAGATTGTCTCTATAATGTTAGCTGACAAACTTAAACAAAATTTTCCTTCAGTTGTTTCTAGGTTGTCGAAGTGCTTTTCTTCGGAGTCGGCTAATCATTGATAATATTGTTGTAGCCTATTATATTATTGATAAACTAAAAGGTTTGATGCAAGGTAAAGTTGGTATGACTGCTTTAAAGCTAGATATGAGCAAAGTATACGACCGAATCAAATGAGATTTTTTCAAAATATGCTGATAAAATTGGATTTTAAGTCAATATGTGTTAACTGGATTTTTTATGTGTATGCTTGGCCTTAAAACTAGTGCTACATCAAATTAAATTTAAGAAGCTGCAGATTTTGTTAAGACCTTGTAGAATTCACTTTCCTAGCTAGGGTTGTTGATTTTAATGAAGAAAGAATGAAATTACTATGGAACTAATTAATCTAAAAGTCTAAGCAGATATTGAAGAATAGTATTTAATTATTTCTGACACATTTTTGCACACAACAATAAATGATGCTGCTTAGCATTTGAACCTTCAACCTCTATATGTAAGAGGTTCTAATGCCATGTATATCGAACACTTAAATGACATATACAAAAAAGGAAAGAGTATTTATATTACCTGTTAGACTACAACAGGCAGTTAAATAAATAGTGTGAGATGAAACCCAGAGTTCCCCCAAACACTTCAGTGGATAATAAAATGAATCCCCAATGAAGTGATCAGGAGAACTCAAGGTCACAGCTGACATTTTCTCTTTATGTGCACTTCATCATTTTCTGTTTGTTAAGATATAGCTCTTCATCTCCTCCTTATACACATTCTTTGTTAATTGAAAAAAAAATGAATTCCCATTTGAGGTAGACATATGTATGTAATGACAATATACTATCAATTTCAGTTAATTAATTTCAAGTGCTGTAACAATCAATTTGCCAGTGATATGTAAAAAAAGATCAGTAAACATTTGTATTACACTTGTACAAGGAGAATATGATTGTTGAGCAGAGAGGGGACCATAGAGCGAATGAAGGATTGAACTTGGTCAGTATTTTGGATAATAGGAAGAGAATAAATCAGGTAGTCAAGTGGTCACAGCCTTTCTCACTTTCACTAGATCTGCACTTGGATTTGGTCTGCAAAGAATGACGAGTAAGAGAATGGACACCCAATTATTCCCTATATACCTTCAGTTAATCTACTATGTGTTTCTGTCCAGATTCACTTCCACCACACTTTCTGTTTCTCACATAGACTCAGATTTTTATACTAGAATACTTACTATTTCATGATTCCATGCAACCTCACATCATATCAATTAATCCCTACTCCAATTTCATATACCAATGATCAAAAGGGAGTAAACTCAAGGGTTAGTTGTAATAGTGTATTACATGGTAAAATACATAAATAGAAAAGTTATAATTAGAGATACATGAGATTATCAGAAGAATTCGTATCATTGACCACTCTACTTCATAATTTTATATTAAAAATATGAGAACACAGCGGCAGAGTCTCCATCTAATATAATTATATTAACCAATTATAATTATATACATAATTGGAATAAAGATCAAATTTAACCCTAATATTTTCAGGGAAGTGCAGATTTAGCTTTAACTTATGAAATAGTGAAAATTTAACCCTAATGTTTCGAAGGAATATATATTTTTAGCTCTACGTTATCGAAAAATAGAAAAAAATGGTTTGAATGGTATTTAACGGTCACTTCAGACCTTGCAAATATTAACCGTGTCTAAGATATTTAGTGCATTACTAACAAAATTACAAAAAAAAAATATATGTTAAAATGCTAAAACTAAATCTTATATATATAAGTTAATCATAAATGTACGAAACTATTTCAATAAAAAATGTAGAAAACTGTTTCAATTTATCGATAAACTTGTTTGGAAGGTCCGACGTGACAGTTAAATAGCAGTCGAACTAGTCTTTTCAAAATTTTGATAGCACAAGACTAAGATTGATCTTACTTGGAAACATTAGCATTGAATTTCCATCATTTCATAAGTTAGTGCTAAATCTACACTTCGTTTGAAATGCTAGGGTTAAATTTGACCCTTATCCCTAAATAATTATATTTAATATAATTATAATTTATAATTGAAATTTTATTTTAACGATTAAAATAAATTTCACATATATTCGATATGCATTGGCTGTAATCCCTCAATAACCAGCTCGATTTAATCCGATTAAATTTATGTTGTTAACCGAGATGTGATACATAAAATGCATTAAATTTGCTTCAAAATTTGCACATAACTATATATATATATATATATATATATATATATATATATATTTCAAACTTCCCTAAAGATTAATTAAATACGAATTACTCTATCCAAACTTTCTTGTGTGCGCGATCCTTTAGGTTCACCTAATGTTGGAAATGGGCCGAAGCTAGCTTTCAATCCATAAGGCGTAAGCATACTCTAGCAAGCCATTACAACTATCCAAATTAGATGAATGTCATGCATATGTCAACATGCCTATTGTAATCTTACATGATCCTTTGTTTCATGATATCCGGTCCAACACCAGGCATGGTACTGTCACCCTCATTCTTGCTCTGACGTTCCTTGATGTCTAAGTGAACTGATTAGTTAAAATGAGTAATAACTCTTATTACCTCATTTGGGTATTGTCACACACTTCTTAGTCTCACAAATCAAGTGAGCGGTGATACATGTTCTCCCTTAGAGAGAGTAGAAATTTTCTCACTTTACTCATAGTCCATAACATGGTTCAGAGCATACCCAACCGTACCCATACTTGGCACCCTATTACGGGCCCGTTAGACATATGCCAAATTCGTGTGTGTCTCATCTAGGAGCCATAGTGATTTTGGGTCTAAGGATTCATATATAAGCATTACATGCGATATACTTATGACCCATATGACCATGTAATGTTCTCATTAGCGGATCTACTCCGTAACCTTTATGAGTACCTTTATGAGTACCTTATGTGCTCAAGGTTTTAGTGCCTAGATCACGCGTTTGATAAACATGAGCAAACACCTATTCTTGGACACTCTATTAAGTCGATTTGCATAAGTAAACATAATAGATTATTGCATATTATTATTGATAAATGGTACATACACGAACTGGGAGTACAATGCTTTACTGAAAAATGGTACATGGGTCTTTGTTCCCCATCAACCTCATCTGAATATAATTAGTTTTCATTGGGTATTTCGTGTTAAGCAGAATGCAAATGGCAGTTTGGATCGTTATAAAGCTCATTTGGTAGCCAATGGCTTTAATAAAAGACTACGGGTGGATTTTTTTTGAAATATACAGTCTAATAATTAAGCCTGCGACTCCTCACTTGCTTATAAGAGTGATTGTTTCCTTTGACTCGTTTGTTATAGCATTGGACGCAATGTTAGAAAAACAAGGCTGCATATGCGCTTAAAAATTTAAAATCTGTTTCGATTTCCACCCTAGGCCCCTTACCATTTTTCGCTGCCTGGGCGACGCGGATGCTTCTATGAGGCTTCCTAGAAGCCGTCTAAGGGCAACTGAGCAGTGATCAAAACAAAAAAATGTTTTTTTCATTATTATTTTGATTTTTTGCGTTATTATAATTCATTTTTAACATTGTCGTATGGGTTATGGTGAATTGTGTTTATTATTTTAGTGTATTTTTATTTAATTGTGTTCTGTACTTGTTTCCATGATATGGTTAAAGACTTTAAGAACATTGTTTTATAATGGTCCAAAATAGTTGATTGGCCTCCTGAACTTTCAAAGTGTCTCGATAGCTCCCTGAACTTGCATAAAATGTTTAGTTAGCCCCCTGAACTTGCGTAAAACATAATCAATTGATCACTCGGTTGCAAAAAAAAGTAAGTTAAATACGAAGATGTATTCCACGTGTCTTCAAATGTTATTACATAATTCAAAAATAGAGTAAAAATGAAGTTATTACTTGCTCAACTACAAACATTGTATTCTCTAATATTACAACCGCAATACCTCGATCTTGATTGTTTTACTTTTTTTTAAACGCGTGCAATACATTTTCCGTATTTAACTTACTTTTTTTTACAACCGAGTGATCAATTGATTACGTTTTACGTAAGTTTAGGGGGCTAACTGAACATTTTATGTAAGTTCAGGGAGCTATCGAGACACTTTGAAAGTTCAGGGAGCCAATCAACCATTTTGGACAAGTTCAGGGAGCAAATGATGTATTAAGCCTTTTATAATTTTCAACTAATTATATTACCTATGGACATTATCTTTTACTTGTTTGGGTTATTTGAATGATATTGTTGTGGAAAAAGTTGAATTCAACACTTCTAGAAGAAAAATCTTGCGATCTGGTGTCCATGGCGATTTGGGGGCAGAAAACTAGGGTTTGACTATTAACTCTGATTTTCTTCTCCAAGTCTTCCGATTCTGATTTTCAATGGAGTTCTTCAGTCATGCTGATCTTTTCGCAAGTCATAAACAAAAAGGAACGATCGGCTCAGCAGATCCGACGGTTCCAAGTTCTTCGATTTCAGCGGCGAAATCGACTCCTTCCTTCAAGGATGCGCTGCTCACACGAGAGCAACCAACAACGACAGTATCTCAAGGTGAACAACCACGAATCTTTGATGTAGGAGGATTTAAGGCTATTAAGATATCACAGGAGGTCTACAACAATCGTTTAAAGGTCTGTAAATTCGCGGTAATTGGGAGGCTGACACTCTCAAAAGGAGATTCTCCATGGAAGCATCAGGAGCTTAAGCACAAATTAAATGCAATATGGGGACGTTCTTCGGATTGGAAGCTAATTTCCATTGGTAAGGGATTTTATACCATTATTATGTCAGATGAGGAAGCCTTGAAGGCAATTTGGAGTAGGGGTCCTCTTGCTCTCAAACCTGGTATTCTTCGATTACAACCCTGGATTCCTGGCTTTGATCCAACAAAACACAAATCCACAACTGCTCAACTCTGGGTTAGAATCTTTAACCTTCCTTGGGAATTTTGGGATAGGCCGATAATTGCTGATATTGCTCAAGTAATTGGCATCCCATTGCGTTTTGATAAAAACACAGTTGATGGTGAATTTGGGCATTTTGCTAGAATTTTAGTGGACGTTGATTTATCCAAACCTATTCAGCATACGCTTCGAATTGACACTGATTCTTTAATAGTCTGGGTCAATCTTGAATATGAAAATTTACCGGCCTTTTGCTCGGAATGCAATTCTGTGGGGCATATTACAGTTAACTGTAGGCGTAATTTGAAAAATAAACAGGGGTATGGGCATACAGAAACTAATAAGGTGGTGGAAACACAAAATAAACATGTTTGGCAACGCAAACCAAACATGCCAGCAGCCCCGATAGATATGAAAGAAACAACTGCTCTAGAAGCTGCTACACAGGAGAATGGTGATGATATATCCTCAGCTTCACATGATATTGAAGAAGATATCATTATGGAAACTTCCCCGGCGAATCATGTTGATCAGCAAATAGTGGTTTTTCAAACAAACATTGATAATGCAGGTGTGACTAACCCGCTGAACCAGGAACTTCCCACACCGCTAACTAGATCTTCACATTCGGATTGCAATACGCCTAATGAAACTGTGCTGGTGCATACAGAATCAATTAAACCTCAACAGGACCATGTTTCCCCTGACTTAGAATCTCCGGCCAGGTAATGGGCGGATCAGTGTGAATCAGAAACAGAATGGCAAACAGTGTCTAATAAGAATAAGCGAAATAAAGGCAAGAAAAAAATGATTGCAGGACAGGAATTACTAACTTACAAGAGAAAAGTTTGTCCACCTACTCGATATCGATGAATGTCTTCTTCTGGAATTGCAGGGGGATTGGTAACTCGGAAACGCAGCGACGTTTGGAAAACTTTTGTATTCAGTATCGTCCAGACTTTGTTTGTTTGGCTGAACCAATGGTAGATTTCAATAGTATTCCCCAGAGATTCTGGCAGAGACTGCAATTAGAGTTTATTACCTCTAATACAACCTCTTCATTGTGGGTTTTGATTCGGACTGGTTTTACTCAGGTCGATTCTGTGTGGAGTCATTCGCAACATGTTACTGTGTCTTTTCTGATATACTCAGTTGTGCAGAAGATTTCTTTTGTTTATGGCAGCGTCTCATGTTAATGTGTTCTTTAGGTCTGCAATCTTCCAAGGAGTGTCCCCTTTGTTAAGAGTCAGACGACCGATCCACGAATTGGCACACATAGCAACTCGCTTTTCGTAAGCCGATTGGGAAATCTTGACCGACTTAATTCCCCCGATATTGGAAATCGGTGCGGAGGATATTGGAGCTTTCGCAATTTTCTTCTGGAGGACTCCAGCATACGAGTTGGTCAGAGGGGGAGCTTTGGTTATCGGCGGAACAGCAAACCGTATCTTTGGATTGAAGAGAGTTCTGATACCGTAATAGTCCTCAGGTGGAGGAGCAGAGGAAGGGGTGGCCATGGAGGCCACAGCGGCGGCGCTGGACCAGGAGATGATGGCCGCTGCTAGGTTTTTCAGGATCTTACCAATCTCTCTTTTTTCATCCTTTATTTTCCTTCATTTAATTATATCAAACTACTCTTATGTAACTTATTCTTAATTTTTTTTGGTCAATTTCCCCCAATCTATCTAATTTTAGCTAATTTCATCTTTTTCCACCACTCTTAACCAATTTTAATCACTTTCAACCACTTTCACGTGAAGTTAAATTGCATGAAATTGATGTAAAACTACATTTAAAGATGTTTATATGTAGTATTATGAAACTTTGGAGTTAATATTTCAAAATAATTTCAATCATTTTTATTTTCTTGGACAGAACAGGAAGCATGTGATTGTGACCGAGTGGTTTTGTAAAAATGTCCGCGAGTTATTCATGAGTAGAGACATGAGTAAGATCATTGAAACCTTCCTCTACACATTGTCTAGCAAAGTGGCAGTCAATCTCCACATGCTTGACTTTGTCATGGAATACTGGATTGCGAGCAATAGCAATAGCTGACTGGCTATCACATGAGAGTGTGATAGAAAACTGCAAATCAACCAGAAAGTCCATTAGGAGGTTTGAGAGCCATTTCAATTCACAACATGTGGCGGCAATGCTGCGATATTCAACCTCTGCTGAAGATTTGCTTGCAACAGATTGCTTCTTAGTCTTCCAGGAAATCATGGAGGAGCCATAAAAAATACAGTATCCAGTGAGTGATCTGCGAGTTTTCGGACAACCTCCCCAGTCTGAGTCACAAAAGGCTAAAAGATTATTGAAAGCACTGGATGAATAGAGTAGACCATAGTCTAAAGTTCCCTTCAAGTATCGCAAAACATGTAAGCCTGCATTGAAATGATGTTCACAAGGAGAAGTCATGAATTGACTTAATTGTTTAAATTTAATACACATGAGCTGGGGCTGTTGATTCTGATGAAGGAATAATGAAATTAATCAAGTTACATGTGTTATGGAACTAATTAATCTACAAATATAAGCTGACACTAAAAGTTAAGACTTACGAATAGTATTTATATTATTTCTGACACAATAATTGCCGCTGCTAGGATTTGGAACTTCAACCTACATGTAAGAAGCTGTAATACTACTAAAATATAACCTGTGAGACAACAATGGACAGTTAAATAAATAGTGTGAGATGAAAGCCAGAGTTCCCCCAAACACTTCAGTGGGAAATAAAAAGAAACCCCAATGAAGTGATCAGGAGAACTCAAGCTCACAGCTCACTGTTTCTCTTTTATGTGCCCTTCATCTTCTGTTTGTTGAGATAGCTCTTCATCTCCTCCTATTTATACACATTGTTGAAAAATATGAATTCCCAATTGAGGTAGACATATGTATGTAATGACAATATACTATCAATTTCAGTTAATTTCAATCAATTTGCCAGTGATATGTAAAAAAAGATAGAAGGATTGAACTTGGTTAGTATTTTGGATAATAGGAAGAAAGAATCAATGTAGTCAAGTGGTCACAACCTCTTTTAAAAATATATCTCTTTCTGTCTTGAGTTTTTTCGCCAAATCTGAACATCCATTTCGTTAAGGCGTGTGAAAAAGAAAAGATGGGAAAAGATGATATGCAAGAGAATAAATCTGCACTTCCAATTATTCCATATATATATATCTTCAATTAATCTTCTCACTGTTTCTATCCAGATTCACTTTCACCACTTTCTGTTTCTCACATAGACTGGCAGATTTTATACGGAAATAATACAAGAATATTACAGATTTTATACTTACTATTTCATGACTCCATGCAACTGGCATCATATCAATTAACCCCTTCACCAATTTCATACCAGCGATCCAAATGGAGTAAACTTAACTGGATTGATCATAACAAAAAAGAAATATATATAATACAATTAGGATTATATAAAAACCCTAATTACATATGCTTATATAAGATTAGTTACATAATTCAAGACTAAGAGCATCTCCAACAGCCTCTTAAATTGGCTCTTAAGTTAAAATTTGAGGAGTGAGAATAAAAAACAGCTCCAACAGCCTCTTAGTGGCTTCTCAAATCACTAAGAGCCTCTCCATCATCTCTATTAATAGAGAGCCTCTCTTCATATCTTAGTGCATCCTAACTTCATTTTTTATTAATAATTTATTATTGATGAGTCTCTCTTTACACTATTCGCAATATAACAATAAACAATAATCTTAATAATAAAATAATAAATAAAGAGTGAATATAAGGAGAATTGTTGGAGATGATATATCTTAGTCACTCTTAAATCACTAAGAGTCAATTATTTATATTATTTATAGAGAGCTCACTAAAAGTCTATTGGAGATGCTCTAATTATTAGAGAATATATTATAGATAACCTTGTATCTTTCTGTTAGTTCCTGATATCTAGGCCAATCTCTACACTAGTCATTGAATACAACTATAACTGTACTCTGTATAAATAGACAGTTTGTCAATCAATAGAATCACGCAGAAATACAATTTGTTACATGGTATCAGAGCCAAATACCTAAAACCCTAAATATTCTCTTCCCCACCTCTCGGCCGCCGCAACCTATCCTATTCTGTCCGGCAGTCGCAGCGCCTCCCCGATCACCACCTCTGGTTGATCGCATCCTCATCCTCACCTCCCTAAATTCCCGATTCTGTTCGCACTCCCTCGCCCTCATCACCAAAACCGCGGGGGACGACACGGCAGCCGACACCATTATCGCGGCAGAGGTTACAATCGTGGTGGTCCGCGCTACTCCGGCTCCCCCTCCTATCGGACACCATACAACCTCCCATGGGGTTATTCACTCCCTTTGGCTCCACAACAACCGTGGGCGGCACCTCCTTGCCCTTATCCGACAAACAATTGGCCAACTCAGTCCCCTTCAGGTCGACCACAACATCAATCAGGCATTCTGGGTCCCCGCCCAAATACACCACAAGCACATCTCAGTATGATCACTCCGTCCTACACTCCTACTGACATCGCAGAAGCCATGCATACCATGTCTATTGCACCACCTTCAGATCAGTGGCATATGGACACCGGCGCCACCTCTCACATGACAGCTCAACAAGGTACACTCACTTCTTATTTTAATTCTAGCCTCAATGAAAACATTATTGTTGGTAATGGTCACTGTGTACCTGTTTGTGGATCTGGTAATGCAATACTAGAAACTAAAACTCAACCTTTGCATTTAAATAATGTCTTGCATGCTCCTAAACTTATCAAAAATCTTATCTCTGTTCGTCAATTCACTAAAGATAACTAAGTTTTTGTCGAATTTGACCCTTTCGATTTCTCTGTGAAGGATTTACAGACGGGCAATCATATCATGAGATGTAACAGTACCGGAGACCTATATCCAGTCGCGTCTAGTCATCACTCGTCACCGTCTTCTCCTTCCGTTTTTACTGTTTTGTCTGCCAATGTTTGGCATAGTAGATTAGGACATCCAGGGCTTCCTGTTTTGAATGCCTTGCTCAATAAAAATTCTATCTCATGTAATAAAGTTATGGATAATTCTGTTTGTTCCTCATGCATCAATGGAAAACAAGTAAAATTACCGTTTCAGTCCTCCAACAATTCTGCGTGGATGCCTTTTGATTTAATTCATAGTGATATATGGACATCTCCGGTCATGAGTTCTAGTGGTCATCGTTACTATGTGTTGTTCCTGGATAATTACACTAATTTTCTTTGGACGTTCCCATTAGCACATAAATCACAAGTTTACAATGTTTTTCTTACCTTCCGTTCCTTTATTCGCACACAATTTGAACGCGACATTAAGGTTTTTCAGTGCGATAACGGGGGAGAATTTAATAATAACTCTTTTCGTCAATTCTGTCTCACACACGGCATGCAATTTCGATTCTCATGCCCATACACCTCTCCCCAAAATGGGAAATCTGAATGTACAATTTGCACAGTCAACAATCTCATTCGAACCGTCATGAACCACGCCTCCGTCCCCTTTAAACTTTGGCATCACGCCCTTGAATTAGCAACATACCTTCTCAATATATATCCTCATAAAATATTAGGATACGAATCTCCCACTAAGATTCTTTACCAATGGGAACCGAATTACTCTCACTTACGTATTTTTGGGTGTCTATGTTTTCCCCTAATCCCCTCCGTGTCGCGTCACAAACTAGAGGCTCGCTCATTCCCTTGTGTCTTTCTTGGTTATCCATCTAATCACCGAGGATACAAGTGCTTCGACCTATCTAAAAACAAATTAATCATTTCTCGACACGTCGTCTTTGACGAATCAAAATTCCCTTTCTGCTCACAGTCAAACACTTGCGCGTCTCCTGTCCTGACACCTTCCGTCGTCGACGATTGCCTAACTCCAGGCCTATCGCCGATCTCCCTGTCACCTATCCCGGTCTCATCGTCCGTCTCTTACAGTCCAAATCATCAATCTCAGTCAGTCCCGTCGTGTCCCATGTCTTCCTCCCCGTCGTCCTCTCAATCCGAGTCGTCGTCACCATCGCCCTCCAAAACAAGATCGTCCCTTCCGTCACTCTCCTCCACCGCGTCTCCCTCCTCGTCCATGTCTAACTCCGAATCTCCAACTTCGACATCCCCCCTTGCATCCATTACTCGACGTGATACAGCAACACCCCACCAATTAAATCCCACCAGCCACACCATGACCACACGAGCCCAAAATGGTATCCGTAAACCACGTCGTATGCTTAACCTCTCCGCCTCCAAACAAACAGCCATATCTCCAGTTCCTAAATCACCATCCCTTGCATTAAGTGATCCAAATTGGTCACATGCCATGACTGATGAATTTGAGGCTTTAATTCAAAATAAGACGTGGGTACTCGTACCCCGTCCCAAAAATGCAAATATTATTCGTAGTTGGTGGATTTTCAGGCACAAAACACATACAGATGGCTCATTTGAGCGATACAAATCTCGATTGGTTGGAAATGGATCCGGACAGTTAGCTGGGGTTGATTGTGGTGAAACATTTAGCCCTGTGGTGAAACCAGCAACAATCAGGGCTGTTCTCAGTATAGCACTTTCCAAAAATTGGAATCTTCGACAATTGGATGTCAAGAATGCTTTCCTTCATGGCGACCTCACTGAAACTGTATATATGTATCAGCCATTGGGCTTCCGGGACTCTCTCTATCCTGATCATGTTTGTTTACTTCGTAAATCTCTCTATGGTCTTAAGCAGGCTCCTCGAGCCTGGTATCAGCGTTTCGCCAATTTTGTCATCAAAGTGGGATTTGTCAACAACATTTCAGACAACTCCTTGTTCGTATATAGACAAGGTACAGATACTGCTTACATTCTTCTATATGTAGACGACATTGTTCTGGTTACTTCTTCCGATATGGTTCAGACATCTATCCTGTCTCAGTTGAACTCTGAATTTGCAATGAAAGACTTGGGTCCGCTACATTATTTCTTGGGAATTTCAGTCACTCGATCCCCAGGTTCACTATTCCTCTCTCAAAAGAAATATGCATCCGAAATTATTGAGAAAGCCGGCCTCAGCTCCTGTAACGCGGCTAACACTCCAGTGGATACCAAACAAAAGCTCAGCATCTCATCTGGATCCGCCTACCACGACCCTACTGAATACAGGAAACTAGCTGGAGCGCTTCAGTACCTGACCCTGACTAGACCAGACATCTCTTATGCAGTACAACTGGTTTGCTTGTTCATGCACGATCCCAAAACATCACACATGGCCGCTCTTAAGCGCATCCTACGGTATGTTCATGGTACACTTGATATGGGTCTTACACTGCTAGCATCATCCCCTACTCAACTCACTTCGTACACCGATGCTGATTGGGCAGGCTGTCCAGATACCCGCCGATCAACTTCTGGTTACTGTGTCTTCCTCAGAGACAGTCTCATTTCTTGGTCCGCCAAACGACAGCCCACACTGTCAAGGTCCAGCGCTGAAGCTGAGTACCGTGGAGTTGCAAATGTTGTATCTGAGACCTGCTGGATCCGCAGTTTACTTCTTGAATTAGGGTGTCCAATTGTAAAATACACTTTGGTCTATTGTGACAATTTGAGTGCTGTATATCTCAGTGGCAATCCAGTACAACACCATCGCACCAAACATGTTGAGATGGACATCCACTTCGTTCGCGAACGGGTAGCTAAGGGTGAAGTCCGTGTTCTACACGTCCCCTCTCGGTATCAGATAGCTGACATCTTCACCAAAGGGTTGCCATCACCGCTCTTCGAAGATTTCTGGACTAGTCTCAATGTTCGGCCTCCGAACCTTTCAACTACGGGGGTGTATTAGAGAATATATTATAGATAACCTTGTATCTTTCTGTTAGTTCCTGATATCTAGGTCAATCTCTACACTAGTCATTGAATACAACTATAACTGTACTCTGTATAAATAGACAGTTTGTCAATCAATAGAATCACGCAGAAATACCATTTGTTACACTAATCACATATCTTTAATTACAGCTTTCCTGTTTATATATTTTATCATAAATACAGTTACATGTAATACACTATTACAACTAAGCCTAGAGTTTAGTCCCTTTGATGTTGGAATGAAATTGGTGGAATAAAAGTTTGAGGGGATTAATTGATATGACAGCAAAGTTTAGTCCCTACAGTTACTATTTCATGTTGGAATCATGAAATAGTAAGTGGTGGAAGTGAATCTGGACGCAAACACAGAGTAGATTAATTGAAGATATATAGGAAATAATTGGTTGCCTATTCTCTTGCATATCATCTTTTTCTTTTTCACACCCCCTTAACAAAATGGAAGTGCTAAAGAAGTGCAGATTTAGCGAAAAAAACTCAAGACAGAAAGGGATAGTTTTAGAAGAGGTTGTGACCACTTGACTACCTTATTTATTCTCTCTTCCTAATATTATCCAAAATACTGACCAAGTTCAATCCTTCTTTCTCTCTGGTCCCTCTCTCAACAGTCATATTCTCCTTGTATAATACCAATGTTATTCATATTCACTGGGAAATTGATCGTTACAGCAGTTGAAATTAACAACGTTTTTATTGTCATTATATACATATGTCTACCTCAAATGGGAATACATATTTTTCAACAATGTGTATAAATATGAGGAGATGAAGAGCTATCTTAATAAACATAAAAAACGAAGTGCACATAAAAGAGAAACTGTGAGCTGTGACCTTGAGTTCTCCTGATCACTTCATTGGGGTTTCTTTTTATTTCCCACTGAAGTGTTTGGGGGAACTCTGGGTTTCATCTCATCTCACACTATTTAACTGTATGTTGTCGTCTCACAGTATTAAGAAACAATGTGTATAAATAGGAGGAGATGAAAAGGTATCTTAACATTTAACAAACAGAAGATGAAGTGCACATAAAGAGAAACTGTGAGCTGTGACCTAGAGTTCTCCTGATCACTTCATTGGGGATTCCTTTTATTTCCCACTGAAGTGTTTGGGGGAACTCTGGGTTTCATCTCACACTTATTTAACTCTGCTGTAGTCTAACAGTCAATGTAAATACTCTTTCCCTTCTTTTTTTATCTCATTTAAGTGTCTGACATACATGGTATATATATGTTGAAGGTTGAAATCCTATTATTGAATATTTGCTTAAACTTTAAAATCCTTATCTATAGATGCAAATCATGAAGATGATGATGTTGATATGTGTTAGTTTGATGTATATATGTGTTTACTATCTCTAATTAGTACTTGGAAACTTAGTATATCGGGTATGTTGAGTACTTTTGGTGGAATGGAGGCTAGCTCGTTACAGTTTCGGTGGCTTATTGTTAACAAGGTTCCATTTCTTTAATATTTCAATCCAATGCTGTGCAAAATGCACTTGGCACAATGGGGGAGAGTTTGAGTTTTCATCATTCAAAACAATACAATTAACTGCTTGAGGTTTCTCTTCAACATGGTAGCTTAATTGGCATCTATTTATTCTTACTGGCTAATCTTTCATTATTCCCTTTTTTTCTCTTTTGAATTTCTTTACATTATTGTATATATAAAAGCAAGCAAATGTAGCCACGTTGAAGCAATAGTATTGCTATTAGAGAATAAATTGCTTTTTCAATTGATTTTTTCTTTCATTCTATGATAACAAGGCGGCATGACTTCATTGAGCCGACCTTATATCGGTTATCAAACTAAAGATGTCGATCAAGTGGACAGTTGTAACTCTGTTAGTCTATCTTGCAATTATTTGTAGAATTTTTTGTAATTAAGGTGATTGATATAACATTTATGTTGGATTCTGCCTTATTTTTTATGCCGAAGATAAGAGAATTGTTGAATTAATAAACTTATAATTAATAGAGTCTTTAATTTGGTACATTGTATTGTCCAAGAGTCATTTCTGTATTTTATCAAGAGTTGTATTGTTTCACAAAGACTCATCTGTATTTACAGAAAGTTATTGTGTTCATGTCTGTAATGTATAAATACCTATTAATATAAGCACTACAAGAAATTGAATTTTTTATGGGGAAAAAATTGTGGGGGAAAAACTTTCGCCACTAAAATTTTCTATTTTGTGGTAAATAAAAAATCGCCACAAATGAATACTTTTTAATGGGGAATTCATATATTCACCATATAAATTATTATATTAATGGAGAACATTTAAAATCGCCACAAATAATATTTTATTTTGTGGAGAAAATTTAAATTCACCACATATGATATTATCTAGTGTGGGGATCATATAATTCGCCACAAAAAAAATTATATTTTATGGGGATTGCTTTTATCCCCACTAATAATTTTAAAACTAATGGGGAATTTCTACATAGCGCCAGTGAAAGCCCAAAAAAGAAGGGTCAAGTTTTGGCGCTCACTTAAAAAAAAAAATACACATCCAAAACCCCTTTTATTTTAGGAATTCCACAATAGAAGCCCTAAATCTTCTTAAAACAAAATTGATTCTCCTTTCTCTCCCCTCTAAAGCTATTCTGATTTTTTTTATGTGAAACCTAGATCAGATTTTAATGGGTTAAGGGAACTCTACAAATTCTCATCAATCTGAAGTCATCTGCAATCGATACAAAAGAGGTAAGTACTCTCTTTATGGTTTTGCAACTGAGATTTCTTTTGAATGAGTTTTGGGTGAATGTTTGAAATGAGTTTTGGGTAAATGTTTGAAATGGGTTTTGGATCGCTTTGCAACTGAGATTTCTTTTGAATGAGTTTTGGGTGAATGTTTGAATAGGTTTTGGGTGAATTTCTAGTTTCATCTGTTACTTGCAATTGATGTATTAAGAGATAATCCATATTAGCCTAAAAGCTTAACTCTGTTTCCTATTCAGACAGATTAGTATACCTGGTAAACATAAAAAGCTAATCCATATTATTAGGACTTTTAATAGCTAATTTAAGAGATGATTTTCATGTTATTTGTAGCAAGCTATAATGGTTGAAATTAACTCTCATTTAGGTATAACTGATGTAGAGTTACCCAGATTGGAGCAATAGATTTTTAGCTTTCCATTTTCCCCTAAAATTGTAACCTCAGTACACCGTACAAAGTAAGTGTAGAAGTAGGCAGGTTGAAAGCATTAAGAAAATGTGAAATAAAGTCTGTCATTGTGTTTTTATCTGCAATATGTTTTTACTGCAATGTTATTAACCTAACTGAAATTGAAAAGAGATGAAGAGAAAGATATTTTTGTATATATGAAATCGAGAGGATTACAGTATTTATAGACAAACAATTACAATTAATACTGAAGTTTACTTTCTATGTCTAAAGACTCTAATACCCTTTGTCTATATTACACTATTATAGACAACCTCTGTCTATATTACACTATTATAGACAATGGTATATATATATATATATATATATATATATATATATATATATATATATATATATATATATTCTAACAGCCTCCCCTCAAGTTGAGATACTCTGAATTTCAACTTGCATAACCATAATCTGCATAAGTGTACAACTGCATCTTATGCAAAGCTGTGGCCATCTGAGGTCCTGTCAACGGCTTTGTCAGTAAATCAGCAATTTGTTGAGAAGAACTCACATAAGGAGTACTAATAAACTCTGACTCCATATGCTGTCTGACTATATGACAATCTATTTCAACATGTTTCATTTGCTCATGAAATACTGGATTAGCTGCTATGTGAATGGCCGCTTGGTTATCACAATATAAGGGAATAGGCAACTGTGGTTGATACCTGAATTCAGATAATAAGTATGACAACCATTTAAGTTCGCAAGATGTTGTGGACATAGCCCTGTACTCTGCTTCAGCAGAGCTTTTGCTGACCGTTCCTTGCTTTTTGGACTTCCAAGACACCAAATTTTTCCCTATAAAAACACAGTATCCTGTTACTGACTTACGTGTGATTTTGCACCTTCCCCAATCTGAATCACAGTATGCCTCCATGTTTCGCAAATCAGCTGCCACACCATAGAACAAACCAACATTAATTGAATTCTTCAAATATTTCACCACATGTATTGCGGTCTCCATATGTATTATTGTTGGATTGCTCATATACTGACTCAATTGTTGTGTAGCAAAGGAAATATCAGGCCTTGTGAATCCAAGGTAAAGCAACCTGCCAACCATTCTTCTGTATCTCTCTGGTTCAGTGTATAGTGGAGAACCTTCATCAAGTTTAACACCTGATGCAAAAGGACTGGTTACACTATGAGCTTCTGTCAATCCAGCATCCTTTATCAAATCCCTAATGTACTTTGATTGAGAGATAAGCAAACCTTTATCTGATCTTGCTAGTTCTATACCCAAAAAATACTTGGCTTCTCCCATATCTTTTATAGTGAATGACTCATCCAAAGCTCTTTTAGTTTCTGCAATCAATTCCATTGATGTACCAGTTATAAGTACATCATCAACATATACGATTAATGCAAGGAAGTGACCATCTGTTGTTCTTTTAGTAAATAGACAATAATCATGTATGGATTTCACATATCCCAATTGAATCAACTTGTTTGTGAAAGCTTTATTCCATTGCCTTCCAGCCTGCTTAAGTCCATATAAGGACTTTTCCAGTTTGCAAACCATGCCCTGACTATCATATCATGATGGTGCTTCCATGTATAATTCCTCCTCAATTAATCCATGCAAGTAAGCATTATTAATGTCTATCTGCTGGATTGGCCAATTGTTGGCCATAGCAACTGCAAGAAAAACTCTCACTGTGGTTACTTTAGTAACAGGAGAGTAACTATCATGATAATCCACTCCATACGTTTGGTTATAACCACGAGCCACAAGTTTGGCTTTATACCTAGAAACACTTCCATCAGGAGCATATTTTACTTTGAAAATCCATCTGGAAGTGATAGTTGTCTTTCCTGAAGGTAGATGCACTAGCTTCCAAGTTTTGTTCCTTTCCAAGGCTTCAATTTCTTCAGACATAGCTTTCTCCTATTTAGGATTCCCTTTAGCTTCATTATAATTCTTTGGCTCATATTCTTTATTTAATTCTGCCATATAAGCTGTATGCTCTTGACTGTACAAAAGGGAACTGCTTCCTTCATGAGAAATCTGATTAATCACGAAATCTCTCATCCATCCTGGTTTGGTCGGCTGTTGATGAGGCCTGTTGCCTGCAATTGAAGGTAACAAGGGTGCAGGAGCATCAACTGTTGTCTCTGTAGGCAAAGTTGAAGTTGAATCACCAATAAGAGATGTGTCTGTCAAATGATTATCTGCAGTAAGGACTTCAACTTCTTCATCATCCGATGGAATTGACCTGAAAATGTTATTAAAATCCTCATTGCCATTATGAGAATTAGCAACTTCCTGCAAATTGTGTTGGTTAGTTGCATAAGGAAAAACATTTTCAAGAAATTTGACATCTCTTGAGGTACACAATTGCTGTGTAATTGTATTGTACATTTTCCACCCCTTTTGACCAGCTGAATAACCCAGATATATACTCAGATTCGATCTGTCGTCAAACTTACCCCTCTTAGGGTTGACATTTAAAACATACCATGCACATCAAAAAATTCTCAAATCTGTGTAATTTGGTACCTTATTATATAGCACTTCATACGGGGTCTTCCATTTCAACACTTTAGTAGGAGACACATTTAACAGCACTGTGGCATGAAGCATTGCTTCCCCCTAGAACCTGATAGGCAGTGAACCTTCCTTCAATAATGCCCTTGCAACATTTGTCAAACTCCTGTGTCTGCGCTCCATAACTCCATTTTGCTGCGGAGTGTAAACGCAAGTTTTCTGATGTTCTATTCCATATTTCTGAAGAATTGATTGAGTGTTAGTTCCAATAAATTCTGTCCCATTATCCGTTCTTATACATTTCACCTCCATTTGAAATTGTGTTTTGACCAAGATTAAGAAATTTTCTAACAAGCTGGCTACCTGATCCTTATGTTTGAATAGAATAGTCCAGGTTACTCTGCTAAAGTCATCAACTATTGTCAACATGTATCGATCTCCACTCAAAGAAGTCTTCTTGTAAGGACCCCAACAATCTAAATGTAGCAAATAAAAAACTTTTATTGATTTAATAGAGTTATTACAAAAAGGTTGTCTGACTTGTTTAGCTCTTAAACAAACATCACACTGACTAAATTGCTGAGAGTTAGGACAGTGAAATACATGTGACAATTTATCTGAAGCCATATGGCCAAGTCTTCTATGCCACAAGAACACATCAGAACAATCTTCTTTTGCAGATAAAACTGTAAACTTATTGCTAAGCATACTATTCGGACTAGACAAATTCATTATTACATCTTTATTGAAGGATTCAGCATTCAAGTATTATAAACCATTCTTTATTATGCCCACTGCGATGATTTCCTCACATTTCAGGTCCTGCAAAACACAATATTCAGCCCAGAATTTCACTGTAATGTGTTGATCTTTCAACAATCTACCAACTGACATCAAATTTTGCTTAAAATTGGGAACATATAGAACATTATGCAATTGCAAATTCTTCTGAAATAACACCTCTCCCCTGAAACTGACTAAATGTACTTCTCCTGTTGGTAGGAAAATCCTTTTTGTGTTTGTCAACTTGGTAACATTAGTCATTATGCCTAAATTTGAGGTCATATGTGTAGTAGCACCTGAATCTATTATCCATTCAGCATATATTTTAGAATTTCGAACTGAATTATTACCTGCACAAGCACCAGCAAAACCAACAAATGCAGAAAATTCCTGGTCTGATTGTTTTCCTTTGATGGCTCTCTGAACCTCCCTTTGCATTACCTCCAATTTTTGCAACATTTCCTGCATTGAATCTTTCCTGCATGCCTCACTATCATCAAAATCATAGTTAGATAAAGGAGTTTCGAGTTCAGAAGATGGTTCTTGTGTCATATTTGCTTGGTGTTTGGCTGGTCCGGTTATCCTCTTTCCTTTGAACCAATCTGGATATCCTTTAATCCTGAAACAATCTTGACGCTCATGTCCTTCTTTTCTGCAATAAGTACAAACCTTATCCGATTTGTTCTTAGCCTGATAGCCGTTTTTTCCACTATTATAACCAGTATTATATCCTTGTTTTCTACCACCAGCAGACATATTAACAAACTCCACAATATTGTTATTTGTGCTTCCACTTCTTTGTTTCTCAATTCGTGAAAGAATTGAAAATGCCTTATTAACAGGAGGTAATGGTTCCATGATCAAGATTTGATCTCTAACATGATCAAACTCAGCATTTAATCCAGACAAAAATTGCATCAATTGTTCATCCTCAATCTATGTTTGAGCAAGTTTCGTTGACTCTCCACAAGTGCAATTTTCAATAGGCTTCAATATTGCATATTCATCCCACATCATTTTCATCTTATTAAAAAAATCTACTAAAGACATACCTCCTTGAGTCGAACTGCAAATCTCCTTGCGAAGTTGAAAAATAAGAGGACCATTACTTTCTCCATACCTTTGCTCTATCTCCTTCCACAATCATTGAGCAGATTTTGCATAAATGAAGACTGCAGCCAATTCTTTGGTGAGAGAATTCAAGATCCAGGAGAAGACCATATCATCTGTTTCTTTCCACTTCAAATGTGCATCTGAGGTTCGATCTGCTGGTTCATTGTTCTTCATGATGAAATTTGTCTTGCGTTTTGCACTAATGTCAAGCAACAATGCTCTCTTCCACAGATTATAATTCTTTCTATCAAGAATTATATTAACGATCATCAAAGCAGGATTGTCATTGCTCTGGTTGTTTGATGAATTACCAGATGTATTCATCGTTGATTATGAATTAGGAATATTACGATTTGAATCGTGATTGAAATCTGGATCTGAGTTGCGATCGGGATTGCTTGATTCAGAATCACGATCAGAATTTCTTGATTCAGAATCGCTTGATTCTGATTCAACCTCTTCAAAACTTGAATTCACTATATCAGCGTACGATCTGTACTGTTGTTTCTTTCTTCTCATCCTCCGATCATCTCAATTTCCAGTCGCCGGAATTTGGAATCCACCACCCAGCTCTGATACCATATTAACCTAACTGAAATTGAAAAGAGATGAAGAGAAAGATATTTTTGTATATATGAAATCGAGAGGATTACAATATTTATAGACAAACAATTACAATTAATACTGAAGTTTACTTTCTATGTCTAAAGACTCTAATACCCTTTGTCTATATTACACTATTATAGACAACCTCTGTCTATATTACACTATTATAGACAATGGTATATATATATTCTAACAAATGTTCATTATTGAATAATGTTCATTAGGTTGTAGTTGTAATTAAGGTGTATGATTGAGTTCCTAATTACAGTGTGGAGAAGTGGTTAAAGGAAATGAAATTATTAAGTTGTAATTTGGCTTGCAAAAGTTGGAGAGCTATTAATCTAAAGACCAAATTCCTAAATTTGTAAAATCACTTAAATTGCAAACTCAAATGATTTTCAAGGATCATTGTTATAATTTGGCATTTTGGTTAAACTACTATTATATCTTTTAGCAGTTGTTCTATTTAGCAAAAAAAAAAAATCATGGGAAAATTGTTCTATTAAATTTTTTAATTTGTATTTTATTTTCAATGATTCAATTTATGGAGGCTTCATGAGGGAAATCTACCCTGCACACCTAATATGCTCATTCTTCCATTATCACAAGCTCAACTGTAGGAGCACTTGAAGAATTATTATACACAACATATACACTGGTATGTTTCATCCATGTTTAGTCTGAGACTATCGATTTTAGGTTTTCTGTGTTCATTATGTGTTTGTCTTTAACTACTGATGTAGTGGTTAAGTAAGCAGTTCAATTTTGTTTAGTTATTTTCTTTTCCTTGCTTTTAATGTGTTGTTTATGAGATTAATTTTGTATTAGTTTTCTAATTATAATGCTTATATGTTAGTTTTTTTTAACAACATTGAGGTTAGTGATGGTTTGGTTTAGGAAGCTTACGGAATTAGAGTAAGCAAAATAGTACTGGTCTGGCGTGTAATAGGTTAGTGATGGTTTAGGTGTTTAGTTGGGGGGGGGGGGGGGGGGGGGGATCTTTGGCTCTATTTGACATACAAAGAATTGGAGGTAGCATTCTACTGATGTGAAATCATGGACTGGTTTCTTCAGCCCTTTTTCTATTTGTTAGTGTTCTATATGATCGATATAAGACTCGACTTAACTCTTTGATCAAGGGCTGCAGCAGTACATCAAGTTTGGATGTGTGTGAACCTCCTCTTTTTTTCAAAATTAAGTAATAAAATTCAGAAGTCAACACATTCTCCACAAGCAAACCAGCAATTCATCTGTTGCTTCATGAAAAACGGCCAACAAACCATGGAAATTCTGCCACACATACTCTCAAATGTCAAATTAAAAATCCTCTGATCGTACGATGTTTCAGAATTTTTTCTTGCTTACACCAGCTTGCTAGCACTAGTACAAAAATGGTCATTGGCAACCGTTTTTTTTGGCCTTAGGCAACGGTTTTTAGACCGTTGCCAAAGTAAGCGATGCCAATACTTGGCAACGGTTTTGAGAACCGTTGCTAAAACTTTAACTTTTGGCAACGGTTTTTTAACAGAAACCGTTGCTAATAACGACTCCAACAAGCGTGTCTGTAATGCCAATGGCGTCGGTTTTTCTTGTAAAACCGCTGCGAAAGGTAAACTCTATGGAAATGGTTTTGTAAAACAACTGTTGCCAATAACCGATGGCATCAGTTTTTCTTGTAAACCCGATGCCAAAGATAAGCACATTGGCAACGGTTTCATACTAACAACCGTTGCCAAAAATCAATGGCATCTGTTTTTTTATTATAAAACCGATGCCAAAGGTAAGACCTTTGGCAATATGGTTCTTTTATTCAATATTAATTTTTTAATAAATTATAATTTGTAATATAAATTTATATATATATAGGTAAAACATCTATAGAATATTCAAATGAACCCAAGTGCATTAAAAACTACATTTTTTTATAAACATAAAAAAATTACATTTCGCTGACAATCAAGTTTGTCCACAAGAAGTACATTTAAACAAAAATCAAGATTGAAAGGTGAGTCACAATGCTTTATACGAGTGTATCCATCTTTCCTTAAATAAGTTAAAGTTACTTCACCTCTCACTCACCAATAATCTGCACAAGAACATATTCCTCCTTTAAAATGATGGAACCCATTCTGGTCTCTCACAATCAACTCTCGTTCATAAACCTTCGAAATCAGCCCAATAATTCTCTCTTCCTTATTCTGAGCAATCCTTATGATGCGTGTACCAGTCCTTTGTCTAACAACTTGAGTAAGATGGGCTATTGCAGTATAAACTTCCTCTAATTCCCTATAATACAAATCAGCAACCCTGCCCAAATTATTTCTTCATACAACATCTTGTATCTCCTCTTTCTTCTTGAGTTGGTGAATTTCATCAATCATCCCTTTCTTCTTGTACTTCACCATTAGAGGCTGAAGCTTGCCTGTCAAATCATCAAGTTCTTTTATTACCTGAAATATCATCAACAAATTCAAAGTGAGACGAATACTACTTACTTCAATAAGGAGAAGAGCATGAAGTTTAAGCTCAATTTTCTTCACTTTCAAGGTATCAATTTCTTTTATGTCCTTGAGCTGTTCTAATGGTAGCTTAGAACAGTAACCTTAGCTTGAGGACCACCTTGTACAAAAACGAACGTACAATCTGAACCAGGTTTTAAGACCTTTAGCCATTGAGGAAGCTCATATGTATTCTTGATGATAAAAGAATCATCTTTATCAACACATAAACTATTTGATGATAAAAGAATTAGCATATGTAGTGAAAACTTACTTCCATTGTACATCTCCAACAAACATCCAGTCACCATCTTTATCCTCATAGGTAATCACATATTCGGATCCATTCAGAAGATCTCTCAATTTACTTTCGCTCTTCTTTTCCCTCTCAGGAGCTCCATGAGATCCACATTGACCTGGTGTTAACATGAAAAAATTGATAACCATGAAGACACTGTATGATTGATACCATTGGGCTTTTATACTTTACCAAAAAATTACCATGTCATAGAGCATGCAGGAATTGCTTACCTATAGTAAAACAGCTGAACATTTTCTCAAGAGCACAAGAAAGTTCTTGATAAGTAGAGCAAGTTCTCAGATCTACCTTTCTCAAATAAGGAGCACCATCCATGCTGACCTTGACGAAAAGAGCACCAGGACCTGGCTTTCCATCAACTTCATCATTATTTTTTGAAGTTGTAGCCAATGTTTTTTTCCTAAATGACTTAATTGGAGGCCAACCAACAACTTGTGCCCTGCCAAACGGAAAGTTGCAAACATGGTTGTTATTATGAGCTATCCTATCACGCTGAAGTGGTCAACAGCTCCCTCCCTCTCTCTCTATCTCTACCTATCTCTAGTGATTTGAACTTACTTGGCAGCAGGAGCATTGCCAACTGAAGAGCAATCTGACAAACCCAGATAGTTACGTTCCTTTAAAGCACAACCATTCTGAGAAGCGGAGGGGGGCCTTCCTCCTCAACACCAAAACGAGGTGGAGACATCACACAGCTTCACAAGTTAATCTCTCTTAACTGCTTAGAAAAATCCAACACAAAGTCAAAATTGACTTCCTTACCTACACCCAATTGTTCAAAAGTACAATTAAAAGTCAGAAGAAACGTAGATATTTAATCTACACAGTAATGAAACTCGCTCAAAAGCATGAAAAATCATGTTCAAGAATACCAATAAATATAACACAGCTACAAAGATAATCCAATCATCGGATTATCAAAAACGTAAACTAATTCACAAAAGAGAGAAATTCTAAGCAATTTTTGTAACTGGTTTCTTCTTCAACAGCCAGAATTAACGCGACAAAAAAAATGTTTCGAAAAACCACAAAATTGTTTCTTCAAATCCCCCAATTTTAAGACTGGCCATCAATATCATCAGTAGAAGAAAAAAAACAGGGGGTTTAATGGTCTGCCCCACCGGGTCGGGTCAATAAATAGATGATAATAAATACAAGTTTATGTCATTATAGGTTCCATAAAAACGGTGGTCAAATGCGTTACAGCATACTTTCATTTCTTCGTTTCTTTCTTTTCCTCCTATGAAATTTCTTCATCAGCTTTAGATCAACCAAAAACAGAACAGATTCAAAAACAAAAACAAACACAAAAAAGAAAAAATACAAATGCACGAACTATAGCAATATTCATTTAAAATGAATGGAAAACAAAAATATAAAAGGCAATCACACTCCATACTCCCAATTTTTTTCCTAAAGGCAAAAAGAAACAAAGAAGAAGAAGAAACTAACATACATTTAGCACAGAGAAAAGCAGCACCAAGATCTCAGCATAAATAACACATATATGAAGAAAAAAGGCAATCACACTCCATAAAACATGTTATCAATGGCTACACATAATTCCTGTTTAGGATAAATTCTGCTTCACCATTTACAAATTTACCTAACACAAACAGCTGGGGAAACTCTCCAGGAGTTAGATGTGCTACTGCAAATACAACAGCACTAATTAGGGCAGAAATTGGCATAGGTACCTTGCATATAGTGAATTTCCGATCATGGGTGCATCAGTTTAAAGCATAACCAAAAGTCTTTTCTTTTTGAAACACATAAAAGAAATGCTTATTTCCAGAAACTATGCAGAAGCATACCATTTTGTCAAAGACGTTATAAAAATCCTCGAAATAGAGTTTCCTCCATAATTGGTGGAGCAAGGACACCAGTGATGCCTAACAAGCAAGCAGTGCTACAACAAAACCATATGATTAGCCATGAGAAGAGGCTCTGCTGTTTGATAGAGAAGGGGATTGAGTTCATCTCAATTTCTTTCTATCTTTGTTCTATATGTTCACCTAGATATTTCATTATCAATGAGTACCTTATGCGTTTGTTTTTTAGCCAATACTCTGGAATATTGATTCTCTATTATGTTCAATTCTCAAATTAAAAGATGGAAAGAAATATAACACCTTACGAGACCAGCATCTTAAAATGCCTACTGCTTAGGCATCTTGACAATCATTATATACTTGAGAAATGGAAATCCTACTTCTTACCTGATACTTGAAGATTCGATTAGAGGAAGAAGCCGAACAAGAGAATCAGTCTACTCAGAATGTTACGTAAGTATTAAGGCCAAATTGCAGCAAATATCAATTCCCTACTTCAGATAAAAAAAAAGTTTGTTAGATTAATGAAAGATAAGAACCTTATTTTCTCTTGGACATTTTCACAAACAGTTGGGTCTCATCTACAAAAGGGCTATTAAATGGGGCTTCTAACATGGTCATGATCGGTGCTTTCACTGGGTTTGCTTCATTCCCGAACCCTTTTCCGACACCTGAAAAGCAGCAGACCAGTAAAAAGGGGATAGGCTTTTGCGCCATAGCAGATTCTAAACGAAGCATTGAGATGAAGCGCAGGGACATACTTATCAGCGTTGTTGGTGACGAAAGAAGAGGCAAAGCGTGAGAACTCATGGTGAAGATCTTGGAGGCGGACTTGGCTCTTACATGGAGCTGTTTTGCATCGAAGAAGATGAGCAGACAGTAATCAGTAAGTGTGTGGATCTTTAGTTGAGGTTAGGAAGCGAGAGACTTTGTGATCGTCTAGGTGGAGGTTAGGTTAAATGAAACTGATGAACATGAGATCGGCGATGAACTATTCCGGCTGAGAAATAATGGAGTCCGCGAGGGAGATGAATAGGAGAGGTGTTAGGAGAAGTGACGAGGTCTTTAGGGAGAGCACCATTTTTGGGCGACTCCTCACAGGTTTAGGGTTGAAGAGAAGTTTTAAGTTTAAAGTACTAGGGTCTGTTTTAATAAACCGATGCTAATGGAAAATCATTGGGGTCGGGTTGTTTAACAAAACCGACCCTAATGACAATATATTAGCAACAGTTTTTTTAAAACCGATTTTAATTAAGGGTCATTAGAGTCGGTTTTAAAAAAACCATTCCAATGAAAAGCAATGGGATCGGTTGTGTCACAAAACCATTGCCAGTAAGTAAATTTTAAGGTCGGTTTTTTTATAAACCGTGGCCAATAAGTAATTTTTAGGGTCGGTTTTTTAAAACAACCGACTCTAAAGACTTTTGGTATCGGTTTTTTATACAAAATGTTGCCAATAAGTGATTTTTGGGGTCGGTTTTTTAAAACAACCGATCCCAAAGACCTTTGGCTTCGGCTTTTTATACAAACCGTTGCCAATAAGCCGTCACCAAAGGCCATTTTTGTACTAGTGTAGCATTTTTATATCCTTCATTTTCGCAATGAATATGGAGGCAACATTGCTTTTTCTCCTGCCATAAGGTCTGGCCTTATTATCCATAAGAATGATTTGTTGCTGTTAGCTAGTCCCCAAGCAAATTTTGTCCTTTGTTGTGGTGTTATTACTATTAGGGTAATTAATTTATTAGTCCCTATATTTTGACAAAACACATTGTTTAGTCCCTGTATTTTCAAAAACACATGGTAAGGTCCCTAATAAATTAATTACCCTTACTATTATGCTTCCGAAATTTACATAAACTACTGAGCTTTCTTGTTTTGAATCGAGCCATTTGATGTATTCTGGTTGTTCTTCCCATAGATTTGATCCTAGATTTTGTAAGTTTGTGCTTGAAGAGGATAGATAGTGTAAATTGGAGTAAATGTGAGAGATAGAGCATTTAGAACTTGTTGTTTCAATGAGTTGAATGTGTTGAAAATAATAGCAAAAGCTTTTGCAGTTCTGGTGATTTCTCTTATAATAAGGAAGTTGAACATGATGTCGTTTTGGTCTGTTGTTCTGTAGAAGGTTGGGAGATCCTTTAATTTAATGTTTTTCATTGTTGGAATCCAATCTGTGGTTGTTTCTAGATATCCATTTATTAGATAGCTTGGATCTGCAAATTAGAATAGAGATATTTGGATCAAAGTCATAACACTGAATACAAATACAAAAGAAAATAACATCAAATAGCAAATTGATTAAGAGAATGGTGAAGCAAGAACAAACATTTGGGGTGTCAATGGAAGAAAATATAGAATAAGTAATAGAATTTTAATCCCAAATGAAAGTAAAATATAATTAAGCAGTCTTATTACATATCTGTGAATTTCTAAAATATCCATTGCTTGCTGAAATTCATAGTTTCTATGATTAGAGTTATCTTGCACTTTGAAGACATGTATTATAAATGGCAGTACATACTGCTAATTACATGGCTATTTGACTACATAAATTAGCAAAGGTCTTTCAATACCCTTTTGACGTTATGAGATATTTTTCAAATGGTTCAAATATAGACTTAATTGCATTTATGCTCCCTAAATGTCACATAAATAAGTCTTTAGGTTCCATTTACAAAATAGCACCAATATAGGTTCAAGGTTTAAAAAAGAGTACCAATTTAGGCCTTGATAACGGAACCGGACATGTCATTCATATTATTTCGTTAAGTTCTGAACTTAACGAAATAATATGAATGACGTGTCTCGTTCCGTTATCAAGCCCTAAATTGGTACTCTTTTCTAAACCTTGAGCCTATATTGGTGTTATTTTGTACGTGAACCTTAAATTGATACTTTTCCAAAAACTATATACATATTTTGGTACCTTATCCATGTATATATATATATACTTCAATTCAATGTTCTTGATATAAGTGAAAATTAAAATGATAAATTGTAACCAAATATTTGCTTTTTCAATTTTAATCTTTTTCCTAAACTCTTATTAAAATTCATTTGTTTTATTTTCAGGGTCCTTTTTACCACTCAATAAAAACACTAAAAGTTTATTTTATTTTAAATGCTAGAATTAGTAATTACATATGATCCGATTACATGATACAAAATGGACATGCACTTTCATCTATATCATTCTTTTCTTTATCATTTTATCAAATTTCTACCCATGTTTGCTTAAGGTATTAAGTTACAATAAACGTTACTGGTTTCTACAAACCAGTAATAGTGATAAAGGTTTATATTGGTATAAACCAGTAAAGGGTTTATACCAATAACAGTGATACTGGTTTATACAAACTAGTAACAACTATACTAGTTGAGTGATAAACGTTTTCGTTTTGTGTCCGTGCATGTCTTTAAATAATTTTCTTAGTTAATGATAGATGTTTTCATTTTAAATTTAGATTAAATTATTGAAAACTTGCAAGATGGATAAACAATGGATGGATTACAAGACTGTCAGAGACAGAACTAAAGAAGAATATCGTAGTGGAGCTGTCAACTTTTTGGATTTTGCATTTAATAGGGTCGGGGTTCTGGTAAAATAAGGTGTCCATGCAACAATTGTAATAATTGTATTTTTCGTACAAGAGAAGATATTTTCAACCATTTGATACTGCATGGAATGTTAAAAAGTTATAAGAAGTGGGAATTCCACGGAGAAGATAGTGACAACGAAGAAAGTGAGGAGATAGAAGATATTGAAGATGTAATTGGTGTTGATGAGATAATCTCTTTGAGTCGTGATGTTACAAATATTAGAGATGTTGAATTCACAGAAAATCGAGATGAAAAAGGTTTTGAAACTTTGGAAAATGATGGTGTACGTGAGAAATTTGTTAGGTTGATGAATGATGCTAATAAAGAACTATTTCCTGGTTGTAAATGGGATAAGGTAAGAGAATTTTCTTCCAGCAAATATACTCTTCCTCTGTACCTGTGAAAGTTTATTTATTTGATCAGAGCTAGACAAAAAATTTCTTGAAAATTGAGAATCATGATGAAAAGAGAAATCACGATTGATTCATGGGAGATCAAGTCGCAGATTTGGATAGCTATGTGCTCTTGCATTAATCACATCAAAGAACAAGTCGATTCTTTGACTTTTGAGGGGATCAGAAGGTTGTTGGAAAATGATTTGGGATTGGAGAAATATGCTATGGATGTAGAGAAGAAATTTGCCATGCAATGTTTAGTGGAGTCCTTAGAAAGTGATGAAGATGATGACAATTCTAAGGATTTAGGAGAAATTAAGGTACAAGAACATGTATCAGATGATGAGGAGAAAATGGAAGATTCTCCCGTGATGGGTCTTTTGCCAGAAACTGATCGAGTCAGTAAGAAGAAAAAAGTTCCAAG